>NW_028139161.1:0-600000 GCF_964270905.1 Leucopleurus acutus
CCAGAGTGGCTCTCGGCAGTTCACACACTGTCCATCAGCGTATAAAGGCTCCCTGTTCTCCATGGCCTGTCCTGCATTTCTGGTGTTTACAATTTTTTCAGATGGCCCTTTTGACCGGTGGGAAATGAGACTTCTTTGTTGTGCACATTTGCATTGCTTGCTTGCTTGGTTGCCCATAAAGTGCGTATGCGTTTTTTCCTGGATATATTCAGGAAAAAACGCATACTCCCTTTTGGGCCAACTGCATCGTTGTCGAAATTCTGCCGCTTTTCATGTGCTTTAAAGGCGAGTCCAATCTATCTCTTGAAATCTGTTTCTTGCAATTCTGTCTTGCATTCAGATCCTCTTCTTTGCCTTACCTCAACATATTTTTGGACGTTAGTTTTCATTTATAACTCTGCAGGTTTGTGAATTGCAGTGACCCTGAGCTCCATTTTTTAAGTTGCTCTTTTGTGAGCTGGCCTCAAAACCGCAGGATTGCTTCAGGCCCTATTTTGGCTCCGGCGAGGCGGGCTGAGCCTTTTTTTAATTCTTATTCTTAATGGGAAATTAGAGTGACATGTGCCCGTCCAAACCCCTACAACTATTCTCTCATTGGTTCCCCCTCTTCCCGTTCATCCTCCTCACAATTTGCAAAATGTGTGAAACAGAAGTTTAAATGTGCTGATTCTCTAAGTGGGGAGATTCTAAGTAACGTGGCTGGAATGATGAACAGGAGCACCAGGAGAGGATAAATGAGGTGCATTTTAGACACATCTCCCGATCACATGGTGTACAGTCCTCTGGGTTTTCCATGCATGTTTTAGCTGTAGGAAGATTCCTTGAACCTGCAGATTTGGGACCCATTGAATGGGTACCAGGTAGTATTACTTTAAAGGGTGTGCATTTCCTCACCCAACCTCACATTTCTCTTAGCGCGAACAGTTTCCAGCCTTATGTCTCATCCTGCTGTGGGTCTAGATGTGTTCAATCCATGTTGCATCACCGTCCCTGAGGAAAAGTTGTAAGAGGTTTTCTCTGTCTCTCTGTCGTTTATTTTTTTCAATTTATTACTATATTGGTTACAGCTGATTTTCAAAGCTCTGTTTCTTGCTGCTGTACATCCACTTGATTCACGTACAGAGAGACATCAATAAATTCTTTTTCAGATTCTTACCAGTCATAGATATTCTTTTCCGGTGACTTGAGTGTGCTGAGTGCAGTTCTTTTAGCTACCGTGTAGGCCTTGTTGATTATCAGTTTGGTATTTGGAATGGTATCTTTGCTAATTTCAACCTCCTGGATGATGCCTCACCCCTCCCCACCTTTCCCGTTTAGCAGCCTCACGCGTATTTTCTACATATTTGACTATGTTTTTGTTTTGTAATTTATTTCATGTGTAGCCATTTTGGATTCCACCTTTAAGTGATATCTTATGATATGTGTCTTTTTCTTTTTGAATTATGTCACTTAGAATGATCATACGTAACTCCTCCGGAGTTGTTACAACTGGCCATATTTCATTGATTTCCAGGCTGAGTAATATTCCACTCTACATAAGTACCACATCTCTATCCATTTTTTCCCTCCAGAGACATTTAAGTTATATCCTAGTCGAGGATCTTTTAAACAGAGGGGCAGTAAACATTGGGGTGCCTGTGTCCTCTCGATTTTTGTTTTTCCCAAGATATACGCCCATGAGTGCAAGTGCCCTATGCTCTGTAGCTCATTTTTTAGATGCTTTAGTAAACACAATACACTTCTCCAGAATGGCCGTTGGCAATATACATTTCCACTATAAGCCTCACAGGGCTCCCTCTTCTCCTTGCCCTGTCCTGCATTTCTGGCGTTTACACTTTATGAGGATGGCTCTTCTGACTGATGCGAAGTGATATCTTTTGTAGTATTGATTTCCAGTGCCCACCTGTTTGGTTGGCTAAAAAAGTGTATGCCCTTTTCTTGAATATATACAGAAAAAAACACATACAGCCTTTTTGGCCAACTGCAATGTCGGCAATGTTCAGCCCCTTTTCTTGTGCTTAATGGCGAGTCCTTTCTACCTCCTCAAATCCCTTTCCTGCCATTCTCCCTTGCTTGCCAATCCTTTTCTCTGACTTTCCTCAAGACATTTTTCAGTGATAGATATTTTCAACTCTGCAGTTTCGTGAATTTTACTGCCCCTGAGTTCCATTGTTCAACTTGTGTTTATGGGAACTGGCCACAAAGCAGTGGGATTTCCTCAAGCCCTATACTGTTTCCATGGGCAACCCTAGCCTTTGGTCAATTCATCTTCCTGATTGGAAATTAGAGTGACATGTGCCTGTCTGAACACCTAGGACTTGTCTCTCATTGTTCCTCATCCTTCCGCTTCATCCTCTGGACAAATTCCAAACTGTACGCAACAGGATGTTGACAGTGTTGACATCTCCAAGTGGGGAGACTGTTAGTAAAGACGCTGGAGGGGTGAACCCGAGCACCAGGAGATGAGGAGATGAGATGCCTTTTCCAAACTCTTCCCGATCAGACGGTATACCATCCTCTGGATGTGACAGACATGTTTTAGCAGTAGGAAGAGTCCCATTCATGTAAGGAGAACACCAGGGCTTTTTCAAAATCAGTGTCTCCCCGAAACCCAAACTGGGGAGTTTTTTAAGCTACGGCTACACATATGTTCATTAAGGGCCTTGGGAAGTAGGCAGAGTGCAAACTTTAGATGACTGAAGTCTTCAGGGTCAGAAGCACTCACCACTGGCTTCCCTTAGGTTACACTTTAACTGTCATTGATAGATGATGTCAATAAAAATATCTGTTCTTTTTCCGATTATTTCCCCTTATAGGTTATTGCACAATATTGAGTGTAGTTCCCTGTGCTATACAGTAGTTCCTTGTTGATGATCTATTTTATACATAGCAGTGTGTATGTGTTAATTCCAAACTGTTAATTTATCCCTCCTCCCACCTTTCCCCTTTGGTAATAATAAATTATAAGATTTTATACTTCTCAGAAATGGGGGAGCTGAAAGAGAGGTATCATTTTCAATGGAAAAGCATTTAAAACAAGATTGAAGCTTTAACCAAGATTATTAGATGTACATCCTTGGAAAGAAATCACTTCATTTCTCTAATATTGACCTGACAAATAAGACAAACCTTTTCACTGAACTTGCTTATAATAAAGTGATGGAAATATCAAATGGAAGTGTTAGAAACATCTTATTTTACCCGAGCCTTATAAACTGTTCTATGTTAACTACATTTTGGCTCACACATCTGTTCATTGAAGTTACAATAGTCTCAATTTCTGTTACTGATCCTCCAGAGTGGACCCCAACAAGGGTCCCCCTGCCCAGTGTCATTGGGGCCAACAGATCGAGACTGAGTTTGGTTCCCAAGCAAAGGAAACTTTATATTTTCATCAGAGAATGGAGAGGTGAGAGCATGCACTACCCCGTGGGCTGTGGGCTGGGCTGCTGTGTAGAGATCCTGTCAGAGTCAGTGGGAGGGAGGGGGCGGAGCTCTCAAGGGCCGGGTTGGCTGCAGCTCAGGCTCTATATCTCGGAGTCTGCACTGGGCCCCAGGAGCTGAGGTGTCGACCCAGCCATTCTGCACCAGGAAATCTGGTCTGAAGTGCCGGGTGTGGAACCTCTGCATGCGGGACCCTAGGAGCACGTGAAATTAGACAAAGCACAAAGGATAAAAAGGTCAGACTTGACTTTATTGCCCACATTCTATTTTTATCTCCCAGGGATTTTTAATGGGCTTTGCTGGGGACAAACCCCTCCTCTGCCTTTTGTCCCGTTCCTCATTCTTGGAGTGCTGAGGGTGCAGACCCTTCTTCTGTAACTGCTGAGTGCTGAGTTGGGAGCCCTCATACCAGGGGACGAGGGTCAGAACTTCTCCCCAGCAGCCTCCAGGTGACGTTGATTGGCCCCAGGACCCCTGCCTCCCTGCTCGTCCGCCTGAGCACCAGCATTGGAAGTGTTATAGATTCTAATGACCTTTAAGGGTCCAGGAAAGAGATGTGCAGAGACGCTGTGGGGGCCGGTTTCACCCCGCCCCACATTTGTTCGGCCACCTTAGGCTGACCGTTTCTGCCAGCCTAGATGCTCTGACCAGTAGTCTGCTCTTTCTTCAATTAGGTCCCTGAATTAATGTAAAAACAGCACCAGGTGTCAGAGCCCTGCCCGCTCAACTCCTAGACAGTCCAGGGTCAGTGGTGATCAAGGACCATGATGGCCACTGAGTTAACAGCCTTTTGAAGTAAACAGGAGTCCAGCCGGTCTTATTGGCCACCATCATCACGGTGTCTGTAGGCTTTTCTATGGTGACAGTGTGATATACGGTTCCCCCGCCAAGATTATTAGCTCCCCTCTGGGTGCAGGAAGTCCTGCAAGCAGTAGTCTACTCCTTCGGGACACACTATTGTTGTTTTATGAGAGAAACTCCAGGTCAAGTGATGTTCACACGAGTCGTCATGGTGCCCTGTTGCCCCCGGTTATCTCTCTGGATGTTGGAGTTGGAGGGCCTCCTCACTCGAGGTCGGTGTGCCCACGGAGCGAACCCTGCAACTTCAGGGCATGGTTGGTGATTAGGATCACCACGTGGGGTCCTTTTCCCTTAGGAGGGAGGTGGCCTTTTGGGCTGCTGATTTCCAGGTTTTTAGATACCGCCAGTATCTTGGCCAGATGTGGCAGTGGGCCAAGCCCCTTGGTGACTGTAGTTTATCCTACCTGGATGGCATTCTTGCGTTGTTCCATTTCAAGTGGTCCCAGTTTTTGCACTAATTCTCCAATGGCGATTCACCTTTCACCGGGAATGGAAAGGTCAAAGGGTTTAGCTCAATTAGGGAGTTCCAGGGCAAGGGTCTGAATTGACTGCTCTTTCCATTCTTGAAAGGCCACTTCTGGATTCTGTTCCAAAGGATCATCATCTTTTCCTTTCAGTGTTTCATATAGAGGCCCAGCTAGTAGACTGTAGTTAGGGATCCAGAAGCAGCAAACCCTGGCCTCCCCAGGAACCCCTAAGCTGTCTTCTAGTTTTAGAAAGGGGTAAGGCTGCAAATGGTTTCTTCCCTTTCCTGGGATGGGCTTCTCTGACCTTGTGTGAGAATGAAGCCCAGGCAGGTCACTGCAGTCTGTGATATTTGAGCTTTTTCTTGGACAACTTCTATCCTTTATTGGCTTGGTAGTTCAGAGGCCTCCTTAGTAGGGCTGGCGATCAGAATGTCGTCTGCATATTGAAGGAGGGTTTCCTTTTCCAGAGGTAGAACTTTTCGGTCGTTAGCTAAGCTTTCCCCAAAGATGGTGTGGGAATTTTTGAACCCTTGGGGCAAGACGGCCCGGAAGTATTGTTTTAGTTGTATGTTGAGTCCTGCCACTCACAAGCCAAAATTTCTTGTGACTCTGGGACTAATGGAATACAAAAGAAGGCATCATTGAAGACTAATACAGAATACCATGTCCTGGTGGTTGGTAGAATGACCAGCAGGGTGTAGGAATCAGGAGTAACTGGAGGTATATCCTCGGTGGCTTCACTGACTGTCCTGACATCCTTTACCAGGTCCCCAGCAGCCCATGGGGCTCTCGTGGTCAGGCCAATCCCAGGATATGGAGCTCTCCTGGGCAGGTACCCCACCCCCAACCCAGCCCACGGGGCTCTCATGGTCAGGCCCCTCCCAGGATACAGAGCTACCCTTGCAGGTACCGTGGCAGGGCTGGGCACACAGGAACCGTGTACATAGCCCTCATTGAAGAGCACCCCCAGCTCACCTGTCGCTCAGAGCTGACACAGAGCACCTCAGAGCAGGACTTGAACTAACAAACAGCAGCTCCGACAGGTCTGTGACCCTGGGCATCACTCTGTGTGGCCTCCCTCCACCTGGTCTTCCAGAGACTTCCACTGCACCCAGGGCACCAGGCCTCTGTCTCCAACCACCACCCACCCCTCCTCTCCCTGACTCCTGGGTTCCTCTCATTAGGAGAGGGTTTTCTTGAAGTTGTCTCCCACTCATGGGCCAGATAAAATGATTAGAAAACAAGCCAAAGCTGCAGCCCCTTGTCTATCCTGACTCTCAGGAGCCCACACCTGTTCCTTGGACCTGGCCGGTTCAGCAAGTTCCATTTTCTGCAACTGTGAGCCCCTGAGGGGTGATGATTGGCTACCTGGGCAGCCTTACCATGCCGGCCAGCCCTCCCCAGGTGTGCCTGGGTTGAGATCAATATAAATACCACTCCAGGCAGCAAAAGCCCCTGCAGCTGTGCCTGACGCCATTTTCTCTGCCCTGTCAGCAGTCTCGGGGCTGGGCTGGTGGGAGGGAGTGAGAGGCCACGGCTTTGTGGGTGGCCCAGTGTGAGTGGGGCTCTGCTGGACTTTCTGCAGCAGTTGCCAGGCTGCCACCTGCTAAAGAAGAGGATGTGTCACCCATACCTGCTGCTGGAATTTCTCCCTGGGCAGAGGTGAGGAAGGAAAAAAGCAGTGGGGGCAGGGACAGGACGGGTATCTCAGGCAGGGAAATGGAAATCTTCCAGAAGAGCACCCAGGGCCAGGACCATCCTGGCTGGCCTGCAGGCACCAAGTCAGCTGGCATGCTGTCACTCGTGTGGCTCCATGGCCCTTCCTCTAGGCTTTCAAGTCCTTGTATATATTCAGGTGTTTTACCTGGGAAGGGCGGGAACAGTTCAGCAGCAACTGGCCTGGGGCTCAGCTCACGTTTACTCACAGATGCCTCGGCACGGTGCCCCAGCTTTGCAATGAGGACGCTTGTTGTGTGGGGGCTGCTGGCTGAATGGGAGACGATTCCCCACCACTGACCAACTTCAGAATTGTTTACAACTGGAGCAAGTGCCCTGATACGGTTTTCCTCTGAGTAACTGGTGGGTTCTGTTTTTTTTTTTCTCTTTTTCGTTTTTGGTTCAAGGTAGATTTTATTCCTCTTTTTTGTATTTACAGATATAAGCATGGAAATAATTTATTCATATAAATACATGTATGTGAAGGGAATAATTGTTTTTTCTGTTTTATTTTTTAAATTTTATTTCTTTTTAATTTTGAATTTTATTTTATATTTTTATACAGCAGGTTCTCATTGGTTATCTATTTTATACATATAAATGTTTACATGCCAATCCCAATCTCTCAACTCCTCCCACCACCACCCCTCCAAGAGCTTTCCCCCCTTGTTGTCCATACGATTGTTGTCTATATCTGTTGCTCTATTTATGCCTTGCAAAACGGTTAATCTGTACAGTTTTTCTAGGTTCCACTTATATGCATGAATATACAAGATTTGTTTTTCTCTTTCTGACTTACTTCACTCTGTATGACAGTCTCTAGATCCATCGACGTCTCTACAAATGACCCAATTTCATTCCTTTCATGGCTTAGTAATATTCCATTTTATATATGTACCACAGCTTTATGCATTCGTCTGTCTGTGGGCATTTAGGTTGCTTCCATTACCTCGATATTGTAAATAGTGATGCAATGAACATTGCGGTGAATGTCTCTTTTTGATTTATGGTTTTGTCTGGGTATATGTCCAGTCCTGGGATTGCTGTATCATATGGTAATTCTATTATTAGTTTCTTAAGAAACTCCATATTGTTCTCCATAGTGAATGTATCAATTTATATTCCCAACAATAGTGGAAGAGGGTTCCTTTTCTCCACACCCTTTCCAGCATTTGTTGTTTGTAGATTTTCAGATGATGCCCATTCTAACAGGTGTGAGGTGATACCTCATTGTTGAGTCCATTTCGTTGAGCAGGGGGTAGGTCTTGTCTATTACATATTTGGCTTATGGAACGGTATCTGTGCTAATTTCAAACTCTGGTTTTATGCAGCACCCCCTTAACTCACCTTTCCCCTTAAGCAAGCATAAGTTGGTTTTCTAATCTTGAGACCCTGTTCTGTTTTGTAATTCAGTTCATGTGTAGCCAAGTTTACATTCCGTGCATTAGTGATACCTTATGATGTTTCTTTTTCTGTGTGACTTATTTCACTTAGAATCATCATGCCTCAATCCACTCATTATGCTGGTACAGGCCTGGTGACACAGATTTCATTGCTGAGTGGTATTCTGTTGTATGTAAGTACCGCAACTTCTTTATCAATTATTTGTTCTCTGGGATATTTAACTCGTACTGTAGAAGAGGTTCCTGTAAACAGAGCCGTCCCAAATTTTGGGGTGGCTGTGTCTTTTTGATTTTAATTTCCCTAAGCTATAGGACCATAAGTGGAAATGCCCTAGACTCTGTTGCTTTGTTTTTCAGATGTATCAGGAAACACCATACACTTCTCCAGAGTGGCTGTTGGCAATGTACATCCCGCCCATCAGCATAACAAGGCTCCTTTTTCCCCATGGCCTGTCTTGCCTTTCTGGATTTTACACTTTTCTCAGATGGCCCTTTAGACCGGGGGGAAGTGACACTCATAGTTCGGATTTCCATTGCAAGCTTGCTTGGTTTGCCAAAAAGGGCGTATGTGTTTTTTCCTGAATATATTCAGGAACAAACTCATACGCCCTTTGTTGCCAAGTGCATCATTGTCGATGTTCTGCCTCTTTTCCTATGCTTTAAATGCAAATCCAGTCTACCTCCTGAAATCGGTTTCCTGAAATTCTGCCCCGCTTTCAAGTCCTCTTCGCAGCCTTACTTCAATATATTTTTGGACATTATCTGTCATTTATAACTCTCCAGGTTTGTGAATTACAGGGCCCCTGAGCTCCTTTCTTCAACTCGCTTTCTTGTGAGCTGGCCGCAAACCCGCAAGACTGCTTCAGGCCCTAATCTGCTTCTGGCAGGGCACGCTGAGCCTTTGGTTAATTTCTCTTCCTGGTGGGAAATGAGTGTTAAATATGCCCGTCCAGACACCTACCTCACTCTCAACCCCTTGGTGATGTGGGTCCTCTGGTTTGTGGCCACCTTTTCTGGGTTCCTCACCTTTCGATGATGTGGCCCCACTAGTGTGAGGACACTCCTGCCTGGTTCTCATCCACGTGGTTATGTGGACCCCCTGGTGAGAGTCTGTTCCTGGCTTTGTACCTCACCCACCTGTGAGGGAGACCCTCTGCTGATAGGTCACTCCTGCATGGCTGGCACACATTGCCTTGGTGAAGTCAGCCATGTGGTGGCAGTTGGAGCGTGCTGGGAATCTCCTCCCCCCGGTGATGAGGGCCCTCTTGCGTCAGGCCCTAACTGCTGGGCTCACCAACTTTTCTTAGGGAGCCCAGTGATGCTTTGGCACTCCTCTTAGGATCCCATCTCCATGGAGATGTGGGCCTTCTGCTCTGAGGTCCCAACGGCTGGGTTGTTCACATTTTCATGATGTGGGCTCTCTGGTGTTCACAGAGGCCTGGATCCCATAGCCTCTGTGCTCTTGGCCGCCTGCTGGGAGGTTCCAACTGCTGGATTCCTCACTTTTTTAATTTTTTGGGCCCTCTGTTGTGAGGATCCTCCTGCCTGCCTCACTCCCAGCCCCTTCGTGATGTGTGTCGTCTGGTTTGAGGCCACATGTGCTGGGTTCCTCACCTTTTGATGATGTGGGACCAATGGTCTTAGGAGACTCCTGCCTGGTTCACATCCCCTTGGTGATGTGGGCCCTCTGTTGAGAGTCTGATCCTGGCTGGGTTCCTCACCCATCTGTGAGGTGGGCCGTCTGCTGTGAGGTCACTCCTGCCTGGCTTGCTCACCTCGCCTTGTGGACATGAGCCCTCTGGTGGCACTTGGAGCCTGCTGGGAGCCTCCTCTCCTGGGTGATGAGGGCCCTCTGGCGTCAGGCCCTAACTGCTGGGCTCCCCACATTTTGTGATGTGCGCCCAGTGGTGCGAGGACACTCCAGCCAGGTTCACATCCCCATTGGGATGTGGGCCTTCTGCTCTGAGGTCCCAAAGCCTGGGTTGCTCACAGTTTCATGATGTGGGCTCTCTGGTATTAGTTCACTCCTGCCTGCATCCCATAGCTTCTGTGCTCTGGGCCGCCTGCTGGGAGGTTCCAACTGCTGGATTCCTCACCTTTCTTATTCTTTGGGCCCTCTGTTTTTAGGCTACTCCTGCCTGCCTCACTCCCATTCCCTTTGTGATATGTGTCCTCTGATTTGAGGCCACATGTGCTGGGTTCCTCACCTTTCGATGATGTGACCCCACTCGTGTGAGGACACTCCTGCCTGGTTCCCATCCCCTTGGTGAGGTGGGCCCTCTGGCGAGAGTCTAATCCTGGCTGGGTTCCTCAACGTTCTGTGAGGTAGGCCCTCTGCTGTGAGGTCACTCCTGCCTGGCTGGCACACGTCACCTTGGAGACGTGAGCCCTCTGGTGGCAGTTGGAGCGTGCAGGGCGCCTCCTCCTCTCGGTGATGACGGCCCTCTGGCGTCAGGCCCTAAATGGTGGGCTCCCCACATTTTCTGATGTGCGCCCAGTGGTGCGAGGACACTCCAGCCAGGTTCCCATTCCCATGGGGATGTGGTCCTTCTGCGCTGAGGTCTCAACTCCTGGGTTGCTCACAGTTTTGTGATGTGGGCCCTCTGCTGTGAGTTCACTGTGGCCTGGATCCCATAGCCTCGGTGTTCTGGGCCGCCTGCTGGAAGGTCTAAATGCTGGAATCCTCACGTTTTTTTATATTATGTGCCCTGTGTTGTGAGGCTACTCCTGCCTGCCTCACTCCAAGGCCCTTGGTGATGTGGGTCCTCTGGTTTGAGGACACATGTGCTGGGTTCCTCACCTTAAGATGATGAGGCCCCACTGGTGTGAGGATAATCCTGACTGGGTCCCATCCCCTTTGTGATGTGGGCCCTCTGGTGAGAGTCTGATCCTGGCTGGGTTCCTCACCCATCTGTGAGGTGGGCCCTCTACTATCAGGTAACTCTTGCCTGGGTTGCTCACCTCGCCTTGTTGACATGAGCCCTCTGGTGGCAATTGGACCCTGCTGGGAGCCTCCTCAGCTCTGTGATGAGGGCCCTCTGACGTCAGGCCCTAACTGCTGGGCTCCCCAACTTTTCTTAGTGAGCCCAGTGCTGCTCAAGCACTCCTCTTAGGTTCCCATCCCCATGGGGATGTGGGCCTTCTGCTCTGAGGTTCCAACGGCTGGGTTGATCACAGTTTCATGATGTGGGCTCTCTGGTGTTAGTTCACTGTGGCCTGGATCCCATAGCCTCTGTGGTCTTGGCTGCCTGCTGGGAGGTTCCAACTGCTCGATTCCTCAACTTTTGTATTCTATGGGTCCTGTGTTGTGATGCTCCTCCTGCCTGCCTCACTCGCAACCCCTTCGTGATGTGGGTCTTCTGGTTTGAGGCCACATGTGCTGGGTTAGGCAACTTTCAATGATGTGGCCCCACTGGTGTGAGGACACTCCTGTCTGGTTCCCATCCCCTTGGTGATGTGGGCCTTCTGGTGACAGTCTTATCCTGGCTGGGTTCCTCACTCTTCTGTGAAGTAGGCCCTCTGCTGTGAGGTCAATCCTGCCTGACTTGCACACATCACCTTGGCGACGTGGGCCCTCTGTTGGCACATGGAACCTGCTGGGAGCCTCCTGCCCTCGGTGATGACGGCCCTCTAGCATCAGGCTCTAACTGCTGGGCTCCCCACGTTTTCTGATGTGAGCCCAGTGATGCCAGGACACTCCTGTCAGGTTCCCATCCCCATGGGGATGTGGGCTTTCTGCTCTGAGGTCCCAATGCCTGGGTTGCTCACAGTTTCATGATGTGGGCTCTCTGGTGTTAGTTAACTCCTGCCTGCATCCCATAGCTTCTGTGCTCTCGGCCGCCTGCTGGGAGGTTCCAAATGCTGGATTCCTCACTTTTTTTATTCTTTGGGCCCTCTGTTTTTAGGCTACTCCTACCTGCCTCACTCCCATCCCCTTTGTGATGTATGTCCTCTGATATGAGGCCACATGTGCTGGGTTCCTCACCTTTCGATGATGTGGCCCCACTGGTGGGAGGACAGTCCTGACTGGTTCCCATCCCCTTGGTGTTGTGGGCCCTCTGGTGAGAGTCTCATCCTGCCTCGGTTCCTCACCCTTCTGTGAGATAGGCCCTCTGCTGTGAGGTCACTACTGCCTGGCTGGCGCATGCCACCTTGTAGACGTGGTCCCTCTGTTGGCAGTTGGAACCTGCTGGGAGTCTCCTCCCCTCAGTTATGAGGGCCCCCTGGCATCAGGCCCTAACTGCTGGGCTCCTAACATTTTCTGATATGTGCTAAGTGGTGCAAAGCCACTCCTGCCAGGTTCCCATCCCAATGGGGATGTGGGCCTTCTGTTCTGAGGTCCCAACAGCTGGGCTGCTCACAGGTTCATGATGTGGGCCCTCTGCTGTGAGTTCACTGCGGCCTGGATCCCATAGCCTCGGTGCTCTGGGCCACTTGCTGGGAGGTTCCAACTGCTGGATTCCTCAACTTTTATATTCTATGGACCCTGTGTTGTGAGGCCAGTCCTGCCAGCCTCATTCCGAACCCCTTGGTGATGTGGTTCCTCTGGTTTGAGGACACATGTGCTGGGATCCTCACCTTTCGATGATGTTGTCCCACTGGTGTGGGGACACTCCTGCCTGGTTCCCATCCCCTTGGTGATGTGGGCCCTCTGGTGAGAGTCTGATCCTGGCTGTGTTCCTCACCCTTCTGTGAGGTGGGCCCTCTGCTGTGAGGTCATTCGTGCCTGGTTGGCACACATCGCCTTGGCGACGTCAGCCCTCTGGTGGCAGTTGGAGCCTGCTGGGAGCCTCCTCTTCTCGGTGATGAGTGCCCTCTGGCGTCAGGCCCTAACTGCTGGTCGCCCAAAATTTTCTGATATGTTCTCAGTGGTGCGAGGACACTCCTACCAGAATTCCATCCCCATGGGGATGTGGGCCTCCTGCTCTGAGGTCCCAATGGCTGGGTTGCTCAGTTTCATGACATGGGCCCTGTTCTGTGAGTTCACTGTGGCCTGGATCCCATAGCCTCGGTGCTCTGGGCCGCCTGCTGGGAGGTTCCAACTGCTGGATTCCTCACTTTTTTATTCTATGTGCCCAGTGTTGTGAGGCTACTCCTGCCTGCCTCACTCCGAGGTCCTTGGTGATGTGGGTCCTCTGGTTTGAGGACACATGTGCTGGGATCCTCAACTTTCGATGATGTTGTCCCACTGGTGTGGGGACACTCCTGCCTGGTTCCCATCCCCTTGGTGATGTGGGCCCTCTGGTGAGAGTCTGATCCTGGCTGTGTTCCTCACCCTTCTGTGAGGTGGGCCCTCTGCTGTGAGGTCATTCGTGCCTGGTTGGCACACATCGCCTTGGCGACGTCAGCCCTCTGGTGGCAGTTGGAGCCTGCTGGGAGCCTCCTTCCCTTGGTGATGAGGGTCCTCTGGTTTGAGGACACATGTGCTGAGTACCTCAGCTTTCAATGATGTGGCCCCACTGATGTGAAGACACTCCTGCCTGGTTCCCATCCCCTTGGTGATGTGGGCCCTCTGGTGAGAGTCTGATGTTGGCTGGGTTTCTCACCCTTCTGTGAGGTGGGACCTCTGCTGTGAGGTAACTCCTGCCTGGCATGCTCACGTTGCCTTGGCAATGTGAGCCCTCAGGTGGCACTTGGAGCCTGCTGGGAATCTCCTCCCCTCAGTTATGAGAGCTCTGGATAAAACACATATGCCCTTTTTTGCCAAGTGCATTATTTTCCAAGTTCTGTCTCTTTTCCTATGCTTTAAGAGCTACTCCCGTGTACGTTCTGAAATCAGTTTCCAGCAATTCTGCCCCGCATTCAAGTCCTCTTCGCAGCCTTACTTCAGTATAATTTTGGATGATAGCTGTCATTTATAACTCCGCAGGTTTCTGAATTACAGTGCCCCTGAGCTCCTTTCTTCAACTCACTTTCTTGTGAGCTGGCCGCAACACCGCAGGATCTCCTCAGGCCCTAATCTAGTTCCAGCATGGCACACGGAGCCTTTGGTTCATTTATCTTCCTGGTGGGAAATGAGAGTTAAATTTGCCCGTCCGGACACCTACAGATAGTCTCCCATTGCTTCTCCTTATTCCTGTTCATCTTCCGAAGAAATTGCAAACTGGGCCAAACAGGAGGTTAAAGTCACTGACACTCCAAGTGGGGAGAGTGTTAGTAAAGCATCTGGAATGTTGCACCCGAGTACCAGGGGACGAAAACTGAGACACATTTGAACACGTTTTCCGATCACACGGTGGATCATACTCTGGGTTCCACATGCATGTTTTAGCTGAAGGAAGAATCCCTTAAACCTGGAGAGTTGAGACCCATGGAATGGGTACCATGCAATATGACTTCAAAGGGTCTGCATTTGCTCACCGAACCTCACCAATCCTATCACTGCTGCGCTTATGCCGCTGTACACACGCTTGATTCTCTTACGGAGACATATAAATCCATAGGTTTTAAGATTCTTACTAGTCAGGTATATTCTTAGGCGTTTAATATGGGGTGTTGAGTCCACTTCGTTGAGCAAGGAGTAGCTCTTGTCTATTACATATTTGGCTTATGGAATGGTATCTGTGCTAATTTCAATCTCTGGTTTTATGAAGCACCCCAACTCACCTTTCCCCTTAAGCAAGCATAAGTTGGTTTTCTACATTTGAGGCCCTGTTCTGTTTTGTAATTCAGTTCTTGTCTGGTCAAGTTTACATTCCGTGTAGTAGTGATATCTTATGATGTTTCTTTTTCTGTGTGACTTATTTCACTTAGAATCATCGTACCTGAATCCACTCATTATGCTGCTACGGGCCTGATGACATAGATTTCATTGCTGAGTGATATTGCATTGTACGTAAGTACCACAACTTCTTTATCCATTTTTCGCTTTCTGTGATATTGAACTTGTACCGTAAACGAGGTTCTTGTAAACAGAGCCGGCCCAAACTTTGGGGTGGCTGTGTCTTTTGGATTTTAATTTCCCTAAGCTATAGGACCATAAGTGGAAGTGCCCTAGGCTCTGTTGCTTTGTTTTTTGGATGTTTCAGGAAACACCATACACTTCTCCAGAGTGGCTGTTGGCAATTTACATGCCGCCCATCAGCATAACAAGGCTCCCAGTTCTCCATGGCCTGTCCTGCCTTTCTGGATTTTACACTTTTTTCAGATAGCCCTTTTGACCGGGGGGCAGTGAGACTTCATTGTAGTGCAGATTTCCTTTGCAAGCTTGCTTGGTTGGCCAAAAAGGGCGTATGCGTTTTTTCCTGAATATATTCAGGAACAAACTCATACGCCCTTTTTGGCCAAGTGCATCATTGTCGATGTTCTGTCTCTTTTCCTATGCTTTAAATGCAAATCCAGTCTACCTCCTGAAATCGGTTTCCTGAAATTCTGCCCTGCTTTCAAGTCCTCTTCGCAGCCTTACTTCAATATATTTTTGGACGTTATCTGTCATTTATAACTCTCCAGGTTTGTGAATTACAGGGCCCCTGAGCTCCTTTCTTCAACTCGCTTTCTTGTGAGCTGGCCGCAAACCCGCAAGACTGCTTCAGGCCCTAATCTGCTTCTGGCAGGGCACGCTCAGCCTTTGGTTAATTTCTCTTCCTGGTGGGAAATGAGTGTTAAATATGCCCGTCCAGACACCTACCTCACTCTCAACCCCTTGGTGATGTGGGTCCTCTGGTTTGTGGCCACCTTTTCTGGGTTCCTCACCTTTCGATGATGTGGCCCCACTAGTGTGAGGACACTCCTGCCTGGTTCTCATCCACGTGGTTATGTGGACCCCCTGGTGAGAGTCTGTTCCTGGCTTTGTTCCTCACCCACCTGTGAGGGAGACCCTCTGCTGATAGGTCACTCCTGCATGGCTGGCACACATTGCCTTGGTGAAGTCAGCCGTGTGGTGGCAGTTGGAGCGTGCTGGGAATCTCCTCCCCCCGGTGATGAGGGCCCTCTTGCGTCAGGCCCTAACTGCTGGGCTCACCAACTTTTCTTCGTGAGCCCAGTGATGCTTTGGCACTCCTCTTAGGATCCCATCACCATGGAGATGTGGGCCTTCTGCTCTGAGGTCCCAACGGCTGGGTTGTTCACATTTTCATGATGTGGGCTCTCTGGTGTTCACAGAGGCCTGGATCCCATAGCCTCTGTGCTCTTGGCCGCCTGCTGGGAGGTTCCAACTGCTGGATTCCTCACTTTTTTAATTTTTTGGGCCCTCTGTTGTGAGGATCCTCCTGCCTGCCTCACTCCCAGCCCCTTCGTGATGTGTGTCGTCTGGTTTGAGGCCACATGTGCTGGGTTCCTCACCTTTCGATGATGTGGGACCAATGGTCTTAGGAGACTCCTGCCTGGTTCACATCCCCTTGGTGATGTGGGCCCTCTGTTGAGAGTCTGATCCTGGCTGGGTTCCTCACCCATCTGTGAGGTGGGCCGTCTGCTGTGAGGTCACTCCTGCCTGGCTTGCTCACCTCGCCTTGTGGACATGAGCCCTCTGGTGGCACTTGGAGCCTGCTGGGAGCCTCCTCTCCTGGGTGATGAGGGCCCTCTGGCGTCAGGCCCTAACTGCTGGGCTCCCCACATTTTGTGATGTGCGCCCAGTGGTGCGAGGACACTCCAGCCAGGTTCACATCCCCATTGGGGTGTGGGCCTTCTGCTCTGAGGTCCCAAAGCCTGGGTTGCTCACAGTTTCATGATGTGGGCTCTCTGGTATTAGTTCACTCCTGCCTGCATCCCATAGCTTCTGTGCTCTGGGCCGCCTGCTGGGAGGTTCCAACTGCTGGATTCCTCACCTTTCTTATTCTTTGGGCCCTCTGTTTTTAGGCTACTCCTGCCTGCCTCACTCCCATTCCCTTTGTGATATGTGTCCTCTGATTTGAGGCCACATGTGCTGGGTTCCTCACCTTTCGATGATGTGACCCCACTCGTGTGAGGACACTCCTGCCTGGTTCCCATCCCCTTGGTGAGGTGGGCCCTCTGGCGAGAGTCTAATCCTGGCTGGGTTCCTCAACGTTCTGTGAGGTAGGCCCTCTGCTGTGAGGTCACTCCTGCCTGGCTGGCACACGTCACCTTGGAGACGTGAGCCCTCTGGTGGCAGTTGGAGTGTGCAGGGCGCCTCCTCCTCTCGGTGATGACGGCCCTCTGGCGTCAGGCCCTAAATGGTGGGCTCCCCACATTTTCTGATGTGCGCCCAGTGGTGCGAGGACACTCCAGCCAGGTTCCCATTCCCATGGGGATGTGGTCCTTCTGCGCTGAGGTCTCAACTCCTGGGTTGCTCACAGTTTTGTGATGTGGGCCCTCTGCTGTGAGTTCACTGTGGCCTGGATCCCATAGCCTCGGTGTTCTGGGCCGCCTGCTGGAAGGTCTAAATGCTGGAATCCTCACGTTTTTTTATATTATGTGCCCTGTGTTGTGAGGCTACTCCTGCCTACCTCACTCCAAGGCCCTTGGTGATGTGGGTCCTCTGGTTTGAGGACACATGTGCTGGGTTCCTCACCTTAAGATGATGAGGCCCCACTGGTGTGAGGATAATCCTGACTGGGTCCCATCCCCTTTGTGATGTGGGCCCTCTGGTGAGAGTCTGATCCTGGCTGGGTTCCTCACCCATCTGTGAGGTGGGCCCTCTACTATCAGGTAACTCTTGCCTGGGTTGCTCACCTCGCCTTGTTGACATGAGCCCTCTGGTGGCAATTGGACCCTGCTGGGAGCCTCCTCAGCTCTGTGATGAGGGCCCTCTGACGTCAGGCCCTAACTGCTGGGCTCCCCAACTTTTCTTAGTGAGCCCAGTGTTGCTCAAGCACTCCTCTTAGGTTCCCATCCCCATGGGGATGTGGGCCTTCTGCTCTGAGGTTCCAACGGCTGGGTTGATCACAGTTTCATGATGTGGGCTCTCTGGTGTTAGTTCACTGTGGCCTGGATCCCATAGCCTCTGTGGTCTTGGCTGCCTGCTGGGAGGTTCCAACTGCTCGATTCCTCAACTTTTGTATTCTATGGGTCCTGTGTTGTGATGCTCCTCCTGCCTGCCTCACTCGCAACCCCTTCGTGATGTGGGTCTTTTGGTTTGAGGCCACATGTGCTGGGTTAGGCAACTTTCAATGATGTGGCCCCACTGGTGTGAGGACACTCCTGCCTGGTTCCCATCCCCTTGGTGATGTGGGCCTTCTGGTGACAGTCTTATCCTGGCTGGGTTCCTCACTCTTCTGTGAGGTAGGCCCTCTGCTGTGAGGTCAATCCTGCCTGACTTGCACACATCACCTTGGCGACGTGGGCCCTCTGTTGGCACATGGAACCTGCTGGGAGCCTCCTGCCCTCGGTGATGACGGCCCTCTAGCATCAGGCTCTAACTGCTGGGCTCCCCACGTTTTCTGATGTGAGCCCAGTGATGCCAGGACACTCCTGTCAGGTTCCCATCCCCATGGGGATGTGGGCTTTCTGCTCTGAGGTCCCAATGCCTGGGTTGCTCACAGTTTCATGATGTGGGCTCTCTGGTGTTAGTTAACTCCTGCCTGCATCCCATAGCTTCTGTGCTCTCGGCCGCCTGCTGGGAGGTTCCAAATGCTGGATTCCTCACTTTTTTTATTCTTTGGGCCCTCTGTTTTTAGGCTACTCCTACCTGCCTCACTCCCATCCCCTTTGTGATGTATGTCCTCTGATATGAGGCCACATGTGCTGGGTTCCTCACCTTTCGATGATGTGGCCCCACTGGTGGGAGGACAGTCCTGACTGGTTCCCATCCCCTTGGTGTTGTGGGCCCTCTGGTGAGAGTCTCATCCTGCCTCGGTTCCTCACCCTTCTGTGAGATAGGCCCTCTGCTGTGAGGTCACTACTGCCTGGCTGGCGCATGCCACCTTGTAGACGTGGTCCCTCTGTTGGCAGTTGGAACCTGTTGGGAGTCTCCTCCCCTCAGTTATGAGGGCCCCCTGGCATCAGGCCCTAACTGCTGGGCTCCTAACATTTTCTGATATGTGCTAAGTGGTGCAAAGCCACTCCTGCCAGGTTCCCATCCCAATGGGGATGTGGGCCTTCTGTTCTGAGGTCCCAACAGCTGGGCTGCTCACAGGTTCATGATGTGGGCCCTCTGCTGTGAGTTCACTGCGGCCTGGATCCCATAGCCTCGGTGCTCTGGGCCACTTGCTGGGAGGTTCCAACTGCTGGATTCCTCAACTTTTATATTCTATGGACCCTGTGTTGTGAGGCCAGTCCTGCCAGCCTCATTCCGAACCCCTTGGTGATGTGGTTCCTCTGGTTTGAGGACACATGTGCTGGGATCCTCACCTTTCGATGATGTTGTCCCACTGGTGTGGGGACACTCCTGCCTGGTTCCCATCCCCTTGGTGATGTGGGCCCTCTGGTGAGAGTCTGATCCTGGCTGTGTTCCTCACCCTTCTGTGAGGTGGGCCCTCTGCTGTGAGGTCATTCGTGCCTGGTTGGCACACATCGCCTTGGCGACGTCAGCCCTCTGGTGGCAGTTGGAGCCTGCTGGGAGCCTCCTCTTCTCGGTGATGAGTGCCCTCTGGCGTCAGGCCCTAACTGCTGGTCGCCCAAAATTTTCTGATATGTTCTCAGTGGTGCGAGGACACTCCTACCAGAATTCCATCCCCATGGGGATGTGGGCCTCCTGCTCTGAGGTCCCAATGGCTGGGTTGCTCAGTTTCATGACATGGGCCCTGTTCTGTGAGTTCACTGTGGCCTGGATCCCATAGCCTCGGTGCTCTGGGCCGCCTGCTGGGAGGTTCCAACTGCTGGATTCCTCACTTTTTTATTCTATGTGCCCAGTGTTGTGAGGCTACTCCTGCCTGCCTCACTCCGAGGTCCTTGGTGATGTGGGTCCTCTGGTTTGAGGACACATGTGCTGAGTACCTCAGCTTTCGATGATGTGGCCCCACTGATGTGAAGACACTCCTGCCTGGTTCCCATCCCCTTGGTGATGTGGGCCCTCTGGTGAGAGTCTGATGTTGGCTGGGTTTCTCACCCTTCTGTGAGGTGGGACCTCTGCTGTGAGGTAACTCCTGCCTGGCATGCTCACGTTGCCTTGGCAATGTGAGCCCTCAGGTGGCACTTGGAGCCTGCTGGGAATCTCCTCCCCTCAGTTATGAGAGCTCTGGATAAAACACATATGCCCTTTTTTGCCAAGTGCATTATTTTCCAAGTTCTGTCTCTTTTCCTATGCTTTAAGAGCTACTCCCGTGTACGTTCTGAAATCAGTTTCCAGCAATTCTGCCCCGCATTCAAGTCCTCTTCGCAGCCTTACTTCAGTATAATTTTGGATGATAGCTGTCATTTATAACTCCGCAGGTTTCTGAATTACAGTGTCCCTGAGCTCCTTTCTTCAACTCGCTTTCTTGTGAGCTGGCCGCAACACCGCAGGATCTCCTCAGGCCCTAATCTAGTTCCAGCATGGCACACGGAGCCTTTGGTTCATTTATCTTCCTGGTGGGAAATGAGAGTTAAATTTGCCCGTCCAGACACCTACAGATAGTCTCCCATTGCTTCTCCTTATTCCTGTTCATCTTCCGAAGAAATTGCAAACTGGGCCAAACAGGAGGTTAAAGGCACTGACTCTCCAAGTGGGGAGAGTGTTAGTAAAGCGTCTGGAATGTTGCACCCGAGTACCAGGGGACGAAAACTGAGACACATTTGAACACGTTTCCCGATCACACGGTGGATCATACTCTGGGTTCCACATGCATGTTTTAGCTGAAGGAAGAATCCCTTAAACCTGGAGAGTTGAGACCCATGGAATGGGTACCATGCAATATGACTTCAAAGAGTCTACATTTGCTAACCGAACCTCACCAATCCTATCACTGCTGTGTTTATGACACTGTACACACGCTTGATTCTCTTTCGGAGACATATAAATCCATAGGTTTTAAGATTCTTACTAGTCAGGTATATTCTTAGGCGTTTAATATGGGGTGTTGAGTCCACTTCATTGAGCAAGGAGTAGCTCTTGTCTATTACATATTTGGCTTATGGAACACTATCTGTGCTAATTTCAATCTCTGATTTTATGCCGCACCCCAACTCACCTTTCCCCTTAAGCAAGCATAAGTTGGTTTTCTACATTTGACACCCTGTTCTGTTTTGTAATTCAGTTCCTGTGTAGCCAAGTTTACATTCCGTGTAGTAGTGATATCTTATGATGTTTCTTTTTCTGTGTGACTTATTTCTCTTAGAATCATCATACCTGAATCCACTCATTATGCTGTCACGGGCCTGATGACATAGATTTCTTTGCTGAGTGATATTGCATTGTACGTAAGTACCACAATTTCTTTATCCATTTTTCGCTTTCTGCGATATTGAACCTGTACCGTAAACGAGGTTCTTGTAAACAGAGCCATCCCAAACTTTGGGGAGGCTGTGTCTTTTTGATTATTATTTCCCTAAGCTATACGACCATAAGTGGAAATGCCCTAGGCTCTGTTGCTTGGTTTTTTGGATGTTTCAGGAAACACCATACACTTCTCCAGAGTGGCTGTTGGCAATTTACATGCCGCCCATCAGCATAACAAGGCTCCCAGTTCTCCATGGCCTGTCCTGCCTTTCTGGATTTTACACTTTTTTCAGATGGCCCTTTTGACCAGGGGGCAGTGAGACTTCATTGTAGTGCAGATTTCCTTTGCAAGCTTGCTTGGTTGGCCAAAAAGGGCGTATGCGTTTTTTCCTGAATATATTCAGGAAAAAACGCATACGCCCTTTTTGGCCAAGTGCATCATTGTGGACATTCTGCCTCTTTTCCTATGCTTTACATGCAATTCCAGTCTACCTCCTGAAATCGGTTTCCTGCAATTCTGCCCCGCTTTCAACTCCTCTTGGCAGCCTTACTTTAATATATTTTTGGAAGATGGCTGTCATTTATAACTCTGCAGGTTTGTGAATTACAGTGCCCCTGAGCTCCTTTCTTCAACTCGCTTTCTTGTGAGCTGGCCGCAACACCGCAGGATTGCTTCCGGCCCTAGTTTGTTTCCGGCACGGCATGCTGAGCCTTTGGTTAATTCCTCTTCCTGGTGGGAAATGAGAGTTAACTTTGCCCGTCCAGACACCTCTACCTAGTCTCTCATTGGTTCTCCCTCTTCCTGTTTATCTTACGCAGAAATTGCAAACTGGGCCAAACAAGAGGTTAAAGGCACTGACTCTCCAAGTGGGGAGAGTGTTAGTGAAGCGTCTGTAATGTTGCACCCGAGTACCAGGGGACGAAAACTGAGACACATTTGAACACGTTTCCCGATCACACGGTGGATCATACTCTGGGTTCCACATGCATGTTTTAGCTGAAGGAAAAATCCCTTAAACATGGAGAGTTGAGACCCATGGAATGGGTACCATGCAATATGACTTCAAAGGGTCTGCATTTGCTCACGGAACCTCACCAATCCTATCACTGCTGCGTTTATGCCGCTGTACACACGCTTGATTCTCTTTCGGAGACATATAAATCCATAGGTTTTAAGATTCTTACTAGTTAGGTATATTCTTAGGCGTTTAATATTGGGTGTTGAGTCCACTTCGTTGAGCAAGGAGTAGCTCTTGTCTATTACATATTTGGCTTATGGAACGGTGTCTGTGCTAATTTCAATCTCTGGTTTCATGCAGCACCCCAACTCACCTTTCCCATTAAGCAAGCATGAGTTGGTTTTCTACATTTGACACCCTGTTCTGTTTGGTAATTCTTTTCCTGTGTAGCCAAGTTTACATTCCGTGTATTAGTGATATCTTATGATGTTTCTTTTTCTGTGTGACTTATTTCACTTAGAATCATCGTACCTGAATCCACTCATTATGCTGCTACGGGCCTGATGACATAGATTTCATTGCTGAGTGATATTGCATTGTACGTAAGTACCACAACTTCTTTATCCATTTTTCGCTTTCTGTGATATTGAACTTGTACCGTAAACGAGGTTCTTGTAAACAGAGCCGGCCCAAACTTTGGGGTGGCTGTGTCTTTTGGATTTTAATTTCCCTAAGCTATAGGACCATAAGTGGAAGTGCCCTAGGCTCTGTTGCTTTGTTTTTTGGATGTTTCAGGAAACACCATACACTTCTCCAGAGTGGCTGCTGGCAATTTACATCCCGCCCATCAGCATAACAAGGCTCCCAGTACTCCATGGCCTGTCCTGCCTTTCTGGATTTTACACTTTTTTCAGATGGCCCTTTTGACCGGGGGGCAGTGAGACTTCATTGTAGTGCAGATTTCCTTTGCAAGCTTGCTTGGTTGGCCAAAAAGGGCGTATGCGTTTTTTCCTGAATATATTCAGGAAAAAACGCATACGCCCTTTTTGGCCAAGTGCATCATTGTGGACGTTCTGCCTCTTTTCCTATGCTTTACATGCAATTCCAGTCTACCTCCTGAAATCGGGTTTACTGCAATTCTGCCCCGGTTTCAACTCCTCTTGGCAGCCTTACTTCAATATATTTTTGGAAGATAGCTGTCATTTATAACTCTGCAGGTTTGTGAATTACAGTGCCCCTGAGCTCCTTTCTTCAACTCGCTTTCTTGTGAGCTGGCCGCAACACCGCAGGATTGCTTCAGGCCCTAGTTTGGTTCCGGCACGGCATGCTGAGCCTTTGGTTAATTCCTCTTCCTGGTGGGAAATGAGAGTTAAATTTGCCCGTCCAGACACCTCCACCTAGTCTCTCATTGGTTCTCCCTATTCCTGTTCATTTTCCACAGAAATTGCAAACTGGGCCAAACAGGAGGTTAAAGGCACTGATCTCCAAGTGGGGAGAGTGTTAGTAAAGCGTCTGGAATGTTGCACCCGAGTACCAGGGGACGAAAACTGAGACATATTTGAACACGTTTCCCGATCACACGGTGGATCATACTCTGGGTTCCACATGCATGTTTTAGCTGAAGGAAGAATCACTTAAACATGGAGAGTTGAGACCCATGGAATGGGTACCATGCAATATGACTTCAAAGGGTCTGCATTTGTTCACCGAACCTCACCAATCCTATCACTGCTGCGCTTATGCCGCTGTACACACGCTTGATTCTCTTTCGGAGACATATAAATCCATAGGTTTTAAGATTCTTACTAGTTAGGTATATTCTTAGGCGTTTAATATGGAGTGTTGAGTCCACTTCGTTGAGCAAGGAGTAGCTCTTGTCTATTACATATTTGGCTTATGGAACGGTATCTGTGCTAATTTCAATCTCTGGTTTTATGAAGCACCCCAACTCACCTTTCCCCTTAAGCAAGCATAAGTTGGTTTTCTACATTTGAGGCCCTGTTCTGTTTTGTAATTCAGTTCTTGTGTAGCCAAGTTTACATTCCGTGTAGTAGTGATATCTTATGATGTTTCTTTTTCTGTGTGACTTATTTCACTTAGAATCATCGTACCTGAATCCACTCATTATGCTGCTACGGGCCTGATGACATAGATTTCATTGCTGAGTGATATTGCATTGTACGTAAGTACCACAACTTCTTTATCCATTTTTCGCTTTCTATGATATTGAACTTGTACCGTAAACGAGGTTCTTGTAAACAGAGCCGGCCCAAACTTTGGGGTGGCTGTGTCTTTTGGATTTTAATTTCCCTAAGCTATAGGACCATAAGTGGAAGTGCCCTAGGCTCTGTTGCTTTGTTTTTTGGATGTTTCAGGAAACACCATACACTTCTCCAGAGTGGCTGTTGGCAATTTACATGCCGCCCATCAGCATAACAAGGCTCCCAGTTCTCCATGGCCTGTCCTGCCTTTCTGGATTTTACACTTTTTTCAGATAGCCCTTTTGACCGGGGGGCAGTGAGACTTCATTGTAGTGCAGATTTCCTTTGCAAGCTTGCTTGGTTGGCCAAAAAGGGCGTATGCGTTTTTTCCTGAATATATTCAGGAAAAAACGCATACGCCCTTTTTGGCCAAGTGCATCATTGTGGACGTTCTGCCTCTTTTCCTATGCTTTACATACAATTCCAGTCTACCTCCTGAAATCGGTTCCCTGCAATTATGCCCCGCATTCAACTCCTCTTGGCAGCCTTACTGCAATATATTTTTGGAAGATAGCTGTCATTTATAACTCTGCAGGTTTGTGAATTACAGTGCCCCTGAGCTCCTTTCTTCAACTCGCTTTCTTGTGAGCTGGCCGCAACACCGCAGGATCTCCTCAGGCCCTAATCTAGTTCCAGCATGGCACACGGAGCCTTTGGTTAATTCCTCTTCCTGGTGGGAAATGAGAGTTAAATTTGCCCGTCCAGACACCTCCACCTAGTCTCTCATTGGTTCTCCCTCTTCCTGTTTATCTTACGCAGAAATTGCAAACTGGGCCAAACAAGAGGTTAAAGGCACTGACTCTCCAAGTGGGGAGAGTGTTAGTAAAGCGTCTGGAATGTTGCACCCGAGTACCAGGGGACGAAAACTGAGACACATTTGAACACGTATCCCGATCACATGGTGGATTATACTCTGGGTTCCACATGCATGTTTTAGCTGAAGGAAAAATCCCTTAAACCTGGAGAGTTGAGACCCATGGAATGGGTACCATGCAATATGACTTCAAAGGGTCCGCATTTGCTCACCGAACCTCACCAATCCTATCACTAGTGCGTTTATGCCGCTGTACACAGCCTTGATTCTCTTTCGGAGACATATAAATCCATAGGTTTTAAGATTCTTACTAGTCAGGTATATTCTTAGGCGTTTAATATTGTGTGTTGAGTCCACTTCGTTGAGCAAGGAGTAGCTCTTGTCTATTACATATTTGGCTTATGGAACGGTGTCTGTGCTAATTTCAATCTCTAGTTTCATGCAGCACCCCAACTCACCTTTCCCCTTAAGCAAGCATAAGTTGGTTTTCTACATTTGACACACTGTTCTGTTTTGTAATTCAGTTCCTGTGTAGCCAAGTTTACATTCCGTGTAGTAGTGATATCTTATGATGTTTCTTTTTCTGTGTGACTTATTTCTCTTAGAATCATCATACCTGAATCCACTCATTATGCTGTCACGGGCCTGATGACATAGATTTCTTTGCTGAGTGATATTGCATTGTACGTAAGTACCACAATTTCTTTATCCATTTTTCGCTTTCTGTGATATTGAACCTGTACCGTAAACGAGGTTCTTGTAAACAGAGCCGTCCCAAACTTTGGGGAGGCTGTGTTTTTTGATTATTATTTCCCTAAGCTATACGACAATAAGCGGAAATGCCCTAGGCTCTGTTGCTTGGTTTTTTGGATGTTTCAGGAAACACCATACACTTCTCCAGAGTGGTTGTTGGCAATTTACATCCCGCCCATCAGCATAACAAGGCTCCCAGTTCTCCATGGCCTGTCCTGCCTTTCTGGATTTTACACTTTTTTCGGATGGCCCTTTTGACCGGGGGGCAGTGAGACTTCATTGTAGTGCAGATTTCCTTTGCAAGCTTGCTTGGTTGGCCAAAAAGGGCGTATGCGTTTTTTCCTGAATATATTCAGGAAGAAACGCATACGCCCTTTTTGGCCAAGTGCATCATTGTGGACGTTCTGCCTCTTTTCCTATGCTTTACATGCAATTCCAGTCTACCTCCTGAAATCGGTTTCCTGCAATTCTGCACCGCTTTCAACTCCTCTTGGCAGCCTTACTTTAAGATGTTTTTGGAAGATGGCTGTCATTTATAACTCTGTAGGTTTGTGAATTACAGTGCCCCTGAGCTCCTTTCTTCAACTCGCTTTCTTGTGAGCTGGCCGCAACACCGCAGGATTGCTTCCGGCCCTAGTTTGGTTCCGGCACGGCATGCTGGGCCTTTGGTTAATTCCTCTTCCTGGTGGGAAATGAGAGTTAAATTTGCCCGTCCAGACACCTCCACCTAGTCTCTCATTGGTTCTCCCTATTCCTGTTCATTTTCCACAGAAATTGCAAACTGGGCCAAACAGGAGGTTAAAGGCACTGACTATCCATGTGGGGAGAGTGTTAATAAAGCATCTGGAATGTTGTACCCGAGTACCAGGGGACGAAAACTGAGACACATTTGAACACGTTTTCCGATCACACGGTGGATCATACTGTGGGTTCCACATGCATGTTTTAGCTGAAGGAAGAATCCCTTAAACATGGAGAGTTGAGACCCATGGAATGGGTACCATGCAATATGACTTCAAAGGGTCTGCATTTGCTCACCGAACCTCACCAATCCTATCACTGCTGCGCTTATGCCGCTGTACACACGCTTGATTCTCTTTCAGAGACATATAAATCCATAGGTTTTAAGATTCTTACTAGTAAGGTATATTCTTAGGCGTTTAATATGGGGTGTTGAGTCCACTTCGTTGAGCAAGGAGTAGCTC
Organism: Leucopleurus acutus; assembly: GCF_964270905.1. Lineage (NCBI taxonomy): Eukaryota > Metazoa > Chordata > Mammalia > Artiodactyla > Delphinidae > Leucopleurus > Leucopleurus acutus. The sequence continues at coordinate 27,133 of NW_028139161.1, forward strand.
TTGTCTATTACATATTTGGCTTATGGAACGGTATCTGTGCTAATTTCAATCTCTGGTTTTATGCAGCACCCCAACTCACCTTTCCCCTTAAGCAAGCATAAGTTGGTTTTCTACATTTGACAGCCTGCTCTGTTTTGTAATTCAGATCTTGTGTAGCCAAGTTTACATTCCGTGTAGTAGTGATATCATATGATGTTCCTTTTTCTGTGTGACTTATTTCACTTAGAATCATCGTACCTGAATCCACTCATTATGCTGCTAGGGGCCTGTGACATAGATTTCATTGCTGAGTGATATTGCATTGTACGTAAGTACCACAACTTCTTTATCCATTTTTCGCTTTCTGTGATATTGAACTTGTACGGTAAACGAGGTTCTTGTATACAGAGCTATCCCAAACTTTGGGGTGGCTGTGTCTTTTTGATTTTAATTTCCCTAAGCTATAGGACTATAAGTGGAAGTGCCCTAGGCTCTGTTGCTTTGTTTTTTGGATGTTTCAGGAAACACCATACACTTCTCCAGAGTGGTTGTTGGCAATTTACATCCCGCCCATCAGCATAACAAGGCTCCCAGTTCTCCATGGCCTGTCCTGCCTTTCTGGATTTTACACTTTTTTCGGATGGCCCTTTTGACCGGGGGGCAGTGAGACTTCATTGTAGTGCAGATTTCCTTTGCAAGCTTGCTTGGTTGGCCAAAAAGGGCGTATGCGTTTTTTCCTGAATATATTCAGGAAGAAACGCATATGCCCTTTTTGGCCAAGTGCATCATTGTGGACGTTCTGCCTCTTTTCCTATGCTTTACATGCAATTCCAGTCTACCTCCTGAAATCGGTTTCCTGCAATTCTGCCCCGCTTTCAACTCCTCTTGGCAGCCTTCCTTCAATATATTTTGGACGATAGTTGTCATTTATAACTGCAGGTTTGTGAATTACAGTGCCCCTGAGCTCCTTTCTTCAACTCGCTTTCTTGTGAGCTGCCCGCAACACCGCAGGATTGCTTCAGGCCCTAGTTTGGTTCCGGCATCGTATGCTGAGCCTTTGGTTAATTCCTCTTCCTGGTGGGAAATGAGAGTTAAATTTGCCCGTCCAGACACCTCCACCTAGTCTCTCATTGGTTCTCCCTATTCCTGTTCATTTTCCACAGAAATTGCAAACTGGGCCAAACAGGAGGTTAAAGGCACTGATCTCCAAGTGGGGAGAGTGTTAGTAAAGCGTCTGGAATGTTGCACCCGAGTACCAGGGGACGAAAACTGAGACACATTTGAACACGTTTCCCGATCACACGGTGGATCATACTCTGGGTTCCACATGAATGATTTAGCTGAAGGAAGAATCCCTTAAACATGGAGAGTTGAGACCCATGGAATGGGTACCATGCAATATGACTTCAAAGGGTCTGCATTTGCTCACCGAACCTCACCAATCCTATCACTGCTGCATTTATGCCGCTGTACACATGCTTGATTCTCTTTCGGAGACATATAAATCCATAGGTTTTAAGATTCTTACTAGTCAGGTATATTGTTAGGCATTTAATATGGGGTGTTGAGTCCACTTCGTTGAGCAAGGAGTAGCTCTTGTCTATTACATATTTGGCTTATGGAACGGTATCTGTGCTAATTTCAATCTCTGGTTTTATGCAGCACCCCAACTCACCTTTCCCCTTAAGCAAGCATAAGTTGGTTTTCTACATTTGACACCCTGTTCTGTTTTGTAATTCAGTTCATGTGTAGCCAAGTTTACATTCCGTGTAGTAGTGATATCTTATGATGTTTCTTTTTCTGTGTGACTTATTTCACTTAGAATCATCGTACCTGAATCCACTCATTATGCTGCTACGGGCCTGATGACATAGATTTCATTGCTGAGTGATATTGCATTGTACGTAAGTACCACAACTTCTTTATCCATTTTTCACTTTCTGTGATATTGAACTTGTACCGTAAACGAGGTTCTTGTAAACAGAGCCGTCCCAAACTTTGGGGTGGCTGTGTCTTTTTGATTTCAATTTCCCTAAGCTATAGGACCATAAGTGGAAGTGCCCTAGGCTCTGTTGCTTTGTTTTTTGGATGTTTCAGGAAACACCATACACTTCTCCAGAGTGGCTGCTGGCAATTTACATCCCGCCCATCAGCATAACAAGGCTCCCAGTTCTCCATGGCCTGTCCTGCCTTTCTGGATTTTACACTTTTTTCAGATGGCCCTTTTGACCGGGGGGCAGTGAGACTTCATTGTAGTGCAGATTTCCTTTGCAAGCTTGCTTGGTTGGCCAAAAAGGGCGTATGCGTTTTTTCCTGAATATATTCAGGAAAAAACGCATACGCCCTTTTTGGCCAAGTGCATCATTGTGGACGTTCTGCCTCTTTTCCTATGCTTTACATGCAATTCCAGTCTACCTCCTGAAATCGGGTTTACTGCAATTCTGCCCCGGTTTCAACTCCTCTTGGCAGCCTTACTTCAATATATTTTTGGAAGATAGCTGTCATTTATAACTCTGCAGGTTTGTGAATTACAGTGCCCCTGAGCTCCTTTCTTCAACTCGCTTTCTTGTGAGCTGGCCGCAACACCGCAGGATTGCTTCAGGCCCTAGTTTGGTTCCGGCACGGCATGCTGAGCCTTTGGTTAATTCCTCTTCCTGGTGGGAAATGAGAGTTAAATTTGCCCGTCCAGACACCTCCACCTAGTCTCTCATTGGTTCTCCCTATTCCTGTTCATTTTCCACAGAAATTGCAAACTGGGCCAAACAGGAGGTTAAAGGCACTGATCTCCAAGTGGGGAGAGTGTTAGTAAAGCGTCTGGAATGTTGCACCCGAGTACCAGGGGACGAAAACTGAGACATATTTGAACACGTTTCCCGATCACACGGTGGATCATACTCTGGGTTCCACATGCATGTTTTAGCTGAAGGAAGAATCACTTAAACATGGAGAGTTGAGACCCATGGAATGGGTACCATGCAATATGACTTCAAAGGGTCTGCATTTGTTCACCGAACCTCACCAATCCTATCACTGCTGCGCTTATGCCGCTGTACACACGCTTGATTCTCTTTCGGAGACATATAAATCCATAGGTTTTAAGATTCTTACTAGTTAGGTATATTCTTAGGCGTTTAATATGGAGTGTTGAGTCCACTTCGTTGAGCAAGGAGTAGCTCTTGTCTATTACATATTTGGCTTATGGAACGGTATCTGTGCTAATTTCAATCTCTGGTTTTATGAAGCACCCCAACTCACCTTTCCCCTTAAGCAAGCATAAGTTGGTTTTCTACATTTGAGGCCCTGTTCTGTTTTGTAATTCAGTTCTTGTGTAGCCAAGTTTACATTCCGTGTAGTAGTGATATCTTATGATGTTTCTTTTTCTGTGTGACTTATTTCACTTAGAATCATCGTACCTGAATCCACTCATTATGCTGCTACGGGCCTGATGACATAGATTTCATTGCTGAGTGATATTGCATTGTACGTAAGTACCACAACTTCTTTATCCATTTTTCGCTTTCTATGATATTGAACTTGTACCGTAAACGAGGTTCTTGTAAACAGAGCCGGCCCAAACTTTGGGGTGGCTGTGTCTTTTGGATTTTAATTTCCCTAAGCTATAGGACCATAAGTGGAAGTGCCCTAGGCTCTGTTGCTTTGTTTTTTGGATGTTTCAGGAAACACCATACACTTCTCCAGAGTGGCTGTTGGCAATTTACATGCCGCCCATCAGCATAACAAGGCTCCCAGTTCTCCATGGCCTGTCCTGCCTTTCTGGATTTTACACTTTTTTCAGATAGCCCTTTTGACCGGGGGGCAGTGAGACTTCATTGTAGTGCAGATTTCCTTTGCAAGCTTGCTTGGTTGGCCAAAAAGGGCGTATGCGTTTTTTCCTGAATATATTCAGGAAAAAACGCATACGCCCTTTTTGGCCAAGTGCATCATTGTGGACGTTCTGCCTCTTTTCCTATGCTTTACATACAATTCCAGTCTACCTCCTGAAATCGGTTCCCTGCAATTATGCCCCGCATTCAACTCCTCTTGGCAGCCTTACTGCAATATATTTTTGGAAGATAGCTGTCATTTATAACTCTGCAGGTTTGTGAATTACAGTGCCCCTGAGCTCCTTTCTTCAACTCGCTTTCTTGTGAGCTGGCCGCAACACCGCAGGATCTCCTCAGGCCCTAATCTAGTTCCAGCATGGCACACGGAGCCTTTGGTTAATTCCTCTTCCTGGTGGGAAATGAGAGTTAAATTTGCCCGTCCAGACACCTCCACCTAGTCTCTCATTGGTTCTCCCTCTTCCTGTTTATCTTACGCAGAAATTGCAAACTGGGCCAAACAAGAGGTTAAAGGCACTGACTCTCCAAGTGGGGAGAGTGTTAGTAAAGCGTCTGGAATGTTGCACCCGAGTACCAGGGGACGAAAACTGAGACACATTTGAACACGTATCCCGATCACATGGTGGATTATACTCTGGGTTCCACATGCATGTTTTAGCTGAAGGAAAAATCCCTTAAACCTGGAGAGTTGAGACCCATGGAATGGGTACCATGCAATATGACTTCAAAGGGTCCGCATTTGCTCACCGAACCTCACCAATCCTATCACTAGTGCGTTTATGCCGCTGTACACAGCCTTGATTCTCTTTCGGAGACATATAAATCCATAGGTTTTAAGATTCTTACTAGTCAGGTATATTCTTAGGCGTTTAATATTGTGTGTTGAGTCCACTTCGTTGAGCAAGGAGTAGCTCTTGTCTATTACATATTTGGCTTATGGAACGGTGTCTGTGCTAATTTCAATCTCTAGTTTCATGCAGCACCCCAACTCACCTTTCCCCTTAAGCAAGCATAAGTTGGTTTTCTACATTTGACACACTGTTCTGTTTGGTAATTCAGTTCCTGTGTAGCCAAGTTTACATTCCGTGTAGTAGTGATATCTTATGATGTTTCTTTTTCTGTGTGACTTATTTCTCTTAGAATCATCATACCTGAATCCACTCATTATGCTGTCACGGGCCTGATGACATAGATTTCTTTGCTGAGTGATATTGCATTGTACGTAAGTACCACAATTTCTTTATCCATTTTTCGCTTTCTGTGATATTGAACCTGTACCGTAAACGAGGTTCTTGTAAACAGAGCCGTCCCAAACTTTGGGGAGGCTGTGTTTTTTGATTATTATTTCCCTAAGCTATACGACAATAAGCGGAAATGCCCTAGGCTCTGTTGCTTGGTTTTTTGGATGTTTCAGGAAACACCATACACTTCTCCAGAGTGGTTGTTGGCAATTTACATCCCGCCCATCAGCATAACAAGGCTCCCAGTTCTCCATGGCCTGTCCTGCCTTTCTGGATTTTACACTTTTTTCGGATGGCCCTTTTGACCGGGGGGCAGTGAGACTTCATTGTAGTGCAGATTTCCTTTGCAAGCTTGCTTGGTTGGCCAAAAAGGGCGTATGCGTTTTTTCCTGAATATATTCAGGAAGAAACGCATACGCCCTTTTTGGCCAAGTGCATCATTGTGGACGTTCTGCCTCTTTTCCTATGCTTTACATGCAATTCCAGTCTACCTCCTGAAATCGGTTTCCTGCAATTCTGCACCGCTTTCAACTCCTCTTGGCAGCCTTACTTTAAGATGTTTTTGGAAGATGGCTGTCATTTATAACTCTGTAGGTTTGTGAATTACAGTGCCCCTGAGCTCCTTTCTTCAACTCGCTTTCTTGTGAGCTGGCCGCAACACCGCAGGATTGCTTCCGGCCCTAGTTTGGTTCCGGCACGGCATGCTGGGCCTTTGGTTAATTCCTCTTCCTGGTGGGAAATGAGAGTTAAATTTGCCCGTCCAGACACCTCCACCTAGTCTCTCATTGGTTCTCCCTATTCCTGTTCATTTTCCACAGAAATTGCAAACTGGGCCAAACAGGAGGTTAAAGGCACTGACTATCCATGTGGGGAGAGTGTTAATAAAGCATCTGGAATGTTGTACCCGAGTACCAGGGGACGAAAACTGAGACACATTTGAACACGTTTTCCGATCACACGGTGGATCATACTGTGGGTTCCACATGCATGTTTTAGCTGAAGGAAGAATCCCTTAAACATGGAGAGTTGAGACCCATGGAATGGGTACCATGCAATATGACTTCAAAGGGTCTGCATTTGCTCACCGAACCTCACCAATCCTATCACTGCTGCGCTTATGCCGCTGTACACACGCTTGATTCTCTTTCAGAGACATATAAATCCATAGGTTTTAAGATTCTTACTAGTAAGGTATATTCTTAGGCGTTTAATATGGGGTGTTGAGTCCACTTCGTTGAGCAAGGAGTAGCTCTTGTCTATTACATATTTGGCTTATGGAACGGTATCTGTGCTAATTTCAATCTCTGGTTTTATGCAGCACCCCAACTCACCTTTCCCCTTAAGCAAGCATAAGTTGGTTTTCTACATTTGACAGCCTGCTCTGTTTTGTAATTCAGATCTTGTGTAGCCAAGTTTACATTCCGTGTAGTAGTGATATCATATGATGTTCCTTTTTCTGTGTGACTTATTTCACTTAGAATCATCGTACCTGAATCCACTCATTATGCTGCTAGGGGCCTGTGACATAGATTTCATTGCTGAGTGATATTGCATTGTACGTAAGTACCACAACTTCTTTATCCATTTTTCGCTTTCTGTGATATTGAACTTGTACGGTAAACGAGGTTCTTGTATACAGAGCTATCCCAAACTTTGGGGTGGCTGTGTCTTTTTGATTTTAATTTCCCTAAGCTATAGGACTATAAGTGGAAGTGCCCTAGGCTCTGTTGCTTTGTTTTTTGGATGTTTCAGGAAACACCATACACTTCTCCAGAGTGGTTGTTGGCAATTTACATCCCGCCCATCAGCATAACAAGGCTCCCAGTTCTCCATGGCCTGTCCTGCCTTTCTGGATTTTACACTTTTTTCGGATGGCCCTTTTGACCGGGGGGCAGTGAGACTTCATTGTAGTGCAGATTTCCTTTGCAAGCTTGCTTGGTTGGCCAAAAAGGGCGTATGCGTTTTTTCCTGAATATATTCAGGAAGAAACGCATATGCCCTTTTTGGCCAAGTGCATCATTGTGGACGTTCTGCCTCTTTTCCTATGCTTTACATGCAATTCCAGTCTACCTCCTGAAATCGGTTTCCTGCAATTCTGCCCCGCTTTCAACTCCTCTTGGCAGCCTTCCTTCAATATATTTTGGACGATAGTTGTCATTTATAACTGCAGGTTTGTGAATTACAGTGCCCCTGAGCTCCTTTCTTCAACTCGCTTTCTTGTGAGCTGCCCGCAACACCGCAGGATTGCTTCAGGCCCTAGTTTGGTTCCGGCATCGTATGCTGAGCCTTTGGTTAATTCCTCTTCCTGGTGGGAAATGAGAGTTAAATTTGCCCGTCCAGACACCTCCACCTAGTCTCTCATTGGTTCTCCCTATTCCTGTTCACTTTCCACAGAAATTGCAAACTGGGCCAAACAGGAGGTTAAAGGCACTGATCTCCAAGTGGGGAGAGTGTTAGTAAAGCGTCTGGAATGTTGCACCCGAGTACCAGGGGACGAAAACTGAGACACATTTGAACACGTTTCCCGATCACACGGTGGATCATACTCTGGGTTCCACATGAATGATTTAGGTGAAGGAAGAATCCCTTAAACATGGAGAGTTGAGACCCATGGAATGGGTACCATGCAATATGACTTCAAAGGGTCTGCATTTGCTCACCGAACCTCACCAATCCTATCACTGCTGCGTTTATGCCGCTGTACACATGCTTGATTCTCTTTCGGAGACATATAAATCCATAGGTTTTAAGATTCTTACTAGTCAGGTATATTGTTAGGCATTTAATATGGGGTGTTGAGTCCACTTCGTTGAGCAAGGAGTAGCTCTTGTCTATTACATATTTGGCTTATGGAACGGTATCTGTGCTAATTTCAATCTCTGGTTTTATGCAGCACCCCAACTCACCTTTCCCCTTAAGCAAGCATAAGTTGGTTTTCTACATTTGACACCCTGTTCTGTTTTGTAATTCAGTTCATGTGTAGCCAAGTTTACATTCCGTGTAGTAGTGATATCTTATGATGTTTCTTTTTCTGTGTGACTTATTTCACTTAGAATCATCGTACCTGAATCCACTCATTATGCTGCTACGGGCCTGATGACATAGATTTCATTGCTGAGTGATATTGCATTGTACGTAAGTACCACAACTTCTTTATCCATTTTTCGCTTTCTGTGATATTGAACTTGTACCGTAAACGAGGTTCTTGTAAACAGAGCCGTCCCAAACTTTGGGGTGGCTCTGTCTTTTGGATTTCAATTTCCCTAAGCTATAGGACCATAAGTGGAAGTGCCCTAGGCTCTGTTGCTTTGTTTTTTGGATGTTTCAGGAAACACCATACACTTCTCCAGAGTGGCTGCTGGCAATTTACATCCCGCCCATCAGCATAACAAGGCTCCCAGTTCTCCATGGCCTGTCCTGCCTTTCTGGATTTTACACTTTTTTCAGATGGCCCTTTTGACCGGGGGGCAGTGAGACTTCATTGTAGTGCAGATTTCCTTTGCAAGCTTGCTTGGTTGGCCAAAAAGGGCGTATGCGTTTTTTCCTGAATATATTCAGGAAAAAACGCATACACCCTTTTTGGCCAAGTGCATCATTGTGGACGTTCTGCCTCTTTTCCTATGCTTTACATGCAATTCCAGTCTACCTCCTGAAATCGGGTTTACTGCAATTCTGCCCCGGTTTCAACTCCTCTTGGCAGCCTTACTTCAATATATTTTTGGAAGATAGCTGTCATTTATAACTCTGCAGGTTTGTGAATTACAGTGCCCCTGAGCTCCTTTCTTCAACTCGCTTTCTTGTGAGCTGGCCGCAACACCGCAGGATTGCTTCTGGCCCTACTGTGGTTCTGGCATGGCTCGCTGAGCCTTTGGTTAATTCCTCTTCCTGGTGGGATATGAGAGTTAAATTTGCCCGTCCGGACACCTCCACCTAGTCTCTCATTGGTTCTCCCTATTCCTGTTCATTTTCCACAGAAATTGCAAACTGGGCCAAACAGGAGGTTAAAGGCACTGACTGTCCAAGTGGGGAGAGTGTTAGTAAAGCGTCTGGAATGTTTCACCCGAGTACCAGGGGACGAAAACTGAGACACAGTTGAACACATTTCCCGATCACACGGTGGATCATACTCTGGGTTCCACATGCATGTTTTAGCTGAAGGAAGAATCCCTTAAACATGGAGAGTTGAGACCCATGGAATGGGTACCATGCAATATGACTTCAAAGGGTCTGCATTTGCTCACCGAACCTCACCAATCCTATCACTGTTGCGTTTATGCCGCTGTACACACGCTTGATTCTCTTTCGGAGACATATAAATCCATAGGTTTTAAGATTCTTACTAGTCAGGTATATTCTTAGGCGTTTAATGTGGGGTGTTGAGTCCACTTCGTTGAGCAAGGAGTAGCTCTTGTCTATTACATATTTGGCTTATGGTACGGTATCTGTGCTAATTTCAATCTCTTGTTGTATGCAGCACCCCAACTCACCTTTCCCCTTAAGCAAGCATGAGTGGGTTTTCTACATTTGACACCCTGTTCTGTTTGGCAATTCTGTTCCTGTGTAGCCAAGTTTACATTCCGTGTAGTAGTGATATCTTATGATGTTTCTTTTTCTGTGTGACTTATTTCACTTAGAATCATCGTACCTGAATCCACTCATTATGCTGCTACGGGCCTGATGACATAGATTTCATTGCTGTGTGATATTGCATTGTACGTAAGTACCACAACTTCTTTATCCATTTTTCGCTTTCTGTGATATTGAACTTGTACCGTAAACAAGGTTCTTGTAAACAGAGCCGGCCGAAACTTTGGGGTGGCTGTGTCTTTTTGATTTTAATTTCCCTAAGCTATAGGACCATAAGTGGAAGTGCCCTAGGCTCTGTTGCTTTGTTTTTTGGATGTTTCAGGAAACACCATACACTTCTCCAGAGTGGCTGCTGGCAATTTACATCCCGCCCATCAGCATAACAAGGCTCCCAGTTCTCCATGGCCTGTCCTGCCTTTCTGGATTTTACACTTTTTTCAGATAGCCCTTTTGACCGGGGGGCAGTGAGACTTCATTGTAGTGCAGATTTCCTTTGCAAGCTTGCTTGGTTGGCCAAAAAGGGCGTATGCGTTTTTTCCTGAATATATTCAGGAAGAAACGCATACGCCCTTTTTGGCCACGTGCATTATTGTGGACGTTCTGCCTCTTTTCCTATGCTTTACATACAATTCCAGTCTACCTCCTGAAATCAGTTCCCTGCAATTCTGTCCCGCTTTCAACTCCTCTTGGCAGCCTTACTTTAAGATATTTTTGGAAGATAGCTGTCATTTATAACTCTGTAGGTTTGTGAATTACAGTGCCCCTGAGCTCCTTTCTTCAACTCGCTTTCTTGTGAGCTGGCCGTAACACCGCAGGATTGCTTCCGGCCCTAGTTTGCTTCCGGCACGGCATGCTGGGCCTTTGGTTAATTCCTCTTCCTGGTGGGAAATGAGAGTTAAATTTGCCCGTCCAGACACCTCCACCTAGTCTCTCATTGGTTCTCCCTCTTCCTGTTTATCTTACGCAGAAATTGCAAACTGGGCCAAACAAGAGGTTAAAGGCACTGACTCTCCAAGTGGGGAGAGTGTTAGTAAAGCGTCTGGAATGTTGCACCCGAGTACCAGGGGACGAAAACTGAGACACATTTGAACACGTATCCCGATCACACGGTGGATTATACTCTGGGTTCCACATGCATGTTTTAGCTGAAGGAAAAATCCCTTAAACCTGGAGAGTTGAGACCCATGGAATGGGTACCATGCAATATGACTTCAAAGGGTCTGCATTTGCTCACCGAACCTCACCAATCCTATCACTACTGCGTTTATGCCGCTGTACACAGCCTTGATTCTCTTTCGGAGACATATAAATCCATAGGTTTTAAGATTCTTACTAGTCAGGTATATTCTTAGGCGTTTAATATTGGGTGTTGAGTCCACTTCGTTGAGCAAGGAGTAGTTCTTGTCTATTACATATTTGGCTTATGGAACGGTGTCTGTGCTAATTTCAATCTCTGGTTTCATGCAGCACCCCAACTCACCTTTCCCCTTAAGCAAGCATAAGTTGGTTTTCTACATTTGACACACTGTTCTGTTTTGTAATTCAGTTCCTGTGTAGCCAAGTTTACATTCCGTGTAGTAGTGATATCTTATGATGTTTCTTTTTCTGTGTGACTTATTTCTCTTAGAATCATCATACCTGAATCCACTCATTATGCTGTCACGGGCCTGATGACATAGATTTCTTTGCTGAGTGATATTGCATTGTACGTAAGTACCACAATTTCTTTATCCATTTTTCGCTTTCTGTGATATTGAACCTGTACCGTAAACGAGGTTCTTGTAAACAGAGCCGTCCCAAACTTTGGGGAGGCTGTGTTTTTTGATTATTATTTCCCTAAGCTATACGACAATAAGTGGAAATGCCCTAGGCTCTGTTGCTTGGTTTTTTGGATGTTTCAGGAAACACCATACACTTCTCCAGAGTGGTTGTTGGCAATTTACATCCCGCCAATCAGCATAACAAGGCTCCCAGTTCTCCATGGCCTGTCCTGCCTTTCTGGATTTTACACTTTTTTCGGATGGCCCTTTTGACCGGGGGGCAGTGAGACTTCATTGTAGTGCAGATTTCCTTTGCAAGCTTGCTTGGTTGGCCAAAAAGGGCGTATGCGTTTTCTCCTGAATATATTCAGGAAGAAACACATACGCCCTTTTTGGCCAAGTGCATCATTGTGGACGTTCTGCCTCTTTTCCTATGCTTTACATGCAATTCCAGTCTACCTCCTGAAATCGGTTTCCTGCAATTCTGCCCCGCTTTCAACTCCTCTTGGCAGCCTTACTTCAATATATTTTTGGAAGATGGCTGTCATTTATAACTCTGTAGGTTTGTGAATTACAGTGCCCCTGAGCTCCTTTCTTCAACTCGCTTTCTTGTGAGCTGGCCGCAACACCGCAGGATTGCTTCAGGCCCTAGTTTGGTTCCGGCACGGCATGCTGAGCCTTAGGTTAATTCCTCTTCCTGGTGGGAAATGAGAGTTAAATTTGCCCGTCCAGACACTTCCACCTAGTCTCTCATTGGTTCTCCCTATTCCTGTTCATTTTCCACAGAAATTGCAAACTGGGCCAAACAGGAGGTTAAAGGCACTGACTCTCCAAGTGGGGAGAGTGTTAGGAAAGCGTCTGGAATGTTGCACCCGAGTACCAGGGGACGAAAACTGAGACACATTTGAACACGTTTCCCGATCACACGGTGGATCATACTCTGGGTTCCACATGCATGTTTTAGCTGAAGGAAGAATCCCTTAAACATGGAGAGTTGAGACCCATGGAATGGGTACCATGCAATATGACTTCAAAGGGTCTGCATTTGCTCACCGAACCTCACCAATCCTATCACTGCTGCGCGTATGCCGCTGTACACACGCTTGATTCTCTTTCGGAGACATATAAATCCATAGGTTTTAAGATTCTTACTAGTTAGGTATATTCTTAGGCGTTTAATATGGGGTGTTGAGTCCACTTCGTTGAGCAAGGAGTAGCTCTTGTCTATTACATATTTGGCTTATGGAACGGTATCTGTGCTAATTTCAATCTCTGGTTTTATGAAGCACCCCAACTCACCTTTCCCCTTAAGCAAGCATAAGTTGGTTTTCTACATTTGAGGCCCTGTTCTGTTTTGTAATTCAGTTCTTGTGTAGCCAAGTTTACATTCCGTGTAGTAGTGATATCTTATGATGTTTCTTTTTCTGTGTGACTTATTTCACTTAGAATCATCGTACCTGAATCCCCTCATTATGCTGCTACGGGCCTGATGACATAGATTTCATTGCTGAGTGATATTGCATTGTACGTAAGTACCACAACTTCTTTATCCATTTTTCGCTTTCTGTGATATTGAACTTGTACCGTAAACGAGGTTCTTGTAAACAGAGCCGGCCCAAACTTTGGTGGCTGTGTCTTTTGGATTTTAATTTCCCTAAGCTATAGGACCATAAGTGGAAGTGCCCTAGGCTCTGTTGCTTTGTTTTTTGGATGTTTCAGGAAACACCATACACTTCTCCAGAGTGGCTGTTGGCAATTTACATGCCGCCCATCAGCATAACAAGGCTCCCAGTTCTCCATGGCCTGTCCTGCCTTTCTGGATTTTACACTTTTTTCAGATAGCCCTTTTGACCGGGGGGCAGTGAGACTTCATTGTAGTGCAGATTTCCTTTGCAAGCTTGCTTGGTTGGCCAAAAAGGGCTTATGCGTTTTTTCCTGAATATATTCAGGAAAAAACGCATACGCCCTTTTTGGCCAAGTGCATCATTGTGGACGTTCTGCCTCTTTTCCTATGCTTTACATACAATTCCAGTCTACCTCCTGAAATCGGTTCCCTGCAATTATGCCCCGCATTCAACTCCTCTTGGCAGCCTTACTGCAATATATTTTTGGAAGATAGCTGTCATTTATAACTCTGCAGGTTTGTGAATTACAGTGCCCCTGAGCTCCTTTCTTCAACTCGCTTTCTTGTGAGCTGGCCGCAACACCGCAGGATCTCCTCAGGCCCTAATCTAGTTCCAGCATGGCACACGGAGCCTTTGGTTAATTCCTCTTCCTGGTGGGAAATGAGAGTTAAATTTGCCCGTCCAGACACCTCCACCTAGTCTCTCATTGGTTCTCCCTCTTCCTGTTTATCTTACGCAGAAATTGCAAACTGGGCCAAACAAGAGGTTAAAGGCACTGACTCTCCAAGTGGGGAGAGTGTTAGTAAAGCGTCTGGAATGTTGCACCCGAGTACCAGGGGACGAAAACTGAGACACATTTGAACACGTATCCCGATCACACGGTGGATTATACTCTGGGTTCCACATGCATGTTTTAGCTGAAGGAAAAATCCCTTAAACCTGGAGAGTTGAGACCCATGGAATGGGTACCATGCAATATGACTTCAAGGGTCCGCATTTGCTCACCGAACCTCACCAATCCTATCACTACTGCGTTTATGCCGCTGTACACAGCCTTGATTCTCTTTCGGAGACATATAAATCCATAGGTTTTAAGATTCTTACTAGTCAGGTATATTCTTAGGCGTTTAATATTGGGTGTTGAGTCCACTTCGTTGAGCAAGGAGTAGCTCTTGTCTATTACATATTTGGCTTATGGAACGGTGTCTGTGCTAATTTCAATCTCTAGTTTCATGCAGCACCCCAACTCACCTTTCCCCTTAAGCAAGCATAAGTTGGTTTTCTACATTTGACACACTGTTCTGTTTTGTAATTCAGTTCCTGTGTAGCCAAGTTTACATTCCGTGTAGTAGTGATATCTTATGATGTTTCTTTTTCTGTGTGACTTATTTCTCTTAGAATCATCATACCTGAATCCACTCATTATGCTGTCACGGGCCTGATGACATAGATTTCTTTGCTGAGTGATATTGCATTGTACGTAAGTACCACAATTTCTTTATCCATTTTTCGCTTTCTGTGATATTGAACCTGTACCGTAAACGAGGTCCTTGTAAACAGAGCCGTCCCAAACTTTGGGGAGGCTGTGTTTTTTGATTATTATTTCCCTAAGCTATACGACAATAAGTGGAAATGCCCTAGGCTCTGTTGCTTGGTTTTTTGGATGTTTCAGGAAACACCATACACTTCTCCAGAGTGGTTGTTGGCAATTTACATCCCGCCCATCAGCATAACAAGGCTCCCAGTTCTCCATGGCCTGTCCTGCCTTTCTGGATTTTACACTTTTTTCGGATGGCCCTTTTGACCGGGGGGCAGTGAGACTTCATTGTAGTGCAGATTTCCTTTGCAAGCTTGCTTGGTTGGCCAAAAAGGGCGTATGCGTTTTTTCCTGAATATATTCAGGAAGAAACGCATACGCCCTTTTTGGCCAAGTGCATCATTGTGGACGTTCTGCCTCTTTTCCTATGCTTTACATGCAATTCCAGTCTACCTCCTGAAATCGGTTTCCTGCAATTCTGCCCCGCTTTCAACTCCTCTTGGCAGCCTTACTTTAAGATGTTTTTGGAAGATGGCTGTCATTTATAACTCTGTAGGTTTGTGAATTACAGTGCCCCTGAGCTCCTTTCTTCAACTCGCTTTCTTGTGAGCTGGCCGCAACACCGCAGGATTGCTTCCGGCCCTAGTTTGGTTCCGGCACGGCATGCTGGGCCTTTGGTTAATTCCTCTTCCTGGTGGGAAATGAGAGTTAAATTTGCCCGTCCAGACACCTCCACCTAGTCTCTCATTGGTTCTCCCTATTCCTGTTCATTTTCCACAGAAATTGCAAACTGGGCCAAACAGGAGGTTAAAGGCACTGACTATCCATGTGGGGAGAGTGTTAATAAAGCATCTGGAATGTTGTACCCGAGTACCAGGGGACGAAAACTGAGACACATTTGAACACGTTTTCCGATCACACGGTGGATCATACTGTGGGTTCCACATGCATGTTTTAGCTGAAGGAAGAATCCCTTAAACATGGAGAGTTGAGACCCATGGAATGGGTACCATGCAATATGACTTCAAAGGGTCTGCATTTGCTCACCGAACCTCACCAATCCTATCACTGCTGCGCTTATGCCGCTGTACACACGTTTGATTCTCTTTCAGAGACATATAAATCCATAGGTTTTAAGATTCTTACTAGTAAGGTATATTCTTAGGCGTTTAATATGGGGTGTTGAGTCCACTTCGTTGAGCAAGGAGTAGCTCTTGTCTATTACATATTTGGCTTATGGAACGGTATCTGTGCTAATTTCAATCTCTGGTTTTATGCAGCACCCCAACTCACCTTTCCCCTTAAGCAAGCATAAGTTGGTTTTCTACATTTGACAGCCTGCTCTGTTTTGTAATTCAGATCTTGTGTAGCCAAGTTTACATTCCGTGTAGTAGTGATATCATATGATGTTCCTTTTTCTGTGTGACTTATTTCACTTAGAATCATCGTACCTGAATCCACTCATTATGCTGCTAGGGGCCTGTGACATAGATTTCATTGCTGAGTGATATTGCATTGTACGTAAGTACCACAACTTCTTTATCCATTTTTCGCTTTCTGTGATATTGAACTTGTACGGTAAACGAGGTTCTTGTATACAGAGCTATCCCAAACTTTGGGGTGGCTGTGTCTTTTTGATTTTAATTTCCCTAAGCTATAGGACTATAAGTGGAAGTGCCCTAGGCTCTGTTGCTTTGTTTTTTGGATGTTTCAGGAAACACCATACACTTCTCCAGAGTGGCTGCTGGCAATTTACATCCCGCCCATCAGCATAACAAGGCTCCCAGTTCTCCATGGCCTGTCCTGCCTTTCTGGATTTTACACTTTTTTCAGATGGCCCTTTTGACCGGGGGGCAGTGAGACTTCATTGTAGTGCAGATTTCCTTTGCAAGCTTGCTTGGTTGGCCAAAAAGGGCGTATGCGTTTTTTCCTGAATATATTCAGGAAAAAACGCATACGCCCTTTTTGGCCAAGTGCATCATTGTGGACGTTCTGCCTCTTTTCCTATGCTTTACATGCAATTCCAGTCTACCTCCTGAAATCGGGTTTACTGCAATTCTGCCCCGGTTTCAACTCCTCTTGGCAGCCTTACTTCAATATATTTTTGGAAGATAGCTGTCATTTATAACTCTGCAGGTTTGTGAATTACAGTGCCCCTGAGCTCCTTTCTTCAACTCGCTTTCTTGTGAGCTGGCCGCAACACCGCAGGATTGCTTCTGGCCCTACTGTGGTTCTGGCATGGCTCGCTGAGCCTTTGGTTAATTCCTCTTCCTGGTGGGATATGAGAGTTAAATTTGCCCGTCCGGACACCTCCACCTAGTCTCTCATTGGTTCTCCCTATTCCTGTTCATTTTCCACAGAAATTGCAAACTGGGCCAAACAGGAGGTTAAAGGCACTGACTGTCCAAGTGGGGAGAGTGTTAGTAAAGCGTCTGGAATGTTTCACCCGAGTACCAGGGGACGAAAACTGAGACACAGTTGAACACATTTCCCGATCACACGGTGGATCATACTCTGGGTTCCACATGCATGTTTTAGCTGAAGGAAGAATCCCTTAAACATGGAGAGTTGAGACCCATGGAATGGGTACCATGCAATATGACTTCAAAGGGTCTGCATTTGCTCACCGAACCTCACCAATCCTATCACTGCTGCGTTTATGCCGCTGTACACACGCTTCATTCTCTTTCGGAGACATATAAATCCATAGGTTTTAAGATTCTTACTAGTCAGGTATATTCTTAGGCGTTTAATGTGGGGTGTTGAGTCCACTTCTTTGAGCAAGGAGTAGCTCTTGTCTATTACATATTTGGCTTATGGTACGGTATCTGTGCTAATTTCAATCTCTTGTTGTATGCAGCACCCCAACTCACCTTTCCCCTTAAGCAAGCATGAGTTGGTTTTCTACATTTGACACCCTGTTCTGTTTGGTAATTCTGTTCCTGTGTAGCCAAGTTTACATTCCGTGTAGTAGTGATATCTTATGATGTTTCTTTTTCTGTGTGACTTATTTCACTTAGAATCATCGTACCTGAATCCCCTCATTATGATGCTACGGGCCTGATGACATAGATTTCATTGCTGAGTGATATTGCATTGTACGTAAGTACCACAACTTCTTTATCCATTCTTCGCTTTCTGTGATATTGAACTTGTACCGTAAACGAGGTTCTTGTAAACAGAGCCGGCCCAAACTTTGGGGTGGCTGTGTCTTTTGGATTTTAATTTCCCTAAGCTATAGGACCATAAGTGGAAGTGCCCTAGGCTCTGTTGCTTTGTTTTTTGGATGTTTCAGGAAACACCATACACTTCTCCAGAGTGGCTGTTGGCAATTTACATCCCGCCCATCCGCATAACAAGGCTCCCAGTTCTCCATGGCCTGTCCTGTCTTTCTGGATTTTACACTTTTTTCAGATAGCCCTTTTGACCAGGGGCAGTGAGACTTCATTGTAGTGCAGATTTCCTTTGCAAGCTTGCTTGGTTGGCCAAAAAGGGCGTATGCGTTT
The DNA here is from genome assembly GCF_964270905.1 of Leucopleurus acutus. Lineage (NCBI taxonomy): Eukaryota > Metazoa > Chordata > Mammalia > Artiodactyla > Delphinidae > Leucopleurus > Leucopleurus acutus. Next base: position 45,210 of record NW_028139161.1, read on the forward strand.
TTTCCTGAATATATTCAGGAAAAAACGCATACGCCCTTTTTGGCCAAGTGCATCATTGTGGACATTCTGCCTCTTTTCCTATGCTTTACATGCAATTCCAGTCTACCTCCTGAAATCGGTTTCCTGCAATTCTGCCCCGCTTTCAACTCCTCTTGGCAGCCTTCCTTCAATATATTTTGGACGACAGCTGTCATTTATAACTGCAGGTTTGTGAATTACAGTGCCCCTGAGCTCCTTTCTTCAACTCGCTTTCTTGTGAGCTGCCCGCAACACCGCAGGATTGCTTCAGGCCCTAGTTTGGTTCCGGCACGGCATGCTGAGCCTTTGGTTAATTCCTCTTCCTGGTGGGAAATGAGAGTTAAATTTGCCCGTCCAGACACCTCCACCTAGTCTCTCATTGGTTCTCCCTATTCCTGTTCATTTTCCACAGAAATTGCAAACTGGGCCAAACAGGAGGTTAAAGGCACTGACTCTCCAAGTGGGGAGAGTGTTAGTAAAGCGTCTGGAATGTTGCACCCGAGTACCAGGTGACGAAAACTGAGACCCATTTGAACACTTTTCCCGATCACACGGTGGATCATACTCTGGGTTCCACATGCATGTTTTAGCTGAAGGAAGAATCCCTTAAACATGGAGAGTTGAGACCCATGGAATGGGTACCATGCAATATGACTTCAAAGGGTCTGCATTTGCTCACCGAACCTCACCAATCCTATCACTGCTGCGCTTATGCCGCTGTACACACGCTTGATTCTCTTTCGGAGACATATAAATCCATAGGTTTTAAGATTCTTACTAGTCAGGTATATTCTTAGGCGTTTAATATGGGGTGTTGAGTCCACTTCGTTGAGCAAGGAGTAGCTCTTGTCTATTACATATTTGGCTTATGGAACGGTATCTGTGCTAATTTCAATCTCTGGTTTTATGAAGCACCCCAACTCACCTTTCCCCTTAAGCAAGCATAAGTTGGTTTTCTACATTTGAGGCCCTGTTCTGTTTTGTAAATCAGTTCTTGTGTAGCCAAGTTTACATTCCGTGTAGTAGTGATATCTTATGATGTTTCTTTTTCTGTGTGACTTATTTCACTTAGAATCATCGTACCTGAATCCCCTCATTATGATGCTACGGGCCTGATGACATAGATTTCATTGCTGAGTGATATTGCATTGTACGTAAGTACCACAACTTCTTTATCCATTCTTCGCTTTCTGTGATATTGAACTTGTACCGTAAACGAGGTTCTTGTAAACAGAGCCGGCCCAAACTTTGGGGTGGCTGTGTCTTTTGGATTTTAATTTCCCTAAGCTATAGGACCATAAGTGGAAGTGCCCTAGGCTCTGTTGCTTTGTTTTTTGGATGTTTCAGGAAACACCATACACTTCTCCAGAGTGGCTGTTGGCAATTTACATCCCGCCCATCCGCATAACAAGGCTCCCAGTTCTCCATGGCCTGTCCTGTCTTTCTGGATTTTACACTTTTTTCAGATAGCCCTTTTGACCAGGGGCAGTGAGACTTCATTGTAGTGCAGATTTCCTTTGCAAGCTTGCTTGGTTGGCCAAAAAGGGCGTATGCGTTTTTTCCTGAATATATTCAGGAAAAAACGCATACGCCCTTTTTGGCCAAGTGCATCATTGTGGACATTCTGCCTCTTTTCCTATGCTTTACATGCAATTCCAGTCTACCTCCTGAAATCGGTTTCCTGCAATTCTGCCCCGCTTTCAACTCCTCTTGGCAGCCTTCCTTCAATATATTTTGGACGACAGCTGTCATTTATAACTGCAGGTTTGTGAATTACAGTGACCCTGAGCTCCTTTCTTCAACTCGCTTTCTTGTGAGCTGGCCGCAACACCGCAGGATTGCTTCAGGCCCTAGTTTGGTTCCGGCATCGTATGCTGAGCCTTTGGTTAATTCCTCTTCCTGGTGGGAAATGAGAGTTAAATTTGCCCGTCCAGACACCTCCACCTAGTCTCTCATTGGTTCTCCCTATTCCTGTTTATCTTACGCAGAAATTGCAAACTGGGCCAAACAAGAGGTTAAAGGCACTGACTCTCCAAGTGGGGAGAGTGTTAGTAAAGCGTCTGGAATGTTGCACCCGAGTACCAGGGGACGAAAACTGAGACACATTTGAACACGTTTCCCGATCACACGGTGGATCATACTCTGGGTTCCACATGCATGTTTTTGCTGAAGGAAGAATCCCTTAAACATGGAGAGTTGAGACCCATGGAATGGGTACCATGCAATATGACTTGAAAGGGTCTGCATTTGCTCACCGAACCTCACCAATCCTATCACTGCTGCGTTTATGCCGCTGTATACACGCTTGATTCTCTTTCGGAGACATATAAATCCATAGGTTTTAAGATTCTTACTAGTCAGGTATATTCTTAGGCGTTTAATATTGGGTGTTGAGTCCACATCGTTGAGCAAGGAGTAGCTCTTGTCTATTACATATTTGTCTTATGGAACGGTATCTGTGCTAATTTCAATCTGTGGTTTTATGCCGCACCCCAACTCACCTTTCCCCTTAAGCAAGCATAAGTTGGTTTTCTACATTTGAGACGCTGTTCTGTTTTGTAATTCAGTTTCTGTGTAGCCAAGTTTACATTCCGTGTAGTAGTGATATCTTATGATGTTTCTTTTTCTGTGTGACTTATTTCTCTTAGAATCATCATACCTGAATCCACTCATTATGCTGTCACGGGCCTGATGACATAGATTTCATTGCTGAGTGATATTGCATTGTACGTAAGTACCACAACTTCTTCATCCATTTTTCGCTTTCTGCGATATTGAACCTGTACCGTAAACGAGGTTCTTGTAAACAGAGCCGTCCCAAACTTTGGGGTAGCTGTGTCTTTTTGATTTTAATTTCCCTAAGCTATAGGACCGTAATTGGAAGTGCCCTCAGCTCTGTTGCTTTGTTTTTTGGATGTTTCAGGAAACACCATACACTTCTCCAGAGTGGCTGTTGGCAATTTACATGCCGCCCATCAGCATAACAAGGCTCCCAGTTCTCCATGGCCTGTCCTGCCTTTCTGGATTTTACACTTTTTTCAGATGGCCCTTTGACCGGGGTGAAGTGAGACTTCATTGTAATGCAGATTTTGTTTGCGAGTTTGCTTGGTTGGCCATAAAGGGCGTATGCGTTTCTTCCTGAATATATTCAGGAAAAAACGCATACGCCCTTTTTGGCCAAGTGCATCATTGTGGACGTTCTGCCTCTTTTCCTATGCTTTACATGCAATTCCAGTCTACCTCCTGCAATCGGTTTCCTGCAGTTCTGCCTTGCTCTCAGTGCCTCTTCATAGCCTTATCTCAATATACTTTTGGAAAATAGTTGGCCTTCATAACTCTGCAGGTTTTTGAATTGCAATGGCCCTTAGCTCCATTTTTCAGCTCTTATTTTTGTGATCTTGCCTCATATCCACAGGATTTCTTCAGGCCCTATTCTTCTTCTGGGGCGCCTTGCTCTGCCTTTGGTTAATTCTTCTTCCTGATGTGAAATTAGAGTGACATGTGCCCATTGAAACCGCTACAGCTATTTTCTCACTTGTTCCCCCTATTCCCGTTCATTTTCCGCACTAACTGCAGACTGTGTGATTCCGGAACTTAAAGGCATTGACTCTCCATGTGGAGATGTTGTTAGTAAAGTGGCTGGAATGTTGATCCGGAGCCCCAGGAGAGGAAAATGAGGTGCATTTTAGAAACCTTTCCCGATCATATGGTATACCATCCGCTGGATTTCCCATGCATGGTTTAGCTCTAGGAAGATTCCCTTCAACTTGGAGTGTTGGGACCCTTGGAATAAGTAGCATGAAGTATTGCATTAAACTTTCGGCAGTTGCTCACCAAAGCTCACCAATCCTTTCAGCCCCAAGTGTCCAGCCTTATGTCTTATCCAGCTGTGGGTTTATATGTGGTCATTCCAGGTTGCATCACAGCCCCTGAGCGAATTTTGTAAGAATTTTTCTCTCTTTCATTGTTTCTGCGTTTTGGTTTTAAAATTTATTTCTATAAAGGGGTTTAGCTCATTTTCACTGCTGTGTTTGTGCCGCTCTGCGCACACTTGATTCCCTTATGGAGATATATCAATACATGGGTTTTAAGATTCTTATTACTCAGATATATTTCTCTGCGGTGTATAGGGTGTGTTGAGGCCAGTTCATTGAGCAAGGTGTAGATCTTTTCTGATACCTATTTTGGTTTATTGAACGGTATCTGTGCTAATTTCAAACTCTGGTTTTATGCATCACCCCACCTCTCCTTTCCCCTTAAGCTGACATAAGTGTGTTTTCTAAATGTGAGACACTGTTCTGTTTTGTAATTCATTTTTTGTGCAGCCATATTTATCCTCCCTCTATAAGTGATATCTGATGATATGTTTCTTTTTCTGTTTGACTTATTTCAAGTAGTATTATCGGACCTCAATCCACTCTTTATCCTTCTACTAGCCTTATTACATTGATTTCATGGTGAAGAGATATTCCATTGTACATAAGTACCACATTTTCTTTATCCATTGTTCTCTTTCCTGGGATATTTAAGGTGTACTGAAGTTGAGGTTCTTGTAAACAGAGTAGCCCTAAACTGTGGTGTGCTTGTGTCTTGTTGATTTTTAGACTTCCCTAGATATACTCCCGTGATTGGAAGTGCCCTATGCTCTGTCGCTCTGTTTTTTAGATGATTTAGGAACCACCATACACTTCTCCAGAGTGGCTCTCGGCAGTTCACACACTGTCCATCAGCGTATAAAGGCTCCCTGTTCTCCATGGCCTGTCCTGCATTTCTGGTGTTTACAATTTTTTCAGATGGCCCTTTTGACCGGTGGGAAATGAGACTTCTTTGTTGTGCACATTTGCATTGCTTGCTTGCTTGGTTGCCCATAAAGTGCGTATGCGTTTTTTCCTGGATATATTCAGGAAAAAACGCATACTCCCTTTTGGGCCAACTGCATCGTTGTCGAAATTCTGCCGCTTTTCATGTGCTTTAAAGGCGAGTCCAATCTATCTCTTGAAATCTGTTTCTTGCAATTCTGTCTTGCATTCAGATCCTCTTCTTTGCCTTACCTCAACATATTTTTGGACGTTAGTTTTCATTTATAACTCTGCAGGTTTGTGAATTGCAGTGACCCTGAGCTCCATTTTTTAAGTTGCTCTTTTGTGAGCTGGCCTCAAAACCGCAGGATTGCTTCAGGCCCTATTTTGGCTCCGGCGAGGCGGGCTGAGCCTTTTTTTAATTCTTATTCTTAATGGGAAATTAGAGTGACATGTGCCCGTCCAAACCCCTACAACTATTCTCTCATTGGTTCCCCCTCTTCCCGTTCATCCTCCTCACAATTTGCAAAATGTGTGAAACAGAAGTTTAAATGTGCTGATTCTCTAAGTGGGGAGATTCTAAGTAACGTGGCTGGAATGATGAACAGGAGCACCAGGAGAGGATAAATGAGGTGCATTTTAGACACATCTCCCGATCACATGGTGTACAGTCCTCTGGGTTTTCCATGCATGTTTTAGCTGTAGGAAGATTCCTTGAACCTGCAGATTTGGGACCCATTGAATGGGTACCAGGTAGTATTACTTTAAAGGGTGTGCATTTCCTCACCCAACCTCACATTTCTCTTAGCGCGAACAGTTTCCAGCCTTATGTCTCATCCTGCTGTGGGTCTAGATGTGTTCAATCCATGTTGCATCACCGTCCCTGAGGAAAAGTTGTAAGAGGTTTTCTCTGTCTCTCTGTCGTTTATTTTTTTCAATTTATTACTATATTGGTTACAGCTGATTTTCAAAGCTCTGTTTCTTGCTGCTGTACATCCACTTGATTCACGTACAGAGAGACATCAATAAATTCTTTTTCAGATTCTTACCAGTCATAGATATTCTTTTCCGGTGACTTGAGTGTGCTGAGTGCAGTTCTTTTAGCTACCGTGTAGGCCTTGTTGATTATCAGTTTGGTATTTGGAATGGTATCTTTGCTAATTTCAACCTCCTGGATGATGCCTCACCCCTCCCCACCTTTCCCGTTTAGCAGCCTCACGCGTATTTTCTACATATTTGACTATGTTTTTGTTTTGTAATTTATTTCATGTGTAGCCATTTTGGATTCCACCTTTAAGTGATATCTTATGATATGTGTCTTTTTCTTTTTGAATTATGTCACTTAGAATGATCATACGTAACTCCTCCGGAGTTGTTACAACTGGCCATATTTCATTGATTTCCAGGCTGAGTAATATTCCACTCTACATAAGTACCACATCTCTATCCATTTTTTCCCTCCAGAGACATTTAAGTTATATCCTAGTCGAGGATCTTTTAAACAGAGGGGCAGTAAACATTGGGGTGCCTGTGTCCTCTCGATTTTTGTTTTTCCCAAGATATACGCCCATGAGTGCAAGTGCCCTATGCTCTGTAGCTCATTTTTTAGATGCTTTAGTAAACACAATACACTTCTCCAGAATGGCCGTTGGCAATATACATTTCCACTATAAGCCTCACAGGGCTCCCTCTTCTCCTTGCCCTGTCCTGCATTTCTGGCGTTTACACTTTATGAGGATGGCTCTTCTGACTGATGCGAAGTGATATCTTTTGTAGTATTGATTTCCAGTGCCCACCTGTTTGGTTGGCTAAAAAAGTGTATGCCCTTTTCTTGAATATATACAGAAAAAAACACATACAGCCTTTTTGGCCAACTGCAATGTCGGCAATGTTCAGCCCCTTTTCTTGTGCTTAATGGCGAGTCCTTTCTACCTCCTCAAATCCCTTTCCTGCCATTCTCCCTTGCTTGCCAATCCTTTTCTCTGACTTTCCTCAAGACATTTTTCAGTGATAGATATTTTCAACTCTGCAGTTTCGTGAATTTTACTGCCCCTGAGTTCCATTGTTCAACTTGTGTTTATGGGAACTGGCCACAAAGCAGTGGGATTTCCTCAAGCCCTATACTGTTTCCATGGGCAACCCTAGCCTTTGGTCAATTCATCTTCCTGATTGGAAATTAGAGTGACATGTGCCTGTCTGAACACCTAGGACTTGTCTCTCATTGTTCCTCATCCTTCCGCTTCATCCTCTGGACAAATTCCAAACTGTACGCAACAGGATGTTGACAGTGTTGACATCTCCAAGTGGGGAGACTGTTAGTAAAGACGCTGGAGGGGTGAACCCGAGCACCAGGAGATGAGGAGATGAGATGCCTTTTCCAAACTCTTCCCGATCAGACGGTATACCATCCTCTGGATGTGACAGACATGTTTTAGCAGTAGGAAGAGTCCCATTCATGTAAGGAGAACACCAGGGCTTTTTCAAAATCAGTGTCTCCCCGAAACCCAAACTGGGGAGTTTTTTAAGCTACGGCTACACATATGTTCATTAAGGGCCTTGGGAAGTAGGCAGAGTGCAAACTTTAGATGACTGAAGTCTTCAGGGTCAGAAGCACTCACCACTGGCTTCCCTTAGGTTACACTTTAACTGTCATTGATAGATGATGTCAATAAAAATATCTGTTCTTTTTCCGATTATTTCCCCTTATAGGTTATTGCACAATATTGAGTGTAGTTCCCTGTGCTATACAGTAGTTCCTTGTTGATGATCTATTTTATACATAGCAGTGTGTATGTGTTAATTCCAAACTGTTAATTTATCCCTCCTCCCACCTTTCCCCTTTGGTAATAATAAATTATAAGATTTTATACTTCTCAGAAATGGGGGAGCTGAAAGAGAGGTATCATTTTCAATGGAAAAGCATTTAAAACAAGATTGAAGCTTTAACCAAGATTATTAGATGTACATCCTTGGAAAGAAATCACTTCATTTCTCTAATATTGACCTGACAAATAAGACAAACCTTTTCACTGAACTTGCTTATAATAAAGTGATGGAAATATCAAATGGAAGTGTTAGAAACATCTTATTTTACCCGAGCCTTATAAACTGTTCTATGTTAACTACATTTTGGCTCACACATCTGTTCATTGAAGTTACAATAGTCTCAATTTCTGTTACTGATCCTCCAGAGTGGACCCCAACAAGGGTCCCCCTGCCCAGTGTCATTGGGGCCAACAGATCGAGACTGAGTTTGGTTCCCAAGCAAAGGAAACTTTATATTTTCATCAGAGAATGGAGAGGTGAGAGCATGCACTACCCCGTGGGCTGTGGGCTGGGCTGCTGTGTAGAGATCCTGTCAGAGTCAGTGGGAGGGAGGGGGCGGAGCTCTCAAGGGCCGGGTTGGCTGCAGCTCAGGCTCTATATCTCGGAGTCTGCACTGGGCCCCAGGAGCTGAGGTGTCGACCCAGCCATTCTGCACCAGGAAATCTGGTCTGAAGTGCCGGGTGTGGAACCTCTGCATGCGGGACCCTAGGAGCACGTGAAATTAGACAAAGCACAAAGGATAAAAAGGTCAGACTTGACTTTATTGCCCACATTCTATTTTTATCTCCCAGGGATTTTTAATGGGCTTTGCTGGGGACAAACCCCTCCTCTGCCTTTTGTCCCGTTCCTCATTCTTGGAGTGCTGAGGGTGCAGACCCTTCTTCTGTAACTGCTGAGTGCTGAGTTGGGAGCCCTCATACCAGGGGACGAGGGTCAGAACTTCTCCCCAGCAGCCTCCAGGTGACGTTGATTGGCCCCAGGACCCCTGCCTCCCTGCTCGTCCGCCTGAGCACCAGCATTGGAAGTGTTATAGATTCTAATGACCTTTAAGGGTCCAGGAAAGAGATGTGCAGAGACGCTGTGGGGGCCGGTTTCACCCCGCCCCACATTTGTTCGGCCACCTTAGGCTGACCGTTTCTGCCAGCCTAGATGCTCTGACCAGTAGTCTGCTCTTTCTTCAATTAGGTCCCTGAATTAATGTAAAAACAGCACCAGGTGTCAGAGCCCTGCCCGCTCAACTCCTAGACAGTCCAGGGTCAGTGGTGATCAAGGACCATGATGGCCACTGAGTTAACAGCCTTTTGAAGTAAACAGGAGTCCAGCCGGTCTTATTGGCCACCATCATCACGGTGTCTGTAGGCTTTTCTATGGTGACAGTGTGATATACGGTTCCCCCGCCAAGATTATTAGCTCCCCTCTGGGTGCAGGAAGTCCTGCAAGCAGTAGTCTACTCCTTCGGGACACACTATTGTTGTTTTATGAGAGAAACTCCAGGTCAAGTGATGTTCACACGAGTCGTCATGGTGCCCTGTTGCCCCCGGTTATCTCTCTGGATGTTGGAGTTGGAGGGCCTCCTCACTCGAGGTCGGTGTGCCCACGGAGCGAACCCTGCAACTTCAGGGCATGGTTGGTGATTAGGATCACCACGTGGGGTCCTTTTCCCTTAGGAGGGAGGTGGCCTTTTGGGCTGCTGATTTCCAGGTTTTTAGATACCGCCAGTATCTTGGCCAGATGTGGCAGTGGGCCAAGCCCCTTGGTGACTGTAGTTTATCCTACCTGGATGGCATTCTTGCGTTGTTCCATTTCAAGTGGTCCCAGTTTTTGCACTAATTCTCCAATGGCGATTCACCTTTCACCGGGAATGGAAAGGTCAAAGGGTTTAGCTCAATTAGGGAGTTCCAGGGCAAGGGTCTGAATTGACTGCTCTTTCCATTCTTGAAAGGCCACTTCTGGATTCTGTTCCAAAGGATCATCATCTTTTCCTTTCAGTGTTTCATATAGAGGCCCAGCTAGTAGACTGTAGTTAGGGATCCAGAAGCAGCAAACCCTGGCCTCCCCAGGAACCCCTAAGCTGTCTTCTAGTTTTAGAAAGGGGTAAGGCTGCAAATGGTTTCTTCCCTTTCCTGGGATGGGCTTCTCTGACCTTGTGTGAGAATGAAGCCCAGGCAGGTCACTGCAGTCTGTGATATTTGAGCTTTTTCTTGGACAACTTCTATCCTTTATTGGCTTGGTAGTTCAGAGGCCTCCTTAGTAGGGCTGGCGATCAGAATGTCGTCTGCATATTGAAGGAGGGTTTCCTTTTCCAGAGGTAGAACTTTTCGGTCGTTAGCTAAGCTTTCCCCAAAGATGGTGTGGGAATTTTTGAACCCTTGGGGCAAGACGGCCCGGAAGTATTGTTTTAGTTGTATGTTGAGTCCTGCCACTCACAAGCCAAAATTTCTTGTGACTCTGGGACTAATGGAATACAAAAGAAGGCATCATTGAAGACTAATACAGAATACCATGTCCTGGTGGTTGGTAGAATGACCAGCAGGGTGTAGGAATCAGGAGTAACTGGAGGTATATCCTCGGTGGCTTCACTGACTGTCCTGACATCCTTTACCAGGTCCCCAGCAGCCCATGGGGCTCTCGTGGTCAGGCCAATCCCAGGATATGGAGCTCTCCTGGGCAGGTACCCCACCCCCAACCCAGCCCACGGGGCTCTCATGGTCAGGCCCCTCCCAGGATACAGAGCTACCCTTGCAGGTACCGTGGCAGGGCTGGGCACACAGGAACCGTGTACATAGCCCTCATTGAAGAGCACCCCCAGCTCACCTGTCGCTCAGAGCTGACACAGAGCACCTCAGAGCAGGACTTGAACTAACAAACAGCAGCTCCGACAGGTCTGTGACCCTGGGCATCACTCTGTGTGGCCTCCCTCCACCTGGTCTTCCAGAGACTTCCACTGCACCCAGGGCACCAGGCCTCTGTCTCCAACCACCACCCACCCCTCCTCTCCCTGACTCCTGGGTTCCTCTCATTAGGAGAGGGTTTTCTTGAAGTTGTCTCCCACTCATGGGCCAGATAAAATGATTAGAAAACAAGCCAAAGCTGCAGCCCCTTGTCTATCCTGACTCTCAGGAGCCCACACCTGTTCCTTGGACCTGGCCGGTTCAGCAAGTTCCATTTTCTGCAACTGTGAGCCCCTGAGGGGTGATGATTGGCTACCTGGGCAGCCTTACCATGCCGGCCAGCCCTCCCCAGGTGTGCCTGGGTTGAGATCAATATAAATACCACTCCAGGCAGCAAAAGCCCCTGCAGCTGTGCCTGACGCCATTTTCTCTGCCCTGTCAGCAGTCTCGGGGCTGGGCTGGTGGGAGGGAGTGAGAGGCCACGGCTTTGTGGGTGGCCCAGTGTGAGTGGGGCTCTGCTGGACTTTCTGCAGCAGTTGCCAGGCTGCCACCTGCTAAAGAAGAGGATGTGTCACCCATACCTGCTGCTGGAATTTCTCCCTGGGCAGAGGTGAGGAAGGAAAAAAGCAGTGGGGGCAGGGACAGGACGGGTATCTCAGGCAGGGAAATGGAAATCTTCCAGAAGAGCACCCAGGGCCAGGACCATCCTGGCTGGCCTGCAGGCACCAAGTCAGCTGGCATGCTGTCACTCGTGTGGCTCCATGGCCCTTCCTCTAGGCTTTCAAGTCCTTGTATATATTCAGGTGTTTTACCTGGGAAGGGCGGGAACAGTTCAGCAGCAACTGGCCTGGGGCTCAGCTCACGTTTACTCACAGATGCCTCGGCACGGTGCCCCAGCTTTGCAATGAGGACGCTTGTTGTGTGGGGGCTGCTGGCTGAATGGGAGACGATTCCCCACCACTGACCAACTTCAGAATTGTTTACAACTGGAGCAAGTGCCCTGATACGGTTTTCCTCTGAGTAACTGGTGGGTTCTGTTTTTTTTTTTCTCTTTTTCGTTTTTGGTTCAAGGTAGATTTTATTCCTCTTTTTTGTATTTACAGATATAAGCATGGAAATAATTTATTCATATAAATACATGTATGTGAAGGGAATAATTGTTTTTTCTGTTTTATTTTTTAAATTTTATTTCTTTTTAATTTTGAATTTTATTTTATATTTTTATACAGCAGGTTCTCATTGGTTATCTATTTTATACATATAAATGTTTACATGCCAATCCCAATCTCTCAACTCCTCCCACCACCACCCCTCCAAGAGCTTTCCCCCCTTGTTGTCCATACGATTGTTGTCTATATCTGTTGCTCTATTTATGCCTTGCAAAACGGTTAATCTGTACAGTTTTTCTAGGTTCCACTTATATGCATGAATATACAAGATTTGTTTTTCTCTTTCTGACTTACTTCACTCTGTATGACAGTCTCTAGATCCATCGACGTCTCTACAAATGACCCAATTTCATTCCTTTCATGGCTTAGTAATATTCCATTTTATATATGTACCACAGCTTTATGCATTCGTCTGTCTGTGGGCATTTAGGTTGCTTCCATTACCTCGATATTGTAAATAGTGATGCAATGAACATTGCGGTGAATGTCTCTTTTTGATTTATGGTTTTGTCTGGGTATATGTCCAGTCCTGGGATTGCTGTATCATATGGTAATTCTATTATTAGTTTCTTAAGAAACTCCATATTGTTCTCCATAGTGAATGTATCAATTTATATTCCCAACAATAGTGGAAGAGGGTTCCTTTTCTCCACACCCTTTCCAGCATTTGTTGTTTGTAGATTTTCAGATGATGCCCATTCTAACAGGTGTGAGGTGATACCTCATTGTTGAGTCCATTTCGTTGAGCAGGGGGTAGGTCTTGTCTATTACATATTTGGCTTATGGAACGGTATCTGTGCTAATTTCAAACTCTGGTTTTATGCAGCACCCCCTTAACTCACCTTTCCCCTTAAGCAAGCATAAGTTGGTTTTCTAATCTTGAGACCCTGTTCTGTTTTGTAATTCAGTTCATGTGTAGCCAAGTTTACATTCCGTGCATTAGTGATACCTTATGATGTTTCTTTTTCTGTGTGACTTATTTCACTTAGAATCATCATGCCTCAATCCACTCATTATGCTGGTACAGGCCTGGTGACACAGATTTCATTGCTGAGTGGTATTCTGTTGTATGTAAGTACCGCAACTTCTTTATCAATTATTTGTTCTCTGGGATATTTAACTCGTACTGTAGAAGAGGTTCCTGTAAACAGAGCCGTCCCAAATTTTGGGGTGGCTGTGTCTTTTTGATTTTAATTTCCCTAAGCTATAGGACCATAAGTGGAAATGCCCTAGACTCTGTTGCTTTGTTTTTCAGATGTATCAGGAAACACCATACACTTCTCCAGAGTGGCTGTTGGCAATGTACATCCCGCCCATCAGCATAACAAGGCTCCTTTTTCCCCATGGCCTGTCTTGCCTTTCTGGATTTTACACTTTTCTCAGATGGCCCTTTAGACCGGGGGGAAGTGACACTCATAGTTCGGATTTCCATTGCAAGCTTGCTTGGTTTGCCAAAAAGGGCGTATGTGTTTTTTCCTGAATATATTCAGGAACAAACTCATACGCCCTTTGTTGCCAAGTGCATCATTGTCGATGTTCTGCCTCTTTTCCTATGCTTTAAATGCAAATCCAGTCTACCTCCTGAAATCGGTTTCCTGAAATTCTGCCCCGCTTTCAAGTCCTCTTCGCAGCCTTACTTCAATATATTTTTGGACATTATCTGTCATTTATAACTCTCCAGGTTTGTGAATTACAGGGCCCCTGAGCTCCTTTCTTCAACTCGCTTTCTTGTGAGCTGGCCGCAAACCCGCAAGACTGCTTCAGGCCCTAATCTGCTTCTGGCAGGGCACGCTGAGCCTTTGGTTAATTTCTCTTCCTGGTGGGAAATGAGTGTTAAATATGCCCGTCCAGACACCTACCTCACTCTCAACCCCTTGGTGATGTGGGTCCTCTGGTTTGTGGCCACCTTTTCTGGGTTCCTCACCTTTCGATGATGTGGCCCCACTAGTGTGAGGACACTCCTGCCTGGTTCTCATCCACGTGGTTATGTGGACCCCCTGGTGAGAGTCTGTTCCTGGCTTTGTTCCTCACCCACCTGTGAGGGAGACCCTCTGCTGATAGGTCACTCCTGCATGGCTGGCACACATTGCCTTGGTGAAGTCAGCCATGTGGTGGCAGTTGGAGCGTGCTGGGAATCTCCTCCCCCCGGTGATGAGGGCCCTCTTGCGTCAGGCCCTAACTGCTGGGCTCACCAACTTTTCTTAGGGAGCCCAGTGATGCTTTGGCACTCCTCTTAGGATCCCATCTCCATGGAGATGTGGGCCTTCTGCTCTGAGGTCCCAACGGCTGGGTTGTTCACATTTTCATGATGTGGGCTCTCTGGTGTTCACAGAGGCCTGGATCCCATAGCCTCTGTGCTCTTGGCCGCCTGCTGGGAGGTTCCAACTGCTGGATTCCTCACTTTTTTAATTTTTTGGGCCCTCTGTTGTGAGGATCCTCCTGCCTGCCTCACTCCCAGCCCCTTCGTGATGTGTGTCGTCTGGTTTGAGGCCACATGTGCTGGGTTCCTCACCTTTTGATGATGTGGGACCAATGGTCTTAGGAGACTCCTGCCTGGTTCACATCCCCTTGGTGATGTGGGCCCTCTGTTGAGAGTCTGATCCTGGCTGGGTTCCTCACCCATCTGTGAGGTGGGCCGTCTGCTGTGAGGTCACTCCTGCCTGGCTTGCTCACCTCGCCTTGTGGACATGAGCCCTCTGGTGGCACTTGGAGCCTGCTGGGAGCCTCCTCTCCTGGGTGATGAGGGCCCTCTGGCGTCAGGCCCTAACTGCTGGGCTCCCCACATTTTGTGATGTGCGCCCAGTGGTGCGAGGACACTCCAGCCAGGTTCACATCCCCATTGGGATGTGGGCCTTCTGCTCTGAGGTCCCAAAGCCTGGGTTGCTCACAGTTTCATGATGTGGGCTCTCTGGTATTAGTTCACTCCTGCCTGCATCCCATAGCTTCTGTGCTCTGGGCCGCCTGCTGGGAGGTTCCAACTGCTGGATTCCTCACCTTTCTTATTCTTTGGGCCCTCTGTTTTTAGGCTACTCCTGCCTGCCTCACTCCCATTCCCTTTGTGATATGTGTCCTCTGATTTGAGGCCACATGTGCTGGGTTCCTCACCTTTCGATGATGTGACCCCACTCGTGTGAGGACACTCCTGCCTGGTTCCCATCCCCTTGGTGAGGTGGGCCCTCTGGCGAGAGTCTAATCCTGGCTGGGTTCCTCAACGTTCTGTGAGGTAGGCCCTCTGCTGTGAGGTCACTCCTGCCTGGCTGGCACACGTCACCTTGGAGACGTGAGCCCTCTGGTGGCAGTTGGAGCGTGCAGGGCGCCTCCTCCTCTCGGTGATGACGGCCCTCTGGCGTCAGGCCCTAAATGGTGGGCTCCCCACATTTTCTGATGTGCGCCCAGTGGTGCGAGGACACTCCAGCCAGGTTCCCATTCCCATGGGGATGTGGTCCTTCTGCGCTGAGGTCTCAACTCCTGGGTTGCTCACAGTTTTGTGATGTGGGCCCTCTGCTGTGAGTTCACTGTGGCCTGGATCCCATAGCCTCGGTGTTCTGGGCCGCCTGCTGGAAGGTCTAAATGCTGGAATCCTCACGTTTTTTTATATTATGTGCCCTGTGTTGTGAGGCTACTCCTGCCTGCCTCACTCCAAGGCCCTTGGTGATGTGGGTCCTCTGGTTTGAGGACACATGTGCTGGGTTCCTCACCTTAAGATGATGAGGCCCCACTGGTGTGAGGATAATCCTGACTGGGTCCCATCCCCTTTGTGATGTGGGCCCTCTGGTGAGAGTCTGATCCTGGCTGGGTTCCTCACCCATCTGTGAGGTGGGCCCTCTACTATCAGGTAACTCTTGCCTGGGTTGCTCACCTCGCCTTGTTGACATGAGCCCTCTGGTGGCAATTGGACCCTGCTGGGAGCCTCCTCAGCTCTGTGATGAGGGCCCTCTGACGTCAGGCCCTAACTGCTGGGCTCCCCAACTTTTCTTAGTGAGCCCAGTGTTGCTCAAGCACTCCTCTTAGGTTCCCATCCCCATGGGGATGTGGGCCTTCTGCTCTGAGGTTCCAACGGCTGGGTTGATCACAGTTTCATGATGTGGGCTCTCTGGTGTTAGTTCACTGTGGCCTGGATCCCATAGCCTCTGTGGTCTTGGCTGCCTGCTGGGAGGTTCCAACTGCTCGATTCCTCAACTTTTGTATTCTATGGGTCCTGTGTTGTGATGCTCCTCCTGCCTGCCTCACTCGCAACCCCTTCGTGATGTGGGTCTTCTGGTTTGAGGCCACATGTGCTGGGTTAGGCAACTTTCAATGATGTGGCCCCACTGGTGTGAGGACACTCCTGTCTGGTTCCCATCCCCTTGGTGATGTGGGCCTTCTGGTGACAGTCTTATCCTGGCTGGGTTCCTCACTCTTCTGTGAAGTAGGCCCTCTGCTGTGAGGTCAATCCTGCCTGACTTGCACACATCACCTTGGCGACGTGGGCCCTCTGTTGGCACATGGAACCTGCTGGGAGCCTCCTGCCCTCGGTGATGACGGCCCTCTAGCATCAGGCTCTAACTGCTGGGCTCCCCACGTTTTCTGATGTGAGCCCAGTGATGCCAGGACACTCCTGTCAGGTTCCCATCCCCATGGGGATGTGGGCTTTCTGCTCTGAGGTCCCAATGCCTGGGTTGCTCACAGTTTCATGATGTGGGCTCTCTGGTGTTAGTTAACTCCTGCCTGCATCCCATAGCTTCTGTGCTCTCGGCCGCCTGCTGGGAGGTTCCAAATGCTGGATTCCTCACTTTTTTTATTCTTTGGGCCCTCTGTTTTTAGGCTACTCCTACCTGCCTCACTCCCATCCCCTTTGTGATGTATGTCCTCTGATATGAGGCCACATGTGCTGGGTTCCTCACCTTTCGATGATGTGGCCCCACTGGTGGGAGGACAGTCCTGACTGGTTCCCATCCCCTTGGTGTTGTGGGCCCTCTGGTGAGAGTCTCATCCTGCCTCGGTTCCTCACCCTTCTGTGAGATAGGCCCTCTGCTGTGAGGTCACTACTGCCTGGCTGGCGCATGCCACCTTGTAGACGTGGTCCCTCTGTTGGCAGTTGGAACCTGCTGGGAGTCTCCTCCCCTCAGTTATGAGGGCCCCCTGGCATCAGGCCCTAACTGCTGGGCTCCTAACATTTTCTGATATGTGCTAAGTGGTGCAAAGCCACTCCTGCCAGGTTCCCATCCCAATGGGGATGTGGGCCTTCTGTTCTGAGGTCCCAACAGCTGGGCTGCTCACAGGTTCATGATGTGGGCCCTCTGCTGTGAGTTCACTGCGGCCTGGATCCCATAGCCTCGGTGCTCTGGGCCACTTGCTGGGAGGTTCCAACTGCTGGATTCCTCAACTTTTATATTCTATGGACCCTGTGTTGTGAGGCCAGTCCTGCCAGCCTCATTCCGAACCCCTTGGTGATGTGGTTCCTCTGGTTTGAGGACACATGTGCTGGGATCCTCACCTTTCGATGATGTTGTCCCACTGGTGTGGGGACACTCCTGCCTGGTTCCCATCCCCTTGGTGATGTGGGCCCTCTGGTGAGAGTCTGATCCTGGCTGTGTTCCTCACCCTTCTGTGAGGTGGGCCCTCTGCTGTGAGGTCATTCGTGCCTGGTTGGCACACATCGCCTTGGTGACGTCAGCCCTCTGGTGGCAGTTGGAGCCTGCTGGGAGCCTCCTCTTCTCGGTGATGAGTGCCCTCTGGCGTCAGGCCCTAACTGCTGGTCGCCCAAAATTTTCTGATATGTTCTCAGTGGTGCGAGGACACTCCTACCAGAATTCCATCCCCATGGGGATGTGGGCCTCCTGCTCTGAGGTCCCAATGGCTGGGTTGCTCAGTTTCATGACATGGGCCCTGTTCTGTGAGTTCACTGTGGCCTGGATCCCATAGCCTCGGTGCTCTGGGCCGCCTGCTGGGAGGTTCCAACTGCTGGATTCCTCACTTTTTTATTCTATGTGCCCAGTGTTGTGAGGCTACTCCTGCCTGCCTCACTCCGAGGTCCTTGGTGATGTGGGTCCTCTGGTTTGAGGACACATGTGCTGGGATCCTCAACTTTCGATGATGTTGTCCCACTGGTGTGGGGATACTCCTGCCTGGTTCCCATCCCCTTGGTGATGTGGGCCCTCTGGTGAGAGTCTGATCCTGGCTGTGTTCCTCACCCTTCTGTGAGGTGGGCCCTCTGCTGTGAGGTCATTCGTGCCTGGTTGGCACACATCGCCTTGGCGACGTCAGCCCTCTGGTGGCAGTTGGAGCCTGCTGGGAGCCTCCTTCCCTTGGTGATGAGGGTCCTCTGGTTTGAGGACACATGTGCTGAGTACCTCAGCTTTCGATGATGTGGCCCCACTGATGTGAAGACACTCCTGCCTGGTTCCCATCCCCTTGGTGATGTGGGCCCTCTGGTGAGAGTCTGATGTTGGCTGGGTTTCTCACCCTTCTGTGAGGTGGGACCTCTGCTGTGAGGTAACTCCTGCCTGGCATGCTCACGTTGCCTTGGCAATGTGAGCCCTCAGGTGGCACTTGGAGCCTGCTGGGAATCTCCTCCCCTCAGTTATGAGAGCTCTGGATAAAACACATATGCCCTTTTTTGCCAAGTGCATTATTTTCCAAGTTCTGTCTCTTTTCCTATGCTTTAAGAGCTACTCCCGTGTACGTTCTGAAATCAGTTTCCAGCAATTCTGCCCCGCATTCAAGTCCTCTTCGCAGCCTTACTTCAGTATAATTTTGGATGATAGCTGTCATTTATAACTCCGCAGGTTTCTGAATTACAGTGCCCCTGAGCTCCTTTCTTCAACTCACTTTCTTGTGAGCTGGCCGCAACACCGCAGGATCTCCTCAGGCCCTAATCTAGTTCCAGCATGGCACACGGAGCCTTTGGTTCATTTATCTTCCTGGTGGGAAATGAGAGTTAAATTTGCCCGTCCGGACACCTACAGATAGTCTCCCATTGCTTCTCCTTATTCCTGTTCATCTTCCGAAGAAATTGCAAACTGGGCCAAACAGGAGGTTAAAGTCACTGACACTCCAAGTGGGGAGAGTGTTAGTAAAGCATCTGGAATGTTGCACCCGAGTACCAGGGGACGAAAACTGAGACACATTTGAACACGTTTTCCGATCACACGGTGGATCATACTCTGGGTTCCACATGCATGTTTTAGCTGAAGGAAGAATCCCTTAAACCTGGAGAGTTGAGACCCATGGAATGGGTACCATGCAATATGACTTCAAAGGGTCTGCATTTGCTCACCGAACCTCACCAATCCTATCACTGCTGCGCTTATGCCGCTGTACACACGCTTGATTCTCTTACGGAGACATATAAATCCATAGGTTTTAAGATTCTTACTAGTCAGGTATATTCTTAGGCGTTTAATATGGGGTGTTGAGTCCACTTCGTTGAGCAAGGAGTAGCTCTTGTCTATTACATATTTGGCTTATGGAATGGTATCTGTGCTAATTTCAATCTCTGGTTTTATGAAGCACCCCAACTCACCTTTCCCCTTAAGCAAGCATAAGTTGGTTTTCTACATTTGAGGCCCTGTTCTGTTTTGTAATTCAGTTCTTGTCTGGTCAAGTTTACATTCCGTGTAGTAGTGATATCTTATGATGTTTCTTTTTCTGTGTGACTTATTTCACTTAGAATCATCGTACCTGAATCCACTCATTATGCTGCTACGGGCCTGATGACATAGATTTCATTGCTGAGTGATATTGCATTGTACGTAAGTACCACAACTTCTTTATCCATTTTTCGCTTTCTGTGATATTGAACTTGTACCGTAAACGAGGTTCTTGTAAACAGAGCCGGCCCAAACTTTGGGGTGGCTGTGTCTTTTGGATTTTAATTTCCCTAAGCTATAGGACCATAAGTGGAAGTGCCCTAGGCTCTGTTGCTTTGTTTTTTGGATGTTTCAGGAAACACCATACACTTCTCCAGAGTGGCTGTTGGCAATTTACATGCCGCCCATCAGCATAACAAGGCTCCCAGTTCTCCATGGCCTGTCCTGCCTTTCTGGATTTTACACTTTTTTCAGATAGCCCTTTTGACCGGGGGGCAGTGAGACTTCATTGTAGTGCAGATTTCCTTTGCAAGCTTGCTTGGTTGGCCAAAAAGGGCGTATGCGTTTTTTCCTGAATATATTCAGGAAAAAACGCATACGCCCTTTTTGGCCAAGTGCATCATTGTCGATGTTCTGTCTCTTTTCCTATGCTTTAAATGCAAATCCAGTCTACCTCCTGAAATCGGTTTCCTGAAATTCTGCCCTGCTTTCAAGTCCTCTTCGCAGCCTTACTTCAATATATTTTTGGACGTTATCTGTCATTTATAACTCTCCAGGTTTGTGAATTACAGGGCCCCTGAGCTCCTTTCTTCAACTCGCTTTCTTGTGAGCTGGCCGCAAACCCGCAAGACTGCTTCAGGCCCTAATCTGCTTCTGGCAGGGCACGCTGAGCCTTTGGTTAATTTCTCTTCCTGGTGGGAAATGAGTGTTAAATATGCCCGTCCAGACACCTACCTCACTCTCAACCCCTTGGTGATGTGGGTCCTCTGGTTTGTGGCCACCTTTTCTGGGTTCCTCACCTTTCGATGATGTGGCCCCACTAGTGTGAGGACACTCCTGCCTGGTTCTCATCCACGTGGTTATGTGGACCCCCTGGTGAGAGTCTGTTCCTGGCTTTGTTCCTCACCCACCTGTGAGGGAGACCCTCTGCTGATAGGTCACTCCTGCATGGCTGGCACACATTGCCTTGGTGAAGTCAGCCGTGTGGTGGCAGTTGGAGCGTGCTGGGAATCTCCTCCCCCCGGTGATGAGGGCCCTCTTGCGTCAGGCCCTAACTGCTGGGCTCACCAACTTTTCTTAGGGAGCCCAGTGATGCTTTGGCACTCCTCTTAGGATCCCATCACCATGGAGATGTGGGCCTTCTGCTCTGAGGTCCCAACGGCTGGGTTGTTCACATTTTCATGATGTGGGCTCTCTGGTGTTCACAGAGGCCTGGATCCCATAGCCTCTGTGCTCTTGGCCGCCTGCTGGGAGGTTCCAACTGCTGGATTCCTCACTTTTTTAATTTTTTGGGCCCTCTGTTGTGAGGATCCTCCTGCCTGCCTCACTCCCAGCCCCTTCGTGATGTGTGTCGTCTGGTTTGAGGCCACATGTGCTGGGTTCCTCACCTTTCGATGATGTGGGACCAATGGTCTTAGGAGACTCCTGCCTGGTTCACATCCCCTTGGTGATGTGGGCCCTCTGTTGAGAGTCTGATCCTGGCTGGGTTCCTCACCCATCTGTGAGGTGGGCCGTCTGCTGTGAGGTCACTCCTGCCTGGCTTGCTCACCTCGCCTTGTGGACATGAGCCCTCTGGTGGCACTTGGAGCCTGCTGGGAGCCTCCTCTCCTGGGTGATGAGGGCCCTCTGGCGTCAGGCCCTAACTGCTGGGCTCCCCACATTTTGTGATGTGCGCCCAGTGGTGCGAGGACACTCCAGCCAGGTTCACATCCCCATTGGGGTGTGGGCCTTCTGCTCTGAGGTCCCAAAGCCTGGGTTGCTCACAGTTTCATGATGTGGGCTCTCTGGTATTAGTTCACTCCTGCCTGCATCCCATAGCTTCTGTGCTCTGGGCCGCCTGCTGGGAGGTTCCAACTGCTGGATTCCTCACCTTTCTTATTCTTTGGGCCCTCTGTTTTTAGGCTACTCCTGCCTGCCTCACTCCCATTCCCTTTGTGATATGTGTCCTCTGATTTGAGGCCACATGTGCTGGGTTCCTCACCTTTCGATGATGTGACCCCACTCGTGTGAGGACACTCCTGCCTGGTTCCCATCCCCTTGGTGAGGTGGGCCCTCTGGCGAGAGTCTAATCCTGGCTGGGTTCCTCAACGTTCTGTGAGGTAGGCCCTCTGCTGTGAGGTCACTCCTGCCTGGCTGGCACACGTCACCTTGGAGACGTGAGCCCTCTGGTGGCAGTTGGAGTGTGCAGGGCGCCTCCTCCTCTCGGTGATGACGGCCCTCTGGCGTCAGGCCCTAAATGGTGGGCTCCCCACATTTTCTGATGTGCGCCCAGTGGTGCGAGGACACTCCAGCCAGGTTCCCATTCCCATGGGGATGTGGTCCTTCTGCGCTGAGGTCTCAACTCCTGGGTTGCTCACAGTTTTGTGATGTGGGCCCTCTGCTGTGAGTTCACTGTGGCCTGGATCCCATAGCCTCGGTGTTCTGGGCCGCCTGCTGGAAGGTCTAAATGCTGGAATCCTCACGTTTTTTTATATTATGTGCCCTGTGTTGTGAGGCTACTCCTGCCTACCTCACTCCAAGGCCCTTGGTGATGTGGGTCCTCTGGTTTGAGGACACATGTGCTGGGTTCCTCACCTTAAGATGATGAGGCCCCACTGGTGTGAGGATAATCCTGACTGGGTCCCATCCCCTTTGTGATGTGGGCCCTCTGGTGAGAGTCTGATCCTGGCTGGGTTCCTCACCCATCTGTGAGGTGGGCCCTCTACTATCAGGTAACTCTTGCCTGGGTTGCTCACCTCGCCTTGTTGACATGAGCCCTCTGGTGGCAATTGGACCCTGCTGGGAGCCTCCTCAGCTCTGTGATGAGGGCCCTCTGACGTCAGGCCCTAACTGCTGGGCTCCCCAACTTTTCTTAGTGAGCCCAGTGTTGCTCAAGCACTCCTCTTAGGTTCCCATCCCCATGGGGATGTGGGCCTTCTGCTCTGAGGTTCCAACGGCTGGGTTGATCACAGTTTCATGATGTGGGCTCTCTGGTGTTAGTTCACTGTGGCCTGGATCCCATAGCCTCTGTGGTCTTGGCTGCCTGCTGGGAGGTTCCAACTGCTCGATTCCTCAACTTTTGTATTCTATGGGTCCTGTGTTGTGATGCTCCTCCTGCCTGCCTCACTCGCAACCCCTTCGTGATGTGGGTCTTTTGGTTTGAGGCCACATGTGCTGGGTTAGGCAACTTTCAATGATGTGGCCCCACTGGTGTGAGGACACTCCTGCCTGGTTCCCATCCCCTTGGTGATGTGGGCCTTCTGGTGACAGTCTTATCCTGGCTGGGTTCCTCACTCTTCTGTGAGGTAGGCCCTCTGCTGTGAGGTCAATCCTGCCTGACTTGCACACATCACCTTGGCGACGTGGGCCCTCTGTTGGCACATGGAACCTGCTGGGAGCCTCCTGCCCTCGGTGATGACGGCCCTCTAGCATCAGGCTCTAACTGCTGGGCTCCCCACGTTTTCTGATGTGAGCCCAGTGATGCCAGGACACTCCTGTCAGGTTCCCATCCCCATGGGGATGTGGGCTTTCTGCTCTGAGGTCCCAATGCCTGGGTTGCTCACAGTTTCATGATGTGGGCTCTCTGGTGTTAGTTAACTCCTGCCTGCATCCCATAGCTTCTGTGCTCTCGGCCGCCTGCTGGGAGGTTCCAAATGCTGGATTCCTCACTTTTTTTATTCTTTGGGCCCTCTGTTTTTAGGCTACTCCTACCTGCCTCACTCCCATCCCCTTTGTGATGTATGTCCTCTGATATGAGGCCACATGTGCTGGGTTCCTCACCTTTCGATGATGTGGCCCCACTGGTGGGAGGACAGTCCTGACTGGTTCCCATCCCCTTGGTGTTGTGGGCCCTCTGGTGAGAGTCTCATCCTGCCTCGGTTCCTCACCCTTCTGTGAGATAGGCCCTCTGCTGTGAGGTCACTACTGCCTGGCTGGCGCATGCCACCTTGTAGACGTGGTCCCTCTGTTGGCAGTTGGAACCTGCTGGGAGTCTCCTCCCCTCAGTTATGAGGGCCCCCTGGCATCAGGCCCTAACTGCTGGGCTCCTAACATTTTCTGATATGTGCTAAGTGGTGCAAAGCCACTCCTGCCAGGTTCCCATCCCAATGGGGATGTGGGCCTTCTGTTCTGAGGTCCCAACAGCTGGGCTGCTCACAGGTTCATGATGTGGGCCCTCTGCTGTGAGTTCACTGCGGCCTGGATCCCATAGCCTCGGTGCTCTGGGCCACTTGCTGGGAGGTTCCAACTGCTGGATTCCTCAACTTTTATATTCTATGGACCCTGTGTTGTGAGGCCAGTCCTGCCAGCCTCATTCCGAACCCCTTGGTGATGTGGTTCCTCTGGTTTGAGGACACATGTGCTGGGATCCTCACCTTTCGATGATGTTGTCCCACTGGTGTGGGGACACTCCTGCCTGGTTCCCATCCCCTTGGTGATGTGGGCCCTCTGGTGAGAGTCTGATCCTGGCTGTGTTCCTCACCCTTCTGTGAGGTGGGCCCTCTGCTGTGAGGTCATTCGTGCCTGGTTGGCACACATCGCCTTGGCGACGTCAGCCCTCTGGTGGCAGTTGGAGCCTGCTGGGAGCCTCCTCTTCTCGGTGATGAGTGCCCTCTGGCGTCAGGCCCTAACTGCTGGTCGCCCAAAATTTTCTGATACGTTCTCAGTGGTGCGAGGACACTCCTACCAGAATTCCATCCCCATGGGGATGTGGGCCTCCTGCTCTGAGGTCCCAATGGCTGGGTTGCTCAGTTTCATGACATGGGCCCTGTTCTGTGAGTTCACTGTGGCCTGGATCCCATAGCCTCGGTGCTCTGGGCCGCCTGCTGGGAGGTTCCAACTGCTGGATTCCTCACTTTTTTATTCTATGTGCCCAGTGTTGTGAGGCTACTCCTGCCTGCCTCACTCCGAGGTCCTTGGTGATGTGGGTCCTCTGGTTTGAGGACACATGTGCTGAGTACCTCAGCTTTCGATGATGTGGCCCCACTGATGTGAAGACACTCCTGCCTGGTTCCCATCCCCTTGGTGATGTGGGCCCTCTGGTGAGAGTCTGATGTTGGCTGGGTTTCTCACCCTTCTGTGAGGTGGGACCTCTGCTGTGAGGTAACTCCTGCCTGGCATGCTCACGTTGCCTTGGCAATGTGAGCCCTCAGGTGGCACTTGGAGCCTGCTGGGAATCTCCTCCCCTCAGTTATGAGAGCTCTGGATAAAACACATATGCCCTTTTTTGCCAAGTGCATTATTTTCCAAGTTCTGTCTCTTTTCCTATGCTTTAAGAGCTACTCCCGTGTACGTTCTGAAATCAGTTTCCAGCAATTCTGCCCCGCATTCAAGTCCTCTTCGCAGCCTTACTTCAGTATAATTTTGGATGATAGCTGTCATTTATAACTCCGCAGGTTTCTGAATTACAGTGTCCCTGAGCTCCTTTCTTCAACTCGCTTTCTTGTGAGCTGGCCGCAACACCGCAGGATCTCCTCAGGCCCTAATCTAGTTCCAGCATGGCACACGGAGCCTTTGGTTCATTTATCTTCCTGGTGGGAAATGAGAGTTAAATTTGCCCGTCCAGACACCTACAGATAGTCTCCCATTGCTTCTCCTTATTCCTGTTCATCTTCCGAAGAAATTGCAAACTGGGCCAAACAGGAGGTTAAAGGCACTGACTCTCCAAGTGGGGAGAGTGTTAGTAAAGCGTCTGGAATGTTGCACCCGAGTACCAGGGGACGAAAACTGAGACACATTTGAACACGTTTCCCGATCACACGGTGGATCATACTCTGGGTTCCACATGCATGTTTTAGCTGAAGGAAGAATCCCTTAAACCTGGAGAGTTGAGACCCATGGAATGGGTACCATGCAATATGACTTCAAAGAGTCTACATTTGCTAACCGAACCTCACCAATCCTATCACTGCTGTGTTTATGACACTGTACACACGCTTGATTCTCTTTCGGAGACATATAAATCCATAGGTTTTAAGATTCTTACTAGTCAGGTATATTCTTAGGCGTTTAATATGGGGTGTTGAGTCCACTTCGTTGAGCAAGGAGTAGCTCTTGTCTATTACATATTTGGCTTATGGAACAGTATCTGTGCTAATTTCAATCTCTGATTTTATGCCGCACCCCAACTCACCTTTCCCCTTAAGCAAGCATAAGTTGGTTTTCTACATTTGACACCCTGTTCTGTTTTGTAATTCAGTTCCTGTGTAGCCAAGTTTACATTCCGTGTAGTAGTGATATCTTATGATGTTTCTTTTTCTGTGTGACTTATTTCTCTTAGAATCATCATACCTGAATCCACTCATTATGCTGTCACGGGCCTGATGACATAGATTTCTTTGCTGAGTGATATTGCATTGTACGTAAGTACCACAATTTCTTTATCCATTTTTCGCTTTCTGCGATATTGAACCTGTACCGTAAACGAGGTTCTTGTAAACAGAGCCATCCCAAACTTTGGGGAGGCTGTGTCTTTTTGATTATTATTTCCCTAAGCTATACGACCATAAGTGGAAATGCCCTAGGCTCTGTTGCTTGGTTTTTTGGATGTTTCAGGAAACACCATACACTTCTCCAGAGTGGCTGTTGGCAATTTACATCCCGCCCATCAGCATAACAAGGCTCCCAGTTCTCCATGGCCTGTCCTGCCTTTCTGGATTTTACACTTTTTTCAGATGGCCCTTTTGACCAGGGGGCAGTGAGACTTCATTGTAGTGCAGATTTCCTTTGCAAGCTTGCTTGGTTGGCCAAAAAGGGCGTATGCGTTTTTTCCTGAATATATTCAGGAAAAAACGCATACGCCCTTTTTGGCCAAGTGCATCATTGTGGACATTCTGCCTCTTTTCCTATGCTTTACATGCAATTCCAGTCTACCTCCTGAAATCGGTTTCCTGCAATTCTGCCCCGCTTTCAACTCCTCTTGGCAGCCTTACTTTAATATATTTTTGGAAGATGGCTGTCATTTATAACTCTGCAGGTTTGTGAATTACAGTGCCCCTGAGCTCCTTTCTTCAACTCGCTTTCTTGTGAGCTGGCCGCAACACCGCAGGATCTCCTCAGGCCCTAATCTAGTTCCAGCGTGGCACACGGAGCCTTTGGTTAATTCCTCTTCCTGGTGGGAAATGGGAGTTAAATTTGCCCGTCCAGACACCTCCACCTAGTCTCTCATTGGTTCTCCCTCTTCCTGTTTATCTTACGCAGAAATTGCAAACTGGGCCAAACAAGAGGTTAAAGGCACTGAGTCTCCAAGTGGGGAGAGTGTTAGTAAAGCGTCTGGAATGTTGCACCCGAGTACCAGGGGACGAAAACTGAGACACATTTGAACACGTATCCCGATCACACGGTGGATTATACTCTGGGTTCCACATGCATGTTTTAGCTGAAGGAAAAATCCCTTAAACCTGGAGAGTTGAGACCCCTGGAATGGGTACCATGCAATATGACTTCAAAGGGTCTGCATTTGCTCACCGAACCTCACCAATCCTATCACTACTGCTTTTATGCCGCTGTACACACCCTTGATTCTCTTTCGGAGACATATAAATCCATAGGTTTTAAGATTCTTACTAGTCAGGTATATTCTTAGGCGTTTAATATTGGGTGTTGAGTCCACTTCGTTGAGCAAGGAGTAGCTCTTGTCTATTACATATTTGGCTTATGGAACGGTGTCTGTGCTAATTTCAATCTCTGGTTGCATGCAGCACCCCAACTCACCTTTCCCCTTAAGCAAGCATAAGTTGGTTTTCTACATTTGACACACTGTTCTGTTTTGTAATTCAGTTCCTGTGTAGCCAAGTTTACATTCCGTGTAGTAGTGATATCTTATGATGTTTCTTTTTCTGTGTGACTTATTTCTCTTAGAATCATCATACCTGAATCCACTCATTATGCTGTCACGGGCCTGATGACATAGATTTCTTTGCTGAGTGATATTGCATTGTACGTAAGTACCACAATTTCTTTATCCATTTTTCGCTTTCTGCGATACTGAACCTGTACCGTAAACGAGGTTCTTATAAACAGAGCCATCCCAAACTTTGGGGAGGCTGTGTCTTTTTGATTATTATTTCCCTAAGCTATACGACAATAAGTGGAAATGCCCTAGGCTCTGTTGCTTGGTTTTTTGGATGTTTCAGGAAACACCATACACTTCTCCAGAGTGGTTGTTGGAAATTTACATCCCGCCCATCAGCATAACAAGGCTCCCAGTTCTCCATGGCCTGTCCTGCCTTTCTGGATTTTACACTTTTTTCGGATGGCCCTTTTGACCGGGGGGCAGTGAGACTTCATTGTAGTGCAGATTTCCTTTGCAAGCTTGCTTGGTTGGCCAAAAAGGGCGTATGCGTTTTTTCCTGAATATATTCAGGAAGAAACGCATATGCCCTTTTTGGCCAAGTGCATCATTGTGGACGTTCTGCCTCTTTTCCTATGCTTTACATGCAATTCCAGTCTACCTCCTGAAATCGGTTTCCTGCAATTCTGCCCCGCTTTCAAATCCTCTTGGCAGCCTTCCTTCAATATATTTTGGACGATAGTTGTCATTTATAACTGCAGGTTTGTGAATTACAGTGCCCCTGAGCTCCTTTCTTCAACTCGCTTTCTTGTGAGCTGCCCGCAACACCGCAGGATTGCTTCAGGCCCTAGTTTGGTTCCGGCATCGTATGCTGAGCCTTTGGTTAATTCCTCTTCCTGGTGGGAAATGAGAGTTAAATTTGCCCGTCCAGACACCTCCACCTAGTCTCTCATTGGTTCTCCCTATTCCTGTTCATTTTCCACAGAAATTGCAAACTGGGCCAAACAGGAGGTTAAAGGCACTGATCTCCAAGTGGGGAGAGTGTTAGTAAAGCGTCTGGAATGTTGCACCCGAGTACCAGGGGACGAAAACTGAGACACATTTGAACACGTTTCCCGATCACACGGTGGATCATACTCTGGGTTCCACATGAATGATTTAGCTGAAGGAAGAATCCCTTAAACATGGAGAGTTGAGACCCATGGAATGGGTACCATGCAATATGACTTCAAAGGGTCTGCATTTGCTCACCGAACCTCACCAATCCTATCACTGCTGCATTTATGCCGCTGTACACATGCTTGATTCTCTTTCGGAGACATATAAATCCATAGGTTTTAAGATTCTTACTAGTCAGGTATATTGTTAGGCATTTAATATGGGGTGTTGAGTCCACTTCGTTGAGCAAGGAGTAGCTCTTGTCTATTACATATTTGGCTTATGGAACGGTATCTGTGCTAATTTCAATCTCTGGTTTTATGCAGCACCCCAACTCACCTTTCCCCTTAAGCAAGCATAAGTTGGTTTTCTACATTTGACACCCTGTTCTGTTTTGTAATTCAGTTCATGTGTAGCCAAGTTTACATTCCGTGTAGTAGTGATATCTTATGATGTTTCTTTTTCTGTGTGACTTATTTCACTTAGAATCATCGTACCTGAATCCACTCATTATGCTGCTACGGGCCTGATGACATAGATTTCATTGCTGAGTGATATTGCATTGTACGTAAGTACCACAACTTCTTTATCCATTTTTCACTTTCTGTGATATTGAACTTGTACCGTAAATGAGGTTCTTGTAAACAGAGCCGTCCCAAACTTTGGGGTGGCTGTGTCTTTTTGATTTCAATTTCCCTAAGCTATAGGACCATAAGTGGAAGTGCCCTAGGCTCTGTTGCTTTGTTTTTTGGATGTTTCAGGAAACACCATACACTTCTCCAGAGTGGCTGCTGGCAATTTACATCCCGCCCATCAGCATAACAAGGCTCCCAGTTCTCCATGGCCTGTCCTGCCTTTCTGGATTTTACACTTTTTTCAGATGGCCCTTTTGACCGGGGGGCAGTGAGACTTCATTGTAGTGCAGATTTCCTTTGCAAGCTTGCTTGGTTGGCCAAAAAGGGCGTATGCGTTTTTTCCTGAATATATTCAGGAAAAAACGCATACGCCCTTTTTGGCCAAGTGCATCATTGTGGACGTTCTGCCTCTTTTCCTATGCTTTACATGCAATTCCAGTCTACCTCCTGAAATCGGGTTTACTGCAATTCTGCCCCGGTTTCAACTCCTCTTGGCAGCCTTACTTCAATATATTTTTGGAAGATAGCTGTCATTTATAACTCTGCAGGTTTGTGAATTACAGTGCCCCTGAGCTCCTTTCTTCAACTCGCTTTCTTGTGAGCTGGCCGCAACACCGCAGGATTGCTTCTGGCCCTACTGTGGTTCTGGCATGGCTCGCTGAGCCTTTGGTTAATTCCTCTTCCTGGTGGGATATGAGAGTTAAATTTGCCCGTCCGGACACCTCCACCTAGTCTCTCATTGGTTCTCCCTATTCCTGTTCATTTTCCACAGAAATTGCAAACTGGGCCAAACAGGAGGTTAAAGGCACTGACTGTCCAAGTGGGGAGAGTGTTAGTAAAGCGTCTGGAATGTTTCACCCGAGTACCAGGGGACGAAAACTGAGACACAGTTGAACACATTTCCCGATCACACGGTGGATCATACTCTGGGTTCCACATGCATGTTTTAGCTGAAGGAAGAATCCCTTAAACATGGAGAGTTGAGACCCATGGAATGGGTACCATGCAATATGACTTCAAAGGGTCTGCATTTGCTCACCGAACCTCACCAATCCTATCACTGTTGCGTTTATGCCGCTGTACACACGCTTGATTCTCTTTCGGAGACATATAAATCCATAGGTTTTAAGATTCTTACTAGTCAGGTATATTCTTAGGCGTTTAATGTGGGGTGTTGAGTCCACTTCGTTGAGCAAGGAGTAGCTCTTGTCTATTACATATTTGGCTTATGGTACGGTATCTGTGCTAATTTCAATCTCTTGTTGTATGCAGCACCCCAACTCACCTTTCCCCTTAAGCAAGCATGAGTGGGTTTTCTACATTTGACACCCTGTTCTGTTTGGTAATTCTGTTCCTGTGTAGCCAAGTTTACATTCCGTGTAGTAGTGATATCTTATGATGTTTCTTTTTCTGTGTGACTTATTTCACTTAGAATCATCGTACCTGAATCCACTCATTATGCTGCTACGGGCCTGATGACATAGATTTCATTGCTGTGTGATATTGCATTGTACGTAAGTACCACAACTTCTTTATCCATTTTTCGCTTTCTGTGATATTGAACTTGTACCGTAAACAAGGTTCTTGTAAACAGAGCCGGCCGAAACTTTGGGGTGGCTGTGTCTTTTTGATTTTAATTTCCCTAAGCTATAGGACCATAAGTGGAAGTGCCCTAGGCTCTGTTGCTTTGTTTTTTGGATGTTTCAGGAAACACCATACACTTCTCCAGAGTGGCTGCTGGCAATTTACATCCCGCCCATCAGCATAACAAGGCTCCCAGTTCTCCATGGCCTGTCCTGCCTTTCTGGATTTTACACTTTTTTCAGATAGCCCTTTTGACCGGGGGGCAGTGAGACTTCATTGTAGTGCAGATTTCCTTTGCAAGCTTGCTTGGTTGGCCAAAAAGGGCGTATGCGTTTTTTCCTGAATATATTCAGGAAGAAACGCATACGCCCTTTTTGGCCAAGTGCATTATTGTGGACGTTCTGCCTCTTTTCCTATGCTTTACATACAATTCCAGTCTACCTCCTGAAATCAGTTCCCTGCAATTCTGCCCCGCTTTCAACTCCTCTTGGCAGCCTTACTTTAAGATATTTTTGGAAGATAGCTGTCATTTATAACTCTGTAGGTTTGTGAATTACAGTGCCCCTGAGCTCCTTTCTTCAACTCGCTTTCTTGTGAGCTGGCCGTAACACCGCAGGATTGCTTCCGGCCCTAGTTTGGTTCCGGCACGGCATGCTGGGCCTTTGGTTAATTCCTCTTCCTGGTGGGAAATGAGAGTTAAATTTGCCCGTCCAGACACCTCCACCTAGTCTCTCATTGGTTCTCCCTCTTCCTGTTTATCTTACGCAGAAATTGCAAACTGGGCCAAACAAGAGGTTAAAGGCACTGACTCTCAAAGTGGGGAGAGTGTTAGTAAAGCGTCTGGAATGTTGCACCCGAGTACCAGGGGACGAAAACTGAGACACATTTGAACACGTATCCCGATCACACGGTGGATTATACTCTGGGTTCCACATGCATGTTTTAGCTGAAGGAAAAATCCCTTAAACCTGGAGAGTTGAGACCCATGGAATGGGTACCATGCAATATGACTTCAAAGGGTCTGCATTTGCTCACCGAACCTCACCAATCCTATCACTACTGCGTTTATGCCGCTGTACACAGCCTTGATTCTCTTTCGGAGACATATAAATCCATAGGTTTTAAGATTCTTACTAGTCAGGTATATTCTTAGGCGTTTAATATTGGGTGTTGAGTCCACTTCGTTGAGCAAGGAGTAGTTCTTGTCTATTACATATTTGGCTTATGGAACGGTGTCTGTGCTAATTTCAATCTCTGGTTTCATGCAGCACCCCAACTCACCTTTCCCCTTAAGCAAGCATAAGTTGGTTTTCTACATTTGACACACTGTTCTGTTTTGTAATTCAGTTCCTGTGTAGCCAAGTATACATTCCGTGTAGTAGTGATATCTTATGATGTTTCTTTTTCTGTGTGACTTATTTCTCTTAGAATCATCATACCTGAATCCACTCATTATGCTGTCACGGGCCTGATGACATAGATTTCTTTGCTGAGTGATATTGCATTGTACGTAAGTACCACAATTTCTTTATCCATTTTTCGCTTTCTGTGATATTGAACCTGTACCGTAAACGAGGTTCTTGTAAACAGAGCCGTCCCAAACTTTGGGGAGGCTGTGTTTTTTGATTATTATTTCCCTAAGCTATACGACAATAAGTGGAAATGCCCTAGGCTCTGTTGCTTGGTTTTTTGGATGTTTCAGGAAACACCATACACTTCTCCAGAGTGGTTGTTGGCAATTTACATCCCGCCAATCAGCATAACAAGGCTCCCAGTTCTCCATGGCCTGTCCTGCCTTTCTGGATTTTACACTTTTCTCGGATGGCCCTTTTGACCGGGGGGCAGTGAGACTTCATTGTAGTGCAGATTTCCTTTGCAAGCTTGCTTGGTTGGCCAAAAAGGGCGTATGCGTTTTTTCCTGAATATATTCAGGAAGAAACACATACGCCCTTTTTGGCCAAGTGCATCATTGTGGACGTTCTGCCTCTTTTCCTATGCTTTACATGCAATTCCAGTCTACTTCCTGAAATCGGTTTCCTGCAATTCTGCCCCGCTTTCAACTCCTCTTGGCAGCCTTACTTCAATATATTTTTGGAAGATGGCTGTCATTTATAACTCTGTAGGTTTGTGAATTACAGTGCCCCTGAGCTCCTTTCTTCAACTCGCTTTCTTGTGAGCTGGCCGCAACACCGCAGGATTGCTTCAGGCCCTAGTTTGGTTCCGGCACGGCATGCTGAGCCTTAGGTTAATTCCTCTTCCTGGTGGGAAATGAGAGTTAAATTTGCCCGTCCAGACACTTCCACCTAGTCTCTCATTGGTTCTCCCTATTCCTGTTCATTTTCCACAGAAATTGCAAACTGGGCCAAACAGGAGGTTAAAGGCACTGACTCTCCAAGTGGGGAGAGTGTTAGGAAAGCGTCTGGAATGTTGCACCCGAGTACCAGGGGACGAAAACTGAGACACATTTGAACACGTTTCCCGATCACACGGTGGATCATACTCTGGGTTCCACATGCATGTTTTAGCTGAAGGAAGAATCCCTTAAACATGGAGAGTTGAGACCCATGGAATGGGTACCATGCAATATGACTTCAAAGGGTCTGCATTTGCTCACCGAACCTCACCAATCCTATCACTGCTGCGCGTATGCCGCTGTACACACGCTTGATTCTCTTTCGGAGACATATAAATCCATAGGTTTTAAGATTCTTACTAGTTAGGTATATTCTTAGGCGTTTAATATGGGGTGTTGAGTCCACTTCGTTGAGCAAGGAGTAGCTCTTGTCTATTACATATTTGGCTTATGGAACGGTATCTGTGCTAATTTCAATCTCTGGTTTTATGAAGCACCCCAACTCACCTTTCCCCTTAAGCAAGCATAAGTTGGTTTTCTACATTTGAGGCCCTGTTCTGTTTTGTAATTCAGTTCTTGTGTAGCCAAGTTTACATTCCGTGTAGTAGTGATATCTTATGATGTTTCTTTTTCTGTGTGACTTATTTCACTTAGAATCATCGTACCTGAATCCCCTCATTATGCTGCTACGGGCCTGATGACATAGATTTCATTGCTGAGTGATATTGCATTGTACGTAAGTACCACAACTTCTTTATCCATTTTTCGCTTTCTGTGATATTGAACTTGTACCGTAAACGAGGTTCTTGTAAACAGAGCCGGCCCAAACTTTGGTGGCTGTGTCTTTTGGATTTTAATTTCCCTAAGCTATAGGACCATAAGTGGAAGTGCCCTAGGCTCTGTTGCTTTGTTTTTTGGATGTTTCAGGAAACACCATACACTTCTCCAGAGTGGCTGTTGGCAATTTACATGCCGCCCATCAGCATAACAAGGCTCCCAGTTCTCCATGGCCTGTCCTGCCTTTCTGGATTTTACACTTTTTTCAGATAGCCCTTTTGACCGGGGGGCAGTGAGACTTCATTGTAGTGCAGATTTCCTTTGCAAGCTTGCTTGGTTGGCCAAAAAGGGCTTATGCGTTTTTTCCTGAATATATTCAGGAAAAAACGCATACGCCCTTTTTGGCCAAGTGCATCATTGTGGACGTTCTGCCTCTTTTCCTATGCTTTACATACAATTCCAGTCTACCTCCTGAAATCGGTTCCCTGCAATTATGCCCCGCATTCAACTCCTCTTGGCAGCCTTACTGCAATATATTTTTGGAAGATAGCTGTCATTTATAACTCTGCAGGTTTGTGAATTACAGTGCCCCTGAGCTCCTTTCTTCAACTCGCTTTCTTGTGAGCTGGCCGCAACACCGCAGGATCTCCTCAGGCCCTAATCTAGTTCCAGCATGGCACACGGAGCCTTTGGTTAATTCCTCTTCCTGGTGGGAAATGAGAGTTAAATTTGCCCGTCCAGACACCTCCACCTAGTCTCTCATTGGTTCTCCCTCTTCCTGTTTATCTTACGCAGAAATTGCAAACTGGGCCAAACAAGAGGTTAAAGGCACTGACTCTCCAAGTGGGGAGAGTGTTAGTAAAGCGTCTGGAATGTTGCACCCGAGTACCAGGGGACGAAAACTGAGACACATTTGAACACGTATCCCGATCACACGGTGGATTATACTCTGGGTTCCACATGCATGTTTTAGCTGAAGGAAAAATCCCTTAAACCTGGAGAGTTGAGACCCATGGAATGGGTACCATGCAATATGACTTCAAGGGTCCGCATTTGCTCACCGAACCTCACCAATCCTATCACTACTGCGTTTATGCCGCTGTACACAGCCTTGATTCTCTTTCGGAGACATATAAATCCATAGGTTTTAAGATTCTTACTAGTCAGGTATATTCTTAGGCGTTTAATATTGGGTGTTGAGTCCACTTCGTTGAGCAAGGAGTAGCTCTTGTCTATTACATATTTGGCTTATGGAACGGTGTCTGTGCTAATTTCAATCTCTAGTTTCATGCAGCACCCCAACTCACCTTTCCCCTTAAGCAAGCATAAGTTGGTTTTCTACATTTGACACACTGTTCTGTTTTGTAATTCAGTTCCTGTGTAGCCAAGTTTACATTCCGTGTAGTAGTGATATCTTATGATGTTTCTTTTTCTGTGTGACTTATTTCTCTTAGAATCATCATACCTGAATCCACTCATTATGCTGTCACGGGCCTGATGACATAGATTTCTTTGCTGAGTGATATTGCATTGTACGTAAGTACCACAATTTCTTTATCCATTTTTCGCTTTCTGTGATATTGAACCTGTACCGTAAACGAGGTCCTTGTAAACAGAGCCGTCCCAAACTTTGGGGAGGCTGTGTTTTTTGATTATTATTTCCCTAAGCTATACGACAATAAGTGGAAATGCCCTAGGCTCTGTTGCTTGGTTTTTTGGATGTTTCAGGAAACACCATACACTTCTCCAGAGTGGTTGTTGGCAATTTACATCCCGCCCATCAGCATAACAAGGCTCCCAGTTCTCCATGGCCTGTCCTGCCTTTCTGGATTTTACACTTTTTTCGGATGGCCCTTTTGACCGGGGGGCAGTGAGACTTCATTGTAGTGCAGATTTCCTTTGCAAGCTTGCTTGGTTGGCCAAAAAGGGCGTATGCGTTTTTTCCTGAATATATTCAGGAAGAAACGCATACGCCCTTTTTGGCCAAGTGCATCATTGTGGACGTTCTGCCTCTTTTCCTATGCTTTACATGCAATTCCAGTCTACCTCCTGAAATCGGTTTCCTGCAATTCTGCCCCGCTTTCAACTCCTCTTGGCAGCCTTACTTTAAGATGTTTTTGGAAGATGGCTGTCATTTATAACTCTGTAGGTTTGTGAATTACAGTGCCCCTGAGCTCCTTTCTTCAACTCGCTTTCTTGTGAGCTGGCCGCAACACCGCAGGATTGCTTCCGGCCCTAGTTTGGTTCCGGCACGGCATGCTGGGCCTTTGGTTAATTCCTCTTCCTGGTGGGAAATGAGAGTTAAATTTGCCCGTCCAGACACCTCCACCTAGTCTCTCATTGGTTCTCCCTATTCCTGTTCATTTTCCACAGAAATTGCAAACTGGGCCAAACAGGAGGTTAAAGGCACTGACTATCCATGTGGGGAGAGTGTTAATAAAGCATCTGGAATGTTGTACCCGAGTACCAGGGGACGAAAACTGAGACACATTTGAACACGTTTTCCGATCACACGGTGGATCATACTGTGGGTTCCACATGCATGTTTTAGCTGAAGGAAGAATCCCTTAAACATGGAGAGTTGAGACCCATGGAATGGGTACCATGCAATATGACTTCAAAGGGTCTGCATTTGCTCACCGAACCTCACCAATCCTATCACTGCTGCGCTTATGCCGCTGTACACACGTTTGATTCTCTTTCAGAGACATATAAATCCATAGGTTTTAAGATTCTTACTAGTAAGGTATATTCTTAGGCGTTTAATATGGGGTGTTGAGTCCACTTCGTTGAGCAAGGAGTAGCTCTTGTCTATTACATATTTGGCTTATGGAACGGTATCTGTGCTAATTTCAATCTCTGGTTTTATGCAGCACCCCAACTCACCTTTCCCCTTAAGCAAGCATAAGTTGGTTTTCTACATTTGACAGCCTGCTCTGTTTTGTAATTCAGATCTTGTGTAGCCAAGTTTACATTCCGTGTAGTAGTGATATCATATGATGTTCCTTTTTCTGTGTGACTTATTTCACTTAGAATCATCGTACCTGAATCCACTCATTATGCTGCTAGGGGCCTGTGACATAGATTTCATTGCTGAGTGATATTGCATTGTACGTAAGTACCACAACTTCTTTATCCATTTTTCGCTTTCTGTGATATTGAACTTGTACGGTAAACGAGGTTCTTGTATACAGAGCTATCCCAAACTTTGGGGTGGCTGTGTCTTTTTGATTTTAATTTCCCTAAGCTATAGGACTATAAGTGGAAGTGCCCTAGGCTCTGTTGCTTTGTTTTTTGGATGTTTCAGGAAACACCATACACTTCTCCAGAGTGGCTGCTGGCAATTTACATCCCGCCCATCAGCATAACAAGGCTCCCAGTTCTCCATGGCCTGTCCTGCCTTTCTGGATTTTACACTTTTTTCAGATGGCCCTTTTGACCGGGGGGCAGTGAGACTTCATTGTAGTGCAGATTTCCTTTGCAAGCTTGCTTGGTTGGCCAAAAAGGGCGTATGCGTTTTTTCCTGAATATATTCAGGAAAAAACGCATACGCCCTTTTTGGCCAAGTGCATCATTGTGGACGTTCTGCCTCTTTTCCTATGCTTTACATGCAATTCCAGTCTACCTCCTGAAATCGGGTTTACTGCAATTCTGCCCCGGTTTCAACTCCTCTTGGCAGCCTTACTTCAATATATTTTTGGAAGATAGCTGTCATTTATAACTCTGCAGGTTTGTGAATTACAGTGCCCCTGAGCTCCTTTCTTCAACTCGCTTTCTTGTGAGCTGGCCGCAACACCGCAGGATTGCTTCTGGCCCTACTGTGGTTCTGGCATGGCTCGCTGAGCCTTTGGTTAATTCCTCTTCCTGGTGGGATATGAGAGTTAAATTTGCCCGTCCGGACACCTCCACCTAGTCTCTCATTGGTTCTCCCTATTCCTGTTCATTTTCCACAGAAATTGCAAACTGGGCCAAACAGGAGGTTAAAGGCACTGACTGTCCAAGTGGGGAGAGTGTTAGTAAAGCGTCTGGAATGTTTCACCCGAGTACCAGGGGACGAAAACTGAGACACAGTTGAACACATTTCCCGATCACACGGTGGATCATACTCTGGGTTCCACATGCATGTTTTAGCTGAAGGAAGAATCCCTTAAACATGGAGAGTTGAGACCCATGGAATGGGTACCATGCAATATGACTTCAAAGGGTCTGCATTTGCTCACCGAACCTCACCAATCCTATCACTGCTGCGTTTATGCCGCTGTACACACGCTTCATTCTCTTTCGGAGACATATAAATCCATAGGTTTTAAGATTCTTACTAGTCAGGTATATTCTTAGGCGTTTAATGTGGGGTGTTGAGTCCACTTCTTTGAGCAAGGAGTAGCTCTTGTCTATTACATATTTGGCTTATGGTACGGTATATGTGCTAATTTCAATCTCTTGTTGTATGCAGCACCCCAACTCACCTTTCCCCTTAAGCAAGCATGAGTTGGTTTTCTACATTTGACACCCTGTTCTGTTTGGTAATTCTGTTCCTGTGTAGCCAAGTTTACATTCCGTGTAGTAGTGATATCTTATGATGTTTCTTTTTCTGTGTGACTTATTTCACTTAGAATCATCGTACCTGAATCCACTCATTATGCTGCTACGGGCCTGATGACATAGATTTCATTGCTGAGTGATATTGCAGTGTACGTAAGTACCACAACTTCTTTATCCATTTTTCGCTTTCTGTGATATTGAACTTGTACCGTAAACAAGGTTCTTGTAAACAGAGCCGGCCGAAACTTTGGGGTGGCTGTGTCTTTTTGATTTTAATTTCCCTAAGCTATAGGACCATAAGTGGAAGTGCCCTAGGCTCTGTTGCTTTGTTTTTTGGATGTTTCAGGAAACACCATACACTTCTCCAGAGTGGCTGCTGGCAATTTACATCCCGCCCATCAGCATAACAAGGCTCCCAGTTCTCCATGGCCTGTCCTGCCTTTCTGGATTTTACACTTTTTTCAGATAGCCCTTTTGACCGGGGGGCAGTGAGACTTCATTGTAGTGCAGATTTCCTTTGCAAGCTTGCTTGGTTGGCCAAAAAGGGCCTATGCGTTTTTTCCTGAATATATTCAGGAAAAAACGCATACGCCCTTTTTGGCCAAGTGCATCATTGTGGACGTTCTGCCTCTTTTCCTATGCTTTACATGCAATTCCAGTCTACCTCCTGAAATCGGTTTCCTGCAATTCTGCCCCGCTTTCAACTCCTCTTGGCAGCCTTACTTCAATATATTTTTGGAAGATAGCTGTCATTTATAACTCTGCAGGTTTGTGAATTACAGTGCCCCTGAGCTCCTTTCTTCAACTCGCTTTCTTGTGAGCTGGCCGCAACACCGCAGGATTGCTTCAGGCCCTAGTTTGGTTCCGGCACGGCATGCTGAGCATTAGGTTAATTCCTCTTCCTGGTGGGAAATGAGAGTTAAATTTGCCCGTCCAGACACCTCCACCTAGTCTCTCATTGGTTCTCCCTATTCCTGTTCATTTTCCACAGAAATTGCAAACTGGGCCAAACAGGAGGTTAAAGGCACTGACTCTCCAAGTGGGGAGAGTGTTAGGAAAGCGTCTGGAATGTTGCACCCGAGTACCAGGGGACGAAAACTGAGACACATTTGAACACGTTTCCCGATCACACGGTGGATCATACTCTGGGTTCCACATGCATGTTTTAGCTGAAGGAAGAATCCCTTAAACATGGAGAGTTGAGACCCATGGAATGGGTACCATGCAATATGACTTCAAAGGGTCTGCATTTGCTCACCGAACCTCACCAATCCTATCACTGCTGCGCTTATGCCGCTGTACACACGCTTGATTCTCTTTCGGAGACATATAAATCCATAGGTTTTAAGATTCTTACTAGTTAGGTATATTCTTAGGCGTTTAATATGGGGTGTTGAGTCCACTTCGTTGAGCAAGGAGTAGCTCTTGTCTATTACATATTTGGCTTATGGAACGGTATCTGTGCTAATTTCAATCTCTGGTTTTATGAAGCACCCCAACTCACCTTTCCCCTTAAGCAAGCATAAGTTGGTTTTCTACATTTGAGGCCCTGTTCTGTTTTGTAATTCAGTTCTTGTGTAGCCAAGTTTACATTCCGTGTAGTAGTGATATCTTATGATGTTTCTTTTTCTGTGTGACTTATTTCACTTAGAATCATCGTACCTGAATCCACTCATTATGCTGCTACGGGCCTGATGACATAGATTTCATTGCTGAGTGATATTGCATTGTACGTAAGTACCACAACTTCTTTATCCATTTTTCGCTTTCTGTGATATTGAACTTGTACCGTAAACGAGGTTCTTGTAAACAGAGCCGGCCCAAACTTTGGGGTGGCTGTGTCTTTTGGATTTTAATTTCCCTAAGCTATAGGACCATAAGTGGAAGTGCCCTAGGCTCTGTTGCTTTGTTTTTTGGATGTTTCAGGAAACACCATACACTTCTCCAGAGTGGCTGTTGGCAATTTACATCCCGCCCATCAGCATAACAAGGCTCCCAGTTCTCCATGGCCTGTCCTGCCTTTCTGGATTTTACACTTTTTTCAGATAGCCCTTTTGACCGGGGGGCAGTGAGACTTCATTGTAGTGCAGATTTCCTTTGCAAGCTTGCTTGGTTGGCCAAAAAGGGCCTATGCGTTTTTTCCTGAATATATTCAGGAAAAAACGCATACGCCCTTTTTGGCCAAGTGCATCATTGTGGACGTTCTGCCTCTTTTCCTATGCTTTACATACAATTCCAGTCTACCTCCTGAAATCGGTTCCCTGCAATTATGCCCCGCATTCAACTCCTCTTGGCAGCCTTACTGCAATATATTTTTGGAAGATAGCTGTCATTTATAACTCTGCAGGTTTGTGAATTACAGTGCCCCTGAGCTCCTTTCTTCAACTCGCTTTCTTGTGAGCTGGCCGCAACACCGCAGGATCTCCTCAGGCCCTAATCTAGTTCCAGCATGGCACACGGAGCCTTTGGTTAATTCCTCTT
This sequence comes from Leucopleurus acutus, assembly GCF_964270905.1. Classification (NCBI taxonomy): domain Eukaryota; kingdom Metazoa; phylum Chordata; class Mammalia; order Artiodactyla; family Delphinidae; genus Leucopleurus; species Leucopleurus acutus. The sequence continues at coordinate 86,001 of NW_028139161.1, forward strand.
CCTGGTGGGAAATGAGAGTTAAATTTGCCCGTCCAGACACCTCCACCTAGTCTCTCATTGGTTCTCCCTCTTCCTGTTTATCTTACGCAGAAATTGCAAACTGGGCCAAACAAGAGGTTAAAGGCACTGACTCTCCAAGTGGGGAGAGTGTTAGTAAAGCGTCTGGAATGTTGCACCCGAGTACCAGGGGACGAAAACTGAGACACATTTGAACACGTATCCTGATCACACGGTGGATTATACTCTGGGTTCCACATGCATGTTTTAGCTGAAGGAAAAATCCCTTAAACCTGGAGAGTTGAGACCCATGGAATGGGTACCATGCAATATGACTTCAAAGGGTCTGCATTTGCTCACCGAACCTCACCAATCCTATCAGTACTGCGTTTATGCCGCTGTACACAGCCTTGATTCTCTTTCGGAGACATATAAATCCATAGGTTTTAAGATTCTTACTAGTCAGGTATATTCTTAGGCATTTAATATTGGGTGTTGAGTCCACTTCGTTGAGCAAGGAGTAGCTCTTGTCTATTACATATTTGGCTTATGGAACGGTGTCTGTGCTAATTTCAATCTCTGGTTTCATGCAGCACCCCAACTCACCTTTCCCCTTAAGCAAGCATAAGTTGGTTTTCTACATTTGACACACTGTTCTGTTTTGTAATTCAGTTCCTGTGTAGCCAAGTTTACATTCCGTGTAGTAGTGATATCTTATGATGTTTCTTTTTCTGTGTGACTTATTTCTCTTAGAATCATCATACCTGAATCCACTCATTATGCTGTCACGGGCCTGATGACATAGATTTCTTTGCTGAATGATATTGCATTGTACGTAAGTACCACAATTTCTTTATCCATTTTTCGCTTTCTGTGATATTGAACCTGTACCGTAAACGAGGTTCTTGTAAACAGAGCCGTCCCAAACTTTGGGGAGGCTGTGTTTTTTGATTATTATTTCCCTAAGCTATACGACAATAAGTGGAAATGCCCTAGGCTCTGTTGCTTGGTTTTTTGGATGTTTCAGGAAACACCATACACTTCTCCAGAGTGGTTGTTGGCAATTTACATCCCGCCAATCAGCATAACAAGGCTCCCAGTTCTCCATGGCCTGTCCTGCCTTTCTGGATTTTACACTTTTTTCGGATGGCCCTTTTGACCGGGGGGCAGTGAGACTTCATTGTAGTGCAGATTTCCTTTGCAAGCTTGCTTGGTTGGCCAAAAAGGGCGTATGCGTTTTTTCCTGAATATATTCAGGAAGAAACGCATACGCCCTTTTTGGCCAAGTGCATCATTGTGGACGTTCTGCCTCTTTTCCTATGCTTTACATGCAATTCCAGTCTACCTCCTGAAATCGGTTTCCTGCAATTCTGCCCCGCTTTCAACTCCTCTTGGCAGCCTTACTTCAATATATTTTTGGAAGATGGCTGTCATTTATAACTCTGTAGGTTTGTGAATTACAGTGCCCCTGAGCTCCTTTCTTCAACTCGCTTTCTTGTGAGCTGGCCGCAACACCGCAGGATTGCTTCAGGCCCTAGTTTGGTTCCGGCACGGCATGCTGAGCCTTAGGTTAATTCCTCTTCCTGGTGGGAAATGAGAGTTAAATTTGCCCGTCCAGACACCTCCACCTAGTCTCTCATTGGTTCTCCCTATTCCTGTTCATTTTCCACAGAAATTGCAAACTGGGCCAAACAGGAGGTTAAAGGCACTGACTCTCCAAGTGGGGAGAGTGTTAGGAAAGCGTTTGGAATGTTGCACCCGAGTACCAGGGGACGAAAACTGAGACACATTTGAACACGTTTCCCGATCACACGGTGGATCATACTCTGGGTTCCACATGCATGTTTTAGCTGAAGGAAGAATCCCTTAAACATGGAGAGTTGAGACCCATGGAATGGGTACCATGCAATATGACTTCAAAGGGTCTGCATTTGCTCACCGAACCTCACCAATCCTATCACTGCTGCGCTTATGCCGCTGTACACACGCTTGATTCTCTTTCGGAGACATATAAATCCATAGGTTTTAAGATTCTTACTAGTTAGGTATATTCTTAGGCGTTTAATATGGGGTGTTGAGTCCACTTCGTTGAGCAAGGAGTAGCTCTTGTCTATTACATATTTGGCTTATGGAACGGTATCTGTGCTAATTTCAATCTCTGGTTTTATGAAGCACCCCAACTCACCTTTCCCCTTAAGCAAGCATAAGTTGGTTTTCTACATTTGAGGCCCTGTTCTGTTTTGTAATTCAGTTCTTGTGTAGCCAAGTTTACATTCCGTGTAGTAGTGATATCTTATGATGTTTCTTTTTCTGTGTGACTTATTTCACTTAGAATCATCGTACCTGAATCCCCTCATTATGCTGCTACGGGCCTGATGACATAGATTTCATTGCTGAGTGATATTGCATTGTACGTAAGTACCACAACTTCTTTATCCATTTTTCGCTTTCTGTGATATTGAACTTGTACCGTAAACGAGGTTCTTGTAAACAGAGCCGGCCCAAACTTTGGGGTGGCTGTGTCTTTTGGATTTTAATTTCCCTAAGCTATAGGACCATAAGTGGAAGTGCCCTAGGCTCTGTTGCTTTGTTTTTTGGATGTTTCAGGAAACACCATACACTTCTCCAGAGTGGCTGTTGGCAATTTACATGCCGCCCATCAGCATAACAAGGCTCCCAGTTCTCCATGGCCTGTCCTGCCTTTCTGGATTTTACACTTTTTTCAGATAGCCCTTTTGACCGGGGGGCAGTGAGACTTCATTGTAGTGCAGATTTCCTTTGCAAGCTTGCTTGGTTGGCCAAAAAGGGCTTATGCGTTTTTTCCTGAATATATTCAGGAAAAAACGCATACGCCCTTTTTGGCCAAGTGCATCATTGTGGACGTTCTGCCTCTTTTCCTATGCTTTACATACAATTCCAGTCTACCTCCTGAAATCGGTTCCCTGCAATTATGCGCCGCATTCAACTCCTCTTGGCAGTCTTACTGCAATATATTTTTGGAAGATAGCTGTCATTTATAACTCTGCAGGTTTGTGAATTACAGTGCCCCTGAGCTCCTTTCTTCAACTCGCTTTCTTGTGAGCTGGCCGCAACACCGCAGGATCTCCTCAGGCCCTAATCTAGTTCCAGCATGGCACACGGAGCCTTTGGTTAATTCCTCTTCCTGGTGGGAAATGAGAGTTAAATTTGCCCGTCCAGACACCTCCACCTAGTCTCTCATTGGTTCTCCCTCTTCCTGTTTATCTTACGCAGAAATTGCAAACTGGGCCAAACAAGAGGTTAAAGGCACAGACTCTCCAAGTGGGGAGAGTGTTAGTAAAGCGTCTGGAATGTTGCACCCGAGTACCAGGGGACGAAAACTGAGACACATTTGAACACGTATCCCGATCACACGGTGGATTATACTCTGGGTTCCACATGCATGTTTTAGCTGAAGGAAAAATCCCTTAAACCTGGAGAGTTGAGACCCATGGAATGGGTACCATGCAATATGACTTCAAAGGGTCTGCATTTGCTCACCGAACCTCACCAATCCTATCACTACTGCGTTTATGCCGCTGTACACAGCCTTGATTCTCTTTCGGAGACATATAAATCCATAGGTTTTAAGATTCTTACTAGTAAGGTATATTCTTAGGCGTTTAATATTGGGTGTTGAGTCCACTTCGTTGAGCAAGGAGTAGCTCTTGTCTATTACATATTTGGCTTATGGAACGGTGTCTGTGCTAATTTCAATCTCTGGTTTCATGCAGCACCCCAACTCACCTTTCCCCTTAAGCAAGCATAAGTTGGTTTTCTACATTTGACACACTGTTCTGTTTTGTAATTCAGTTCCTGTGTAGCCAAGTTTACATTCCGTGTAGTAGTGATATCTTATGATGTTTCTTTTTCTGTGTGACTTATTTCTCTTAGAATCATCATACCTGAATCCACTCATTATGCTGTCACGGGCCTGATGACATAGATTTCTTTGCTGAGTGATATTGCATTGTACGTAAGTACCACAATTTCTTTATCCATTTTTCGCTTTCTGCGATATTGAACCTGTACCGTAAACGAGGTTCTTGTAAACAGAGCCGTCCCAAACTTTGGGGAGGCTGTGTTTTTTGATTATTATTTCCCTAAGCTATACGACAATAAGTGGAAATGCCCTAGGCTCTGTTGCTTGGTTTTTTGGATGTTTCAGGAAACACCATACACTTCTCCAGAGTGGTTGTTGGCAATTTACATCCCGCCCATCAGCATAACAAGGCTCCCAGTTCTCCATGGCCTGTCCTGCCTTTCTGGATTTTACACTTTTTTCGGATGGCCCTTTTGACCGGGGGGCAGTGAGACTTCATTGTAGTGCAGATTTCCTTTGCAAGCTTGCTTGGTTGGCCAAAAAGTGCGTATGCGTTTTTTCCTGAATATATTCAGGAAGAAACGCATATGCCCTTTTTGGCCAAGTGCATCATTGTGGACGTTCTGCCTCTTTTCCTATGCTTTACATGCAATTCCAGTCTACCTCCTGAAATCGGTTTCCTGCAATTCTGCCCCGCTTTCAACTCCTCTTGGCAGCCTTACTTTAAGATATTTTTGGAAGATGGCTGTCATTTATAACTCTGTAGGTTTGTGAATTACAGTGCCCCTGAGCTCCTTTCTTCAACTCGCTTTCTTGTGAGCTGGCCGTAACACCGCAGGATTGCTTCCGGCCCTAGTTTGGTTCCGGCACGGCATGCTGGGCCTTTGGTTAATTCCTCTTCCTGGTGGGAAATGAGAGTTAAATTTGCCCGTCCAGACACCTCCACCTAGTCTCTCATTGGTTCTCCCTATTCCTGTTCATTTTCCACAGAAATTGCAAACTGGGCCAAACAGGAGGTTAAAGGCACTGACTCTCCATGTGGGGAGAGTGTTAGTAAAGCATCTGGAATGTTGTACCCGAGTACCAGGGGACGAAAACTGAGACACATTTGAACACGTTTTCCGATCACACGGTGGATCATACTCTGGGTTCCACATGCATGTTTTAGCTGAAGGAAGAATCCCTTAAACATGGAGAGTTGAGACCCATGGAATGGGTACCATGCAATATGACTTCAAAGGGTCTGCATTTGCTCACCGAACCTCACCAATCCTATCACTGCTGCGCTTATGCCGCTGTACACACGCTTGATTCTCTTTCGGAGACATATAAATCCATAGGTTTTAAGATTCTTACTAGTCAGGTATATTCTTAGGCGTTTAATATGGGGTGTTGAGTCCACTTCGTTGAGCAAGGAGTAGCTCTTGTCTATTACATATTTGGCTTATGGAACGGTATCTGTGCTAATTTCAATCTCTGGTTTTATGCAGCACCCCAACTCACCTTTCCCCTTAAGCAAGCATAAGTTGGTTTTCTACATTTGACAGCCTGCTCTGTTTTTTAATTCAGATCTTGTGTAGCCAAGTTTACATTCCGTGTAGTAGTGATATCATATGATGTTCCTTTTTCTGTGTGACTTATTTCACTTAGAATCATCGTACCTGAATCCACTCATTATGCTGCTAGGGACCTGATGACATAGATTTCATTGCTGAGTGATATTGCATTGTACGTAAGTACCACAACTTCTTTATCCATTTTTCGCTTTCTGTGATATTGAACTTGTACGGTAAACGAGGTTCTTGTAAACAGAGCCGTCCCAAACTTTGGGGTGGCTGTGTCTTTTTGATTTTAATTTCCCTAAGCTATAGGACCATAAGTGGAAGTGCCCTAGGCTCTGTTGCTTTGTTTTTTGGATGTTTCAGGAAACACCATACACTTCTCCAGAGTGGCTGTTGGCAATTTACATGCCGCCCATCAGCATAACAAGGCTCGCAGTTCTCCATGGCCTGTCCTGCCTTTCTGGATTTTACACTTTTTTCAGATAGCCCTTTTGACCGGGGGGCAGTGAGACTTCATTGTAGTGCAGATTTCCTTTGCAAGCTTGCTTGGTTGGCCAAAAAGTGCGTATGCGTTTTTTCCTGAATATATTCAGGAAAAAACGCATACGCCCTTTTTGGCCAAGTGCATCATTGTGGACGTTCTGCCTCTTTTCCTATGCTTTACATACAATTCCAGTCTACCTCCTGAAATCGGTTCCCTGCAATTATGCCCCGCATTCAACTCCTCTTGGCAGCCTTACTGCAATATATTTTTGGAAGATAGCTGTCATTTATAACTCTGCAGGTTTGTGAATTACAGTGCCCCTGAGCTCCTTTCTTCAACTCGCTTTCTTGTGAGCTGGCCGCAACACCGCAGGATCTCCTCAGGCCCTAATCTAGTTCCAGCATGGCACACGGAGCCTTTGGTTAATTCCTCTTCCTGATGGGAAATGAGAGTTAAATTTGCCCGTCCAGACACCTCCACCTAGTCTCTCATTGGTTCTCCCTCTTCCTGTTTATCTTACGCAGAAATTGCAAACTGGGCCAAACAAGAGGTTAAAGGCACTGACTCTCCAAGTGGGGAGAGTGTTAGTAAAGCGTCTGGAATGTTGCACCCGAGTACCAGGGGACGAAAACTGAGACACATTTGAACACGTATCCCGATCACACGGTGGATTATACTCTGGGTTCCACATGCATGTTTTAGCTGAAGGAAAAATCCCTTAAACCTGGAGAGTTGAGACCCATGGAATGGGTACCATGCAATATGACTTCAAAGGGTCTGCATTTGCTCACCGAACCTCACCAATCCTATCACTACTGCGTTTATGCCGCTGTACACAGCCTTGATTCTCTTTCGGAGACATATAAATCCATAGGTTTTAAGATTCTTACTAGTCAGGTATATTCTTAGGCGTTTAATATTGGGTGTTGAGTCCACTTCGTTGAGCAAGGAGTAGCTCTTGTCTATTACATATTTGGCTTATGGAACGGTGTCTGTGCTAATTTCAAACTCTGGTTTCATGCAGCACCCCAACTCACCTTTCCCCTTAAGCAAGCATAAGTTGGTTTTCTACATTTGACACACTGTTCTGTTTTGTAATTCAGTTCCTGTGTAGCCAAGTTTACATTCCGTGTAGTAGTGATATCTTATGATGTTTCTTTTTCTGTGTGACTTATTTCTCTTAGAATCATCATACCTGAATCCACTCATTATGCTGTCACGGGCCTGATGACATAGATTTCTTTGCTGAGTGATATTGCATTGTACGTAAGTACCACAATTTCTTTATCCATTTTTCGCTTTCTGTGATATTGAACCTGTACCGTAAACGAGGTTCTTGTAAACAGAGCCATCCCAAACTTTGGGGAGGCTGTGTTTTTTGATTATTATTTCCCTAAGCTATACGACAATAAGTGGAAATGCCCTAGGCTCTGTTGCTTGGTTTTTTGGATGTTTCAGGAAACACCATACACTTCTCCAGAGTGGTTGTTGGCAATTTACATCCCGCCCATCAGCATAACAAGGCTCCCAGTTCTCCATGGCCTGTCCTGCCTTTCTGGATTTTACACTTTTTTCGGATGGCCCTTTTGACCGGGGGGCAGTGAGACTTCATTGTAGTGCAGATTTCCTTTGCAAGCTTGCTTGGTTGGCCAAAAAGGGCGTATGCTTTTTTTCCTGAATATATTCAGGAAGATACGCATACGCCCTTTTTGGCCAAGTGCATCATTGTGGACGTTCTGCCTCTTTTCCTATGCTTTACATGCAATTCCAGTCTACCTCCTGAAATCGGTTTCCTGCAATTCTGCACCGATTTCAACTCCTCTTGGCAGCCTTACTTTAAGATGTTTTTGGAAGATGGCTGTCATTTATAACTCTGTAGGTTTGTGAATTACAGTGCCCCTGAGCTCCTTTCTTCAACTCGCTTTCTTGTGAGCTGGCCGCAACACCGCAGGATTGCTTCCGGCCCTAGTTTGGTTCCGGCACGGCATGCTGGGCCTTTGGTTAATTCCTCTTCCTGGTGGGAAATGAGAGTTAAATTTGCCCGTCCAGACACCTCCACCTAGTCTCTCATTGGTTCTCCCTATTCCTGTTCATTTTCCACAGAAATTGCAAACTGGGCCAAACAGGAGGTTAAAGGCACTGACTCTCCATGTGGGGAGAGTGTTAATAAAGCATCTGGAATGTTGTACCCGAGTACCAGGGGACGAAAACTGAGACACATTTGAACACGTTTTCCGATCACATGGTGGATCATACTCTGGGTTCCACATGCATGTTTTAGCTGAAGGAAGAATCCCTTAAACATGGAGAGTTGAGACCCATGGAATGGGTACCATGCAATATGACTTCAAAGGGTCTGCATTTGCTCACCGAACCTCACCAATCCTATCACTGCTGCGCTTATGCCGCTGTACACACGCTTGATTCTCTTTCGGAGACATATAAATCCATAGGTTTTAAGATTCTTACTAGTAAGGTATATTCTTAGGCGTTTAATATGGGGTGTTGAGTCCACTTCGTTGAGCAAGGAGTAGCTCTTGTCTAATACATATTTGGCTTATGGAACGGTATCTGTGCTAATTTCAATCTCTGGTTTTATGCAGCACCCCAACTCACCTTTCCCCTTAAGCAAGCATAAGTTGGTTTTCTACATTTGACAGCCTGCTCTGTTTTGTAATTCAGATCTTGTGTAGCCAAGTTTACATTCCGTGTAGTAGTGATATCATATGATGTTCCTTTTTCTGTGTGACTTATTTCACTTAGAATCATCGTACCTGAATCCACTCATTATGCTGCTAGGGGCCTGTGACATAGATTTCATTGCTGAGTGATATTGCATTGTACGTAAGTACCACAACTTCTTTAACCATTTTTCGCTTTCTGTGATATTGAACTTGTACGGTAAACGATGTTCTTGTAAACAGAGCTGTCCCAAACTTTGGGGTGGCTGTGTCTTTTTGATTTTAATTTCCCTAAGCTATAGGACTATAAGTGGAAGTGCCCTAGGCTCTGTTGCTTTGTTTTTTGGATGTTTCAGGAAACACCATACACTTCTCCAGAGTGGCTGCTGGCAATTTACATCCTGCCCATCAGCATAAGAAGGCTCCCAGTTCTCCATGGCCTGTCCTGCCTTTCTGGATTTTACACTTTTTTCAGATGGCCCTTTTGACCGGGGGGCAGTGAGACTTCATTGTAGTGCAGATTTCCTTTGCAAGCTTGCTTGGTTGGCCAAAAAGTGCGTATGCGTTTTTTCCTGAATATATTCAGGAAAAAACGCATACGCCCTTTTTGGCCAAGTGCATCATTGTGGACGTTCTGCCTCTTTTCCTATGCTTTACATGCAATTCCAGTCTACCTCCTGAAATCGGTTTCCTGCAATTCTGCCCCGCTTTCAACTCCTCTTGGCAGCCTTAGTTCAATATATTTTTGGAAGATAGCTGTCATTTATAACTCTGCAGGTTTGTGAATTACAGTGCCCCTGAGCTCCTTTCTTCAACTCGCTTTCTTGTGAGCTGCCCGCAACACCGCAGGATTGCTTCAGGCCCTAGTTTGGTTCCGGCACGGCATGCTGAGCCTTTGGTTAATTCCTCTTCCTGGTGGGAAATGAGAGTTAAATTTGCCGGTCCAGACACCTCCACCTAGTCTCTCATTGGTTCTCCCTATTCCTGTTCATTTTCCACAGAAATTGCAAACTGGGCCAAACAGGAGGTTAAAGGCACTGACTCTCCAAGTGGGGAGAGTGTTAGTAAAGCGTCTGGAATGTTGCACCCGAGTACCAGGTGACGAAAACTGAGACCCATTTGAACACGTTTCCCGATCACACGGTGGATCATACTCTGGGTTCCACATGCATGTTTTAGCTGAAGGAAGAATCCCTTAAACATGGAGAGTTGAGACCCATGGAATGGGTACCATGCAATATGACTTCAAAGGGTCTGCATTTGCTCACCGAACCTCACCAATCCTATCACTGCTGCGCTTATGCCGCTGTACACACGCTTGATTCTCTTTCGGAGACATATAAATCCATAGGTTTTAAGATTCTTACTAGTCAGGTATATTCTTAGGCGTTTAATATGGGGTGTTGAGTCCACTTCGTTGAGCAAGGAGTAGCTCTTGTCTATTACATATTTGGCTTATGGAACGGTATCTGTGCTAATTTCAATCTCTGGTTTTATGAAGCACCCCAACTCACCTTTCCCCTTAAGCAAGCATAAGTTGGTTTTCTACATTTGAGGCCCTGTTCTGTTTTGTAATTCAGTTCTTGTGTAGCCAAGTTTACATTCCGTGTAGTAGTGATATCTTATGATGTTTCTTTTTCTGTGTGACTTATTTCACTTAGAATCATCGTACCTGAATCCCCTCATTATGCTGCTACGGGCCTGATGACATAGATTTCATTGCTGAGTGATATTGCATTGTACGTAAGTACCACAACTTCTTTATCCATTTTTCGCTTTCTGTGATATTGAACTTGTACCGTAAACGAGGTTCTTGTAAACAGAGCCGGCCCAAAGTTTGGGGTGGCTGTGTCTTTTGGATTTTAATTTCCCTAAGCTATAGGACCATAAGTGGAAGTGCCCTAGGCTCTGTTGCTTTGTTTTTTGGATGTTTCAGGAAACACCATACACTTCTCCAGAGTGCCTGTTGGCAATTTACATGCCGCCCATCAGCATAACAAGGCTCCCAGTTCTCCATGGCCTGTCCTGTCTTTCTGGATTTTACACATTTTTCAGATAGCCCTATTGACCGGGGGGCAGTGAGACTTCATTGTAGTGCAGATTTCCTTTGCAAGCTTGCTTGGTTGGCCAAAAAGTGCGTATGCGTTTTTTCCTGAATATATTCAGGAAAAAACGCATACGCCCTTTTTGGCCAAGTGCATCATTGTGGACGTTCTGCCTCTTTTCCTATGCTTTACATACAATTCCAGTCTACCTCCTGAAATCGGTTCCCTGCAATTATGCCCCGCATTCAACTCCTCTTGGCAGCCTTACTGCAATATATTTTTGGAAGATACCTGTCATTTATAACTCTGCAGGTTTGTGAATTACAGTGTCCCTGAGCTCCTTTCTTCAACTCGCTTTCTTGTGAGCTGGCCGCAACACCGCAGGATCTCCTCAGGCCCTAATCTAGTTCCAGCATGGCACACGGAGCCTTTGGTTAATTCCTCTTCCTGGTGGGAAATGGGAGTTAAATTTGCCCGTCCAGACACCTCCACCTAGTCTCTCATTGGTTCTCCCTCTTCCTGTTTATCTTACGCAGAAATTGCAAACTGGGCCAAACAAGAGGTTAAAGGCACTGACTCTCCAAGTGGGGAGAGTGTTAGTAAAGCGTCTGGAATGTTGCACCCGAGTACCAGGGGACGAAAACTGAGACACATTTGAACACGTATCCCGATCACACGGTGGATTATACTCTGGGTTCCACATGCATGTTTTAGCTGAAGGAAAAATCCCTTAAACCTGGAGAGTTGAGACCCATGGAATGGGTACCATGCAATATGACTTCAAAGGGTCTGCATTTGCTCACCGAACCTCACCAATCCTATCACTACTGCTTTTATGCCGCTGTACACACCCTTGATTCTCTTTCGGAGACATATAAATCTATAGGTTTTAAGATTCTTACTAGTCAGGTATATTCTTAGGCGTTTAATATTGGGTGTTGAGTCCACTTCGTTGAGCAAGGAGTAGCTCTTGTCTATTACATATTTGGCTTATGGAATGGTGTCTGTGCTAATTTCAAACTCTGGTTTCATGCAGCACCCCAACTCACCTTTCCCCTTAAGCAAGCATAAGTTGGTTTTCTACATTTGACACACTGTTCTGTTTTGTAATTCAGTTCCTGTGTAGCCAAGTTTACATTCCGTGTAGTAGTGATATCTTATGATGTTTCTTTTTCTGTGTGACTTATTTCTCTTAGAATCATCATACCTGAATCCACTCATTATGCTGTCACGGGCCTGATGACATAGATTTCTTTGCTGAGTGATATTGCATTGTACGTAAGTACCACAATTTCTTTATCCATTTTTCGCTTTCTGCGATATTGAACCTGTACCATAAACGAGGTTCTTGTAAACAGAGCCGTCCCAAACTTTGGGGAGGCTGTGTCTTTTTGATTATTATTTCCCTAAGCTATACGACCATAAGTGGAAATGCCCTAGGCTCTGTTGCTTGGTTTTTTGGATGTTTCAGGAAACACCATACACTTCTCCAGAGTGGTTGTTGGCAATTTACATCCCGCCCATCAGCATAACAAGGCTCCCAGTTCTCCATGGCCTGTCCTGCCTTTCTGGATTTTACACTTTTTTCGGATGGCCCTTTTGACCGGGGGGCAGTGAGACTTCATTGTAGTGCAGATTTCCTTTGCAAGCTTGCTTGGTTGGCCAAAAAGTGCGTATGCGTTTTTTCCTGAATATATTCAGGAAAAAACGCATACGCCCTTTTTGGCCAAGTGCATCATTGTGGACGTTCTGCCTCTTTTCCTATGCTTTACATACAATTCCAGTCTACCTCCTGAAATCGGTTCCCTGCAATTCTGCCCCGCATTCAACTCCTCTTGGCAGCCTTACTGCAATATATTTTTGGAAGATAGCTGTCATTTATAACTCTGCAGGTTTGTGAATTACAGTGCCCCTGAGCTCCTTTCTTCAACTCGCTTTCTTGTGAGCTGGCCGCAACACCGCAGGATCTCCTCAGGCCCTAATCTATTTCCAGTATGGCACACGGAGCCTTTGGTTAATTCCTCTTCCTGGTGGGAAATGAGAGTTAAATTTGCCCGTCCAGACACCTCCACCTAGTCTCTCATTGGTTCTCCCTCTTCTTGTTTATCTTACGCAGAAATTGCAAACTGGGCCAAACAAGAGGTTAAAGGCACTGACTCTCCAAGTGGGGAGAGTGTTAGTAAAGCGTCTGGAATGTTGCACCCGAGTACCAGGGGATGAAAACTGAGACACATTTGAACACGTATCCCGATCACACGGTGGATTATACTCTGGGTTCCACATGCATGTTTTAGCTGAAGGAAAAATCCCTTAAACCTGGAGAGTTGAGACCCATGGAATGGGTACCATGCAATATGACTTCAAAGGGTCTGCATTTGCTCACCGAACCTCACCAATCCTATCACTACTGCCTTTATGCCGCTGTACACACCCTTGATTCTCTTTCGGAGACATATAAATCCATAGGTTTTAAGATTCTTACTAGTCAGGTATATTCTTAGGCGTTTAATATTGGGTGTTGAGTCCACTTCGTTGAGCAAGGAGTAGCTCTTGTCTATTACATATTTGGCTTATGGAACGGTGTCTGTGCTAATTTCAATCTCTGGTTTCATGCAGCACCCCAACTCACCTTTCCCCTTAAGCAAGCATAAGTTGGTTTTCTACATTTGACACACTGTTCTGTTTTGTAATTCAGTTCCTGTGTAGCCAAGTTTACATTCCGTGTAGTAGTGATATCTTATGATGTTTCTTTTTCTGTGTGACTTATTTCTCTTAGAATCATCATACCTGAATCCACTCATTATGCTGTCACGGGCCTGATGACATAGATTTCTTTGCTGAGTGATATTGCATTGTACGTAAGTACCACAATTTCTTTATCCATTTTTCGCTTTCTGTGATATTGAACCTGTACCGTAAACGAGGTTCTTGTAAACAGAGCCGTCCCAAACTTTGGGGTGGCTGTGTTTTTTGATTATTATTTCCTTAAGCTATACGACAATAAGTGGAAATGCCCTAGGCTCTGTTGCTTGGTTTTTTGGATGTTTCAGGAAACACCATACACTTCTCCAGAGTGGTTGTTGGCAATTTACATCCCGCCCATCAGCATAACAAGGCTCCCAGTTCTCCATGGCCTGTCCTGCCTTTCTGGATTTTACACTTTTTTTGGATGGCCCTTTTGACCGGGGGGCAGTGAGACTTCATTGTAGTGCAGATTTCCTTTGCAAGCTTGCTTGGTTGGCCAAAAAGTGCGTATGCGTTTTTTCCTGAATATATTCAGGAAGAAACGCATACGCCGTTTTAGGCCAAGTGCATCATTGTGGACGTTCTGCCTCTTTTCCTATGCTTTACATGCAATTCCAGTCTACCTCCTGAAATCGGTTTCCTGCAATTCTGCCCCGCTTTCAACTCCTCTTGGCAGCCTTACTTTAAGATGTTTTTGGAAGATGGCTGTCATTTATAACTCTGTAGGTTTGTGAATTACAGTGCCCCTGAGCTCCTTTCTTCAACTCGCTTTCTTGTGAGCTGGCCGCAACACCGCAGGATTGCTTCCGGCCCTAGTTTGGTTCCGGCACGGCATGCTGGGCCTTTGGTTAATTCCTCTTCCTGGTGGGAAATGAGAGTTAAATTTGCCCGTTCCGACACCTCCACCTAGTCTCTCATTGGTTCTCCATATTCCTGTTCATTTTCCACAGAAATTGCAAACTGGGCCAAACAGGAGGTTAAAGGCACTGACTCTCCATGTGGGGAGAGTGTTAATAAAGCATCTGGAATGTTGTACCCGAGTACCAGGGGACGAAAACTGTGACACATTTGAACACGTTTTCCGATCACACGGTGGATCATACTGTGGGTTCCACATGCATGTTTTAGCTGAAGGAAGAATCCCTTAAACATGGAGAGTTGAGACCCATGGAATGGGTACCATGCAATATGACTTCAAAGGGTCTGCATTTGCTCACCGAACCTCACCAATCCTATCACTGCTGCGCTTATGCCACTGTACACACGCTTGATTCTCTTTCGGAGACATATAAATCCATAGGTTTTAAGATTCTTACTAGTAAGGTATATTCTTAGGCGTTTAATATGGGGTGTTGAGTCCACTTCGTTGAGCAAGGAGTAGCTCTTGTCTATTACATATTTGGCTTATGGAACGGTATCTGTGCTAATTTCAATCTCTGGTTTTATGAAGCACCCCAACTCACCTTTCCCCTTAAGCAAGCATAAGTTGGTTTTCTACATTTGACAGCCTGCTCTGTTTTGTAATTCAGATCTTGTGTAGCCAAGTTTACATTCCGTGTAGTAGTGATATCATATGATGTTCCTTTTTCTGTGTGACTTATTTCACTTAGAATCATCGTACCTGAATCCACTCATTATGCTGCTACGGGCCTGATGACATAGATTTCATTGCTGAGTGATATTGCATTGTACGTAAGTACCACAACTTCTTTATCCATTTTTCGCTTTCTGTGATATTGAACTTGTACCGTAAACGAGGTTCTTGTAAACAGAGCCGGCCCAAACTTTGGGGTGGCTGTGTCTTTTGGATTTTAATTTCCCTAAGCTATAGGACCATAAGTGGAAGTGCCCTAGGCTCTGTTGCTTTGTTTTTGGATGTTTCAGGAAACACCATACACTTCTCCAGAGTGGCTGTTGGCAATTTACATGCCGCCCATCAGCATAACAAGGCTCCCAGTTCTCCATGGCCTGTCCTGTCTTTCTTGATTTTACACTTTTTTCAGATAGCCCTTTTGACCGGGGGGCAGTGAGACTTCATTGTAGTGCAGATTTCCTTTGCAAGCTTGCTTGGTTGGCCAAAAAGTGCGTATGCGTTTTTTCCTGAATATATTCAGGAAAAAACGCATACGCCCTTTTTGGCCAAGTGCATCATTGTGGACGTTCTGCCTCTTTTCCTATGCTTTACATACAATTCCAGTCTACCTCCTGAAATCGGTTCCCTGCAATTATGCCCCGCATTCAACTCCTCTTGGCAGCCTTACTGCAATATATTTTTGGAAGATAGCTGTCATTTATAACTCTGCAGGTTTGTGAATTACAGTGCCCCTGAGCTCCTTTCTTCAACTCGCTTTCTTGTGAGCTGGCCGCAACACCGCAGGATCTCCTCAGGCCCTAATCTATTTCCAGTATGGCACACGGAGCCTTTGGTTAATTCCTCTTCCTGGTGGGAAATGAGAGTTAAATTTGCCCGTCCAGACACCTCCACCTAGTCTCTCATTGGTTCTCCCTCTTCTTGTTTATCTTACGCAGAAATTGCAAACTGGGCCAAACAAGAGGTTAAAGGCACTGACTCTCCAAGTGGGGAGAGTGTTAGTAAAGCGTCTGGAAT
Organism: Leucopleurus acutus; assembly: GCF_964270905.1. NCBI lineage: Eukaryota > Metazoa > Chordata > Mammalia > Artiodactyla > Delphinidae > Leucopleurus > Leucopleurus acutus. The sequence goes on from NW_028139161.1 coordinate 101,964, forward strand.
GTTGCACCTGAGTACCAGGGGATGAAAACTGAGACACATTTGAACACGTATCCCGATCACACGGTGGATTATACTCTGGGTTCCACATGCATGTTTTAGCTGAAGGAAAAATCCCTTAAACCTGGAGAGTTGAGACCCATGGAATGGGTACCATGCAATATGACTTCAAAGGGTCTGCATTTGCTCACCGAACCTCACCAATCCTATCACTACTGCCTTTATGCCGCTGTACACACCCTTGATTCTCTTTCGGAGACATATAAATCCATAGGTTTTAAGATTCTTACTAGTCAGGTATATTCTTAGGCGTTTAATATTGGGTGTTGAGTCCACTTCGTTGAGCAAGGAGTAGCTCTTGTCTATTACATATTTGGCTTATGGAACGGTGTCTGTGCTAATTTCAATCTCTGGTTTCATGCAGCACCCCAACTCACCTTTCCCCTTAAGCAAGCATAAGTTGGTTTTCTACATTTGACACACTGTTCTGTTTTGTAATTCAGTTCCTGTGTAGCCAAGTTTACATTCCGTGTAGTAGTGATATCTTATGATGTTTCTTTTTCTGTGTGACTTATTTCTCTTAGAATCATCATACCTGAATCCACTCATTATGCTGTCACGGGCCTGATGACATAGATTTCTTTGCTGAGTGATATTGCATTGTACGTAAGTACCACAATTTCTTTATCCATTTTTCGCTTTCTGTGATATTGAACCTGTACCGTAAACGAGGTTCTTGTAAACAGAGCCGTCCCAAACTTTGGGGAGGCTGTGTTTTTTGATTATTATTTCCTTAAGCTATACGACAATAAGTGGAAATGCCCTAGGCTCTGTTGCTTGGTTTTTTGGATGTTTCAGGAAACACCATACACTTCTCCAGAGTGGTTGTTGGCAATTTACATCCCGCCCATCAGCATAACAAGGCTCCCAGTTCTCCATGGCCTGTCCTGCCTTTCTGGATTTTACACTTTTTTCGGATGGCCCTTTTGACCGGGGGGCAGTGAGACTTCATTGTAGTGCAGATTTCCTTTGCAAGCTTGCTTGGTTGGCCAAAAAGGGCGTATGCGTTTTTTCCTGAATATATTCAGGAAGAAACGCATACGCCCTTTTTGGCCAAGTGCATCATTGTGGACGTTCTGCCTCTTTTCCTATGCTTTACATGCAATTCCAGTCTACCTCCTGAAATCGGTTTCCTGCAATTCTGCCCCGCTTTCAACTCCTCTTGGCAGCCTTACTTTAAGATGTTTTTGGAAGATGGCTGTCATTTATAACTCTGTAGGTTTGTGAATTACAGTGCCCCTGAGCTCCTTTCTTCAACTCGCTTTCTTGTGAGCTGGCCGCAACACCGCAGGATTGCTTCCGGCCCTAGTTTGGTTCCGGCACGGCATGCTGGGCCTTTGGTTAATTCCTCTTCCTGGTGGGAAATGAGAGTTAAATTTGCCCGTCCAGACACCTCCACCTAGTCTCTCATTGGTTCTCCCTATTCCTGTTCATTTTCCACAGAAATTGCAAACTGGGCCAAACAGGAGGTTAAAGGCACTGACTCTCCAAGTGGGGAGAGTGTTAGTAAAGCGTCTGGAATGTTGCACCCGAGTACCAGGTGACGAAAACTGAGACACATTTGAACACGTTTCCCGATCACACGGTGGATCATACTCTGGGTTCCACATGCATGTTTTAGCTGAAGGAAGAATCCCTTAAACATGGAGAGTTGAGACCCATGGAATGGGTACCATGCAATATGACTTCAAAGGGTCTGCATTTGCTCACCGAACCTCACCAATCCTATCACTGCTGCGCTTATGCCGCTGTACACACGCTTGATTCTCTTTCGGAGACATATAAATCCATAGGTTTTAAGATTCTTACTAGTCAGGTATATTCTTAGGCGTTTAATATGGGGTGTTGAGTCCACTTCGTTGAGCAAGGAGTAGCTCTTGTCTATTACATATTTGGCTTATGGAACGGTATCTGTGTTAATTTCAATCTCTGGTTTTATGAAGCACCCCAACTCACCTTTCCCCTTAAGCAAGCATAAGTTGGTTTTCTACATTTGAGGCCCTGTTCTGTTTTGTAATTCAGTTCTTGTGTAGCCAAGTTTACATTCCGTGTAGTAGTGATAACTTATGATGTTTCTTTTTCTGTGTGACTTATTTCACTTAGAATCATCGTACCTGAATCCCCTCATTATGCTGCTACGGGCCTGATGACATAGATTTCATTGCTGAGTGATATTGCATTGTGCATAAGTACCACAACTTCTTTATCCATTTTTCGCTTTCTGTGATATTGAACTTGTACCGTAAACGAGGTTCTTGTAAACAGAGCCGGCCCAAACTTTGGGGTGGCTGTGTCTTTTGGATTTTAATTTCCCTAAGCTATAGGACCATAAGTGGAAGTGCCCTAGGCTCTGTTGCTTTGTTTTTTGGATGTTTCAGGAAACACCATACACTTCTCCAGAGTGGCTGTTGGCAATTTACATGCCGCCCATCAGCATAACAAGGCTCCCAGTTCTCCATGGCCTGTCCTGTCTTTCTGGATTTTACACTTTTTTCAGATAGCCCTTTTGACCGGGGGGCAGTGAGACTTCATTGTAGTGCAGATTTCCTTTGCAAGCTTGCTTGGTTGGCCAAAAAGGGCGTATGCGTTTTTTCCTGAATATATTCAGGAAAAAACGCATACGCCCTTTTTGGCCAAGTGCATCATTGTGGACCTTCTGCCTCTTTTCCTATGCTTTACATACAATTCCAGTCTACCTCCTGAAATCAGTTCCCTGCAATTATGCCCCGCATTCAACTCCTCTTGGCAGCCTTACTGCAATATATTTTTGGAAGATAGCTGTCATTTATAACTCTGCAGGTTTGTGAATTACAGTGCCCCTGAGCTCCTTTCTTCAACTCGCTTTCTTGTGAGCTGGCCGCAACACCGCAGGATCTCCTCAGGCCCTAATCTATTTCCAGCATGGCACACGGAGCCTTTGGTTAATTCCTCTTCCTGGTGGGAAATGAGAGTTAAATTTGCCCGTCCAGACACCTCCACCTAGTCTCTAATTGGTTCTCCCTCTTCCTGTTTATCTTACGCAGAAATTGCAAACTGGGCCAAACAAGAGGTTAAAGGCACTGACTCTCCAAGTGGGGAGAGTGTTAGTAAAGCGTCTGGAATGTTGCACCCGAGTACCAGGGGACGAAAACTGAGACACATTTGAACACGTATCCCGATCACATGGTGGATTATACTCTGGGTTCCACATGCATGTTTTAGCTGAAGGAAAAATCCCTTAAACCTGGAGAGTTGAGACCCATGGAATGGGTACCATGCAATATGACTTCAAAGGGTCTGCATTTGCTCACCGAACCTCACCAATCCTATAACTACTGCGTTTATGCCGCTGTACACAGCCTTGATTCTCTTTCGGAGACATATAAATCCATAGGTTTTAAGATTCTTACTAGTCAGGTATATTCTTAGGCGTTTAATATTGGGTGTTGAGTCCACTTCGTTGAGCAAGGAGTAGCTCTTGTCTATTACATATTTGGCTTATGGAACGGTGTCTGTGCTAATTTCAATCTCTGGTTTCATGCAGCACCCCAACTCACCTTTCCCCTTAAGCAAGCATAAGTTGGTTTTCTACATTTGACACACTGTTCTGTTTTGTAATTCAGTTCCTGTGTAGCCAAGTTTACATTCCGTGTAGTAGTGATATCTTATGATGTTTCTTTTTCTGTGTGACTTATTTCTCTTAGAATCATCATACCTGAATCCACTCATTATGCTGTCACGGGCCTGATGACATAGATTTCTTTGCTGAGTGATATTGCATTGTACGTAAGTACCACAATTTCTTTATCCATTTTTCGCTTTCTGTGATATTGAACCTGTACCGTAAACGAGGTTCTTGTAAACAGAGCCATCCCAAACTTTGGGGAGGCTGTGTTTTTTGATTATTATTTCCCTAAGCTATACGACAATAAGTGGAAATGCCCTAGGCTCTGTTGCTTGTTTTTTGGATGTTTCAGGAAACACCATACACTTCTCCAGAGTGGTTGTTGGCAATTTACATCCCGCCCATCAGCATAACAAGGCTCCCAGTTCTCCATGGCCTGTCCTGCCTTTCTGGATTTTACACTTTTTTCGGATGGCCCTTTTGACCGGGGGGCAGTGAGACTTCATTGTAGTGCAGATTTCCTTTGCAAGCTTGCTTGTTTGGCCAAAAAGGGCGTATGCGTTTTTTCCTGAATATATTCAGGAAGAAACGCATACGCCCTTTTTGGCCAAGTGCATCATTGTGGACGTTCTGCCTCTTTTCCTATGCTTTACATGCAATTCCAGTCTACCTCCTGAAATCGGTTTCCTGCAATTCTGCCCCGCTTTCAACTCCTCTTGGCAGCCTTACTTTAAGATGTTTTTGGAAGATGGCTGTCATTTATAACTCTGTAGGTTTGTGAATTACAGTGCCCCTGAGCTCCTTTCTTCAACTCGCTTTCTTGTGAGCTGGCCGCAACACCGCAGGATTGGTTCCGGCACGGCATGCTGGGCCTTTGGTTAATTCCTCTTCCTGGTGGGAAATGAGAGTTAAATTTGCCCGTCCAGACACCTCCACCTAGTCTCTCATTGGTTCTCCCTATTCCTGTTCATTTTCCACAGAAATTGCAAACTGGGCCAAACAGGAGGTTAAAGGCACTGACTCTCCATGTGGGGAGAGTGTTAATAAAGCATCTGGAATGTTGTACACGAGTACCAGGGGACGAAAACTGAGACACATTTGAACACGTTTTCCGATCACACGGTGGATCATACTGTGGGTTCCACATGCATGTTTTAGCTGAAGGAAGAATCCCTTAAACATGGAGAGTTGAGACCCATGGAATGGGTACCATGCAATATGACTTCAAAGGGTCTGGATTTGCTCACCGAACCTCACCAATCCTATCACTGCTGCGCTTATGCCGCTGTACACACGCTTGATTCTCTTTCGGAGACATATAAATCCATAGGTTTTAAGATTCTTACTAGTAAGGTATATTCTTAGGCGTTTAATATGGGGTGTTGAGTCCACTTCGTTGAGCAAGGAGTAGCTCTTGTCTATTACATATTTGGCTTATGGAACGGTATCTGTGCTAATTTCAATCTCTGGTTTTATGCAGCACCCCAACTCACCTTTCCCCTTAAGCAAGCATAAGTTGGTTTTCTACATTTGACAGCCTGCTCTGTTTTGTAATTCAGATCTTGTGTAGCCAAGTTTACATTCCGTTTAGTAGTGATATCATATGATGTTCCTTTTTCTGTGTGACTTATTTCACTTAGAATCATCGTACCTGAATCCACTCATTATGCTGCTAGGGGCCTGTGACATAGATTTCATTGCTGAGTGATATTGCATTGTACGTAAGTACCACAACTTCTTTATCCATTTTTCGCTTTCTGTGATATTGAACTTGTACCGTAAACGAGGTTCTTGTAAACAGAGCCGGCCCAAACTTTGGGGTGGCTGTGTCTTTTGGATTTTAATTTCCCTAAGCTATAGGACCATAAGTGGAAGTGCCCTAGGCTCTGTTGCTTTGTTTTTTGGATGTTTCAGGAAACACCATACACTTCTCCAGAGTGGCTGTTGGCAATTTACATGCCGCCCATCAGCATAACAAGGCTCCCAGTTCTCCATGGCCTGTCCTGTCTTTCTGGATTTTACACTTTTTTCAGATAGCCCTTTTGACCGGGGGGCAGTGAGACTTCATTGTAGTGCAGATTTCCTTTGCAAGCTTGCTTGGTTGGCCAAAAAGTGCGTATGCGTTTTTTCCTGAATATATTCAGGAAAAAACGCATACGCCCTTTTTGGCCAAGTGCATCATTGTGGACGTTCTGCCTCTTTTCCTATGCTTTACATACAATTCCAGTCTACCTCCTGAAATCGGTTCCCTGCAATTTTGCCCCGCATTCAACTCCTCTTGGCAGCCTTACTGCAATATATTTTTGGAAGATAGCTGTCATTTATAACTCTGCAGGTTTGTGAATTACAGTGTCCCTGAGCTCCTTTCTTCAACTCGCTTTCTTGTGAGCTGGCCGCAACACCGCAGGATCTCCTCAGGCCCTAATCTAGTTCCAGCATGGCACACGGAGCCTTTGGTTAATTCCTCTTCCTGGTGGGAAATGGGAGTTAAATTTGCCCGTCCAGACACCTCCACCTAGTCTCTCATTGGTTCTCCCTCTTCCTGTTTATCTTACGCAGAAATTGCAAACTGGGCCAAACAAGAGGTTAAAGGCACTGACTCTCCAAGTGGGGAGAGTGTTAGTAAAGCGTCTGGAATGTTGCACCCGAGTACCAGGGGACGAAAACTGAGACACATTTGAACACGTATCCCGATAACACGGTGGATTATACTCTGGGTTCCACATGCATGTTTTAGCTGAAGGAAAAATCCCTTAAACCTGGAGAGTTGAGACCCATGGAATGGGTACCATGCAATATGACTTCAAAGGGTCTGCATTTGCTCACCGAACCTCACCAATCCTATCACTACTGCTTTTATGCCGCTGTACACACCCTTGATTCTCTTTTGGAGACATATAAATCCATAGGTTTTAAGATTCTTACTAGTCAGGTATATTCTTAGGCGTTTAATATTGGGTGTTGAGTCCACATCGTTGAGCAAGGAGTAGCTCTTGTCTATTACATATTTGTCTTATGGAACGGTATCTGTGCTAATTTCAATCTGTGGTTTTATGCCGCACCCCAACTCACCTTTCCCCTTAAGCAAGCATAAGTTGGTTTTCTACATTTGAGACGCTGTTCTGTTTTGTAATTCAGTTTCTGTGTAGCCAAGTTTACATTCCGTGTAGTAGTGATATCTTATGATGTTTCTTTTTCTGTGTGACTTATTTCTCTTAGAATCATCATACCTGAATCCACTCATTATGCTGTCACGGGCCTGATGACATAGATTTCATTGCTGAGTGATATTGCATTGTACGTAAGTACCACAACTTCTTCATCCATTTTTCCCTTTCTGCGATATTGAACCTGTACCGTAAACGAGGTTCTTGTAAACAGAGCCGTCCCAAACTTTGGGGTAGCTGTGTCTTTTTGATTTTAATTTCCCTAAGCTATAGGACCGTAATTGGAAGTGCCCTCAGCTCTGTTGCTTTGTTTTTGGGATGTTTCAGGAAACACCATACACTTCTCCAGAGTGGCTGTTGGCAATTTACATGCCGCCCATCAGCATAACAAGGCTCCCAGTTCTCCATGGCCTGTCCTGCCTTTCTGGATTTTACACTTTTTTCAGATGGCCCTTTGACCGGGGTGAAGTGAGACTTCATTGTAGTGCAGATTTTGTTTGCGAGTTTGCTTGGTTGGCCAGAAAGGGCGTATGCGTTTCTTCCTGAATATATTCCTGAATATATTCAGGAAAAAACGCATACGCCCTTTTTGGCCAAGTGCATCATTGTGGACGTTCTGCCTCTTTTCCTATGCTTTACATGCAATTCCAGTCTACCTCCTGCAATCGGTTTCCTGCAGTTCTGCCTTGCTCTCAGTGCCTCTTCATAGCCTTATCTCAATATACTTTTGGAAAATAGTTGGCCTTCACAACTCTGCAGGTTTTTGAATTGCAATGGCCCTTAGCTCCATTTTTCAGCTCTTATTTTTGTGATCTTGCCTCATATCCACAGGATTTCTTCAGGCCCTATTCTTCTTCTGGGGCGCCTTGCTCTGCCTTTGGTTAATTCTTCTTCCTGATGTGAAATTAGAGTGACATGTGCCCATTGAAACCGCTACAGCTATTTTCTCACTTGTTCCCCCTATTCCCGTTCATTTTCCACACTAACTGCAGACTGTGTGATTCCGGAACTTAAAGGCATTGACTCTCCATGTGGAGATGTTGTTAGTAAAGTGGCTGGAATGTTGATCCGGAGCCCCAGGAGAGGAAAATGAGGTGCATTTTAGAAACCTTTCCCGATCATATGGTATACCATCCGCTGGATTTCCCATGCATGGTTTAGCTCTAGGAAGATTCCCTTCAACTTGGAGTGTTGGGACCCTTGGAATAAGTAGCATGAAGTATTGCATTAAACTTTCGGCAGTTGCTCACCAAAGCTCACCAATCCTTTCAGCCCCAAGTGTCCAGCCTTATGTCTTATCCAGCTGTGGGTTTATATGTGGTCATTCCAGGTTGCATCACAGCCCCTGAGCGAATTTTGTAAGAATTTTTCTCTCTTTCATTGTTTCTGCGTTTTGGTTTTAAAATTTATTTCTATAAAGGGGTTTAGCTCATTTTCACTGCTGTGTTTGTGCCGCTCTGCGCACACTTGATTCCCTTATGGAGATATATCAATACATGGGTTTTAAGATTCTTATTACTCAGATATATTTCTCTGCGGTGTATAGGGTGTGTTGAGGCCAGTTCATTGAGCAAGGTGTAGATCTTTTCTGATACCTATTTTGGTTTATTGAACGGTATCTGTGCTAATTTCAAACTCTGGTTTTATGCATCACCCCACCTCTCCTTTCCCCTTAAGCTGACATAAGTGTGTTTTCTAAATGTGAGACACTGTTCTGTTTTGTAATTCATTTTTTGTGCAGCCATATTTATCCTCCCTCTATAAGTGATATCTGATGATATGTTTCTTTTTCTGTTTGACTTATTTCAAGTAGTATTATCGGACCTAAATCCACTCTTTATCCTTCTACTAGCCTTATTACATTGATTTCATGGTGAAGAGATATTCCATTGTACATAAGTACCACATTTTCTTTATCCATTGTTCTCTTTCCTGGGATATTTAAGGTGTACTGAAGTTGAGGTTCTTGTAAACAGAGTAGCCCTAAACTGTGGTGTGCTTGTGTCTTGTTGATTTTTAGACTTCCCTAGATATACTCCCGTGATTGGAAGTGCCCTATGCTCTGTCGCTCTGTTTTTTAGATGATTTAGGAACCACCATACACTTCTCCAGAGTGGCTCTCGGCAGTTCACACACTGTCCATCAGCGTATAAAGGCTCCCTGTTCTCCATGGCCTGTCCTGCATTTCTGGTGTTTACAATTTTTTCGGATGGCCCTTTTGACCGGTGGGAAATGAGACTTCTTTGTTGTGCACATTTGCATTGCTTGCTTGCTTGGTTGCCCATAAAGTGCGTATGCGTTTTTTCCTGGATATATTCAGGAAAAAACGCATACTCCCTTTTGGGCCAACTGCATCGTTGTCGAAATTCTGCCGCTTTTCATGTGCTTTAAAGGCGAGTCCAATCTATCTCTTGAAATCTGTTTCTTGCAATTCTGTCTTGCATTCAGATCCTCTTCTTTGCCTTACCTCAACATATTTTTGGACGTTAGTTTTCATTTATAACTCTGCAGGTTTGTGAATTGCAGTGACCCTGAGCTCCATTTTTTAAGTTGCTCTTTTGTGAGCTGGCCTCAAAACCGCAGGATTGCTTCAGGCCCTATTTTGGCTCGGGCGAGGCGGGCTGAGCCTTTTTTTAATTCTTATTCTTAATGGGAAATTAGAGTGACATGTGCCCGTCCAAACCCCTACAACTATTCTCTCATTGGTTCCCCCTGTTCCCGTTCATCCTCCTCACAATTTGCAAAATGTGTGAAACAGAAGTTTAAATGTGCTGATTCTCTAAGTGGGGAGATTCTAAGTAACGTGGCTGGAATGATGAACAGGAGCACCAGGAGAGGATAAATGAGGTGCATTTTAGACACATCTCCCGATCACATGGTGTACAGTCCTCTGGGTTTTCCATGCATGTTTTAGCTGTAGGAAGATTCCTTGAACCTGCAGATTTGGGACCCATTGAATGGGTACCAGGTAGTATTACTTTAAAGGGTGTGCATTTCCTCACCCAACCTCACATTTCTCTTAGCGCGAACAGTTTCCAGCCTTATGTCTCATCCTGCTGTGGGTCTAGATGTGTTCAATCCATGTTGCATCACCGTCCCTGAGGAAAAGTTGTAAGAGGTTTTCTCTGTCTCTCTGTCGTTTATTTTTTTCAATTTATTACTATATTGGTTACAGCTGATTTTCAAAGCTCTGTTTCTTGCTGCTGTACATCCACTTGATTCACGTACAGAGAGACATCAATAAATTCTTTTTCAGATTCTTACCAGTCATAGATATTCTTTTCCGGTGACTTGAGTGTGCTGAGTGCAGTTCTTTTAGCTACCGTGTAGGCCTTGTTGATTATCAGTTTGGTATTTGGAATGGTATCTTTGCTAATTTCAACCTCCTGGATGATGCCTCACCCCTCCCCACCTTTCCCGTTTAGCAGCCTCACGCGTATTTTCTACATATTTGACTATGTTTTTGTTTTGTAATTTATTTCATGTGTAGCCATTTTGGATTCCACCTTTAAGTGATATCTTATGATATGTGTCTTTTTCTTTTTGAATTATGTCACTTAGAATGATCATACGTAACTCCTCCGGAGTTGTTACAACTGGCCATATTTCATTGATTTCCAGGCTGAGTAATATTCCACTCTACATAAGTACCACATCTCTATCCATTTTTTCCCTCCAGAGACATTTAAGTTATATCCTAGTCGAGGATCTTTTAAACAGAGGGGCAGTAAACATTGGGGTGCCTGTGTCCTCTCGATTTTTGTTTTTCCCAAGATATACGCCCATGAGTGCAAGTGCCCTATGCTCTGTAGCTCATTTTTTAGATGCTTTAGTAAACACAATACACTTCTCCAGAATGGCCGTTGGCAATATACATTTCCACTATAAGCCTCACAGGGCTCCCTCTTCTCCTTGCCCTGTCCTGCATTTCTGGCGTTTACACTTTATGAGGATGGCTCTTCTGACTGATGCGAAGTGATATCTTTTGTAGTATTGATTTCCAGTGCCCACCTGTTTGGTTGGCTAAAAAAGTGTATGCCCTTTTCTTGAATATATACAGAAAAAAACACATACAGCCTTTTTGGCCAACTGCAATGTCGGCAATGTTCAGCCCCTTTTCTTGTGCTTAATGGCGAGTCCTTTCTACCTCCTCAAATCCCTTTCCTGCCATTCTCCCTTGCTTGCCAATCCTTTTCTCTGACTTTCCTCAAGACATTTTTCAGTGATAGATATTTTCAACTCTGCAGTTTCATGAATTTTACTGCCCCTGAGTTCCATTGTTCAACTTGTGTTTATGGGAACTGGCCACAAAGCAGTGGGATTTCCTCAAGCCCTATACTGTTTCCATGGGCAACCCTAGCCTTTGGTCAATTCATCTTCCTGATTGGAAATTAGAGTGACATGTGCCTGTCTGAACACCTAGGACTTGTCTCTCATTGTTCCTCATCCTTCCGCTTCATCCTCTGGACAAATTCCAAACTGTACGCAACAGGATGTTGACAGTGTTGACATCTCCAAGTGGGGAGACTGTTAGTAAAGACGCTGGAGGGGTGAACCCGAGCACCAGGAGATGAGGAGATGAGATGCCTTTTCCAAACTCTTCCCGATCAGACGGTATACCATCCTCTGGATGTGACAGACATGTTTTAGCAGTAGGAAGAGTCCCATTCATGTAAGGAGAACACCAGGGCTTTTTCAAAATCAGTGTCTCCCCGAAACCCAAACTGGGGAGTTTTTTAAGCTACGGCTACACATATGTTCATTAAGGGCCTTGGGAAGTAGGCAGAGTGCAAACTTTAGATGACTGAAGTCTTCAGGGTCAGAAGCACTCACCACTGGCTTCCCTTAGGTTACACTTTAACTGTCATTGATAGATGATGTCAATAAAAATATCTGTTCTTTTTCCGATTATTTCCCCTTATAGGTTATTGCACAATATTGAGTGTAGTTCCCTGTGCTATACAGTAGTTCCTTGTTGATGATCTATTTTATACATAGCAGTGTGTATGTGTTAATTCCAAACTGTTAATTTATCCCTCCTCCCACCTTTCCCCTTTGGTAATAATAAATTATAAGATTTTATACTTCTCAGAAATGGGGGAGCTGAAAGAGAGGTATCATTTTCAATGGAAAAGCATTTAAAACAAGATTGAAGCTTTAACCAAGATTATTAGATGTACATCCTTGGAAAGAAATCACTTCATTTCTCTAATATTGACCTGACAAATAAGACAAACCTTTTCACTGAACTTGCTTATAATAAAGTGATGGAAATATCAAATGGAAGTGTTAGAAACATCTTATTTTACCCGAGCCTTATAAACTGTTCTATGTTAACTACATTTTGGCTCACACATCTGTTCATTGAAGTTACAATAGTCTCAATTTCTGTTACTGATCCTCCAGAGTGGACCCCAACAAGGGTCCCCCTGCCCAGTGTCATTGGGGCCAACAGATCGAGACTGAGTTTGGTTCCCAAGCAAAGGAAACTTTATATTTTCATCAGAGAATGGAGAGGTGAGAGCATGCACTACCCCGTGGGCTGTGGGCTGGGCTGCTGTGTAGAGATCCTGTCAGAGTCAGTGGGAGGGAGGGGGCGGAGCTCTCAAGGGCCGGGTTGGCTGCAGCTCAGGCTCTATATCTCGGAGTCTGCACTGGGCCCCAGGAGCTGAGGTGTCGACCCAGCCATTCTGCACCAGGAAATCTGGTCTGAAGTGCTGGGTGTGGAACCTCTGCATGCGGGACCCTAGGAGCACGTGAAATTAGACAAAGCACAAAGGATAAAAAAGGTCAGACTTGACTTTATTGCCCACATTCTATTTTTATCTCCCAGGGATTTTTAATGGGCTTTGCTGGGGACAAACCCCTCCTCTGCCTTTTGTCCCGTTCCTCATTCTTGGAGTGCTGAGGGTGCAGACCCTTCTTCTGTAACTGCTGAGTGCTGAGTTGGGAGCCCTCATACCAGGGGACGAGGGTCAGAACTTCTCCCCAGCAGCCTCCAGGTGACGTTGATTGGCCCCAGGACCCCTGCCTCCCTGCTCGTCCGCCTGAGCACCAGCATTGGAAGTGTTATAGATTCTAATGACCTTTAAGGGTCCAGGAAAGAGATGTGCAGAGACGCTGTGGGGGCCGGTTTCACCCCGCCCCACATTTGTTCGGCCACCTTAGGCTGACCGTTTCTGCCAGCCTAGATGCTCTGACCAGTAGTCTGCTCTTTCTTCAATTAGGCCCCTGAATTAACGTAAAAACAGCACCAGGTGTCAGAGCCCTGCCCGCTCAACTCCCAGACAGTCCAGGGTCAGTGGTGATCAAGGACCATGATGGCCACTGAGTTAACAGCCTTTTGAAGTAAACAGGAGTCCAGCCGGTCTTATTGGCCACCATCATCACGGTGTCTGTAGGCTTTTCTATGGTGACAGTGTGATATACGGTTCCCCCGCCAAGATTATTAGCTCCCCTCTGGGTGCAGGAAGTCCTGCAAGCAGTAGTCTACTCCTTCGGGACACACTATTGTTGTTTTATGAGAGAAACTCCAGGTCAAGTGATGTTCACACGAGTCGTCATGGTGCCCTGTTGCCCCCGGTTATCTCTCTGGATGTTGGAGTTGGAGGGCCTCCTCACTCGAGGTCGGTGTGCCCACGGAGCGAACCCTGCAACTTCAGGGCATGGTTGGTGATTAGGATCACCACGTGGGGTCCTTATCCCTTAGGAGGGAGGTGGCCTTTTGGGCTGCTGATTTCCAGGTTTTTAGATACCGCCAGTATCTTGGCCAGATGTGGCAGTGGGCCAAGCCCCTTGGTGACTGTAGTTTATCCTACCTGGATGGCATTCTTGCGTTGTTCCATTTCAAGTGGTCCCAGTTTTTGCACTAATTCTCCAATGGCGATTCACCTTTCACCGGGAATGGAAAGGTCAAAGGGTTTAGCTCAATTAGGGAGTTCCAGGGCAAGGGTCTGAATTGACTGCTCTTTCCATTCTTGAAAGGCCACTTCTGGATTCTGTTCAAAAGGATCATCATCTTTTCCTTTCAGTGTTTCATATAGAGGCCCAGCTAGTAGACTGTAGTTAGGGATCCAGAAGCAGCAAACCCTGGCCTCCCCAGGAACCCCTAAGCTGTCTTCTAGTTTTAGAAAGGGGTAAGGCTGCAAATGGTTTCTTCCCTTTCCTGGGATGGGCTTCTCTGACCTTGTGTGAGAATGAAGCCCAGGCAGGTCACCGCAGTCTGTGATATTTGAGCTTTTTCTTGGACAACTTCTATCCTTTATTGGCTTGGTAGTTCAGAGGCCTCCTTAGTAGGGCTGGCGATCAGAATGTCATCTGCATATTGAAGGAGGGTTTCCTTTTCCAGAGGTAGAACTTTTCGGTCGTTAGCTAAGCTTTCCCCAAAGATGGTGTGGGAATTTTTGAACCCTTGGGGCAAGACGGCCCGGAAGTATTGTTTTAGTTGTATGTTGAGTCCTGCCACTCACAAGCCAAAATTTCTTGTGACTCTGGGACTAATGGAATACAAAAGAAGGCATCATTGAAGACTAATACAGAATACCATGTCCTGGTGGTTGGTAGAATGACCAGCAGGGTGTAGGAATCAGGAGTAACTGGAGGTATATCCTCGGTGGCTTCACTGACTGTCCTGACATCCTTTACCAGGTCCCCAGCAGCCCATGGGGCTCTCGTGGTCAGGCCAATCCCAGGATATGGAGCTCTCCTGGGCAGGTACCCCACCCCCAAGCCAGCCCACGGGGCTCTCATGGTCAGGCCCCTCCCAGGATACAGAGCTACCCTTGCAGGTACCGTGGCAGGGCTGGGCACACAGGAACCGTGTACATAGCCCTCATTGAAGAGCACCCCCAGCTCACCTGTCGCTCAGAGCTGACACAGAGCACCTCAGAGCAGGACTTGAACTAACAAACAGCAGCTCCGACAGGTCTGTGACCCTGGGCATCACTCTGTGTGGCCTCCCTCCACCTGGTCTTCCAGAGACTTCCACTGCACCCAGGGCACCAGGCCTCTGTCTCCAACCACCACCCACCCCTCCTCTCCCTGACTCCTGGGTTCCTCTCATTAGGAGAGGGTTTTCTTGAAGTTGTCTCCCACTCATGGGCCAGATAAAATGATTAGAAAACAAGCCAAAGCTGCAGCCCCTTGTCTATCCTGACTCTCAGGAGCCCACACCTGTTCCTTGGACCTGGCCGGTTCAGCAAGTTCCATTTTCTGCAACTGTGAGCCCCTGAGGGGTGATGATTGGCTACCTGGGCAGCCTTACCATGCCGGCCAGCCCTCCCCAGGTGTGCCTGGGTTGAGATCAATATAAATACCACTCCAGGCAGCAAAAGCCCCTGCAGCTGTGCCTGACGCCATTTTCTCTGCCCTGTCAGCAGTCTCGGGGCTGGGCTGGTGGGAGGGAGTGAGAGGCCACGGCTTTGTGGGTGGCCCAGTGTGAGTGGGGCTCTGCTGGACTTTCTGCAGCAGTTGCCAGGCTGCCACCTGCTAAAGAAGAGGATGTGTCACCCATACCTGCTGCTGGAATTTCTCCCTGGGCAGAGGTGAGGAAGGAAAAAAGCAGTGGGGGCAGGGACAGGACGGGTATCTCAGGCAGGGAAATGGAAATCTTCCAGAAGAGCACCCAGGGCCAGGACCATCCTGGCTGGCCTGCAGGCACCAAGTCAGCTGGCATGCTGTCACTCGTGTGGCTCCATGGCCCTTCCTCTAGGCTTTCAAGTCCTTGTATATATTCAGGTGTTTTACCTGGGAAGGGTGGGAACAGTTCAGCAGCAACTGGCCTGGGGCTCAGCTCACGTTTACTCACAGATGCCTCGGCACGGTGCCCCAGCTTTGCAATGAGGACGCTTGTTGTGTGGGGGCTGCTGGCTGAATGGGAGACGATTCCCCACCACTGACCAACTTCAGAATTGTTTACAACTGGAGCAAGTGCCCTGATACGGTTTTCCTCTGAGTAACTGGTGGGTTCTGTTTTTTTTTTCTCTTTTTCGTTTTTGGTTCAAGGTAGATTTTATTCCTCTTTTTTGTATTTACAGATATAAGCATGGAAATAATTTATTCATATAAATACATGTATGTGAAGGGAATAATTGTTTTTTCTGTTTTATTTTTTAAATTTTATTTCTTTTTAATTTTGAATTTTATTTTATATTTTTATACAGCAGGTTCTCATTGGTTATCTATTTTATACATATAAATGTTTACATGCCAATCCCAATCTCTCAACTCCTCCCACCACCACCCCTCCAAGAGCTTTCCCCCCTTGTTGTCCATACGATTGTTGTCTATATCTGTTGCTCTATTTATGCCTTGCAAAACGGTTAATCTGTACAGTTTTTCTAGGTTCCACATATATGCATGAATATACAAGATTTGTTTTTCTCTTTCTGACTTACTTCACTCTGTATGACAGTCTCTAGATCCATCGACGTCTCTACAAATGACCCAATTTCATTCCTTTCATGGCTTAGTAATATTCCATTTTATATATGTACCACATCTTTATGCATTCGTCTGTCTGTGGGCATTTAGGTTGCTTCCATTACCTCGATATTGTAAATAGTGATGCAATGAACATTGCGGTGAATGTCTCTTTTTGATTTATGGTTTTGTCTGGGTATATGTCCAGTCCTGGGATTGCTGTATCATATGGTAATTCTATTATTAGTTTCTTAAGAAACTCCATATTGTTCTCCATAGTGAATGTATCAATTTATATTCCCAACAATAGTGGAAGAGGGTTCCTTTTCTCCACACCCTTTCCAGCATTTGTTGTTTGTAGATTTTCAGATGATGCCCATTCTAACAGGTGTGAGGTGATACCTCATTGTTGAGTCCATTTCGTTGAGCAGGGGGTAGGTCTTGTCTATTACATATTTGGCTTATGGAACGGTATCTGTGCTAATTTCAAACTCTGGTTTTATGCAGCACCCCCTTAACTCACCTTTCCCCTTAAGCAAGCATAAGTTGGTTTTCTAATCTTGAGACCCTGTTCTGTTTTGTAATTCAGTTCATGTGTAGCCAAGTTTACATTCCGTGCATTAGTGATACCTTATGATGTTTCTTTTTCTGTGTGACTTATTTCACTTAGAATCATCATGCCTCAATCCACTCATTATGCTGGTACAGGCCTGGTGACACAGATTTCATTGCTGAGTGGTATTCTGTTGTATGTAAGTACCGCAACTTCTTTATCAATTATTTGTTCTCTGGGATATTTAACTCGTACTGTAGAAGAGGTTCCTGTAAACAGAGCCGTCCCAAATTTTGGGGTGGCTGTGTCTTTTTGATTTTAATTTCCCTAAGCTATAGGACCATAAGTGGAAATGCCCTAGACTCTGTTGCTTTGTTTTTCAGATGTATCAGGAAACACCATACACTTCTCCAGAGTGGCTGTTGGCAATTTACATCCCGCCCATCAGCATAACAAGGCTCCTTTTTCCCCATGGCCTGTCTTGCCTTTCTGGATTTTACACTTTTCTCAGATGGCCCTTTAGACCGGGGGGAAGTGACACTCATAGTTCGGATTTCCATTGCAAGCTTGCTTGGTTTGCCAAAAAGGGCGTATGTGTTTTTTCCTGAATATATTCAGGAACAAACTCATACGCCCTTTGTTGCCAAGTGCATCATTGTCGATGTTCTGCCTCTTTTCCTATGCTTTAAATGCAAATCCAGTCTACCTCCTGAAATCGGTTTCCTGAAATTCTGCCCCGCTTTCAAGTCCTCTTCGCAGCCTTACTTCAATATATTTTTGGACATTATCTGTCATTTATAACTCTCCAGGTTTGTGAATTACAGGGCCCCTGAGCTCCTTTCTTCAACTCGCTTTCTTGTGAGCTGGCCGCAAACCCGCAAGACTGCTTCAGGCCCTAATCTGCTTCTGGCAGGGCACGCTGAGCCTTTGGTTAATTTCTCTTCCTGGTGGGAAATGAGTGTTAAATATGCCCGTCCAGACACCTACCTCACTCTCAACCCCTTGGTGATGTGGGTCCTCTGGTTTGTGGCCACCTTTTCTGGGTTCCTCACCTTTCGATGATGTGGCCCCACTAGTGTGAGGACACTCCTGCCTGGTTCTCATCCACGTGGTTATGTGGACCCCCTGGTGAGAGTCTGTTCCTGGCTTTGTTCCTCACCCACCTGTGAGGGAGACCCTCTGCTGATAGGTCACTCCTGCATGGCTGGCACACATTGCCTTGGTGAAGTCAGCCGTGTGGTGGCAGTTGGAGCGTGCTGGGAATCTCCTCCCCCCGGTGATGAGGGCCCTCTTGCGTCAGGCCCTAACTGCTGGGCTCACCAACTTTTCTTAGGGAGCCCAGTGATGCTTTGGCACTCCTCTTAGGATCCCATCTCCATGGAGATGTGGGCCTTCTGCTCTGAGGTCCCAACGGCTGGGTTGTTCACATTTTCATGATGTGGGCTCTCTGGTGTTCACAGAGGCCTGGATCCCATAGCCTCTGTGCTCTTGGCCGCCTGCTGGGAGGTTCCAACTGCTGGATTCCTCACTTTTTTAATTTTTTGGGCCCTCTGTTGTGAGGATCCTCCTGCCTGCCTCACTCCCAGCCCCTTCGTGATGTGTGTCGTCTGGTTTGAGGCCACATGTGCTGGGTTCCTCACCTTTCGATGATGTGGGACCAATGGTCTTAGGAGACTCCTGCCTGGTTCACATCCCCTTGGTGATGTGGGCCCTCTGTTGAGAGTCTGATCCTGGCTGGGTTCCTCACCCATCTGTGAGGTGGGCCGTCTGCTGTGAGGTCACTCCTGC
This sequence comes from Leucopleurus acutus, assembly GCF_964270905.1. Classification (NCBI taxonomy): domain Eukaryota; kingdom Metazoa; phylum Chordata; class Mammalia; order Artiodactyla; family Delphinidae; genus Leucopleurus; species Leucopleurus acutus. Next base: position 120,553 of record NW_028139161.1, read on the forward strand.
CTGGCTTGCTCACCTCGCCTTGTGGACATGAGCCCTCTGGTGGCACTTGGAGCCTGCTGGGAGCCTCCTCTCCTGGGTGATGAGGGCCCTCTGGCGTCAGGCCCTAACTGCTGGGCTCCCCACATTTTGTGATGTGCGCCCAGTGGTGCGAGGACACTCCAGCCAGGTTCACATCCCCATTGGGATGTGGGCCTTCTGCTCTGAGGTCCCAAAGCCTGGGTTGCTCACAGTTTCATGATGTGGGCTCTCTGGTATTAGTTCACTCCTGCCTGCATCCCATAGCTTCTGTGCTCTGGGCCGCCTGCTGGGAGGTTCCAACTGCTGGATTCCTCACCTTTCTTATTCTTTGGGCCCTCTGTTTTTAGGCTACTCCTGCCTGCCTCACTCCCATTCCCTTTGTGATATGTGTCCTCTGATTTGAGGCCACATGTGCTGGGTTCCTCACCTTTCGATGATGTGACCCCACTCGTGTGAGGACACTCCTGCCTGGTTCCCATCCCCTTGGTGAGGTGGGCCCTCTGGCGAGAGTCTAATCCTGGCTGGGTTCCTCAACGTTCTGTGAGGTAGGCCCTCTGCTGTGAGGTCACTCCTGCCTGGCTGGCACACGTCACCTTGGAGACGTGAGCCCTCTGGTGGCAGTTGGAGCGTGCAGGGCGCCTCCTCCTCTCGGTGATGACGGCCCTCTGGCGTCAGGCCCTAAATGGTGGGCTCCCCACATTTTCTGATGTGCGCCCAGTGGTGCGAGGACACTCCAGCCAGGTTCCCATTCCCATGGGGATGTGGTCCTTCTGCGCTGAGGTCTCAACTCCTGGGTTGCTCACAGTTTTGTGATGTGGGCCCTCTGCTGTGAGTTCACTGTGGCCTGGATCCCATAGCCTCGGTGTTCTGGGCCGCCTGCTGGAAGGTCTAAATGCTGGAATCCTCACGTTTTTTTATATTATGTGCCCTGTGTTGTGAGGCTACTCCTGCCTACCTCACTCCAAGGCCCTTGGTGATGTGGGTCCTCTGGTTTGAGGACACATGTGCTGGGTTCCTCACCTTAAGATGATGAGGCCCCACTGGTGTGAGGATAATCCTGACTGGGTCCCATCCCCTTTGTGATGTGGGCCCTCTGGTGAGAGTCTGATCCTGGCTGGGTTCCTCACCCATCTGTGAGGTGGGCCCTCTACTATCAGGTAACTCTTGCCTGGGTTGCTCACCTCGCCTTGTTGACATGAGCCCTCTGGTGGCAATTGGACCCTGCTGGGAGCCTCCTCAGCTCTGTGATGAGGGCCCTCTGACGTCAGGCCCTAACTGCTGGGCTCCCCAACTTTTCTTAGTGAGCCCAGTGTTGCTCAAGCACTCCTCTTAGGTTCCCATCCCCATGGGGATGTGGGCCTTCTGCTCTGAGGTTCCAACGGCTGGGTTGATCACAGTTTCATGATGTGGGCTCTCTGGTGTTAGTTCACTGTGGCCTGGATCCCATAGCCTCTGTGGTCTTGGCTGCCTGCTGGGAGGTTCCAACTGCTCGATTCCTCAACTTTTGTATTCTATGGGTCCTGTGTTGTGATGCTCCTCCTGCCTGCCTCACTCGCAACCCCTTCATGATGTGGGTCTTCTGGTTTGAGGCCACATGTGCTGGGTTAGGCAACTTTCAATGATGTGGCCCCACTGGTGTGAGGACACTCCTGCCTGGTTCCCATCCCCTTGGTGATGTGGGCCTTCTGGTGACAGTCTTATCCTGGCTGGGTTCCTCAGTCTTCTGTGAGGTAGGCCCTCTGCTGTGAGGTCAATCCTGCCTGACTTGCACACATCACCTTGGCGACGTGGGCCCTCTGTTGGCACATGGAACCTGCTGGGAGCCTCCTGCCCTCGGTGATGATGGCCCTCTAGCATCAGGCTCTAACTGCTGGGCTCCCCACGTTTTCTGATGTGAGCCCAGTGATGCCAGGACACTCCTGTCAGGTTCCCATCCCCATGGGGATGTGGGCTTTCTGCTCTGAGGTCCCAATGCCTGGGTTGCTCACAGTTTCATGATGTGGGCTCTCTGGTGTTAGTTAACTCCTGCCTGCATCCCATAGCTTCTGTGCTCTCGGCCGCCTGCTGGGAGGTTCCAAATGCTGGATTCCTCACCTTTTTTATTCTTTGGGCCCTCTGTTTTTAGGCTACTCCTACCTGCCTCACTCCCATCCCCTTTGTGATGTATGTCCTCTGATATGAGGCCACATGTGCTGGGTTCCTCACCTTTCGATGATGTGGCCCCACTGGTGGGAGGACAGTCCTGACTGGTTCCCATCCCCTTGGTGTTGTGGGCCCTCTGGTGAGAGTCTCATCCTGCCTCGGTTCCTCACCCTTCTGTGAGATAGGCCCTCTGCTGTGAGGTCACTACTGCCTGGCTGGCGCATGCCACCTTGTAGACGTGGTCCCTCTGTTGGCAGTTGGAACCTGCTGGGAGTCTCCTCCCCTCAGTTATGAGGGCCCCCTGGCATCAGGCCTTAACTGCTGGGCTCCTAACATTTTCTGATATGTGCTAAGTGGTGCAAAGCCACTCCTGCCAGGTTCCCATCCCAATGGGGATGTGGGCCTTCTGTTCTGAGGTCCCAACAGCTGGGCTGCTCACAGGTTCATGATGTGGGCCCTCTGCTGTGAGTTCACTGCGGCCTGGATCCCATAGCCTCGGTGCTCTGGGCCACTTGCTGGGAGGTTCCAACTGCTGGATTCCTCAACTTTTATATTCTATGGACCCTGTGTTGTGAGGCCAGTCCTGCCAGCCTCATTCCGAACCCCTTGGTGATGTGGTTCCTCTGGTTTGAGGACACATGTGCTGGGATCCTCACCTTTCGATGATGTTGTCCCACTGGTGTGGGGACACTTCTGCCTGGTTCCCATCCCCTTGGTGATGTGGGCCCTCTGGTGAGAGTCTGATCCTGGCTGTGTTCCTCACCCTTCTGTGAGGTGGGCCCTCTGCTGTGAGGTCATTCGTGCCTGGTTGGCACACATCGCCTTGGCGACGTCAGCCCTCTGGTGGCAGTTGGAGCCTGCTGGGAGCCTCCTCTTCTCGGTGATGAGTGCCCTCTGGCGTCAGGCCCTAACTGCTGGTCGCCCAAAATTTTCTGATACGTTCTCAGTGGTGCGAGGACACTCCTACCAGAATTCCATCCCCATGGGGATGTGGGCCTCCTGCTCTGAGGTCCCAATGGCTGGGTTGCTCAGTTTCATGACATGGGCCCTGTTCTGTGAGTTCACTGTGGCCTGGATCCCATAGCCTCGGTGCTCTGGGCCGCCTGCTGGGAGGTTCCAACTGCTGGATTCCTCACTTTTTTATTCTATGTGCCCAGTGTTGTGAGGCTACTCCTGCCTGCCTCACTCCGAGGTCCTTGGTGATGTGGGTCCTCTGGTTTGAGGACACATGTGCTGAGTACCTCAGCTTTCGATGATGTGGCCCCACTGATGTGAAGACACTCCTGCCTGGTTCCCATCCCCTTGGTGATGTGGGCCCTCTGGTGAGAGTCTGATGTTGGCTGGGTTTCTCACCCTTCTGTGAGGTGGGACCTCTGCTGTGAGGTAACTCCTGCCTGGCATGCTCACGTTGCCTTGGCAATGTGAGCCCTCAGGTGGCACTTGGAGCCTGCTGGGAATCTCCTCCCCTCAGTTATGAGAGCTCTGGATAAAACACATATGCCCTTTTTTGCCAAGTGCATTATTTTCCAAGTTCTGTCTCTTTTCCTATGCTTTAAGAGCTACTCCCGTGTACGTTCTGAAATCAGTTTCCAGCAATTCTGCCCCGCATTCAAGTCCTCTTCGCAGCCTTACTTCAGTATAATTTTGGATGATAGCTGTCATTTATAACTCCGCAGGTTTCTGAATTACAGTGCCCCTGAGCTCCTTTCTTCAACTCGCTTTCTTGTGAGCTGGCCGCAACACCGCAGGATCTCCTCAGGCCCTAATCTAGTTCCAGCATGGCACACGGAGCCTTTGGTTAATTCCTCTTCCTGGTGGGATATGAGAGTTAAATTTGCCCGTCCAGACACCTCCACCTAGTCTCTCATTGGTTCTCCCTATTCCTGTTCATTTTCCACAGAAATTGCAAACTGGGCCAAACAGGAGGTTAAAGGCACCGACTCTCCAAGTGGGGAGAGTGTTAGTAAAGCGTCTGGAATGTTGCACCCGAGTACCAGGGGACGAAAACTGAGACACATTTGAACACGTTTTCCGATCACACGGTGGATCATACTCTGGGTTCCACATGCATGTTTTAGCTGAAGGAAGAATCCCTTAAACATGGAGAGTTGAGACCCATGGAATGGGTACCATGCAATATGACTTCAAAGGGTCTGCATTTGCTCACCGAACCTCACCAATCCTATCACTGCTGCGTTTATGCCACTGTACACACGCTTGATTCTCTTTCGGAGACATATAAATCCATAGGTTTTAAGATTCTTACTAGTCAGGTATATTCTTAGGCGTTTAATATGGGGTGTTGAGTCCACTTCGTTGAGCAAGGAGTAGCTCTTGTCTATTACATATTTGGCTTATGGAACGGTATCTGTGCTAATTTCAATCTCTTGTTGTATGCAGCACCCCAACTCACCTTTCCCCTTAAGCAAGCATAAGTTGGTTTTCTACATTTGAGACCCTGTTCTGTTTTGTAATTCAGTTCCTTTGTAGCCAAGTTTACATTCCGTGTGTTAGTGATATCTTATGATGTTTCTTTTTCTGTGTGACTTATTTCACTTAGAATCATCGTACCTGAATCCACTCATTATGCTGCTACGGGCCTGATGACATAGATTTCATTGCTGAGTGATATTGCATTGTACGTAAGTACCACAACTTCTTTATCCATTTTTCGCTTTCTGTGATATTCAACTTGTAACGTAAACGAGGTTCTTGTAAACAGAGCCGTCCCAAACTTTGGGGTGGCTGTGTCTTTTTGATTTTAATTTCCCTAAGCTATAGGACCATAAGTGGAAGTGCCCTAGGCTCTGTTGCTTTGTTTTTTGGATGTTTCAGGAAACACCATACACTTCTCCAGAGTGGCTGCTGGCAATTTACATCCCGCCCATCAGCATAACAAGGCTCCCAGTTCTCCATGGCCTGTCCTCCTTTCTGGGTTTTACACTTTTTTCAGATGGCCCTTTTGACCGGGGGGCAGTGAGACTTCATTGTAGTGCAGATTTCCTTTGCAAGCTTGCTTGGTTGGCCAAAAAGGGCATATGCGTTTTTTCCTGAATATATTCAGGAAAAAACGCATATGCCCTTTTTGGCCAAGTGCATCATTGTGGACGTTCTGCCTCTTTTCCTATGCTTTACATGCAATTCCAGTCTACCTCCTGAAATCGGTTTCCTGCAATTCTGCCCCGCTTTCAACTATTCTTGGCTGCCTTACTTCAATATATTTTTGGAAGATAGCTGTCATTTATAACTCTGCAGGTTTGTGAATTACAGTGCCCCTGAGCTCCTTTCTTCAACTCGCTTTCTTGTGAGCAGGCCACAACACCGCAGGATTGCTTCAGGCCCTAGTTTGGTTCTGGCACGGCATGCTGAGCCTTTGGTTAATTCCTCTTCCTGGTGGGAAATGAGAGTTAAATTTGCCCGTCCAGACACCTGCACCTAGTCTCTCATTGGTTCTCCCTATTCCTGTTCATTTTCCACAGAAATTGCAAACTGGGCCAAACAGGAGGTTAAAGGCACCGACTCTCCAAGTGGGGAGAGTGTTAGGAAAGCGTCTGGAATGTTGCACCCGAGTACCAGGGGACGAAAACTGAGACACATTTGAACACGTTTTCCGATCACACGGTGGATCATACTCTGGGTTCCACATGCATGTTTTAGCTGAAGGAAGAATCCCTTAAACATTGAGAGTTGAGACCCATGGAATGGGTACCATGCAATATGACTTCAAAGGGTCTGCATTTGCTCACCGAACCTCACCAATCCTATCACTGCTGCGTTTATGCCACTGTACACACGCTTGATTCTCTTTCGGAGACATATAAATCCATAGGATTTAGGAGTCTTACTAGTCATGTATATTGTTAGGCGTTTAATATGGGGTGTTGAGTCCACTTCGTTGAGCAAGGAGTAGCTCTTGTCTATTACATATTTGGCTTATGGAACGGTGTCTGTGCTAATTTCAATCTCTGGTTTCATGCAGCACCCCAACTCACCTTTCCCCTTAAGCAAGCATAAGTTGGTTTTCTACATTTGACACACTGTTCTGTTTTGTAATTCAGTTCCTGTGTAGCCAAGTTTACATTCCGTGTAGTAGTGATATCTTATGATGTTTCTTTTTCTGTGTGACTTATTTCTCTTAGAATCATCTTACCTGAATCCACTCATTATGCTGTCACGGGCCTGATGACATAGATTTCTTTGCTGAGTGATATTGCATTGTACGTAAGTACCACAATTTCTTTATCCATTTTTCGCTTTCTGTGATATTGAACCTGTACCGTAAACGAGGTTCTTGTAAACAGAGCCATCCCAAATTTTGGGGAGGCTGTGTTTTTTGATTATTATTTCCCTAAGCTATACGACAATAAGTGGAAATGCCCTAGGCTCTGTTGCTTGTTTTTTGGATGTTTCAGGAAACACCATACACTTCTCCAGAGTGGTTGTTGGCAATTTACATCCCGCCCATCAGCATAACAAGGCTCCCAGTTCTCCATGGCCTGTCCTGCCTTTCTGGATTTTACACTTTTTTCGGATGGCCCTTTTGACCGGGGGGCAGTGAGACTTCATTGTAGTGCAGATTTCCTTTGCAAGCTTGCTTGGTTGGCCAAAAAGGGCGTATGCGTTTTTTCCTGAATATATTCAGGAAGAAACGCATACGCCCTTTTTGGCCAAGTGCATCATTGTGGACGTTCTGCCTCTTTTCCTATGCTTTACATGCAATTCCAGTCTACCTCCTGAAATCGGTTTCCTGCAATTCTGCCCCGCTTTCAACTCCTCTTGGCAGCCTTACTTTAAGATGTTTTTGGAAGATGGCTGTCATTTATAACTCTGTAGGTTTGTGAATTACAGTGCCCCTGAGCTCCTTTCTTCAACTCGCTTTCTTGTGAGCTGGCCGCAACACCGCAGGATTGCTTCCGGCCCTAGTTTGGTTCCGGCACGGCATGCTGGGCCTTTGGTTAATTCCTCTTCCTGGTGGGAAATGAGAGTTAAATTTGCCCGTCCAGACACCTCCACCTAGTCTCTCATTGGTTCTCCCTATTCCTGTTCATTTTCCACAGAAATTGCAAACTGGGCCAAACAGGAGGTTAAAGGCACTGACTCTCCATGTGGGGAGAGTGTTAATAAAGCATCTGGAATGTTGTACACGAGTACCAGGGGACGAAAACTGAGACACATTTGAACACGTTTTCCGATCACACGGTGGATCATACTGTGGGTTCCACATGCATGTTTTAGCTGAAGGAAGAATCCCTTAAACATGGAGAGTTGAGACCCATGGAATGGGTACCATGCAATATGACTTCAAAGGGTCTGCATTTGCTCACCGAACCTCACCAATCCTATCACTGCTGCGCTTATGCCGCTGTACACACGCTTGATTCTCTTTCGGAGACATATAAATCCATAGGTTTTAAGATTCTTACTAGTAAGGTATATTCTTAGGCGTTTAATATGGGGTGTTGAGTCCACTTCGTTGAGCAAGGAGTAGCTCTTGTCTATTACATATTTGGCTTATGGAACGGTATCTGTGCTAATTTCAATCTCTGGTTTTATGCAGCACCCCAACTCACCTTTCCCCTTAAGCAAGCATAAGTTGGTTTTCTACATTTGACAGCCTGCTCTGTTTTGTAATTCAGATCTTGTGTAGCCAAGTTTACATTCCGTTTAGTAGTGATATCATATGATGTTCCTTTTTCTGTGTGACTTATTTCACTTAGAATCATCGTACCTGAATCCACTCATTATGCTGCTAGGGGCCTGTGACATAGATTTCATTGCTGAGTGATATTGCATTGTACGTAAGTACCACAACTTCTTTATCCATTTTTCGCTTTCTGTGATATTGAACTTGTACGGTAAACGAGGTTCTTGTAAACAGAGCTGTCCCAAACTTTGGGGTGGCTGTGTCTTTTTCATTTTAATTTCCCTAAGCTATAGGACTATAAGTGGAAGTGCCCTAGGCTCTGTTGCTTTGTTTTTTGGATGTTTCAGGAAACACCATACACTTCTCCAGAGTGGCTGCTGGCAATTTACATGCCGCCCATCAGCATAACAAGGCTCCCAGTTCTCCATGGCCTGTCCTGCCTTTCTGGATTTTACACTTTTTTCAGATGGCCCTTTTGACTGGGGGGCAGTGAGACTTCATTGTAGTGCAGATTTCCTTTGCAAGCTTGCTTGCTTGGCCAAAAAGGGCGTATGCGTTTTTTCCTGAATATATTCAGGAAAAAACGCATACGCCCTTTTTGGCCAAGTGCATCATTGTGGACGTTCTGCCTCTTTTCCTATGCTTTACATGCAATTCCAGTCTACCTCCTGAAATCGGTTTCCTGCAATTCTGCCCCGCTTTCAACTCCTCTTGGCAGCCTTACTTCAATATATTTTTGGAAGATAGCTGTCATTTATAACTCTGCAGGTTTGTGAATTACAGTGCCCCTGAGCTCCTTTCTTCAACTCGCTTTCTTGTGAGCTGGCCGCAACACCGCAGGATTGCTTCGGACCCTAGTGTGGTTCCGGCATGGCACGCTGAGCCTTTGGTTAATTCCTCTTCCTGGTGGGAAATGAGAGTTAAATTTGCCCGTCCAGACACCTCCACCTAGTCTCTCATTGGTTCTCCCTATTCCTGTTCATTTTCCACAGAAATTGCAAACTGGGCCAAACAGGAGGTTAAAGGCACTGACTCTCCATGTGGGGAGAGTGTTAGTAAAGCATCTGGAATGTTGCACCCGAGTACCAGGGGACGAAAACTGAGACACATTTGAACACGTTTTCCGATCACACGGTGGATCATACTCTGGGTTCCACATGCATGTTTTAGCTGAAGGAAGAATCCCTTAAACATGGAGAGTTGAGACCCATGGAATGGGTACCATGCAATATGACTTCAAAGGGTCTGCATTTGCTCACCGAACCTCACCAATCCTATCACTGCTGCGCTTATGCCGCTGTACACACGCTTGATTCTCTTTCGGAGACATATAAATCCATAGGTTTTAAGATTCTTACTAGTCAGGTATATTCTTAGGCGTTTAATATGGGGTGTTGAGTCCACTTCGTTGAGCAAGGAGTAGCTCTTGTCTATTACATATTTGGCTTATGGAACGGTGTCTGTGCTAATTTCAATCTCTGGTTTCATGCAGCACCCCAACTCACCTTTCCCCTTAAGCAAGCATAAGTTGGTTTTCTACATTTGACACCCTGTTCTCTTTTGTAATTCAGTTCCTGTGTAGCCAAGTTTACATTCCGTGTAGTAGTGATATATTATGATGTTTCTTTTTCTGTGTGACTTATTTCACTTAGAATCATCGTACCTGAATCCACTCATTATGCTGCTATGGGCCTGATGACATAGATTTCTTTGCTGAGTGATATTGCATTGTACGTAAGTACCACAACTTCTTTATCCATTCTTCGCTTTCTGTGATATTGAACTTGTACCGTAAACGAGGTTCTTGTAAACAGAGCCGGCCCAAACTTTGGGGTGGCTGTGTCTTTTGGATTTTAATTTCCCTAAGCTATAGGACCATAAGTGGAAGTGCCCTAGGCTCTGTTGCTTTGTTTTTTGGATGTTTCAGGAAACACCATACACTTCTCCAGAGTGGCTGTTGGCAATTTACATCCCGCCCATCCGCATAACAAGGCTCCCAGTTCTCCATGGCCTGTCCTGTCTTTCTGGATTTTACACTTTTTTCAGATAGCCCTTTTGACCAGGGGCAGTGAGACTTCATTGTAGTGCAGATTTCCTTTGCAAGCTTGCTTGGTTGGCCAAAAAGGGCGTATGCGTTTTTTCCTGAATATATTCAGGAAAAAACGCATACGCCCTTTTTGGCCAAGTGCATCATTGTGGACATTCTGCCTCTTTTCCTATGCTTTACATGCAATTCCAGTCTACCTCCTGAAATCGGTTTCCTGCAATTCTGCCCCGCTTTCAACTCCTCTTGGCAGCCTTCCTTCAATATATTTTGGACGACAGCTGTCATTTATAACTGCAGGTTTGTGAATTACAGTGCCCCTGAGCTCCTTTCTTCAACTCGCTTTCTTGTGAGCTGGCCGCAACACCGCAGGATTGCTTCAGGCCCTAGTTTGGTTCCGGCATCGTATGCTGAGCCTTTGGTTAATTCCTCTTCCTGGTGGGAAATGAGAGTTAAATTTGCCCGTCCAGACACCTCCACCTAGTCTCTCATTGGTTCTCCCTATTCCTGTTTATCTTACGCAGAAATTGCAAACTGTGCCAAACAAGAGGTTAAAGGCACTGACTCTCCAAGTGGGGAGAGTGTTAGTAAAGCGTCTGGAATGTTGCACCCGAGTACCAGGGGACGAAAACTGAGACACATTTGAACACGTTTCCCGATCACACGGTGGATCATACTCTGGGTTCCACATGCATGTTTTTGCTGAAGGAAGAATCCCTTAAACCTGGAGAGTTGAGACCCATGGAATGGGTACCATGCAATATGACTTGAAAGGGTCTGCATTTGCTCACCGAACCTCACCAATCCTATCACTGCTGCGTTTATGCCGCTGTATACACGCTTGATTCTCTTTCGGAGACATATAAATCCATAGGTTTTAAGATTCTTACTAGTCAGGTATATTCTTAGGCGTTTAATATTGGGTGTTGAGTCCACATCGTTGAGCAAGGAGTAGCTCTTGTCTATTACATATTTGTCTTATGGAACGGTATCTGTGCTAATTTCAATCTGTGGTTTTATGCCGCACCCCAACTCACCTTTCCCCTTAAGCAAGCATAAGTTGGTTTTCTACATTTGAGACGCTGTTCTGTTTTGTAATTCAGTTTCTGTGTAGCCAAGTTTACATTCCGTGTAGTAGTGATATCTTATGATGTTTCTTTTTCTGTGTGACTTATTTCTCTTAGAATCATCATACCTGAATCCACTCATTATGCTGTCACGGGCCTGATGACATAGATTTCATTGCTGAGTGATATTGCATTGTACGTAAGTACCACAACTTCTTCATCCATTTTTCGCTTTCTGCGATATTGAACCTGTACCGTAAACGAGGTTCTTGTAAACAGAGCCGTCCCAAACTTTGGGGTGGCTGTGTCTTTTGGATTTTAATTTCCCTAAGCTATAGGACCGTAATTGGAAGTGCCCTCAGCTCTGTTGCTTTGTTTTTTGGATGTTTCAGGAAACACCATACACTTCTCCAGAGTGGCTGTTGGCAATTTACATGCCGCCCATCAGCATAACAAGGCTCCCAGTTCTCCATGGCCTGTCCTGCCTTTCTGGATTTTACACTTTTTTCAGATGGCCCTTTGACCGGGGTGAAGTGAGACTTCATTGTAGTGCAGATTTTGTTTGCGAGTTTGCTTGGTTGGCCAGAAAGGGCGTATGCGTTTCTTCCTGAATATATTCAGGAAAAAACGCATACGCCCTTTTTGGCCAAGTGCATCATTGTGGACGTTCTGCCTCTTTTCCTATGCTTTACATGCAATTCCAGTCTACCTCCTGCAATCGGTTTCCTGCAGTTCTGCCTTGCTCTCAGTGCCTCTTCATAGCCTTATCTCAATATACTTTTGGAAAATAGTTGGCCTTCATAACTCTGCAGGTTTTCGAATTGCAATGGCCCTTAGCTCCATTTTTCAGCTCTTATTTTTGTGATCTTGCCTCATATCCACAGGATTTCTTCAGGCCCTATTCTTCTTCTGGGGCGCCTTGCTCTGCCTTTGGTTAATTCTTCTTCCTGATGTGAAATTAGAGTGACATGTGCCCATTGAAACCACTACAGCTATTTTCTCACTTGTTCCCCCTATTCCCGTTCATTTTCCGCACTAACTGCAGACTGTGTGATTCCGGAACTTAAAGGCATTGACTCTCCATGTGGAGATGTTGTTAGTAAAGTGGCTGGAATGTTGATCCGGAGCCCCAGGAGAGGAAAATGAGGTGCATTTTAGAAACCTTTCCCGATCATATGGTATACCATCCGCTGGATTTCCCATGCATGGTTTAGCTCTAGGAAGATTCCCTTCAACTTGGAGTGTTGGGACCCTTGGAATAAGTAGCATGAAGTATTGCATTAAACTTTCGGCAGTTGCTCACCAAAGCTCACCAATCCTTTCAACCCCAAGTGTCCAGCCTTATGTCTTATCCAGCTGTGGGTTTATATGTGGTCATTCCAGGTTGCATCACAGCCCCTGAGCGAATTTTGTAAGAATTTTTCTCTCTTTCATTGTTTCTGCGTTTTGGTTTTAAAATTTATTTCTATAAAGGGGTTTAGCTCATTTTCACTGCTGTGTTTGTGCCGCTCTGCGCACACTTGATTCCCTTATGGAGATATATCAATACATGGGTTTTAAGATTCTTATTACTCAGATATATTTCTCTGCGGTGTATAGGGTGTGTTGAGGCCAGTTCATTGAGCAAGGTGTAGATCTTTTCTGATACCTATTTTGGTTTATTGAACGGTATCTGTGCTAATTTCAAACTCTGGTTTTATGCATCACCCCACCTCTCCTTTCCCCTTAAGCTGACATAAGTGTGTTTTCTAAATGTGAGACACTGTTCTGTTTTGTAATTCATTTTTTGTGCAGCCATATTTATCCTCCCTCTATAAGTGATATCTGATGATATGTTTCTTTTTCTGTTTGACTTATTTCAAGTAGTATTATCGGACCTCAATCCACTCTTTATCCTTCTACTAGCCTTATTACATTGATTTCATGGTGAAGAGATATTCCATTGTACATAAGTACCACATTTTCTTTATCCATTGTTCTCTTTCCTGGGATATTTAAGGTGTACTGAAGTTGAGGTTCTTGTAAACAGAGTAGCCCTAAACTGTGGTGTGCTTGTGTCTTGTTGATTTTTAGACTTCCCTAGATATACTCCCGTGATTGGAAGTGCCCTATGCTCTGTCGCTCTGTTTTTTAGATGATTTAGGAACCACCATACACTTCTCCAGAGTGGCTCTCGGCAGTTCACACACTGTCCATCAGCGTATAAAGGCTCCCTGTTCTCCATGGCCTGTCCTGCATTTCTGGTGTTTACAATTTTTTCAGATGGCCCTTTTGACCGGTGGGAAATGAGACTTCTTTGTTGTGCACATTTGCATTGCTTGCTTGCTTGGTTGCCCATAAAGTGCGTATGCGTTTTTTCCTGGATATATTCAGGAAAAAACGCATACTCCCTTTTGGGCCAACTGCATCGTTGTCGAAATTCTGCCGCTTTTCATGTGCTTTAAAGGCGAGTCCAATCTATCTCTTGAAATCTGTTTCTTGCAATTCTGTCTTGCATTCAGATCCTCTTCTTTGCCTTACCTCAACATATTTTTGGACGTTAGTTTTCATTTATAACTCTGCAGGTTTGTGAATTGCAGTGACCCTGAGCTCCATTTTTTAAGTTGCTCTTTTGTGAGCTGGCCTCAAAACCGCAGGATTGCTTCAGGCCCTATTTTGGCTCCGGCGAGGCGGGCTGAGCCTTTTTTTAATTCTTATTCTTAATGGGAAATTAGAGTGACATGTGCCCGTCCAAACCCCTACAACTATTCTCTCATTGGTTCCCCCTGTTCCCGTTCATCCTCCTCACAATTTGCAAAATGTGTGAAACAGAAGTTTAAATGTGCTGATTCTCTAAGTGGGGAGATTCTAAGTAACGTGGCTGGAATGATGAACAGGAGCACCAGGAGAGGATAAATGAGGTGCATTTTAGACACATCTCCCGATCACATGGTGTACAGTCCTCTGGGTTTTCCATGCATGTTTTAGCTGTAGGAAGATTCCTTGAACCTGCAGATTTGGGACCCATTGAATGGGTACCAGGTAGTATTACTTTAAAGGGTGTGCATTTCCTCACCCAACCTCACATTTCTCTTAGCGCGAACAGTTTCCAGCCTTATGTCTCATCCTGCTGTGGGTCTAGATGTGTTCAATCCATGTTGCATCACCGTCCCTGAGGAAAAGTTGTAAGAGGTTTTCTCTGTCTCTCTGTCGTTTATTTTTTTCAATTTATTACTATATTGGTTACAGCTGATTTTCAAAGCTCTGTTTCTTGCTGCTGTACATCCACTTGATTCACGTACAGAGAGACATCAATAAATTCTTTTTCAGATTCTTACCAGTCATAGATATTCTTTTCCGGTGACTTGAGTGTGCTGAGTGCAGTTCTTTTAGCTACCGTGTAGGCCTTGTTGATTATCAGTTTGGTATTTGGAATGGTATCTTTGCTAATTTCAACCTCCTGGATGATGCCTCACCCCTCCCCACCTTTCCCGTTTAGCAGCCTCACGCGTATTTTCTACATATTTGACTATGTTTTTGTTTTGTAATTTATTTCATGTGTAGCCATTTTGGATTCCACCTTTAAGTGATATCTTATGATATGTGTCTTTTTCTTTTTGAATTATGTCACTTAGAATGATCATACGTAACTCCTCCGGAGTTGTTACAACTGGCCATATTTCATTGATTTCCAGGCTGAGTAATATTCCACTCTACATAAGTACCACATCTCTATCCATTTTTTCCCTCCAGAGACATTTAAGTTATATCCTAGTCGAGGATCTTTTAAACAGAGGGGCAGTAAACATTGGGGTGCCTGTGTCCTCTCGATTTTTGTTTTTCCCAAGATATACGCCCATGAGTGCAAGTGCCCTATGCTCTGTAGCTCATTTTTTAGATGCTTTAGTAAACACGATACACTTCTCCAGAATGGCCGTTGGCAATATACATTTCCACTATAAGCCTCACAGGGCTCCCTCTTCTCCTTGCCCTGTCCTGCATTTCTGGCGTTTACACTTTATGAGGATGGCTCTTCTGACTGATGCGAAGTGATATCTTTTGTAGTATTGATTTCCAGTGCCCACCTGTTTGGTTGGCTAAAAAAGTGTATGCCCTTTTCTTGAATATATACAGAAAAAAACACATACAGCCTTTTTGGCCAACTGCAATGTCGGCAATGTTCAGCCCCTTTTCTTGTGCTTAATGGCGAGTCCTTTCTACCTCCTCAAATCCCTTTCCTGCCATTCTCCCTTGCTTGCCAATCCTTTTCTCTGACTTTCCTCAAGACATTTTTCAGTGATAGATATTTTCAACTCTGCAGTTTCGTGAATTTTACTGCCCCTGAGTTCCATTGTTCAACTTGTGTTTATGGGAACTGGCCACAAAGCAGTGGGATTTCCTCAAGCCCTATACTGTTTCCATGGGCAACCCTAGCCTTTGGTCAATTCATCTTCCTGATTGGAAATTAGAGTGACATGTGCCTGTCTGAACACCTAGGACTTGTCTCTCATTGTTCCTCATCCTTCCGCTTCATCCTCTGGACAAATTCCAAACTGTACACAACAGGATGTTGACAGTGTTGACATCTCCAAGTGGGGAGACTGTTAGTAAAGACGCTGGAGGGGTGAACCCGAGCACCAGGAGATGAGGAGATGAGATGCCTTTTCCAAACTCTTCCCGATCAGACGGTATACCATCCTCTGGATGTGACAGACATGTTTTAGCAGTAGGAAGAGTCCCATTCATGTAAGGAGAACACCAGGGCTTTTTCAAAATCAGTGTCTCCCCGAAACCCAAACTGGGGAGTTTTTTAAGCTACGGCTACACATATGTTCATTAAGGGCCTTGGGAAGTAGGCAGAGTGCAAACTTTAGATGACTGAAGTCTTCAGGGTCAGAAGCACTCACCACTGGCTTCCCTTAGGTTACACTTTAACTGTCATTGATAGATGATGTCAATAAAAATATCTGTTCTTTTTCCGATTATTTCCCCTTATAGGTTATTGCACAATATTGAGTGTAGTTCCCTGTGCTATACAGTAGTTCCTTGTTGATGATCTATTTTATACATAGCAGTGTGTATGTGTTAATTCCAAACTGTTAATTTATCCCTCCTCCCACCTTTCCCCTTTGGTAATAATAAATTATAAGATTTTATACTTCTCAGAAATGGGGGAGCTGAAAGAGAGGTATCATTTTCAATGGAAAAGCATTTAAAACAAGATTGAAGCTTTAACCAAGATTATTAGATGTACATCCTTGGAAAGAAATCACTTCATTTCTCTAATATTGACCTGACAAATAAGACAAACCTTTTCACTGAACTTGCTTATAATAAAGTGATGGAAATATCAAATGGAAGTGTTAGAAACATCTTATTTTACCCGAGCCTTATAAACTGTTCTATGTTAACTACATTTTGGCTCACACATCTGTTCATTGAAGTTACAATAGTCTCAATTTCTGTTACTGATCCTCCAGAGTGGACCCCAACAAGGGTCCCCCTGCCCAGTGTCATTGGGGCCAACAGATCGAGACTGAGTTTGGTTCCCAAGCAAAGGAAACTTTATATTTTCATCAGAGAATGGAGAGGTGAGAGCATGCACTACCCCGTGGGCTGTGGGCTGGGCTGCTGTGTAGAGATCCTGTCAGAGTCAGTGGGAGGGAGGGGGCGGAGCTCTCAAGGGCCGGGTTGGCTGCAGCTCAGGCTCTATATCTCGGAGTCTGCACTGGGCCCCAGGAGCTGAGGTGTCGACCCAGCCATTCTGCACCAGGAAATCTGGTCTGAAGTGCCGGGTGTGGAACCTCTGCATGCGGGACCCTAGGAGCACGTGAAATTAGACAAAGCACAAAGGATAAAAAAGGTCAGACTTGACTTTATTGCCCACATTCTATTTTTATCTCCCAGGGATTTTTAATGGGCTTTGCTGGGGACAAACCCCTCCTCTGCCTTTTGTCCCGTTCCTCATTCTTGGAGTGCTGAGGGTGCAGACCCTTCTTCTGTAACTGCTGAGTGCTGAGTTGGGAGCCCTCATACCAGGGGACGAGGGTCAGAACTTCTCCCCAGCAGCCTCCAGGTGACGTTGATTGGCCCCAGGACCCCTGCCTCCCTGCTCGTCCGCCTGAGCACCAGCATTGGAAGTGTTATAGATTCTAATGACCTTTAAGGGTCCAGGAAAGAGATGTGCAGAGACGCTGTGGGGGCCGGTTTCACCCCGCCCCACATTTGTTCGGCCACCTTAGGCTGACTGTTTCTGCCAGCCTAGATGCTCTGACCAGTAGTCTGCTCTTTCTTCAATTAGGCCCCTGAATTAACGTAAAAACAGCACCAGGTGTCAGAGCCCTGCCCGCTCAACTCCCAGACAGTCCAGGGTCAGTGGTGATCAAGGACCATGATGGCCACTGAGTTAACAGCCTTTTGAAGTAAACAGGAGTCCAGCCGGTCTTATTGGCCACCATCATCACGGTGTCTGTAGGCTTTTCTATGGTGACAGTGTGATATACGGTTCCCCCGCCAAGATTATTAGCTCCCCTCTGGGTGCAGGAAGTCCTGCAAGCAGTAGTCTACTCCTTCGGGACACACTATTGTTGTTTTATGAGAGAAACTCCAGGTCAAGTGATGTTCACACGAGTCGTCATGGTGCCCTGTTGCCCCCGGTTATCTCTCTGGATGTTGGAGTTGGAGGGCCTCCTCACTCGAGGTCGGTGTGCCCACGGAGCGAACCCTGCAACTTCAGGGCATGGTTGGTGATTAGGATCACCACGTGGGGTCCTTTTCCCTTAGGAGGGAGGTGGCCTTTTGGGCTGCTGATTTCCAGGTTTTTAGATACCGCCAGTATCTTGGCCAGATGTGGCAGTGGGCCAAGCCCCTTGGTGACTGTAGTTTATCCTACCTGGATGGCATTCTTGCGTTGTTCCATTTCAAGTGGTCCCAGTTTTTGCACTAATTCTCCAATGGCGATTCACCTTTCACCGGGAATGGAAAGGTCAAAGGGTTTAGCTCAATTAGGGAGTTCCAGGGCAAGGGTCTGAATTGACTGCTCTTTCCATTCTTGAAAGGCCACTTCTGGATTCTGTTCCAAAGGATCATCATCTTTTCCTTTCAGTGTTTCATATAGAGGCCCAGCTAGTAGACTGTAGTTAGGGATCCAGAAGCAGCAAACCCTGGCCTCCCCAGGAACCCCTAAGCTGTCTTCTAGTTTTAGAAAGGGGTAAGGCTGCAAATGGTTTCTTCCCTTTCCTGGGATGGGCTTCTCTGACCTTGTGTGAGAATGAAGCCCAGGCAGGTCACTGCAGTCTGTGATATTTGAGCTTTTTCTTGGACAACTTCTATCCTTTATTGGCTTGGTAGTTCAGAGGCCTCCTTAGTAGGGCTGGCGATCAGAATGTCGTCTGCATATTGAAGGAGGGTTTCCTTTTCCAGAGGTAGAACTTTTCGGTCGTTAGCTAAGCTTTCCCCAAAGATGGTGTGGGAATTTTTGAACCCTTGGGGCAAGACGGCCCGGAAGTATTGTTTTAGTTGTATGTTGAGTCCTGCCACTCACAAGCCAAAATTTCTTGTGACTCTGGGACTAATGGAATACAAAAGAAGGCATCATTGAAGACTAATACAGAATACCATGTCCTGGTGGTTGGTAGAATGACCAGCAGGGTGTAGGAATCAGGAGTAACTGGAGGTATATCCTCGGTGGCTTCACTGACTGTCCTGACATCCTTTACCAGGTCCCCAGCAGCCCATGGGGCTCTCGTGGTCAGGCCAATCCCAGGATATGGAGCTCTCCTGGGCAGGTACCCCACCCCCAAGCCAGCCCACGGGGCTCTCATGGTCAGGCCCCTCCCAGGATACAGAGCTACCCTTGCAGGTACCGTGGCAGGGCTGGGCACACAGGAACCGTGTACATAGCCCTCATTGAAGAGCACCCCCAGCTCACCTGTCGCTCAGAGCTGACACAGAGCACCTCAGAGCAGGACTTGAACTAACAAACAGCAGCTCCGACAGGTCTGTGACCCTGGACATCACTCTGTGTGGCCTCCCTCCACCTGGTCTTCCAGAGACTTCCACTGCACCCAGGGCACCAGGCCTCTGTCTCCAACCACCACCCACCCCTCCTCTCCCTGACTCCTGGGTTCCTCTCATTAGGAGAGGGTTTTCTTGAAGTTGTCTCCCACTCATGGGCCAGATAAAATGATTAGAAAACAAGCCAAAGCTGCAGCCCCTTGTCTATCCTGACTCTCAGGAGCCCACACCTGTTCCTTGGACCTGGCCGGTTCAGCAAGTTCCATTTTCTGCAACTGTGAGCCCCTGAGGGGTGATGATTGGCTACCTGGGCAGCCTTACCATGCCGGCCAGCCCTCCCCAGGTGTGCCTGGGTTGAGATCAATATAAATACCACTCCAGGCAGCAAAAGCCCCTGCAGCTGTGCCTGACGCCATTTTCTCTGCCCTGTCAGCAGTCTCGGGGCTGGGCTGGTGGGAGGGAGTGAGAGGCCACGGCTTTGTGGGTGGCCCAGTGTGAGTGGGGCTCTGCTGGACTTTCTGCAGCAGTTGCCAGGCTGCCACCTGCTAAAGAAGAGGATGTGTCACCCATACCTGCTGCTGGAATTTCTCCCTGGGCAGAGGTGAGGAAGGAAAAAAGCAGTGGGGGCAGGGACAGGACGGGTATCTCAGGCAGGGAAATGGAAATCTTCCAGAAGAGCACCCAGGGCCAGGACCATCCTGGCTGGCCTGCAGGCACCAAGTCAGCTGGCATGCTGTCACTCGTGTGGCTCCATGGCCCTTCCTCTAGGCTTTCAAGTCCTTGTATATATTCAGGTGTTTTACCTGGGAAGGGCGGGAACAGTTCAGCAGCAACTGGCCTGGGGCTCAGCTCACGTTTACTCACAGATGCCTCGGCACGGTGCCCCAGCTTTGCAATGAGGACGCTTGTTGTGTGGGGGCTGCTGGCTGAATGGGAGACGATTCCCCACCACTGACCAACTTCAGAATTGTTTACAACTGGAGCAAGTGCCCTGATACGGTTTTCCTCTGAGTAACTGGTGGGTTCTGTTTTTTTTTTTCTCTTTTTCGTTTTTGGTTCAAGGTAGATTTTATTCCTCTTTTTTGTATTTACAGATATAAGCATGGAAATAATTTATTCATATAAATACATGTATGTGAAGGGAATAATTGTTTTTTCTGTTTTATTTTTTAAATTTTATTTCTTTTTAATTTTGAATTTTATTTTATATTTTTATACAGCAGGTTCTCATTGGTTATCTATTTTATACATATAAATGTTTACATGCCAATCCCAATCTCTCAACTCCTCCCACCACCACCCCTCCAAGAGCTTTCCCCCCTTGTTGTCCATACGATTGTTGTCTATATCTGTTGCTCTATTTATGCCTTGCAAAACGGTTAATCTGTACAGTTTTTCTAGGTTCCACATATATGCATGAATATACAAGATTTGTTTTTCTCTTTCTGACTTACTTCACTCTGTATGACAGTCTCTAGATCCATCGACGTCTCTACAAATGACCCAATTTCATTCCTTTCATGGCTTAGTAATATTCCATTTTATATATGTACCACAGCTTTATGCATTCGTCTGTCTGTGGGCATTTAGGTTGCTTCCATTACCTCGATATTGTAAATAGTGATGCAATGAACATTGCGGTGAATGTCTCTTTTTGATTTATGGTTTTGTCTGGGTATATGTCCAGTCCTGGGATTGCTGTATCATATGGTAATTCTATTATTAGTTTCTTAAGAAACTCCATATTGTTCTCCATAGTGAATGTATCAATTTATATTCCCAACAATAGTGGAAGAGGGTTCCTTTTCTCCACACCCTTTCCAGCATTTGTTGTTTGTAGATTTTCAGATGATGCCCATTCTAACAGGTGTGAGGTGATACCTCATTGTTGAGTCCATTTCGTTGAGCAGGGGGTAGGTCTTGTCTATTACATATTTGGCTTATGGAACGGTATCTGTGCTAATTTCAAACTCTGGTTTTATGCAGCACCCCCTTAACTCACCTTTCCCCTTAAGCAAGCATAAGTTGGTTTTCTAATCTTGAGACCCTGTTCTGTTTTGTAATTCAGTTCATGTGTAGCCAAGTTTACATTCCGTGCATTAGTGATACCTTATGATGTTTCTTTTTCTGTGTGACTTATTTCACTTAGAATCATCATGCCTCAATCCACTCATTATGCTGGTACAGGCCTGGTGACACAGATTTCATTGCTGAGTGGTATTCTGTTGTATGTAAGTACCGCAACTTCTTTATCAATTATTTGTTCTCTGGGATATTTAACTCGTACTGTAGAAGAGGTTCCTGTAAACAGAGCCGTCCCAAATTTTGGGGTGGCTGTGTCTTTTTGATTTTAATTTCCCTAAGCTATAGGACCATAAGTGGAAATGCCCTAGACTCTGTTGCTTTGTTTTTCAGATGTATCAGGAAACACCATACACTTCTCCAGAGTGGCTGTTGGCAATTTACATCCCGCCCATCAGCATAACAAGGCTCCTTTTTCCCCATGGCCTGTCTTGCCTTTCTGGATTTTACACTTTTCTCAGATGGCCCTTTAGACCGGGGGGAAGTGACACTCATAGTTCGGATTTCCATTGCAAGCTTGCTTGGTTTGCCAAAAAGGGCGTATGTGTTTTTTCCTGAATATATTCAGGAACAAACTCATACGCCCTTTGTTGCCAAGTGCATCATTGTCGATGTTCTGCCTCTTTTCCTATGCTTTAAATGCAAATCCAGTCTACCTCCTGCAATCGGTTTCCTGAAATTCTGCCCCGCTTTCAAGTCCTCTTCGCAGCCTTACTTCAATATATTTTTGGACATTATCTGTCATTTATAACTCTCCAGGTTTGTGAATTACAGGGCCCCTGAGCTCCTTTCTTCAACTCGCTTTCTTGTGAGCTGGCCGCAAACCCGCAAGACTGCTTCAGGCCCTAATCTGCTTCTGGCAGGGCACACTGAGCCTTTGGTTAATTTCTCTTCCTGGTGGGAAATGAGTGTTAAATATGCCCGTCCAGACACCTACCTCACTCTCAACCCCTTGGTGATGTGGGTCCTCTGGTTTGTGGCCACCTTTTCTGGGTTCCTCACCTTTCGATGATGTGGCCCCACTAGTGTGAGGACACTCCTGCCTGGTTCTCATCCACGTGGTTATGTGGACCCCCTGGTGAGAGTCTGTTCTGGCTTTGTTCCTCACCCACCTGTGAGGGAGACCCTCTGCTGATAGGTCACTCCTGCATGGCTGGCACACATTGCCTTGGTGAAGTCAGCCATGTGGTGGCAGTTGGAGCGTGCTGGGAATCTCCTCCCCCCGGTGATGAGGGCCCTCTTGCGTCAGGCCCTAACTGCTGGGCTCACCAACTTTTCTTAGGGAGCCCAGTGATGCTTTGGCACTCCTCTTAGGATCCCATCTCCATGGAGATGTGGGCCTTCTGCTCTGAGGTCCCAACGGCTGGGTTGTTCACATTTTCATGATGTGGGCTCTCTGGTGTTCACAGAGGCCTGGATCCCATAGCCTCTGTGCTCTTGGCCGCCTGCTGGGAGGTTCCAACTGCTGGATTCCTCACTTTTTTAATTTTTTGGGCCCTCTGTTGTGAGGATCCTCCTGCCTGCCTCACTCCCAGCCCCTTCGTGATGTGTGTCGTCTGGTTTGAGGCCACATGTGCTGGGTTCCTCACCTTTTGATGATGTGGGACCAATGGTCTTAGGAGACTCCTGCCTGGTTCACATCCCCTTGGTGATGTGGGCCCTCTGTTGAGAGTCTGATCCTGGCTGGGTTCCTCACCCATCTGTGAGGTGGGCCGTCTGCTGTGAGGTCACTCCTGCCTGGCTTGCTCACCTCGCCTTGTGGACATGAGCCCTCTGGTGGCACTTGGAGCCTGCTGGGAGCCTCCTCTCCTGGGTGATGAGGGCCCTCTGGCGTCAGGCCCTAACTGCTGGGCTCCCCACATTTTGTGATGTGCGCCCAGTGGTGCGAGGACACTCCAGCCAGGTTCACATCCCCATTGGGATGTGGGCCTTCTGCTCTGAGGTCCCAAAGCCTGGGTTGCTCACAGTTTCATGATGTGGGCTCTCTGGTATTAGTTCACTCCTGCCTGCATCCCATAGCTTCTGTGCTCTGGGCCGCCTGCTGGGAGGTTCCAACTGCTGGATTCCTCACCTTTCTTATTCTTTGGGCCCTCTGTTTTTAGGCTACTCCTGCCTGCCTCACTCCCATTCCCTTTGTGATATGTGTCCTCTGATTTGAGGCCACATGTGCTGGGTTCCTCACCTTTCGATGATGTGACCCCACTCGTGTGAGGACACTCCTGCCTGGTTCCCATCCCCTTGGTGAGGTGGGCCCTCTGGCGAGAGTCTAATCCTGGCTGGGTTCCTCAACGTTCTGTGAGGTAGGCCCTCTGCTGTGAGGTCACTCCTGCCTGGCTGGCACACGTCACCTTGGAGACGTGAGCCCTCTGGTGGCAGTTGGAGCGTGCAGGGCGCCTCCTCCTCTCGGTGATGACGGCCCTCTGGCGTCAGGCCCTAAATGGTGGGCTCCCCACATTTTCTGATGTGCGCCCAGTGGTGCGAGGACACTCCAGCCAGGTTCCCATTCCCATGGGGATGTGGTCCTTCTGCGCTGAGGTCTCAACTCCTGGGTTGCTCACAGTTTTGTGATGTGGGCCCTCTGCTGTGAGTTCACTGTGGCCTGGATCCCATAGCCTCGGTGTTCTGGGCCGCCTGCTGGAAGGTCTAAATGCTGGAATCCTCACGTTTTTTTATATTATGTGCCCTGTGTTGTGAGGCTACTCCTGCCTACCTCACTCCAAGGCCCTTGGTGATGTGGGTCCTCTGGTTTGAGGACACATGTGCTGGGTTCCTCACCTTAAGATGATGAGGCCCCACTGGTGTGAGGATAATCCTGACTGGGTCCCATCCCCTTTGTGATGTGGGCCCTCTGGTGAGAGTCTGATCCTGGCTGGGTTCCTCACCCATCTGTGAGGTGGGCCCTCTACTATCAGGTAACTCTTGCCTGGGTTGCTCACCTCGCCTTGTTGACATGAGCCCTCTGGTGGCAATTGGACCCTGCTGGGAGCCTCCTCAGCTCTGTGATGAGGGCCCTCTGACGTCAGGCCCTAACTGCTGGGCTCCCCAACTTTTCTTAGTGAGCCCAGTGTTGCTCAAGCACTCCTCTTAGGTTCCCATCCCCATGGGGATGTGGGCCTTCTGCTCTGAGGTTCCAACGGCTGGGTTGATCACAGTTTCATGATGTGGGCTCTCTGGTGTTAGTTCACTGTGGCCTGGATCCCATAGCCTCTGTGGTCTTGGCTGCCTGCTGGGAGGTTCCAACTGCTCGATTCCTCAACTTTTGTATTCTATGGGTCCTGTGTTGTGATGCTCCTCCTGCCTGCCTCACTCGCAACCCCTTCGTGATGTGGGTCTTCTGGTTTGAGGCCACATGTGCTGGGTTAGGCAACTTTCAATGATGTGGCCCCACTGGTGTGAGGACACTCCTGCCTGGTTCCCATCCCCTTGGTGATGTGGGCCTTCTGGTGACAGTCTTATCCTGGCTGGGTTCCTCACTCTTCTGTGAGGTAGGCCCTCTGCTGTGAGGTCAATCCTGCCTGACTTGCACACATCACCTTGGCGACGTGGGCCCTCTGTTGGCACATGGAACCTGCTGGGAGCCTCCTGCCCTCGGTGATGACGGCCCTCTAGCATCAGGCTCTAACTGCTGGGCTCCCCACGTTTTCTGATGTGAGCCCAGTGATGCCAGGACACTCCTGTCAGGTTCCCATCCCCATGGGGATGTGGGCTTTCTGCTCTGAGGTCCCAATGCCTGGGTTGCTCACAGTTTCATGATGTGGGCTCTCTGGTGTTAGTTAACTCCTGCCTGCATCCCATAGCTTCTGTGCTCTCGGCCGCCTGCTGGGAGGTTCCAAATGCTGGATTCCTCACTTTTTTTATTCTTTGGGCCCTCTGTTTTTAGGCTACTCCTACCTGCCTCACTCCCATCCCCTTTGTGATGTATGTCCTCTGATATGAGGCCACATGTGCTGGGTTCCTCACCTTTCGATGATGTGGCCCCACTGGTGGGAGGACAGTCCTGACTGGTTCCCATCCCCTTGGTGTTGTGGGCCCTCTGGTGAGAGTCTCATCCTGCCTCGGTTCCTCACCCTTCTGTGAGATAGGCCCTCTGCTGTGAGGTCACTACTGCCTGGCTGGCGCATGCCACCTTGTAGACGTGGTCCCTCTGTTGGCAGTTGGAACCTGCTGGGAGTCTCCTCCCCTCAGTTATGAGGGCCCCCTGGCATCAGGCCCTAACTGCTGGGCTCCTAACATTTTCTGATATGTGCTAAGTGGTGCAAAGCCACTCCTGCCAGGTTCCCATCCCAATGGGGATGTGGGCCTTCTGTTCTGAGGTCCCAACAGCTGGGCTGCTCACAGGTTCATGATGTGGGCCCTCTGCTGTGAGTTCACTGCGGCCTGGATCCCATAGCCTCGGTGCTCTGGGCCACTTGCTGGGAGGTTCCAACTGCTGGATTCCTCAACTTTTATATTCTATGGACCCTGTGTTGTGAGGCCAGTCCTGCCAGCCTCATTCCGAACCCCTTGGTGATGTGGTTCCTCTGGTTTGAGGACACATGTGCTGGGATCCTCACCTTTCGATGATGTTGTCCCACTGGTGTGGGGACACTCCTGCCTGGTTCCCATCCCCTTGGTGATGTGGGCCCTCTGGTGAGAGTCTGATGTTGGCTGGGTTTCTCACCCTTCTGTGAGGTGGGACCTCTGCTGTGAGGTAACTCCTGCCTGGCATGCTCACGTTGCCTTGGCAATGTGAGCCCTCAGGTGGCACTTGGAGCCTGCTGGGAATCTCCTCCCCTCAGTTATGAGAGCTCTGGATAAAACACATATGCCCTTTTTTGCCAAGTGCATTATTTTCCAAGTTCTGTCTCTTTTCCTATGCTTTAAGAGCTACTCCCGTGTACGTTCTGAAATCAGTTTCCAGCAATTCTGCCCCGCATTCAAGTCCTCTTCACAGCCTTACTTCAGTATAATTTTGGATGATAGCTGTCATTTATAACTCCGCAGGTTTCTGAATTACAGTGCCCCTGAGCTCCTTTCTTCAACTCACTATCTTGTGAGCTGGCCGCAACACCGCAGGATCTCCTCAGGCCCTAATCTAGTTCCAGCATGGCACACGGAGCCTTTGGTTCATTTATCTTCCTGGTGGGAAATGAGAGTTAAATTTGCCCGTCCAGACACCTACAGATAGTCTCCCATTGCTTCTCCTTATTCCTGTTCATCTTCCGAAGAAATTGCAAACTGGGCCAAACAGGAGGTTAAAGGCACTGACTCTCCAAGTGGGGAGAGTGTTAGTAAAGCGTCTGGAATGTTGCACCCGAGTACCAGGGGACGAAAACTGAGACACATTTGAACACGTTTCCCGATCACACGGTGGATCATACTCTGGGTTCCACATGCATGTTTTAGCTGAAGGAAGAATCCCTTAAACCTGGAGAGTTGAGACCCATGGAATGGGTACCATGCAATATGACTTCAAAGAGTCTGCATTTGCTAACCGAACCTCACCAATCCTATCACTGCTGGGTTTATGACACTGTACACACGCTTGATTCTCTTTCGGAGACATATAAATCCATAGGTTTTAAGATTCTTACTAGTCAGGTATATTCTTAGTCGTTTAATATGGGGTGTTGAGTCCACTTCGTTGAGCAAGGAGTAGCTCTTGTCTATTACATATTTGGCTTATGGAACAGTATCTGTGCTAATTTCCATCTCTGATTTTATGCCGCACCCCAACTCACCTTTCCCCTTAAGCAAGCATAAGTTGGTTTTCTACATTTGACACCCTGTTCTGTTTTGTAATTCAGTTCCTGTGTAGCCAAGTTTACATTCCGTGTAGTAGTGATATCTTATGATGTTTCTTTTTCTGTGTGACTTATTTCTCTTAGAATCATCATACCTGAATCCACTCATTATGCTGTCACGTGCCTGATGACATAGATTTCTTTGCTGAGTGATATTGCATTGTACGTAAGTACCACAATTTCTTTATCCATTTTTCGCTTTCTGCGATATTGAACCTGTACCGTAAACGAGGTTCTTGTAAACAGAGCCATCCCAAACTTTGGGGAGGCTGTGTCTTTTTGATTATTATTTCCCTAAGCTATACGACCATAAGTGGAAATGCCCTAGGCTCTGTTGCTTTGTTTTTTGGATGTTTCAGGAAACACCATACACTTCTCCAGAGTGGCTGTTGGCAATTTACATCCCGCCCATCAGCATAACAAGGCTCCCTGTTCTCCATGGCCTGTCCTGCCTTTCTGGATTTTACACTTTTTTCAGATGGCCCTTTTGACCAGGGGGCAGTGAGACTTCATTGTAGTGCAGATTTCCTTTGCAAGCTTGCTTGGTTGGCCAAAAAGGGCGTATGCGTTTTTTCCTGAATATATTCAGGAAAAAACGCATACGCCCTTTTTGGCCAAGTACATCATTGTGGACATTCTGCCTCTTTTCCTATGCTTTACATGCAATTCCAGTCTACCTCCTGAAATCGGTTTCCTGCAATTCTGCCCCGCTTTCAACTCCTCTTGGCAGCCTTACTTTAATATATTTTTGGAAGATGGCTGTCATTTATAACTCTGCAGGATTGTGAATTACAGTGCCCCTGAGCTCCTTTCTTCAACTCGCTTTCTTGTGAGCTGGCCGCAACACCGCAGGATTGCTTCAGGCCCTAGTTTGGTTCCGGCATGGCATGCTGAGCCTTTGGTTAATTCCTCTTCCTGGTGGGAAATGAGAGTTAAATTTGCCCGTCCAGACACCTCCACCTAGTCTCTCATTGGTTCTCCCTATTCCTGTTCATTTTCCACAGAAATTGCAAACTGGGCCAAACAGGAGGTTAAAGGCACTGACTCTCCAAGTGGGGAGAGTGTTAGTAAAGCGTCTGGAATGTTGCACCCGAGTACCAGGTGACGAAAACTGAGACACATTTGAACACGTTTCCCGATCACACGGTGGATCATACTCTGGGTTCCACATGCATGTTTTAGCTGAAGGAAGAATCCCTTAAACATGGAGAGTTGAGACCCATGGAATGGGTACCATGCAATATGACTTCAAAGGGTCTGCATTTGCTCACCGAACCTCACCAATCCTATCACTGCTGCGCTTATGCCGCTGTACACACGCTTGATTCTCTTTCGGAGACCTATAAATCCATAGAATTTAAGATTCTTACTAGTCAGGTATATTCTTAGGCGTTTAATATGGGGTGTTGAGTCCACTTCGTTGAGCAAGCAGTAGCTCTTGTCTATTACATATTTGGCTTATGGAACGGTATCTGTGTTAATTTCAATCTCTGGTTTTATGAAGCACCCCAACTCACCTTTCCCCTTAAGCAAGCATAAGTTGGTTTTCTACATTTGAGGCCCTGTTCTGTTTTGTAATTCAGTTCTTGTGTAGCCAAGTTTACATTCCGTGTAGTAGTGATATCTTATGATGTTTCTTTTTCTGTGTGACTTATTTCACTTAGAATCATCGTACCTGAATCCCCTCATTATGCTGCTACGGGCCTGATGACATAGATTTCATTGCTGAGTGATATTGCATTGTACGTAAGTACCACAACTTCTTTATCCATTTTTCGCTTTCTGTGATATTGAACTTGTACCGTAAACGAGGTTCTTGTAAACAGAGCCGGCCCAAACTTTGGGGTGGCTGTGTCTTTTGGATTTTAATTTCCCTAAGCTATAGGACCATAAGTGGAAGTGCCCTAGGCTCTGTTGCTTTGTTTTTGGATGTTTCAGGAAACACCATACACTTCTCCAGAGTGGCTGCTGGCAATTTACATGCCGCCCATCAGCATAACAAGGCTCCCAGTTCTCCATGGCCTGTCCTGTCTTTCTTGATTTTACACTTTTTTCAGATAGCCCTTTTGACCGGGGGGCAGTGAGACTTCATTGTAGTGCAGATTTCCTTTGCAAGCTTGCTTGGTTGGCCAAAAAGTGCGTATGCATTTTTTCCTGAATATATTCAGGAAAAAACGCATATGCCCTTTTTGGCCAAGTGCATCATTGTGGACGTTCTGCCTCTTTTCCTATGCTTTACATACAATTCCAGTCTACTTCCTGAAATCGGTTCCCTGCAATTATGCCCCGCATTCAATTCCTCTTGGCAGCCTTACTGCAATATATTTTTGGAAGATAGCTGTCATTTATAACTCTGCAGGTTTGTGAATTACAGTGCCCCTGAGCTCCTTTCTTCAACTCGCTTTCTTGTGAGCTGGCCGCAACACCGCAGGATCTCCTCAGGCCCTAATCTATTTCCAGTATGGCACACGGAGCCTTTGGTTAATTCCTCTTCCTGGTGGGAAATGAGAGTTAAATTTGCCCGTCCAGACACCTCCACCTAGTCTCTCATTGGTTCTCCCTCTTCCTGTTTATCTTACGCAGAAATTGCAAACTGGGCCAAACAAGAGGTTAAAGGCACTGACTTTCCAAGTGGGGAGAGTGTTAGTAAAGCGTCTGGAATGTTGCACCCGAGTACCAGGGGACGAAAACTGAGACACATTTGAACACGTATCCCGATCACACGGTGGATTATACTCTGGGTTCCACATGCATGTTTTAGCTGAAGGAAAAATCCCTTAAACCTGGAGAGTTGAGACCCATGGAATGGGTACCATGCAATATGACTTCAAAGGGTCTGCATTTGCTCACCGAACCTCACCAATCCTATCACTACTGCATTTATGCCGCTGTACACACCCTTGATTCTCTTTCGGAGACATATAAATCCATAGGTTTTAAGATTCTTACTAGTCAGGTATATTCTTAGGCGTTTAATATTGGGTGTTGAGTCCACTTCGTTGAGCAAGGAGTAGCTCTTGTCTATTACATATTTGGCTTATGGAACGGTGTCTGTGCTAATTTTAATCTCTGGTTTCATGCAGCACCCCAACTCACCTTTCCCCTTAAGCAAGCATAAGTTGGTTTTCTACATTTGACACACTGTTCTGTTTTGTAATTCAGTTCCTGTGTAGCCAAGTTTACATTCCGTGTAGTAGTGATATCTTATGATGTTTCTTTTTCTGTGTGACTTATTTCTCTTAGAATCATCATACCTGAATCCACTCATTATGCTGTCACGGGCCTGATGACATAGATTTCTTTGCTGAGTGATATTGCATTGTACGTAAGTACCACAATTTCTTTATCCATTTTTCGCTTTCTGTGATATTGAACCTGTACCGTAAACGAGGTTCTTGTAAACAGAGCCGTCCCAAACTTTGGGGAGGCTGTGTTTTTTGATTATTATTTCCCTAAGCTATACGACAATAAGTGGAAATGCCCTAGGCTCTGTTGCTTGGTTTTTTGGATGTTTCAGGAAACACCATACACTTCTCCAGAGTGGTTGTTGGCAATTTACATCCCGCCCATCAGCATAACAAGCCTCCCAGTTCTCCATGGCCTGTCCTGCCTTTCTGGATTTTACACTTTTTTTGGATGGCCCTTTTGACCGGGGGGCAGTGAGACTTCATTGTAGTGCAGATTTCCTTTGCAAGCTTGCTTGGTTGGCCAAAAAGGGCGTATGCGTTTCTTCCTGAATATATTCAGGAAAAAACGCATACGCACTTTTTGGCCAAGTGCATCATTGTGGACGTTCTGCCTCTTTTCCTATGCTTTACATGCAATTCCAGTCTACCTCCTGCAATCGGTTTCCTGCAGTTCTGCCTTGCTCTCAGTGCCTCTTCATAGCCTTATCTCAATATACTTTTGGAAAATAGTTGGCCTTCATAACTCTGCAGGTTTTTGAATTGCAATGGCCCTTAGCTCCATTTTTCAGCTCTTATTTTTGTGATCTTGCCTCATATCCACAGGATTTCTTCAGGCCCTATTCTTCTTCTGGGGCGCCTTGCTCTGCCTTTGGTTAATTCTTCTTCCTGATGTGAAATTAGAGTGACATGTGCCCATTGAAACCGCTACAGCTATTTTCTCACTTGTTCCCCCTATTCCCATTCATTTTCCGCACTAACTGCAGACTGTGTGATTCCGGAACTTAAAGGCATTGACTCTCCATGTGGAGATGTTGTTAGTAAAGTGGCTGGAATGTTGATCCGGAGCCCCAGGAGAGGAAAATGAGGTGCATTTTAGAAACCTTTCCCGATCATATGGTATACCATCCGCTGGATTTCCCATGCATGGTTTAGCTCTAGGAAGATTCCCTTCAACTTGGAGTGTTGGGACCCTTGGAATAAGTAGCATGAAGTATTGCATTAAACTTTCGGCAGTTGCTCACCAAAGCTCACCAATCCTTTCAGCCCCAAGTGTCCAGCCTTATGTCTTATCCAGCTGTGGGTTTATATGTGGTCATTCCAGGTTGCATCACAGCCCCTGAGCGAATTTTGTAAGAATTTTTCTCTCTTTCATTGTTTCTGCGTTTTGGTTTTAAAATTTATTTCTATAAAGGGGTTTAGCTCATTTTCACTGCTGTGTTTGTGCCGCTCTGCGCACACTTGATTCCCTTATGGAGATATATCAATACATGGGTTTTAAGATTCTTATTACTCAGATATATTTCTCTGCGGTGTATAGGGTGTGTTGAGGCCAGTTCATTGAGCAAGGTGTAGATCTTTTCTGATACCTATTTTGGTTTATTGAACGGTATCTGTGCTAATTTCAAACTCTGGTTTTATGCATCACCCCACCTCTCCTTTCCCCTTAAGCTGACATAAGTGTGTTTTCTAAATGTGAGACACTGTTCTGTTTTGTAATTCATTTTTTGTGCAGCCATATTTATCCTCCCTCTATAAGTGATATCTGATGATATGTTTCTTTTTCTGTTTGACTTATTTCAAGTAGTATTATCGGACCTAAATCCACTCTTTATCCTTCTACTAGCCTTATTACATTGATTTCATGGTGAAGAGATATTCCATTGTACATAAGTACCACATTTTCTTTATCCATTGTTCTCTTTCCTGGGATATTTAAGGTGTACTGAAGTTGAGGTTCTTGTAAACAGAGTAGCCCTAAACTGTGGTGTGCTTGTGTCTTGTTGATTTTTAGACTTCCCTAGATATACTCCCGTGATTGGAAGTGCCCTATGCTCTGTCGCTCTGTTTTTTAGATGATTTAGGAACCACCATACACTTCTCCAGAGTGGCTCTCGGCAGTTCACACACTGTCCATCAGCGTATAAAGGCTTCCTGTTCTCCATGGCCTGTCCTGCATTTCTGGTGTTTACAATTTTTTCGGATGGCCCTTTTGACCGGTGGGAAATGAGACTTCTTTGTTGTGCACATTTGCATTGCTTGCTTGCTTGGTTGCCCATAAAGTGCGTAT
This sequence comes from Leucopleurus acutus, assembly GCF_964270905.1. Taxonomy (NCBI): domain Eukaryota; kingdom Metazoa; phylum Chordata; class Mammalia; order Artiodactyla; family Delphinidae; genus Leucopleurus; species Leucopleurus acutus. The sequence continues at coordinate 152,803 of NW_028139161.1, forward strand.
GCGTTTTTTCCTGGATATATTCAGGAAAAAACGCATACTCCCTTTTGGGCCAACTGCATCGTTGTCGAAATTCTGCCGCTTTTCATGTGCTTTAAAGGCGAGTCCAATCTATCTCTTGAAATCTGTTTCTTGCAATTCTGTCTTGCATTCAGATCCTCTTCTTTGCCTTACCTCAACATATTTTTGGACGTTAGTTTTCATTTATAACTCTGCAGGTTTGTGAATTGCAGTGACCCTGAGCTCCATTTTTTAAGTTGCTCTTTTGTGAGCTGGCCTCAAAACCGCAGGATTGCTTCAGGCCCTATTTTGGCTCCGGCGAGGCGGGCTGAGCCTTTTTTTAATTCTTATTCTTAATGGGAAATTAGAGTGACATGTGCCCGTCCAAACCCCTACAACTATTCTCTCATTGGTTCCCCCTGTTCCCGTTCATCCTCCTCACAATTTGCAAAATGTGTGAAACAGAAGTTTAAATGTGCTGATTCTCTAAGTGGGGAGATTCTAAGTAACGTGGCTGGAATGATGAACAGGAGCACCAGGAGAGGATAAATGAGGTGCATTTTAGACACATCTCCCGATCACATGGTGTACAGTCCTCTGGGTTTTCCATGCATGTTTTAGCTGTAGGAAGATTCCTTGAACCTGCAGATTTGGGACCCATTGAATGGGTACCAGGTAGTATTACTTTAAAGGGTGTGCATTTCCTCACCCAACCTCACATTTCTCTTAGCGCGAACAGTTTCCAGCCTTATGTCTCATCCTGCTGTGGGTCTAGATGTGTTCAATCCATGTTGCATCACCGTCCCTGAGGAAAAGTTGTAAGAGGTTTTCTCTGTCTCTCTGTCGTTTATTTTTTTCAATTTATTACTATATTGGTTACAGCTGATTTTCAAAGCTCTGTTTCTTGCTGCTGTACATCCACTTGATTCACGTACAGAGAGACATCAATAAATTCTTTTTCAGATTCTTACCAGTCATAGATATTCTTTTCCGGTGACTTGAGTGTGCTGAGTGCAGTTCTTTTAGCTACCATGTAGGCCTTGTTGATTATCAGTTTGGTATTTGGAATGGTATCTTTGCTAATTTCAACCTCCTGGATGATGCCTCACCCCTCCCCACCTTTCCCGTTTAGCAGCCTCACGCGTATTTTCTACATATTTGACTATGTTTTTGTTTTGTAATTTATTTCATGTGTAGCCATTTTGGATTCCACCTTTAAGTGATATCTTATGATATGTGTCTTTTTCTTTTTGAATTATGTCACTTAGAATGATCATACGTAACTCCTCCGGAGTTGTTACAACTGGCCATATTTCATTGATTTCCAGGCTGAGTAATATTCCACTCTACATAAGTACCACATCTCTATCCATTTTTTCCCTCCAGAGACATTTAAGTTATATCCTAGTCGAGGATCTTTTAAACAGAGGGGCAGTAAACATTGGGGTGCCTGTGTCCTCTCGATTTTTGTTTTTCCCAAGATATACGCCCATGAGTGCAAGTGCCCTATGCTCTGTAGCTCATTTTTTAGATGCTTTAGTAAACACGATACACTTCTCCAGAATGGCCGTTGGCAATATACATTTCCACTATAAGCCTCACAGGGCTCCCTCTTCTCCTTGCCCTGTCCTGCATTTCTGGCGTTTACACTTTATGAGGATGGCTCTTCTGACTGATGCGAAGTGATATCTTTTGTAGTATTGATTTCCAGTGCCCACCTGTTTGGTTGGCTAAAAAAGTGTATGCCCTTTTCTTGAATATATACAGAAAAAAACACATACAGCCTTTTTGGCCAACTGCAATGTCGGCAATGTTCAGCCCCTTTTCTTGTGCTTAATGGCGAGTCCTTTCTACCTCCTCAAATCCCTTTCCTGCCATTCTCCCTTGCTTGCCAATCCTTTTCTCTGACTTTCCTCAAGACATTTTTCAGTGATAGATATTTTCAACTCTGCAGTTTCGTGAATTTTACTGCCCCTGAGTTCCATTGTTCAACTTGTGTTTATGGGAACTGGCCACAAAGCAGTGGGATTTCCTCAAGCCCTATACTGTTTCCATGGGCAACCCTAGCCTTTGGTCAATTCATCTTCCTGATTGGAAATTAGAGTGACATGTGCCTGTCTGAACACCTAGGACTTGTCTCTCATTGTTCCTCATCCTTCCGCTTCATCCTCTGGACAAATTCCAAACTGTACGCAACAGGATGTTGACAGTGTTGACATCTCCAAGTGGGGAGACTGTTAGTAAAGACGCTGGAGGGGTGAACCCGAGCACCAGGAGATGAGGAGATGAGATGCCTTTTCCAAACTCTTCCCGATCAGACGGTATACCATCCTCTGGATGTGACAGACATGTTTTAGCAGTAGGAAGAGTCCCATTCATGTAAGGAGAACACCAGGGCTTTTTCAAAATCAGTGTCTCCCCGAAACCCAAACTGGGGAGTTTTTTAAGCTACGGCTACACATATGTTCATTAAGGGCCTTGGGAAGTAGGCAGAGTGCAAACTTTAGATGACTGAAGTCTTCAGGGTCAGAAGCACTCACCACTGGCTTCCCTTAGGTTACACTTTAACTGTCATTGATAGATGATGTCAATAAAAATATCTGTTCTTTTTCCGATTATTTCCCCTTATAGGTTATTGCACAATATTGAGTGTAGTTCCCTGTGCTATACAGTAGTTCCTTGTTGATGATCTATTTTATACATAGCAGTGTGTATGTGTTAATTCCAAACTGTTAATTTATCCCTCCTCCCACCTTTCCCCTTTGGTAATAATAAATTATAAGATTTTATACTTCTCAGAAATGGGGGAGCTGAAAGAGAGGTATCATTTTCAATGGAAAAGCATTTAAAACAAGATTGAAGCTTTAACCAAGATTATTAGATGTACATCCTTGGAAAGAAATCACTTCATTTCTCTAATATTGACCTGACAAATAAGACAAACCTTTTCACTGAACTTGCTTATAATAAAGTGATGGAAATATCAAATGGAAGTGTTAGAAACATCTTATTTTACCCGAGCCTTATAAACTGTTCTATGTTAACTACATTTTGGCTCACACATCTGTTCATTGAAGTTACAATAGTCTCAATTTCTGTTACTGATCCTCCAGAGTGGACCCCAACAAGGGTCCCCCTGCCCAGTGTCATTGGGGCCAACAGATCGAGACTGAGTTTGGTTCCCAAGCAAAGGAAACTTTATATTTTCATCAGAGAATGGAGAGGTGAGAGCATGCACTACCCCGTGGGCTGTGGGCTGGGCTGCTGTGTAGAGATCCTGTCAGAGTCAGTGGGAGGGAGGGGGCGGAGCTCTCAAGGGCCGGGTTGGCTGCAGCTCAGGCTCTATATCTCGGAGTCTGCACTGGGCCCCAGGAGCTGAGGTGTCGACCCAGCCATTCTGCACCAGGAAATCTGGTCTGAAGTGCCGGGTGTGGAACCTCTGCATGCGGGACCCTAGGAGCACGTGAAATTAGACAAAGCACAAAGGATAAAAAAGGTCAGACTTGACTTTATTGCCCACATTCTATTTTTATCTCCCAGGGATTTTTAATGGGCTTTGCTGGGGACAAACCCCTCCTCTGCCTTTTGTCCCGTTCCTCATTCTTGGAGTGCTGAGGGTGCAGACCCTTCTTCTGTAACTGCTGAGTGCTCAGTTGGGAGCCCTCATACCAGGGGACGAGGGTCAGAACTTCTCCCCAGCAGCCTCCAGGTGACGTTGATTGGCCCCAGGACCCCTGCCTCCCTGCTCGTCCGCCTGAGCACCAGCATTGGAAGTGTTATAGATTCTAATGACCTTTAAGGGTCCAGGAAAGAGATGTGCAGAGACGCTGTGGGGGCCGGTTTCACCCCGCCCCACATTTGTTCGGCCACCTTAGGCTGACCGTTTCTGCCAGCCTAGATGCTCTGACCAGTAGTCTGCTCTTTCTTCAATTAGGCCCCTGAATTAACGTAAAAACAGCACCAGGTGTCAGAGCCCTGCCCGCTCAACTCCCAGACAGTCCAGGGTCAGTGGTGATCAAGGACCATGATGGCCACTGAGTTAACAGCCTTTTGAAGTAAACAGGAGTCCAGCCGGTCTTATTGGCCACCATCATCACGGTGTCTGTAGGCTTTTCTATGGTGACAGTGTGATATACGGTTCCCCCGCCAAGATTATTAGCTCCCCTCTGGGTGCAGGAAGTCCTGCAAGCAGTAGTCTACTCCTTCGGGACACACTATTGTTGTTTTATGAGAGAAACTCCAGGTCAAGTGATGTTCACACGAGTCGTCATGGTGCCCTGTTGCCCCCGGTTATCTCTCTGGATGTTGGAGTTGGAGGGCCTCCTCACTCGAGGTCGGTGTGCCCACGGAGCGAACCCTGCAACTTCAGGGCATGGTTGGTGATTAGGATCACCACGTGGGGTCCTTTTCCCTTAGGAGGGAGGTGGCCTTTTGGGCTGCTGATTTCCAGGTTTTTAGATACCGCCAGTATCTTGGCCAGATGTGGCAGTGGGCCAAGCCCCTTGGTGACTGTAGTTTATCCTACCTGGATGGCATTCTTGCGTTGTTCCATTTCAAGTGGTCCCAGTTTTTGCACTAATTCTCCAATGGCGATTCACCTTTCACCGGGAATGGAAAGGTCAAAGGGTTTAGCTCAATTAGGGAGTTCCAGGGCAAGGGTCTGAATTGACTGCTCTTTCCATTCTTGAAAGGCCACTTCTGGATTCTGTTCCAAAGGATCATCATCTTTTCCTTTCAGTGTTTCATATAGAGGCCCAGCTAGTAGACTGTAGTTAGGGATCCAGAAGCAGCAAACCCTGGCCTCCCCAGGAACCCCTAAGCTGTCTTCTAGTTTTAGAAAGGGGTAAGGCTGCAAATGGTTTCTTCCCTTTCCTGGGATGGGCTTCTCTGACCTTGTGTGAGAATGAAGCCCAGGCAGGTCACTGCAGTCTGTGATATTTGAGCTTTTTCTTGGACAACTTCTATCCTTTATTGGCTTGGTAGTTCAGAGGCCTCCTTAGTAGGGCTGGCGATCAGAATGTCGTCTGCATATTGAAGGAGGGTTTCCTTTTCCAGAGGTAGAACTTTTCGGTCGTTAGCTAAGCTTTCCCCAAAGATGGTGTGGGAATTTTTGAACCCTTGGGGCAAGACGGCCCGGAAGTATTGTTTTAGTTGTATGTTGAGTCCTGCCACTCACAAGCCAAAATTTCTTGTGACTCTGGGACTAATGGAATACAAAAGAAGGCATCATTGAAGACTAATACAGAATACCATGTCCTGGTGGTTGGTAGAATGACCAGCAGGGTGTAGGAATCAGGAGTAACTGGAGGTATATCCTCGGTGGCTTCACTGACTGTCCTGACATCCTTTACCAGGTCCCCAGCAGCCCATGGGGCTCTCGTGGTCAGGCCAATCCCAGGATATGGAGCTCTCCTGGGCAGGTACCCCACCCCCAACCCAGCCCACGGGGCTCTCATGGTCAGGCCCCTCCCAGGATACAGAGCTACCCTTGCAGGTACCGTGGCAGGGCTGGGCACACAGGAACCGTGTACATAGCCCTCATTGAAGAGCACCCCCAGCTCACCTGTCGCTCAGAGCTGACACAGAGCACCTCAGAGCAGGACTTGAACTAACAAACAGCAGCTCCGACAGGTCTGTGACCCTGGGCATCACTCTGTGTGGCCTCCCTCCACCTGGTCTTCCAGAGACTTCCACTGCACCCAGGGCACCAGGCCTCTGTCTCCAACCACCACCCACCCCTCCTCTCCCTGACTCCTGGGTTCCTCTCATTAGGAGAGGGTTTTCTTGAAGTTGTCTCCCACTCATGGGCCAGATAAAATGATTAGAAAACAAGCCAAAGCTGCAGCCCCTTGTCTATCCTGACTCTCAGGAGCCCACACCTGTTCCTTGGACCTGGCCGGTTCAGCAAGTTCCATTTTCTGCAACTGTGAGCCCCTGAGGGGTGATGATTGGCTACCTGGGCAGCCTTACCATGCCGGCCAGCCCTCCCCAGGTGTGCCTGGGTTGAGATCAATATAAATACCACTCCAGGCAGCAAAAGCCCCTGCAGCTGTGCCTGACGCCATTTTCTCTGCCCTGTCAGCAGTCTCGGGGCTGGGCTGGTGGGAGGGAGTGAGAGGCCACGGCTTTGTGGGTGGCCCAGTGTGAGTGGGGCTCTGCTGGACTTTCTGCAGCAGTTGCCAGGCTGCCACCTGCTAAAGAAGAGGATGTGTCACCCATACCTGCTGCTGGAATTTCTCCCTGGGCAGAGGTGAGGAAGGAAAAAAGCAGTGGGGGCAGGGACAGGACGGGTATCTCAGGCAGGGAAATGGAAATCTTCCAGAAGAGCACCCAGGGCCAGGACCATCCTGGCTGGCCTGCAGGCACCAAGTCAGCTGGCATGCTGTCACTCGTGTGGCTCCATGGCCCTTCCTCTAGGCTTTCAAGTCCTTGTATATATTCAGGTGTTTTACCTGGGAAGGGCGGGAACAGTTCAGCAGCAACTGGCCTGGGGCTCAGCTCACGTTTACTCACAGATGCCTCGGCACGGTGCCCCAGCTTTGCAATGAGGACGCTTGTTGTGTGGGGGCTGCTGGCTGAATGGGAGACGATTCCCCACCACTGACCAACTTCAGAATTGTTTACAACTGGAGCAAGTGCCCTGATACGGTTTTCCTCTGAGTAACTGGTGGGTTCTGTTTTTTTTTTTCTCTTTTTCGTTTTTGGTTCAAGGTAGATTTTATTCCTCTTTTTTGTATTTACAGATATAAGCATGGAAATAATTTATTCATATAAATACATGTATGTGAAGGGAATAATTGTTTTTTCTGTTTTATTTTTTAAATTTTATTTCTTTTTAATTTTGAATTTTATTTTATATTTTTATACAGCAGGTTCTCATTGGTTATCTATTTTATACATATAAATGTTTACATGCCAATCCCAATCTCTCAACTCCTCCCACCACCACCCCTCCAAGAGCTTTCCCCCCTTGTTGTCCATACGATTGTTGTCTATATCTGTTGCTCTATTTATGCCTTGCAAAACGGTTAATCTGTACAGTTTTTCTAGGTTCCACATATATGCATGAATATACAAGATTTGTTTTTCTCTTTCTGACTTACTTCACTCTGTATGACAGTCTCTAGATCCATCGACGTCTCTACAAATGACCCAATTTCATTCCTTTCATGGCTTAGTAATATTCCATTTTATATATGTACCACAGCTTTATGCATTCGTCTGTCTGTGGGCATTTAGGTTGCTTCCATTACCTCGATATTGTAAATAGTGATGCAATGAACATTGCGGTGAATGTCTCTTTTTGATTTATGGTTTTGTCTGGGTATATGTCCAGTCCTGGGATTGCTGTATCATATGGTAATTCTATTATTAGTTTCTTAAGAAACTCCATATTGTTCTCCATAGTGAATGTATCAATTTATATTCCCAACAATAGTGGAAGAGGGTTCCTTTTCTCCACACCCTTTCCAGCATTTGTTGTTTGTAGATTTTCAGATGATGCCCATTCTAACAGGTGTGAGGTGATACCTCATTGTTGAGTCCATTTCGTTGAGCAGGGGGTAGGTCTTGTCTATTACATATTTGGCTTATGGAACGGTATCTGTGCTAATTTCAAACTCTGGTTTTATGCAGCACCCCCTTAACTCACCTTTCCCCTTAAGCAAGCATAAGTTGGTTTTCTAATCTTGAGACCCTGTTCTGTTTTGTAATTCAGTTCATGTGTAGCCAAGTTTACATTCCGTGCATTAGTGATACCTTATGATGTTTCTTTTTCTGTGTGACTTATTTCACTTAGAATCATCATGCCTCAATCCACTCATTATGCTGGTACAGGCCTGGTGACACAGATTTCATTGCTGAGTGGTATTCTGTTGTATGTAAGTACCGCAACTTCTTTATCAATTATTTGTTCTCTGGGATATTTAACTCGTACTGTAGAAGAGGTTCCTGTAAACAGAGCCGTCCCAAATTTTGGGGTGGCTGTGTCTTTTTGATTTTAATTTCCCTAAGCTATAGGACCATAAGTGGAAATGCCCTAGACTCTGTTGCTTTGTTTTTCAGATGTATCAGGAAACACCATACACTTCTCCAGAGTGGCTGTTGGCAATTTACATCCCGCCCATCAGCATAACAAGGCTCCTTTTTCCCCATGGCCTGTCTTGCCTTTCTGGATTTTACACTTTTCTCAGATGGCCCTTTAGACCGGGGGGAAGTGACACTCATAGTTCGGATTTCCATTGCAAGCTTGCTTGGTTTGCCAAAAAGGGCGTATGTGTTTTTTCCTGAATATATTCAGGAACAAACTCATACGCCCTTTGTTGCCAAGTGCATCATTGTCGATGTTCTGCCTCTTTTCCTATGCTTTAAATGCAAATCCAGTCTACCTCCTGCAATCGGTTTCCTGAAATTCTGCCCCGCTTTCAAGTCCTCTTCGCAGCCTTACTTCAATATATTTTTGGACATTATCTGTCATTTATAACTCTCCAGGTTTGTGAATTACAGGGCCCCTGAGCTCCTTTCTTCAACTCGCTTTCTTGTGAGCTGGCCGCAAACCCGCAAGACTGCTTCAGGCCCTAATCTGCTTCTGGCAGGGCACGCTGAGCCTTTGGTTAATTTCTCTTCCTGGTGGGAAATGAGTGTTAAATATGCCCGTCCAGACACCTACCTCACTCTCAACCCCTTGGTGATGTGGGTCCTCTGGTTTGTGGCCACCTTTTCTGGGTTCCTCACCTTTCGATGATGTGGCCCCACTAGTGTGAGGACACTCCTGCCTGGTTCTCATCCACGTGGTTATGTGGACCCCCTGGTGAGAGTCTGTTCCTGGCTTTGTTCCTCACCCACCTGTGAGGGAGACCCTCTGCTGATAGGTCACTCCTGCATGGCTGGCACACATTGCCTTGGTGAAGTCAGCCATGTGGTGGCAGTTGGAGCGTGCTGGGAATCTCCTCCCCCCGGTGATGAGGGCCCTCTTGCGTCAGGCCCTAACTGCTGGGCTCACCAACTTTTCTTAGGGAGCCCAGTGATGCTTTGGCACTCCTCTTAGGATCCCATCTCCATGGAGATGTGGGCCTTCTGCTCTGAGGTCCCAACGGCTGGGTTGTTCACATTTTCATGATGTGGGCTCTCTGGTGTTCACAGAGGCCTGGATCCCATAGCCTCTGTGCTCTTGGCCGCCTGCTGGGAGGTTCCAACTGCTGGATTCCTCACTTTTTAAATTTTTTGGGCCCTCTGTTGTGAGGATCCTCCTGCCTGCCTCACTCCCAGCCCCTTCGTGATGTGTGTCGTCTGGTTTGAGGCCACATGTGCTGGGTTCCTCACCTTTTGATGATGTGGGACCAATGGTCTTAGGAGACTCCTGCCTGGTTCACATCCCCTTGGTGATGTGGGCCCTCTGTTGAGAGTCTGATCCTGGCTGGGTTCCTCACCCATCTGTGAGGTGGGCCGTCTGCTGTGAGGTAACTCCTGCCTGGCTTGCTCACCTCGCCTTGTGGACATGAGCCCTCTGGTGGCACTTGGAGCCTGCTGGGAGCCTCCTCTCCTGGGTGATGAGGGCCCTCTGGCGTCAGGCCCTAACTGCTGGGCTCCCCACATTTTGTGATGTGCGCCCAGTGGTGCGAGGACACTCCAGCCAGGTTCACATCCCCATTGGGATGTGGGCCTTCTGCTCTGAGGTCCCAAAGCCTGGGTTGCTCACAGTTTCATGATGTGGGCTCTCTGGTATTAGTTCACTCCTGCCTGCATCCCATAGCTTCTGTGCTCTGGGCCGCCTGCTGGGAGGTTCCAACTGCTGGATTCCTCACCTTTCTTATTCTTTGGGCCCTCTGTTTTTAGGCTACTCCTGCCTGCCTCACTCCCATTCCCTTTGTGATATGTGTCCTCTGATTTGAGGCCACATGTGCTGGGTTCCTCACCTTTCGATGATGTGACCCCACTCGTGTGAGGACACTCCTGCCTGGTTCCCATCCCCTTGGTGAGGTGGGCCCTCTGGCGAGAGTCTAATCCTGGCTGGGTTCCTCAACGTTCTGTGAGGTAGGCCCTCTGCTGTGAGGTCACTCCTGCCTGGCTGGCACACGTCACCTTGGAGACGTGAGCCCTCTGGTGGCAGTTGGAGCGTGCAGGGCGCCTCCTCCTCTCGGTGATGACGGCCCTCTGGCGTCAGGCCCTAAATGGTGGGCTCCCCACATTTTCTGATGTGCGCCCAGTGGTGCGAGGACACTCCAGCCAGGTTCCCATTCCCATGGGGATGTGGTCCTTCTGCGCTGAGGTCTCAACTCCTGGGTTGCTCACAGTTTTGTGATGTGGGCCCTCTGCTGTGAGTTCACTGTGGCCTGGATCCCATAGCCTCGGTGTTCTGGGCCGCCTGCTGGAAGGTCTAAATGCTGGAATCCTCACGTTTTTTTATATTATGTGCCCTGTGTTGTGAGGCTACTCCTGCCTACCTCACTCCAAGGCCCTTGGTGATGTGGGTCCTCTGGTTTGAGGACACATGTGCTGGGTTCCTCACCTTAAGATGATGAGGCCCCACTGGTGTGAGGATAATCCTGACTGGGTCCCATCCCCTTTGTGATGTGGGCCCTCTGGTGAGAGTCTGATCCTGGCTGGGTTCCTCACCCATCTGTGAGGTGGGCCCTCTACTATCAGGTAACTCTTGCCTGGGTTGCTCACCTCGCCTTGTTGACATGAGCCCTCTGGTGGCAATTGGACCCTGCTGGGAGCCTCCTCAGCTCTGTGATGAGGGCCCTCTGACGTCAGGCCCTAACTGCTGGGCTCCCCAACTTTTCTTAGTGAGCCCAGTGTTGCTCAAGCACTCCTCTTAGGTTCCCATCCCCATGGGGATGTGGGCCTTCTGCTCTGAGGTTCCAACGGCTGGGTTGATCACAGTTTCATGATGTGGGCTCTCTGGTGTTAGTTCACTGTGGCCTGGATCCCATAGCCTCTGTGGTCTTGGCTGCCTGCTGGGAGGTTCCAACTGCTCGATTCCTCAACTTTTGTATTCTATGGGTCCTGTGTTGTGATGCTCCTCCTGCCTGCCTCACTCGCAACCCCTTCGTGATGTGGGTCTTCTGGTTTGAGGCCACATGTGCTGGGTTAGGCAACTTTCAATGATGTGGCCCCACTGGTGTGAGGACACTCCTGCCTGGTTCCCATCCCCTTGGTGATGTGGGCCTTCTGGTGACAGTCTTATCCTGGCTGGGTTCCTCACTCTTCTGTGAGGTAGGCCCTCTGCTGTGAGGTCAATCCTGCCTGACTTGCACACATCACCTTGGCGACGTGGGCCCTCTGTTGGCACATGGAACCTGCTGGGAGCCTCCTGCCCTCGGTGATGACGGCCCTCTAGCATCAGGCTCTAACTGCTGGGCTCCCCACGTTTTCTGATGTGAGCCCAGTGATGCCAGGACACTCCTGTCAGGTTCCCATCCCCATGGGGATGTGGGCTTTCTGCTCTGAGGTCCCAATGCCTGGGTTGCTCACAGTTTCATGATGTGGGCTCTCTGGTGTTAGTTAACTCCTGCCTGCATCCCATAGCTTCTGTGCTCTCGGCCGCCTGCTGGGAGGTTCCAAATGCTGGATTCCTCACTTTTTTTATTCTTTGGGCCCTCTGTTTTTAGGCTACTCCTACCTGCCTCACTCCCATCCCCTTTGTGATGTATGTCCTCTGATATGAGGCCACATGTGCTGGGTTCCTCACCTTTCGATGATGTGGCCCCACTGGTGGGAGGACAGTCCTGACTGGTTCCCATCCCCTTGGTGTTGTGGGCCCTCTGGTGAGAGTCTCATCCTGCCTCGGTTCCTCACCCTTCTGTGAGATAGGCCCTCTGCTGTGAGGTCACTACTGCCTGGCTGGCGCATGCCACCTTGTAGACGTGGTCCCTCTGTTGGCAGTTGGAACCTGCTGGGAGTCTCCTCCCCTCAGTTATGAGGGCCCCCTGGCATCAGGCCCTAACTGCTGGGCTCCTAACATTTTCTGATATGTGCTAAGTGGTGCAAAGCCACTCCTGCCAGGTTCCCATCCCAATGGGGATGTGGGCCTTCTGTTCTGAGGTCCCAACAGCTGGGCTGCTCACAGGTTCATGATGTGGGCCCTCTGCTGTGAGTTCACTGCGGCCTGGATCCCATAGCCTCGGTGCTCTGGGCCACTTGCTGGGAGGTTCCAACTGCTGGATTCCTCAACTTTTATATTCTATGGACCCTGTGTTGTGAGGCCAGTCCTGCCAGCCTCATTCCGAACCCCTTGGTGATGTGGTTCCTCTGGTTTGAGGACACATGTGCTGGGATCCTCACCTTTCGATGATGTTGTCCCACTGGTGTGGGGACACTCCTGCCTGGTTCCCATCCCCTTGGTGATGTGGGCCCTCTGGTGAGAGTCTGATGTTGGCTGGGTTTCTCACCCTTCTGTGAGGTGGGACCTCTGCTGTGAGGTAACTCCTGCCTGGCATGCTCACGTTGCCTTGGCAATGTGAGCCCTCAGGTGGCACTTGGAGCCTGCTGGGAATCTCCTCCCCTCAGTTATGAGAGCTCTGGATAAAACACATATGCCCTTTTTTGCCAAGTGCATTATTTTCCAAGTTCTGTCTCTTTTCCTATGCTTTAAGAGCTACTCCCGTGTACGTTCTGAAATCAGTTTCCAGCAATTCTGCCCCGCATTCAAGTCCTCTTCGCAGCCTTACTTCAGTATAATTTTGGATGATAGCTGTCATTTATAACTCCGCAGGTTTCTGAATTACAGTGCCCCTGAGCTCCTTTCTTCAACTCACTATCTTGTGAGCTGGCCGCAACACCGCAGGATCTCCTCAGGCCCTAATCTAGTTCCAGCATGGCACACGGAGCCTTTGGTTCATTTATCTTCCTGGTGGGAAATGAGAGTTAAATTTGCCCGTCCAGACACCTACAGATAGTCTCCCATTGCTTCTCCTTATTCCTGTTCATCTTCCGAAGAAATTGCAAACTGGGCCAAACAGGAGGTTAAAGGCACTGACTCTCCAAGTGGGGAGAGTGTTAGTAAAGCGTCTGGAATGTTGCACCCGAGTACCAGGGGACGAAAACTGAGACACATTTGAACACGTTTCCCGATCACACGGTGGATCATACTCTGGGTTCCACATGCATGTTTTAGCTGAAGGAAGAATCCCTTAAACCTGGAGAGTTGAGACCCATGGAATGGGTACCATGCAATATGACTTCAAAGAGTCTGCATTTGCTAACCGAACCTCACCAATCCTATCACTGCTGGGTTTATGACACTGTACACACGCTTGATTCTCTTTCGGAGACATATAAATCCATAGGTTTTAAGATTCTTACTAGTCAGGTATATTCTTAGTCGTTTAATATGGGGTGTTGAGTCCACTTCGTTGAGCAAGGAGTAGCTCTTGTCTATTACATATTTGGCTTATGGAACAGTATCTGTGCTAATTTCAATCTCTGATTTTATGCCGCACCCCAACTCACCTTTCCCCTTAAGCAAGCATAAGTTGGTTTTCTACATTTGACACCCTGTTCTGTTTTGTAATTCAGTTCCTGTGTAGCCAAGTTTACATTCCATGTAGTAGTGATATCTTATGATGTTTCTTTTTCTGTGTGACTTATTTCTCTTAGAATCATCATACCTGAATCCACTCATTATGCTGTCACGGGCCTGATGACATAGATTTCTTTGCTGAGTGATATTGCATTGTACGTAAGTACCACAATTTCTTTATCCATTTTTCGCTTTCTGCGATATTGAACCTGTACCGTAAACGAGGTTCTTGTAAACAGAGCCATCCCAAACTTTGGGGAGGCTGTGTCTTTTTGATTATTATTTCCCTAAGCTATACGACCATAAGTGGAAATGCCCTAGGCTCTGTTGCTTTGTTTTTTGGATGTTTCAGGAAACACCATACACTTCTCCAGAGTGGCTGTTGGCAATTTACATCCCGCCCATCAGCATAACAAGGCTCCCTGTTCTCCATGGCCTGTCCTGCCTTTCTGGATTTTACACTTTTTTCAGATGGCCCTTTTGACCAGGGGGCAGTGAGACTTCATTGTAGTGCAGATTTCCTTTGCAAGCTTGCTTGGTTGGCCAAAAAGGGCGTATGCGTTTTTTCCTGAATATATTCAGGAAAAAACGCATACGCCCTTTTTGGCCAAGTACATCATTGTGGACATTCTGCCTCTTTTCCTATGCTTTACATGCAATTCCAGTCTACCTCCTGAAATCGGTTTCCTGCAATTCTGCCCCGCTTTCAACTCCTCTTGGCAGCCTTACTTTAATATATTTTTGGAAGATGGCTGTCATTTATAACTCTGCAGGTTTGTGAATTACAGTGCCCCTGAGCTCCTTTCTTCAACTCGCTTTCTTGTGAGCTGGCCGCAACACCGCAGGATTGCTTCGGACCCTAGTGTGATTCCAGCATGGCACGCTGAGCCTTTGGTTAATTCCTCTTCCTGGTGGGAAATGAGAGTTAAATTTGCCCGTCCGGACACCTCCACCTAGTCTCTCATTGGTTCTCCCTCTTCCTGTTTATCTTACGCAGAAATTGCAAACTGGGCCAAACAAGAGGTTAAAGGCACTGACTCTCCAAGTGGGGAGAGTGTTAGTAAAGCGTCTGGAATGTTGCACCCGAGTACCAGGGGATGAAAACTGAGACACATTTGAACACGTATCCCGATTACACGGTGGATTATACTCTGGGTTCCACATGCATGTTTTAGCTGAAGGAAAAATCCCTTAAACCTGGAGAGTTGAGACCCATGGAATGGGTACCATGCAATATGACTTCAAAGGGTCTGCATTTGCTCACCGAACCTCACCAATCCTATCACTACTGCGTTTATGCCGCTGTACATAGCCTTGATTCTCTTTCGGAGACATATAAATCTATAGGTTTTAAGATTCTTACTAGTCAGGTATATTCTTATGCGTTTAATATTGGGTGTTGAGTCCACTTCGTTGAGCAAGGAGTAGCTCTTGTCTATTACATATTTGGCTTATGGAACGGTGTCTGTGCTAATTTCAATCTCTGGTTTCATGCAGCACCCCAACTCACCTTTCCCCTTAAGCAAGCATAAGTTGGTTTTCTACATTTGACACACTGTTCTGTTTTGTAATTCAGTTCCTGTGTAGCCAAGTTTACATTCCGTGTAGTAGTGATATCTTATGATGTTTCTTTTTCTGTGTGACTTATTTCTCTTAGAATCATCATACCTGAATCCACTCATTATGCTGTCACGGGCCTGATGACATAGATTTCTTTGCTGAGTGATATTGCATTGTACGTAAGTACCACAATTTCTTTATCCATTTTTCGCTTTCTGCGATATTGAACCTGTACCGTAAACGAGGTTCTTGTAAACAGAGCCGTCCCAAACTTTGGGGAGGCTGTGTTTTTTGATTATTATTTCCCTAAGCTATACGACAATAAGTGGAAATGCCCTAGGCTCTGTTGCTTGGTTTTTTGGATGTTTCAGGAAACACCATACACTTCTCCAGAGTGGTTGTTGGCAATTTACATCCCGCCCATCAGCATAACAAGGCTCCCAGTTCTCCATGGCCTGTCCTGCCTTTCTGGATTTTACACTTTTTTCGGATGGCCCTTTTGACCGGGGGGCAGTGAGACTTCATTGTAGTGCAGATTTCCTTTGCAAGCTTGCTTGGTTTGCCAAAAAGGGCGTATGCGTTTTTTCCTGAATATATTCAGGAAAAAACGCATACGCCCTTTTTGGCCAAGTGCATCATTGTGGACGTTCTGCCTCTTTTCCTATGCTTTACATGCAATTCCAGTCTACCTCCTGAAATCGGTTTCCTGCAATTCTGCCCCGCTTTCAACTCCTCTTGGCAGCCTTACTTCAATATATTTTTGGAAGATAGCTGTCATTTATAACTCTGCAGGTTTGTGAATTACAGTGCCCCTGAGCTCCTTTCTTCAACTCGCTTTCTTGTGAGCTGGCCGCAACACCGCAGGATTGCTTCAGGCCCTAGTTTGGTTCCGGCACGGCATGCTGAGCATTAGGTTAATTCCTCTTCCTGGTGGGAAATGAGAGTTAAATTTGCCCGTCCAGACACCTCCACCTAGTCTCTCATTGGTTCTCCCTATTCCTGTTCATTTTCCACAGAAATTGCAAACTGGGCCAAACAGGAGGTTAAAGGCACTGACTCTCCAAGTGGGGAGAGTGTTAGGAAAGCGTCTGGAATGTTGCACCCGAGTACCAGGGGACGAAAACTGAGACACATTTGAACACGTTTCCCGATCACACGGTGGATCATACTCTGGGTTCCACATGCATGTTTTAGCTGAAGGAAGAATCCCTTAAACATGGAGAGTTGAGACCCATGGAATGGGTACCATGCAATATGACTTCAAAGGGTCTGCATTTGCTCACCGAACCTCACCAATCCTATCACTGCTGCGCTTATGCCACTGTACACACGCTTGATTCTCTTTCGGAGACATATAAATCCATAGGTTTTAAGATTCTTACTAGTTAGGTATATTCTTAGGCGTTTAATATGGGGTGTTGAGTCCACTTCGTTGAGCAAGGAGTAGCTCTTGTCTATTACATATTTGGCTTATGGAACGGTATCTGTGCTAATTTCAATCTCTGGTTTTATGCAGCACCCCAACTCACCTTTCCCCTTAAGCAAGCATAAGTTGGTTTTCTACATTTGACAGCCTGCTCTGTTTTGTAATTCAGATCTTGTGTAGCCAAGTTTACATTCCGTGTAGTAGTGATATCATATGATGTTCCTTTTTCTGTGTGACTTATTTCACTTAGAATCATCGTACCTGAATCCACTCATTATGCTGCTAGGTGCCTGTGACATAGATTTCATTGCTGAGTGATATTGCATTGTACGTAAGTACCACAACTTCTTTATCCATTTTTCGCTTTCTGCGATATTGAACTTGTACGGTAAACGAGGTTCTTGTAAACAGAGCTGTCCCAAACTTTGGGGTGGCTGTGTCTTTTTGATTTTAATTTCCCTAAGCTATAGGACTATAAGTGGAAGTGCCCTAGGCTCTGTTGCTTTGTTTTTTGGATGTTTCAGGAAACACCATACACTTCTCCAGAGTGGCTGCTGGCAATTTACATCCTGCCCATCAGCATAACAAGGCTCCCAGTTCTCCATGGCCTGTCCTGCCTTTCTGGATTTTACACATTTTTCAGATGGCCCTTTTGACTGGGGGGCAGTGAGACTTCATTGTAGTGCAGATTTCCTTTGCAAGCTTGCTTGGTTGGCCAAAAAGTGCGTATGCGTTTTTTCCTGAATATATTCAGGAAAAAACGCATACGCCCTTTTTGGCCAAGTGCATCATTGTGGACGTTCTGCCTCTTTTCCTATGCTTTACATGCAATTCCAGTCTACCTTCTGAAATCGGTTTCCTGCAATTCTGCCCCGCTTTCAACTCCTCTTGGCAGCCTTACTTCAATATATTTTTGGAAAATAGCTGTCATTTATAACTCTGCAGGTTTGTGAATTACAGTGCCCCTGAGCTCCTTTCTTCAACTCGCTTTCTTGTGAGCTGCCCGCAACACCGCAGGATTGCTTCAGGCCCTAGTTTGGTTCCGGCACGGCATGCTGAGCCTTTGGTTAATTCCTCTTCCTGGTGGGAAATGAGAGTTAAATTTGCCCGTCCAGACACCTCCACCTAGTCTCTCATTGGTTCTCCCTATTCCTGTTCATTTTCCACAGAAATTGCAAACTGGGCCAAACAGGAGGTTAAAGTCACTGACTGTCCAAGTGGGGAGAGTGTTAGTAAAGCGTCTGGAATGTTGCACCCGAGTACCAGGGGACGAAAACTGAGACACATTTGAACACGTTTCCCGATCACACGGTGGATCATACTCTGGGTTCCACATGCATGTTTTAGCTGAAGGAAGAATCCCTTAAACATGGAGAGTTGAGACCCATGGAATGGGTACCATGCAATATGACTTCAAAGGGTCTGCATTTGCTCACCGAACCTCACCAATCCTATCACTGCTGCGCTTATGCCGCTGTACACACGCTTGATTCTCTTTCGGAGACCTATAAATCCATAGGTTTTAAGATTCTTACTAGTCAGGTATATTCTTAGGCGTTTAATATGGGGTGTTGAGTCCACTTCGTTGAGCAAGGAGTAGCTCTTGTCTATTACATATTTGGCTTATGGAACGGTATCTGTGTTAATTTCAATCTCTGGTTTTATGAAGCACCCCAACTCACCTTTCCCCTTAAGCAAGCATAAGTTGGTTTTCTACATTTGAGGCCCTGTTCTGTTTTGTAATTCAGTTCTTGTGTAGCCAAGTTTACATTCCGTGTAGTAGTGATATCTTATGATGTTTCTTTTTCTGTGTGACTTATTTCACTTAGAATCATCGTACCTGAATCCCCTCATTATGCTGCTACGGGCCTGATGACATAGATTTCATTGCTGAGTGATATTGCATTGTACGTAAGTACCACAACTTCTTTATCCATTTTTCGCTTTCTGTGATATTGAACTTGTACCGTAAACGAGGTTCTTGTAAACAGAGCCGGCCCAAACTTTGGGGAGGCTGTGTTTTTTGATTATTATTTCCCTAAGCTATACGACAATAAGTGGAAATGCCCTAGGCTCTGTTGCTTGGTTTTTTGGATGTTTCAGGAAACACCATACACTTCTCCAGAGTGGTTGTTGGCAATTTACATCCCGCCCATCAGCATAACAAGCCTCCCAGTTCTCCATGGCCTGTCCTGCCTTTCTGGATTTTACACTTTTTTTGGATGGCCCTTTTGACCGGGGGGCAGTGAGACTTCATTGTAGTGCAGATTTCCTTTGCAAGCTTGCTTGGTTGGCCAAAAAGTGCGTATGCGTTTTTTCCTGAATATATTCAGGAAGAAACGCATACGCCCTTTTTGGCCAAGTGCATCATTGTGGACGTTCTGCCTCTTTTCCTATGCTTTACATGCAATTCCAGTCTACCTCCTGAAATCGGTTTCCTGCAATTCTGCCCCGCTTTCAACTCCTCTTGGCAGCCTTACTTTAAGATGTTTTTGGAAGATGGCTGTCATTTATAACTCTGTAGGTTTGTGAATTACAGTGCCCCTGAGCTCCTTTCTTCAACTCGCTTTCTTGTGAGCTGGCCGCAACACCGAATGATTGCTTCCGGCCCTAGTTTGGTTCCGGCACGGCATGCTGGGCCTTTGGTTAATTCCTCTTCCTGGTGGGAAATGAGAGTTAAATTTGCCCGTCCAGACACCTCCACCTAGTCTCTCATTGGTTCTCCCTATTCCTGTTCATTTTCCACAGAAATTGCAAACTGGGCCAAACAGGAGGTTAAAGGCACTGACTCTCCATGTGGGGAGAGTGTTAATAAAGCATCTGGAATGTTGTACCCGAGTACCAGGGGACGAAAACTGAGACACATTTGAACACGTTTTCCGATCACACGGTGGATCATACTGTGGGTTCCACATGCATGTTTTAGCTGAAGGAAGAATCCCTTAAACATGGAGAGTTGAGACCCATGGAATGGGTACCATGCAATATGACTTCAAAGGGTCTGCATTTGCTCACCGAACCTCACCAATCCTATCACTGCTGCGCTTATGCCGCTGTACACACGCTTGATTCTCTTTCGGAGACATATAAATCCATAGGTTTTAAGATTCTTACTAGTCAGGTATATTCTTAGGCGTTGAATATGGGGTGTTGAGTCCACTTCGTTGAGCAAGGAGTAGCTCTTGTCTATTACATATTTGGCTTATGGAACAGTATCTGTGCTAATTTCAATCTCTGGTTTTATGCAGCACCCCAACTCACCTTTCCCCTTAAGCAAGCATAAGTTGGTTTTCTACATTTGACAGCCTGCTCTGTTTTGTAATTCAGATCTTGTGTAGCCAAGTTTACATTCCGTGTAGTAGTGATATCATATGATGTTCCTTTTTCTGTGTGACTTATTTCACTTAGAATCATCGTACCTGAATCCACTCATTATGCTGCTAGGGGCCTGTGACATAGATTTCATTGCTGAGTGATATTGCATTGTACGTAAGTACCACAACTTCTTTATCTATTTTTCGCTTTCTGCGATATTGAACTTGTACAGTAAACGAGGTTCTTGTAAACAGAGCCGTCCCAAACTTTGGGGTGGCTGTGTCTTTCTGATTTTAATTTCCCTAAGCTATAGGACCATAAGTGGAAGTGCCCTAGGCTCTGTTGCTTTGTTTTTTGGATGTTTCAGGAAACACCATACACTTCTCCAGAGTGGCTGTTGGCAATTTACATGCCGCCCATCAGCATAACAAGGCTCCCAGTTCTCCATGGCCTGTCCTGCCTTTCTGGATTTTACACTTTTTTCAGATAGCCCTTTTGACCAGGGGGCAGTGAGACTTCATTGTAGTGCAGATTTCCTTTGCAAGCTTGCTTGGTTGGCCAAAAAGTGCATATGCGTTTTTTCCTGAATATATTCAGGAAAAAACGCATACGCCCTTTTTGGCCAAGTGCATCATTGTGGACGTTCTGCCTCTTTTCCTATGCTTTACATACAATTCCAGTCTACCTCCTGAAATCGGTTCCCTGCAATTATGCCCCGCATTCAACTCCTCTTGGCAGCCTTACTGCAATATATTTTTGGAAGATAGCTGTCATTTATAACTCTGCAGGTTTGTGAATTACAGTGCCCCTGAGCTCCTTTCTTCAACTCGCTTTCTTGTGAGCTGGCCGCAACACCGCAGGATCTCCTCAGGCCCTAATCTAGTTCCAGCATGGCACACGGAGCCTTTGGTTAATTCCTCTTCCTGGTGGGAAATGAGAGTTAAATTTGCCCGTCCAGACACCTCCACCTAGTCTCTCATTAGTTCTCCCTATTCCTGTTTATCTTACGCAGAAATTGCAAACTGGGCCAAACAAGAGGTTAAAGGCACTGACTCTCCAAGTGGGGAGAGTGTTAGTAAAGCGTCTGGAATGTTGCACCCGAGTACCAGGGGACGAAAACTGAGACACATTTGAACACGTATCCCGATCACACGGTGGATTATACTCTGGGTTCCACATGCATGTTTTAGCTGAAGGAAAAATCCCTTAAACCTGGAGAGTTGAGACCCATGGAATGGGTACCATGCAATATGACTTCAAAGGGTCTGCATTTGCTCACCGAACCTCACCAATCTTATCACTACTGCGTTTATGCCGCTGTACACACGATTGATTCTCTTTTGGAGACATATAAATCCATAGGTTTTAAGATTCTTACTAGTCAGGTATATTCTTAGGCGTTTAATATTGGGTGTTGAGTCCACTTCGTTGAGCAAGGAGTAGCTCTTGTCTATTACATATTTGGCTTATGGAACGGTGTCTGTGCTAATTTCAATCTCTGGTTTCATGCAGCACCCCAACTCACCTTTCCCCTTAAGCAAGCATAAGTTGGTTTTCTACATTTGACACACTGTTCTGTTTTGTAATTCAGTTCCTGTGTAGCCAAGTTTACATTCCGTGTAGTAGTGATATCTTATGATGTTTCTTTTTCTGTGTGACTTATTTCTCTTAGAATCATCATACCTGAATCCACTCATTATGCTGTCACGGGCCTGATGACATAGATTTCTTTGCTGAGTGATATTGCATTGTACGTAAGTACCACAATTTCTTTATCCATTTTTCGCTTTCTGTGATATTGAACCTGTACCGAAAACGAGGTTCTTGTAAACAGAGCCGTCCCAAACTTTGGGGAGGCTGTGTTTTTTGATTATTATTTCCCTAATCTATACGACCATAAGTGGAAATGCCCTAGGCTCTGTTGCTTGGTTTTTTGGATGTTTCAGGAAACACCATACACTTCTCCAGAGTGGTTGTTGGCAATTTACATCCCGCCCATCAGCATAACAAGGCTCCCAGTTCTCCATGGCCTGTCCTGCCTTTCTGGATTTTACACTTTTTTCGGATGGCCCTTTTGACCGGGGGGCAGTGAGACTTCATTGTAGTGCAGATTTCCTTTGCAAGCTTGCTTGGTTGGCCAAAAAGGGCGTATGCGTTTTTTCCTGAATATATTCAGGAAGAAACGCATACGCCCTTTTTGGCCAAGTGCATCATTGTGGACATTCTGCCTCTTTTCCTATGCTTTACATGCAATTCCAGTCTACCTCCTGAAATCGGTTTCCTGCAATTCTGCCCCACTTTCAACTCCTCTTGGCAGCCTTACTTTAAGATGTTTTTGGAAGATGGCTGTCATTTATAACTCTGTAGGTTTGTGAATTACAGTGCCCCTGAGCTCCTTTCTTCAACTCGCTTTCTTGTGAGCTGGCCGCAACACCGCAGGATTGCTTCCGGCCCTAGTTTGGTTCCGGCACGGCATGCTGGGCCTTTGGTTAATTCCTCTTCCTGGTGGGAAATGAGAGTTAAATTTGCCCGTCCAGACACCTCCACCTAGTCTCTCATTGGTTCTCCCTATTCCTGTTCATTTTCCACAGAAATTGCAAACTGGGCCAAACAGGAGGTTAAAGGCACTGACTCTCCAAGTGGGGAGAGTGTTAGTAAAGCGTCTGGAATGTTGCACCCGAGTACCAGGTGACGAAAACTGAGACACATTTGAACACGTTTCCCGATCACACGGTGGATCATACTCTGGGTTCCACATGCATGTTTTAGCTGAAGGAAGAATCCCTTAAACATGGAGAGTTGAGACCCATGGAATGGGTACCATGCAATATGACTTCAAAGGGTCTGCATTTGCTCACCGAACCTCACCAATCCTATCACTGCTGCGCTTATGCCACTGTACACACGCTTGATTCTCTTTCGGAGACATATAAATCCATAGGTTTTAAGATTCTTACTAGTCAGGTATATTCTTAGGCGTTTAATATGGGGTGTTGAGTCCACTTCGTTGAGCAAGGAGTAGCTCTTGTCTATTACATATTTGGCTTATGGAACGGTATCTGTGTTAATTTCAATCTCTGGTTTTATGAAGCACCCCAACTCACCTTTCCCCTTAAGCAAGCATAAGTTGGTTTTCTACATTTGAGGCCCTGTTCTGTTTTGTAATTCAGTTCTTGTGTAGCCAAGTTTACATTCCGTGTAGTAGTGATATCTTATGATGTTTCTTTTTCTGTGTGACTTATTTCTCTTAGAATCATCATACCTGAATCCACTCATTATGCTGTCACGGGCCTGATGACATAGATTTCTTTGCTGAGTGATATTGCATTGTACGTAAGTACCACAATTTCTTTATCCATTCTTCGCTTTCTGCGATATTGAACCTGTACCGTAAACGAGGTTCTTGTAAACAGAGCCGTCCCAAACTTTGGGGAGGCTGTGTCTTTTTGAATATTATTTCCCTAAGCTATACGACCATAAGTGGAAATGCCCTAGGCTCTGTTGCTTGGTTTTTTGGATGTTTCAGGAAACACCATACACTTCTCCAGAGTGGTTGTTGGCAATTTACATCCCGCCCATCAGCATAACAAGGCTCCCAGTTCTCCATGGCCTGTCCTGCCTTTCTGGATTTTACACTTTTTTCGGATGGCCCTTTTGACCGGGGGGCAGTGAGACTTCATTGTAGTGCAGATTTCCTTTGCAAGCTTGCTTGGTTGGCCAAAAAGGGCGTATGCGTTTTTTCCTGAATATATTCAGGAAGAAACGCATACGCCCTTTTTGGCCAAGTGCATCATTGTGGACGTTCTGCCTCTTTTCCTATGCTTTACATGCAATTCCAGTCTACCTCCTGAAATCGGTTTCCTGCAATTCTGCCCCGCTTTCAACTCCTCTTGGCAGCCTTACTTTAAGATATTTTTGGAAGATGGCTGTCATTTATAACTCTGTAGGTTTGTGAATTACAGTGCCCCTGAGCTCCTTTCTTCAACTCGCTTTCTTGTGAGCTGGCCGCAACACCGCAGGATTGCTTCCGGCCCTAGTTTGGTTCCGGCACGGCATGCTGGGCCTTTGGTTAATTCCTCTTCCTGGTGGGAAATGAGAGTTAAATTTGCCCGTCCAGACACCTCCACCTAGTCTCTCATTGGTTCTCCCTATTCCTGTTCATTTTCCACAGAAATTGCAAACTGGGCCAAACAGGAGGTTAAAGGCACTGACTCTCCAAGTGGGGAGAGTGTTAGTAAAGCATCTGGAATGTTGCACCCGAGTACCAGGGGACGAAAACTGAGACACATTTGAACACGTTTTCCGATCACACGGTGGATCATACTCTGGGTTCCACATGCATGTTTTAGCTGAAGGAAGAATCCCTTAAACATGGAGAGTTGAGACCCATGGAATGGGTACCATGCAATATGACTTCAAAGGGTCTGCATTTGCTCACCGAACCTCACCAATCCTATCACTGCTGCGCTTATGCCGCTGTACACACGCTTGATTCTCTTTCGGAGACATATAAATCCATAGGTTTTAAGATTCTTACTAGTCAGGTATATTCTTAGGCGTTTAATATGGGGTGTTGAGTCCACTTCGTTGAGCAAGGAGTAGCTCTTGTCTATTACATATTTGGCTTATGGAACGGTGTCTGTGCTAATTTCAATCTCTGGTTTCATGCAGCACCCCAACTCACCATTCCCCTTAAGCAAGCATAAGTTGGTTTTCTACATTTGACACCCTGTTCTCTTTTGTAATTCAGTTCCTGTGTAGCCAAGTTTACATTCCGTGTAGTAGTGATATATTATGATGTTTCTTTTTCTGTGTGACTTATTTCACTTAGAATCATCGTACCTGAATCCACTCATTATGCTGCTATGGGCCTGATGACATAGATTTCTTTGCTGAGTGATATTGCATTGTACGTAAGTACCACAACTTCTTTATCCATTCTTCGCTTTCTGTGATATTGAACTTGTACCGTAAACGAGGTTCTTGTAAACAGAGCCGGCCCAAACTTTGGGGTGGCTGTGTCTTTTGGATTTTAATTTCCCTAAGCTATAGGACCATAAGTGGAAGTGCCCTAGGCTCTGTTGCTTTGTTTTTTGGATGTTTCAGGAAACACCATACACTTCTCCAGAGTGGCTGTTGGCAATTTACATCCCGCCCATCCGCATAACAAGGCTCCCAGTTCTCCATGGCCTGTCCTGTCTTTCTGGATTTTACACTTTTTTCAGATAGCCCTTCAGACCGGGGGCAGTGAGACTTCATTGTAGTGCAGATTTCCTTTGCAAGCTTGCTTGGTTGGCCAAAAAGGGCGTATGCGTTTTTTCCTGAATATATTCAGGAAAAAACGCATACGCCCTTTTTGGCCAAGTGCATCATTGTGGACATTCTGCCTCTTTTCCTATGCTTTACATGCAATTCCAGTCTACCTCCTGAAATCGGTTTCCTGCAATTCTGCCCCGCTTTCAACTCCTCTTGGCAGCCTTCCTTCAATATATTTTGGACGACAGCTGTCATTTATAACTGCAGGTTTGTGAATTACAGTGCCCCTGAGCTCCTTTCTTCAACTCGCTTTCTTGTGAGCTGGCCGCAACACCGCAGGATTGCTTCAGGCCCTAGTTTGGTTCCGGCATCGTATGCTGAGCTTTTGGTTAATTCCTCTTCCTGGTGGGAAATGAGAGTTAAATTTGCCCGTCCAGACACCTCCACCTAGTCTCTCATTGGTTCTCCCTCTTCCTGTTTATCTTACGCAGAAATTGCAAACTGGGCCAAACAAGAGGTTAAAGGCACTGACTCTCCAAGTGGGGAGAGTGTTAGTAAAGCGTCTGGAATGTTGCACCCGAGTACCAGGGGACGAAATCTGAGACACATTTGAACACGTTTCCCGATCACACGGTGGATCATACTCTGGGTTCCACATGCATGTTTTTGCTGAAGGAAGAATCCCTTAAACATGGAGAGTTGAGACCCATGGAATGGGTACCATGCAATATGACTTGAAAGGGTCTGCATTTGCTCACCGAACCTCACCAATCCTATCACTGCTGCGTTTATGCCGCTGTATACACGCTTGATTCTCTTTCGGAGACATATAAATCCATAGGTTTTAAGATTCTTACTAGTCAGGTATATTCTTAGGCGTTTAATATTGGGTGTTGAGTCCACATCGTTGAGCAAGGAGTAGCTCTTGTCTATTACATATTTGTCTTATGGAACGGTATCTGTGCTAATTTCAATCTGTGGTTTTATGCCGCACCCCAACTCACCTTTCCCCTTAAGCAAGCATAAGTTGGTTTTCTACATTTGAGACGCTGTTCTGTTTTGTAATTCAGTTTCTGTGTAGCCAAGTTTACATTCCGTGTAGTAGTGATATCTTATGATGTTTCTTTTTCTGTGTGACCTATTTCTCTTAGAATCATCATACCTGAATCCACTCATTATGCTGTCACGGGCCTGATGACATAGATTTCATTGCTGAGTGATATTGCATTGTACGTAAGTACCACAACTTCTTCATCCATTTTTCGCTTTCTGCAATATTGAACCTGTACCGTAAACGAGGTTCTTGTAAACAGAGCCGTCCCAAACTTTGGGGTAGCTGTGTCTTTTTGATTTTAATTTCCCTAAGCTATAGGACCGTAATTGGAAGTGCCCTCAGCTCTGTTGCTTTGTTTTTTGGATGTTTCAGGAAACACCATACACTTCTCCAGAGTGGCTGTTGGCAATTTACATGCCGCCCATCAGCATAACAAGGCTCCCAGTTCTCCATGGCCTGTCCTGCCTTTCTGGATTTTACACTTTTTTCAGATGGCCCTTTGACCGGGGTGAAGTGAGACTTCATTGTAGTGCAGATTTTGTTTGCGAGTTTGCTTGGTTGGCCAGAAAGGGCGTATGCGTTTCTTCCTGAATATATTCAGGAAAAAACGCATACGCCCTTTTTGGCCAAGTGCATCATTGTGGACGTTCTGCCTCTTTTCCTATGCTTTACATGCAATTCCAGTCTACCTCCTGCAATCGGTTTCCTGCAGTTCTGCCTTGCTCTCAGTGCCTCTTCATAGCCTTATCTCAATATACTTTTGGAAAATAGTTGGCCTTCATAACTCTGCAGGTTTTTGAATTGCAATGGCCCTTAGCTCCATTTTTCAGCTCTTATTTTTGTGATCTTGCCTCATATCCACAGGATTTCTTCAGGCCCTATTCTTCTTCTGGGGCGCCTTGCTCTGCCTTTGGTTAATTCTTCTTCCTGATGTGAAATTAGAGTGACATGTGCCCATTGAAACCACTACAGCTATTTTCTCACTTGTTCCCCCTATTCCCGTTCATTTTCCGCACTAACTGCAGACTGTGTGATTCCGGAACTTAAAGGCATTGACTCTCCATGTGGAGATGTTGTTAGTAAAGTGGCTGGAATGTTGATCCGGAGCCCCAGGAGAGGAAAATGAGGTGCATTTTAGAAACCTTTCCCGATCATATGGTATACCATCCGCTGGATGTCCCATGCATGGTTTAGCTCTAGGAAGATTCCCTTCAACTTGGAGTGTTGGGACCCTTGGAATAAGTAGCATGAAGTATTGCATTAAACTTTCGGCAGTTGCTCACCAAAGCTCACCAATCCTTTCAGCCCCAAGTTTCCAGCCTTATGTCTTATCCAGCTGTGGGTTTATATGTGGTCATTCCAGGTTGCATCACAGCCCCTGAGCGAATTTTGTAAGAATTTTTCTCTCTTTCATTGTTTCTGCGTTTTGGTTTTAAAATTTATTTCTATAAAGGGGTTTAGCTCATTTTCACTGCTGTGTTTGTGCCGCTCTGCGCACACTTGATTCCCTTATGGAGATATATCAATACATGGGTTTTAAGATTCTTATTACTCAGATATATTTCTCTGCGGTGTATAGGGTGTGTTGAGGCCAGTTCATTGAGCAAGGTGTAGATCTTTTCTGATACCTATTTTGGTTTATTGAACGGTATCTGTGCTAATTTCAAACTCTGGTTTTATGCATCACCCCACCTCTCCTTTCCCCTTAAGCTGACATAAGTGTGTTTTCTAAATGTGAGACACTGTTCTGTTTTGTAATTCATTTTTTGTGCAGCCATATTTATCCTCCCTCTATAAGTGATATCTGATGATATGTTTCTTTTTCTGTTTGACTTATTTCAAGTAGTATTATCGGACCTAAATCCACTCTTTATCCTTCTACTAGCCTTATTACATTGATTTCATGGTGAAGAGATATTCCATTGTACATAAGTACCACATTTTCTTTATCCATTGTTCTCTTTCCTGGGATATTTAAGGTGTACTGAAGTTGAGGTTCTTGTAAACAGAGTAGCCCTAAACTGTGGTGTGCTTGTGTCTTGTTGATTTTTAGACTTCCCTAGATATACTCCCGTGATTGGAAGTGCCCTATGCTCTGTCGCTCTGTTTTTTAGATGATTTAGGAACCACCATACACTTCTCCAGAGTGGCTCTTGGCAGTTCACACACTGTCCATCAGCGTATAAAGGCTCCCTGTTCTCCATGGCCTGTCCTGCATTTCTGGTGTTTACAATTTTTTCGGATGGCCCTTTTGACCGGTGGGAAATGAGACTTCTTTGTTGTGCACATTTGCATTGCTTGCTTGCTTGGTTGCCCATAAAGTGCGTATGCGTTTTTTCCTGGATATATTCAGGAAAAAACGCATACTCCCTTTTGGGCCAACTGCATCGTTGTCGAAATTCTGCCGCTTTTCATGTGCTTTAAAGGCGAGTCCAATCTATCTCTTGAAATCTGTTTCTTGCAATTCTGTCTTGCATTCAGATCCTCTTCTTTGCCTTACCTCAACATATTTTTGGACGTTAGTTTTCATTTATAACTCTGCAGGTTTGTGAATTGCAGTGACCCTGAGCTCCATTTTTTAAGTTGCTCTTTTGTGAGCTGGCCTCAAAACCGCAGGATTGCTTCAGGCCTTATTTTGGCTCCGGCGAGGCGGGCTGAGCCTTTTTTTAATTCTTATTCTTAATGGGAAATTAGAGTGACATGTGCCCGTCCAAACCCCTACAACTATTCTCTCATTGGTTCCCCCTGTTCCCGTTCATCCTCCTCACAATTTGCAAAATGTGTGAAACAGAAGTTTAAATGTGCTGATTCTCTAAGTGGGGAGATTCTAAGTAACGTGGCTGGAATGATGAACAGGAGCACCAGGAGAGGATAAATGAGGTGCATTTTAGACACATCTCCCGATCACATGGTGTACAGTCCTCTGGGTTTTCCATGCATGTTTTAGCTGTAGGAAGATTCCTTGAACCTGCAGATTTGGGACCCATTGAATGGGTACCAGGTAGTATTACTTTAAAGGGTGTGCATTTCCTCACCCAACCTCACATTTCTCTTAGCGCGAACAGTTTCCAGCCTTATGTCTCATCCTGCTGTGGGTCTAGATGTGTTCAATCCATGTTGCATCACCGTCCCTGAGGAAAAGTTGTAAGAGGTTTTCTCTGTCTCTCTGTCGTTTATTTTTTTCAATTTATTACTATATTGGTTACAGCTGATTTTCAAAGCTCTGTTTCTTGCTGCTGTACATCCACTTGATTCACGTACAGAGAGACATCAATAAATTCTTTTTCAGATTCTTACCAGTCATAGATATTCTTTTCCGGTGACTTGAGTGTGCTGAGTGCAGTTCTTTTAGCTACCGTGTAGGCCTTGTTGATTATCAGTTTGGTATTTGGAATGGTATCTTTGCTAATTTCAACCTCCTGGATGATGCCTCACCCCTCCCCACCTTTCCCGTTTAGCAGCCTCACGCGTATTTTCTACATATTTGACTATGTTTTTGTTTTGTAATTTATTTCATGTGTAGCCATTTTGGATTCCACCTTTAAGTGATATCTTATGATATGTGTCTTTTTCTTTTTGAATTATGTCACTTAGAATGATCATACGTAACTCCTCCGGAGTTGTTACAACTGGCCATATTTCATTGATTTCCAGGCTGAGTAATATTCCACTCTACATAAGTACCACATCTCTATCCATTTTTTCCCTCCAGAGACATTTAAGTTATATCCTAGTCGAGGATCTTTTAAACAGAGGGGCAGTAAACATTGGGGTGCCTGTGTCCTCTCGATTTTTGTTTTTCCCAAGATATACGCCCATGAGTGCAAGTGCCCTATGCTCTGTAGCTCATTTTTTAGATGCTTTAGTAAACACGATACACTTCTCCAGAATGGCCGTTGGCAATATACATTTCCACTATAAGCCTCACAGGGCTCCCTCTTCTCCTTGCCCTGTCCTGCATTTCTGGCGTTTACACTTTATGAGGATGGCTCTTCTGACTGATGCGAAGTGATATCTTTTGTAGTATTGATTTCCAGTGCCCACCTGTTTGGTTGGCTAAAAAAGTGTATGCCCTTTTCTTGAATATATACAGAAAAAAACACATACAGCCTTTTTGGCCAACTGCAATGTCGGCAATGTTCAGCCCCTTTTCTTGTGCTTAATGGCGAGTCCTTTCTACCTCCTCAAATCCCTTTCCTGCCATTCTCCCTTGCTTGCCAATCCTTTTCTCTGACTTTCCTCAAGACATTTTTCAGTGATAGATATTTTCAACTCTGCAGTTTCGTGAATTTTACTGCCCCTGAGTTCCATTGTTCAACTTGTGTTTATGGGAACTGGCCACAAAGCAGTGGGATTTCCTCAAGCCCTATACTGTTTCCATGGGCAACCCTAGCCTTTGGTCAATTCATCTTCCTGATTGGAAATTAGAGTGACATGTGCCTGTCTGAACACCTAGGACTTGTCTCTCATTGTTCCTCATCCTTCCGCTTCATCCTCTGGACAAATTCCAAACTGTACGCAACAGGATGTTGACAGTGTTGACATCTCCAAGTGGGGAGACTGTTAGTAAAGACGCTGGAGGGGTGAACCCGAGCACCAGGAGATGAGGAGATGAGATGCCTTTTCCAAACTCTTCCCGATCAGACGGTATACCATCCTCTGGATGTGACAGACATGTTTTAGCAGTAGGAAGAGTCCCATTCATGTAAGGAGAACACCAGGGCTTTTTCAAAATCAGTGTCTCCCCGAAACCCAAACTGGGGAGTTTTTTAAGCTACGGCTACACATATGTTCATTAAGGGCCTTGGGAAGTAGGCAGAGTGCAAACTTTAGATGACTGAAGTCTTCAGGGTCAGAAGCACTCACCACTGGCTTCCCTTAGGTTACACTTTAACTGTCATTGATAGATGATGTCAATAAAAATATCTGTTCTTTTTCCAATTATTTCCCCTTATAGGTTATTGCACAATATTGAGTGTAGTTCCCTGTGCTATACAGTAGTTCCTTGTTGATGATCTATTTTATACATAGCAGTGTGTATGTGTTAATACCAAACTGTTAATTTATCCCTCCTCCCACCTTTCCCCTTTGGTAATAATAAATTATAAGATTTTATACTTCTCAGAAATGGGGGAGCTGAAAGAGAGGTATCATTTTCAATGGAAAAGCATTTAAAACAAGATTGAAGCTTTAACCAAGATTATTAGATGTACATCCTTGGAAAGAAATCACTTCATTTCTCTAATATTGACCTGACAAATAAGACAAACCTTTTCACTGAACTTGCTTATAATAAAGTGATGGAAATATCAAATGGAAGTGTTAGAAACATCTTATTTTACCCGAGCCTTAT
Organism: Leucopleurus acutus; assembly: GCF_964270905.1. Taxonomy (NCBI): domain Eukaryota; kingdom Metazoa; phylum Chordata; class Mammalia; order Artiodactyla; family Delphinidae; genus Leucopleurus; species Leucopleurus acutus. The sequence goes on from NW_028139161.1 coordinate 184,286, forward strand.
AAACTGTTCTATGTTAACTACATTTTGGCTCACACATCTGTTCATTGAAGTTACAATAGTCTCAATTTCTGTTACTGATCCTCCAGAGTGGACCCCAACAAGGGTCCCCCTGCCCAGTGTCATTGGGGCCAACAGATCGAGACTGAGTTTGGTTCCCAAGCAAAGGAAACTTTATATTTTCATCAGAGAATGGAGAGGTGAGAGCATGCACTACCCCGTGGGCTGTGGGCTGGGCTGCTGTGTAGAGATCCTGTCAGAGTCAGTGGGAGGGAGGGGGCGGAGCTCTCAAGGGCCGGGTTGGCTGCAGCTCAGGCTCTATATCTCGGAGTCTGCACTGGGCCCCAGGAGCTGAGGTGTCGACCCAGCCATTCTGCACCAGGAAATCTGGTCTGAAGTGCCGGGTGTGGAACCTCTGCATGCGGGACCCTAGGAGCACGTGAAATTAGACAAAGCACAAAGGATAAAAAAGGTCAGACTTGACTTTATTGCCCACATTCTATTTTTATCTCCCAGGGATTTTTAATGGGCTTTGCTGGGGACAAACCCCTCCTCTGCCTTTTGTCCCGTTCCTCATTCTTGGAGTGCTGAGGGTGCAGACCCTTCTTCTGTAACTGCTGAGTGCTGAGTTGGGAGCCCTCATACCAGGGGACGAGGGTCAGAACTTCTCCCCAGCAGCCTCCAGGTGACGTTGATTGGCCCCAGGACCCCTGCCTCCCTGCTCGTCCGCCTGAGCACCAGCATTGGAAGTGTTATAGATTCTAATGACCTTTAAGGGTCCAGGAAAGAGATGTGCAGAGACGCTGTGGGGGCCGGTTTCACCCCGCCCCACATTTGTTCGGCCACCTTAGGCTGACCGTTTCTGCCAGCCTAGATGCTCTGACCAGTAGTCTGCTCTTTCTTCAATTAGGCCCCTGAATTAACGTAAAAACAGCACCAGGTGTCAGAGCCCTGCCCGCTCAACTCCCAGACAGTCCAGGGTCAGTGGTGATCAAGGACCATGATGGCCACTGAGTTAACAGCCTTTTGAAGTAAACAGGAGTCCAGCCGGTCTTATTGGCCACCATCATCACGGTGTCTGTAGGCTTTTCTATGGTGACAGTGTGATATACGGTTCCCCCGCCAAGATTATTAGCTCCCCTCTGGGTGCAGGAAGTCCTGCAAGCAGTAGTCTACTCCTTCGGGACACACTATTGTTGTTTTATGAGAGAAACTCCAGGTCAAGTGATGTTCACACGAGTCGTCATGGTGCCCTGTTGCCCCCGGTTATCTCTCTGGATGTTGGAGTTGGAGGGCCTCCTCACTCGAGGTCGGTGTGCCCACGGAGCGAACCCTGCAACTTCAGGGCATGGTTGGTGATTAGGATCACCACGTGGGGTCCTTTTCCCTTAGGAGAGAGGTGGCCTTTTGGGCTGCTGATTTCCAGGTTTTTAGATACCGCCAGTATCTTGGCCAGATGTGGCAGTGGGCCAAGCCCCTTGGTGACTGTAGTTTATCCTACCTGGATGGCATTCTTGCGTTGTTCCATTTCAAGTGGTCCCAGTTTTTGCACTAATTTTCCAATGGCGATTCACCTTTCACCGGGAATGGAAAGGTCAAAGGGTTTAGCTCAATTAGGGAGTTCCAGGGCAAGGGTCTGAATTGACTGCTCTTTCCATTCTTGAAAGGCCACTTCTGGATTCTGTTCAAAAGGATCATCATCTTTTCCTTTCAGTGTTTCATATAGAGGCCCAGCTAGTAGACTGTAGTTAGGGATCCAGAAGCAGCAAACCCTGGCCTCCCCAGGAACCCCTAAGCTGTCTTCTAGTTTTAGAAAGGGGTAAGGCTGCAAATGGTTTCTTCCCTTTCCTGGGATGGGCTTCTCTGACCTTGTGTGAGAATGAAGCCCAGGCAGGTCACTGCAGTCTGTGATATTTGAGCTTTTTCTTGGACAACTTCTATCCTTTATTGGCTTGGTAGTTCAGAGGCCTCCTTAGTAGGGCTGGCGATCAGAATGTCGTCTGCATATTGAAGGAGGGTTTCCTTTTCCAGAGGTAGAACTTTTCGGTCGTTAGCTAAGCTTTCCCCAAAGATGGTGTGGGAATTTTTGAACCCTTGGGGCAAGACGGCCCGGAAGTATTGTTTTAGTTGTATGTTGAGTCCTGCCACTCACAAGCCAAAATTTCTTGTGACTCTGGGACTAATGGAATACAAAAGAAGGCATCATTGAAGACTAATACAGAATACCATGTCCTGGTGGTTGGTAGAATGACCAGCAGGGTGTAGGAATCAGGAGTAACTGGAGGTATATCCTCGGTGGCTTCACTGACTGTCCTGACATCCTTTACCAGGTCCCCAGCAGCCCATGGGGCTCTCGTGGTCAGGCCAATCCCAGGATATGGAGCTCTCCTGGGCAGGTACCCCACCCCCAACCCAGCCCACGGGGCTCTCATGGTCAGGCCCCTCCCAGGATACAGAGCTACCCTTGCAGGTACCGTGGCAGGGCTGGGCACACAGGAACCGTGTACATAGCCCTCATTGAAGAGCACCCCCAGCTCACCTGTCGCTCAGAGCTGACACAGAGCACCTCAGAGCAGGACTTGAACTAACAAACAGCAGCTCCGACAGGTCTGTGACCCTGGGCATCACTCTGTGTGGCCTCCCTCCACCTGGTCTTCCAGAGACTTCCACTGCACCCAGGGCACCAGGCCTCTGTCTCCAACCACCACCCACCCCTCCTCTCCCTGACTCCTGGGTTCCTCTCATTAGGAGAGGGTTTTCTTGAAGTTGTCTCCCACTCATGGGCCAGATAAAATGATTAGAAAACAAGCCAAAGCTGCAGCCCCTTGTCTATCCTGACTCTCAGGAGCCCACACCTGTTCCTTGGACCTGGCCGGTTCAGCAAGTTCCATTTTCTGCAACTGTGAGCCCCTGAGGGGTGATGATTGGCTACCTGGGCAGCCTTACCATGCCGGCCAGCCCTCCCCAGGTGTGCCTGGGTTGAGATCAATATAAATACCACTCCAGGCAGCAAAAGCCCCTGCAGCTGTGCCTGACGCCATTTTCTCTGCCCTGTCAGCAGTCTCGGGGCTGGGCTGGTGGGAGGGAGTGAGAGGCCACGGCTTTGTGGGTGGCCCAGTGTGAGTGGGGCTCTGCTGGACTTTCTGCAGCAGTTGCCAGGCTGCCACCTGCTAAAGAAGAGGATGTGTCACCCATACCTGCTGCTGGAATTTCTCCCTGGGCAGAGGTGAGGAAGGAAAAAAGCAGTGGGGGCAGGGACAGGACGGGTATCTCAGGCAGGGAAATGGAAATCTTCCAGAAGAGCACCCAGGGCCAGGACCATCCTGGCTGGCCTGCAGGCACCAAGTCAGCTGGCATGCTGTCACTCGTGTGGCTCCATGGCCCTTCCTCTAGGCTTTCAAGTCCTTGTATATATTCAGGTGTTTTACCTGGGAAGGGCGGGAACAGTTCAGCAGCAACTGGCCTGGGGCTCAGCTCACGTTTACTCACAGATGCCTCGGCACGGTGCCCCAGCTTTGCAATGAGGACGCTTGTTGTGTGGGGGCTGCTGGCTGAATGGGAGACGATTCCCCACCACTGACCAACTTCAGAATTGTTTACAACTGGAGCAAGTGCCCTGATACGGTTTTCCTCTGAGTAACTGGTGGGTTCTGTTTTTTTTTTTCTCTTTTTCGTTTTTGGTTCAAGGTAGATTTTATTCCTCTTTTTTGTATTTACAGATATAAGCATGGAAATAATTTATTCATATAAATACATGTATGTGAAGGGAATAATTGTTTTTTCTGTTTTATTTTTTAAATTTTATTTCTTTTTAATTTTGAATTTTATTTTATATTTTTATACAGCAGGTTCTCATTGGTTATCTATTTTATACATATAAATGTTTACATGCCAATCCCAATCTCTCAACTCCTCCCACCACCACCCCTCCAAGAGCTTTCCCCCCTTGTTGTCCATACGATTGTTGTCTATATCTGTTGCTCTATTTATGCCTTGCAAAACGGTTAATCTGTACAGTTTTTCTAGGTTCCACTTATATGCATGAATATACAAGATTTGTTTTTCTCTTTCTGACTTACTTCACTCTGTATGACAGTCTCTAGATCCATCGACGTCTCTACAAATGACCCAATTTCATTCCTTTCATGGCTTAGTAATATTCCATTTTATATATGTACCACAGCTTTATGCATTCGTCTGTCTGTGGGCATTTAGGTTGCTTCCATTACCTCGATATTGTAAATAGTGATGCAATGAACATTGCGGTGAATGTCTCTTTTTGATTTATGGTTTTGTCTGGGTATATGTCCAGTCCTGGGATTGCTGTATCATATGGTAATTCTATTATTAGTTTCTTAAGAAACTCCATATTGTTCTCCATAGTGAATGTATCAATTTATATTCCCAACAATAGTGGAAGAGGGTTCCTTTTCTCCACACCCTTTCCAGCATTTGTTGTTTGTAGATTTTCAGATGATGCCCATTCTAACAGGTGTGAGGTGATACCTCATTGTTGAGTCCATTTCGTTGAGCAGGGGGTAGGTCTTGTCTATTACATATTTGGCTTATGGAACGGTATCTGTGCTAATTTCAAACTCTGGTTTTATGCAGCACCCCCTTAACTCACCTTTCCCCTTAAGCAAGCATAAGTTGGTTTTCTAATCTTGAGACCCTGTTCTGTTTTGTAATTCAGTTCATGTGTAGCCAAGTTTACATTCCGTGCATTAGTGATACCTTATGATGTTTCTTTTTCTGTGTGACTTATTTCACTTAGAATCATCATGCCTCAATCCACTCATTATGCTGGTACAGGCCTGGTGACACAGATTTCATTGCTGAGTGGTATTCTGTTGTATGTAAGTACCGCAACTTCTTTATCAATTATTTGTTCTCTGGGATATTTAACTCGTACTGTAGAAGAGGTTCCTGTAAACAGAGCCGTCCCAAATTTTGGGGTGGCTGTGTCTTTTTGATTTTAATTTCCCTAAGCTATAGGACCATAAGTGGAAATGCCCTAGACTCTGTTGCTTTGTTTTTCAGATGTATCAGGAAACACCATACACTTCTCCAGAGTGGCTGTTGGCAATTTACATCCCGCCCATCAGCATAACAAGGCTCCTTTTTCCCCATGGCCTGTCTTGCCTTTCTGGATTTTACACTTTTCTCAGATGGCCCTTTAGACCGGGGGGAAGTGACACTCATAGTTCGGATTTCCATTGCAAGCTTGCTTGGTTTGCCAAAAAGGGCGTATGTGTTTTTTCCTGAATATATTCAGGAACAAACTCATACGCCCTTTGTTGCCAAGTGCATCATTGTCGATGTTCTGCCTCTTTTCCTATGCTTTAAATGCAAATCCAGTCTACCTCCTGAAATCGGTTTCCTGAAATTCTGCCCCGCTTTCAAGTCCTCTTCGCAGCCTTACTTCAATATATTTTTGGACATTATCTGTCATTTATAACTCTCCAGGTTTGTGAATTACAGGGCCCCTGAGCTCCTTTCTTCAACTCGCTTTCTTGTGAGCTGGCCGCAAACCCGCAAGACTGCTTCAGGCCCTAATCTGCTTCTGGCAGGGCACGCTGAGCCTTTGGTTAATTTCTCTTCCTGGTGGGAAATGAGTGTTAAATATGCCCGTCCAGACACCTACCTCACTCTCAACCCCTTGGTGATGTGGGTCCTCTGGTTTGTGGCCACCTTTTCTGGGTTCCTCACCTTTCGATGATGTGGCCCCACTAGTGTGAGGACACTCCTGCCTGGTTCTCATCCACGTGGTTATGTGGACCCCCTGGTGAGAGTCTGTTCCTGGCTTTGTTCCTCACCCACCTGTGAGGGAGACCCTCTGCTGATAGGTCACTCCTGCATGGCTGGCACACATTGCCTTGGTGAAGTCAGCCATGTGGTGGCAGTTGGAGCGTGCTGGGAATCTCCTCGCCCCGGTGATGAGGGCCCTCTTGCGTCAGGCCCTAACTGCTGGGCTCACCAACTTTTCTTAGGGAGCCCAGTGATGCTTTGGCACTCCTCTTAGGATCCCATCTCCATGGAGATGTGGGCCTTCTGCTCTGAGGTCCCAACGGCTGGGTTGTTCACATTTTCATGATGTGGGCTCTCTGGTGTTCACAGAGGCCTGGATCCCATAGCCTCTGTGCTCTTGGCCGCCTGCTGGGAGGTTCCAACTGCTGGATTCCTCACTTTTTTAATTTTTTGGGCCCTCTGTTGTGAGGATCCTCCTGCCTGCCTCACTCCCAGCCCCTTCGTGATGTGTGTCGTCTGGTTTGAGGCCACATGTGCTGGGTTCCTCACCTTTTGATGATGTGGGACCAATGGTCTTAGGAGACTCCTGCCTGGTTCACATCCCCTTGGTGATGTGGGCCCTCTGTTGAGAGTCTGATCCTGGCTGGGTTCCTCACCCATCTGTGAGGTGGGCCGTCTGCTGTGAGGTCACTCCTGCCTGGCTTGCTCACCTCGCCTTGTGGACATGAGCCCTCTGGTGGCACTTGGAGCCTGCTGGGAGCCTCCTCTCCTGGGTGATGAGGGCCCTCTGGCGTCAGGCCCTAACTGCTGGGCTCCCCACATTTTGTGATGTGCGCCCAGAGGTGCAAGGACACTCCAGCCAGGTTCACATCCCCATTGGGATGTGGGCCTTCTGCTCTGAGGTCCCAAAGCCTGGGTTGCTCACAGTTTCATGATGTGGGCTCTCTGGTATTAGTTCACTCCTGCCTGCATCCCATAGCTTCTGTGCTCTGGGCCGCCTGCTGGGAGGTTCCAACTGCTGGATTCCTCACCTTTCTTATTCTTTGGGCCCTCTGTTTTTAGGCTACTCCTGCCTGTCTCACTCCCATTCCCTTTGTGATATGTGTCCTCTGATTTGAGGCCACATGTGCTGGGTTCCTCACCTTTCGATGATGTGACCCCACTCGTGTGAGGACACTCCTGCCTGGTTCCCATCCCCTTGGTGAGGTGGGCCCTCTGGCGAGAGTCTAATCCTGGCTGGGTTCCTCAACGTTCTGTGAGGTAGGCCCTCTGCTGTGAGGTCACTCCTGCCTGGCTGGCACACGTCACCTTGGAGACGTGAGCCCTCTGGTGGCAGTTGGAGCGTGCAGGGCGCCTCCTCCTCTCGGTGATGACGGCCCTCTGGCGTCAGGCCCTAAATGGTGGGCTCCCCACATTTTCTGATGTGCGCCCAGTGGTGCGAGGACACTCCAGCCAGGTTCCCATTCCCATGGGGATGTGGTCCTTCTGCGCTGAGGTCTCAACTCCTGGGTTGCTCACAGTTTTGTGATGTGGGCCCTCTGCTGTGAGTTCACTGTGGCCTGGATCCCATAGCCTCGGTGTTCTGGGCCGCCTGCTGGAAGGTCTAAATGCTGGAATCCTCACGTTTTTTTATATTATGTGCCCTGTGTTGTGAGGCTACTCCTGCCTACCTCACTCCAAGGCCCTTGGTGATGTGGGTCCTCTGGTTTGAGGACACATGTGCTGGGTTCCTCACCTTAAGATGATGAGGCCCCACTGGTGTGAGGATAATCCTGACTGGGTCCCATCCCCTTTGTGATGTGGGCCCTCTGGTGAGAGTCTGATCCTGGCTGGGTTCCTCACCCATCTGTGAGGTGGGCCCTCTACTATCAGGTAACTCTTGCCTGGGTTGCTCACCTCGCCTTGTTGACATGAGCCCTCTGGTGGCAATTGGACCCTGCTGGGAGCCTCCTCAGCTCTGTGATGAGGGCCCTCTGACGTCAGGCCCTAACTGCTGGGCTCCCCAACTTTTCTTAGTGAGCCCAGTGTTGCTCAAGCACTCCTCTTAGGTTCCCATCCCCATGGGGATGTGGGCCTTCTGCTCTGAGGTTCCAACGGCTGGGTTGATCACAGTTTCATGATGTGGGCTCTCTGGTGTTAGTTCACTGTGGCCTGGATCCCATAGCCTCTGTGGTCTTGGCTGCCTGCTGGGAGGTTCCAACTGCTCGATTCCTCAACTTTTGTATTCTATGGGTCCTGTGTTGTGATGCTCCTCCTGCCTGCCTCACTCGCAACCCCTTCGTGATGTGGGTCTTCTGGTTTGAGGCCACATGTGCTGGGTTAGGCAACTTTCAATGATGTGGCCCCACTGGTGTGAGGACACTCCTGCCTGGTTCCCATCCCCTTGGTGATGTGGGCCTTCTGGTGACAGTCTTATCCTGGCTGGGTTCCTCACTCTTCTGTGAGGTAGGCCCTCTGCTGTGAGGTCAATCCTGCCTGACTTGCACACATCACCTTGGCGACGTGGGCCCTCTGTTGGCACATGGAACCTGCTGGGAGCCTCCTGCCCTCGGTGATGACGGCCCTCTAGCATCAGGCTCTAACTGCTGGGCTCCCCACGTTTTCTGATGTGAGCCCAGTGATGCCAGGACACTCCTGTCAGGTTCCCATCCCCATGGGGATGTGGGCTTTCTGCTCTGAGGTCCCAATGCCTGGGTTGCTCACAGTTTCATGATGTGGGCTCTCTGGTGTTAGTTAACTCCTGCCTGCATCCCATAGCTTCTGTGCTCTCGGCCGCCTGCTGGGAGGTTCCAAATGCTGGATTCCTCACTTTTTTTATTCTTTGGGCCCTCTGTTTTTAGGCTACTCCTACCTGCCTCACTCCCATCCCCTTTGTGATGTATGTCCTCTGATATGAGGCCACATGTGCTGGGTTCCTCACCTTTCGATGATGTGGCCCCACTGGTGGGAGGACAGTCCTGACTGGTTCCCATCCCCTTGGTGTTGTGGGCCCTCTGGTGAGAGTCTCATCCTGCCTCGGTTCCTCACCCTTCTGTGAGATAGGCCCTCTGCTGTGAGGTCACTACTGCCTGGCTGGCGCATGCCACCTTGTAGACGTGGTCCCTCTGTTGGCAGTTGGAACCTGCTGGGAGTCTCCTCCCCTCAGTTATGAGGGCCCCCTGGCATCAGGCCCTAACTGCTGGGCTCCTAACATTTTCTGATATGTGCTAAGTGGTGCAAAGCCACTCCTGCCAGGTTCCCATCCCAATGGGGATGTGGGCCTTCTGTTCTGAGGTCCCAACAGCTGGGCTGCTCACAGGTTCATGATGTGGGCCCTCTGCTGTGAGTTCACTGCGGCCTGGATCCCATAGCCTCGGTGCTCTGGGCCACTTGCTGGGAGGTTCCAACTGCTGGATTCCTCAACTTTTATATTCTATGGACCCTGTGTTGTGAGGCCAGTCCTGCCAGCCTCATTCCGAACCCCTTGGTGATGTGGTTCCTCTGGTTTGAGGACACATGTGCTGGGATCCTCACCTTTCGATGATGTTGTCCCACTGGTGTGGGGACACTCCTGCCTGGTTCCCATCCCCTTGGTGATGTGGGCCCTCTGGTGAGAGTCTGATGTTGGCTGGGTTTCTCACCCTTCTGTGAGGTGGGACCTCTGCTGTGAGGTAACTCCTGCCTGGCATGCTCACGTTGCCTTGGCAATGTGAGCCCTCAGGTGGCACTTGGAGCCTGCTGGGAATCTCCTCCCCTCAGTTATGAGAGCTCTGGATAAAACACATATGCCCTTTTTTGCCAAGTGCATTATTTTCCAAGTTCTGTCTCTTTTCCTATGCTTTAAGAGCTACTCCCGTGTACGTTCTGAAATCAGTTTCCAGCAATTCTGCCCCGCATTCAAGTCCTCTTCACAGCCTTACTTCAGTATAATTTTGGATGATAGCTGTCATTTATAACTCCGCAGGTTTCTGAATTACAGTGCCCCTGAGCTCCTTTCTTCAACTCACTATCTTGTGAGCTGGCCGCAACACCGCAGGATCTCCTCAGGCCCTAATCTAGTTCCAGCATGGCACACGGAGCCTTTGGTTCATTTATCTTCCTGGTGGGAAATGAGAGTTAAATTTGCCCGTCCAGACACCTACAGATAGTCTCCCATTGCTTCTCCTTATTCCTGTTCATCTTCCGAAGAAATTGCAAACTGGGCCAAACAGGAGGTTAAAGGCACTGACTCTCCAAGTGGGGAGAGTGTTAGTAAAGCGTCTGGAATGTTGCACCCGAGTACCAGGGGACGAAAACTGAGACACATTTGAACACGTTTCCCGATCACACGGTGGATCATACTCTGGGTTCCACATGCATGTTTTAGCTGAAGGAAGAATCCCTTAAACCTGGAGAGTTGAGACCCATGGAATGGGTACCATGCAATATGACTTCAAAGAGTCTGCATTTGCTAACCGAACCTCACCAATCCTATCACTGCTGGGTTTATGACACTGTACACACGCTTGATTCTCTTTCGGAGACATATAAATCCATAGGTTTTAAGATTCTTACTAGTCAGGTATATTCTTAGTCGTTTAATATGGGGTGTTGAGTCCACTTCGTTGAGCAAGGAGTAGCTCTTGTCTATTACATATTTGGCTTATGGAACAGTATCTGTGCTAATTTCAATCTCTGATTTTATGCCGCACCCCAACTCACCTTTCCCCTTAAGCAAGCATAAGTTGGTTTTCTACATTTGACACCCTGTTCTGTTTTGTAATTCAGTTCCTGTGTAGCCAAGTTTACATTCCGTGTAGTAGTGATATCTTATGATGTTTCTTTTTCTGTGTGACTTATTTCTCTTAGAATCATCATACCTGAATCCACTCATTATGCTGTCACGTGCCTGATGACATAGATTTCTTTGCTGAGTGATATTGCATTGTACGTAAGTACCACAATTTCTTTATCCATTTTTCGCTTTCTGCGATATTGAACCTGTACCGTAAACGAGGTTCTTGTAAACAGAGCCATCCCAAACTTTGGGGAGGCTGTGTCTTTTTGATTATTATTTCCCTAAGCTATACGACCATAAGTGGAAATGCCCTAGGCTCTGTTGCTTTGTTTTTTGGATGTTTCAGGAAACACCATACACTTCTCCAGAGTGGCTGTTGGCAATTTACATCCCGCCCATCAGCATAACAAGGCTCCCTGTTCTCCATGGCCTGTCCTGCCTTTCTGGATTTTACACTTTTTTCAGATGGCCCTTTTGACCAGGGGGCAGTGAGACTTCATTGTAGTGCAGATTTCCTTTGCAAGCTTGCTTGGTTGGCCAAAAAGGGCGTATGCGTTTTTTCCTGAATATATTCAGGAAAAAACGCATACGCCCTTTTTGGCCAAGTACATCATTGTGGACATTCTGCCTCTTTTCCTATGCTTTACATGCAATTCCAGTCTACCTCCTGAAATCGGTTTCCTGCAATTCTGCCCCGCTTTCAACTCCTCTTGGCAGCCTTACTTCAATATATTTTTGGAAGATAGCTGTCATTTATAACTCTGCAGGTTTGTGAATTACAGTGCCCCTGAGCTCCTTTCTTCAACTCGCTTTCTTGTGAGCTGGCCGCAACACCGCAGGATCTCCTCAGGCCCTAATCTAGTTCCAGCATGGCACACGGAGCCTTTGGTTAATTCCTCTTCCTGGTGGGAAATGAGAGTTAAATTTGCCCGTCCAGACACCTCCACCTAGTCTCTCATTGGTTCTCCCTCTTCCTGTTTATCTTACGCAGAAATTGCAAACTGGGCCAAACAAGAGGTTAAAGGCACTGACTCTCCAAGTGGGGAGAGTGTTAGTAAAGCGTCTGGAATGTTGCACCTGAGTACCAGGGGACGAAAACTGAGACACATTTGAACACGTTTCCCGATCACACGGTGGATCATACTCTGGGTTCCACATGCATGTTTTTGCTGAAGGAAGAATCCCTTAAACATGGAGAGTTGAGACCCATGGAATGGGTACCATGCAATATGACTTGAAAGGGTCTGCATTTGCTCACCGAACCTCACCAATCCTATCACTGCTGCGTTTATGCCGCTGTATACACGCTTGATTCTCTTTCGGAGACATATAAATCCATAGGTTTTAAGATTCTTACTAGTCAGGTATATTCTTAGGCGTTTAATATTGGGTGTTGAGTCCACATCGTTGAGCAAGGAGTAGCTCTTGTCTATTACATATTTGTCTTATGGAACGGTATCTGTGCTAACTTCAATCTGTGGTTTTATGCCGCACCCCAACTCACCTTTCCCCTTAAGCAAGCATAAGTTGGTTTTCTACATTTGAGACGCTGTTCTGTTTTGTAATTCAGTTTCTGTGTAGCCAAGTTTACATTCCGTGTAGTAGTGATATCTTATGATGTTTCTTTTTCTGTGTGACTTATTTCTCTTAGAATCATCATACCTGAATCCACTCATTATGCTGTCACAGGCCTGATGACATAGATTTCATTGCTGAGTGATATTGCATTGTACGTAAGTACCACAACTTCTTCATCCATTTTTCGCTTTCTGCGATATTGAACCTGTACCGTAAACGAGGTTCTTGTAAACAGAGCCATCCCAAACTTTGGGGTACCTGTGTCTTTTTGATTTTAATTTCCCTAAGCTATAGGACCGTAATTGGAAGTGCCCTCAGCTCTGTTGCTTTGTTTTTTGGATGTTTCAGGAAACACCATACACTTCTCCAGAGTGGCTGTTGGCAATTTACATGCCGCCCATCAGCATAACAAGGCTCCCAGTTCTCCATGGCCTGTCCTGCCTTTCTGGATTTTACACTTTTTTCAGATGGCCCTTTGACCGGGGTGAAGTGAGACTTCATTGTAGTGCAGATTTTGTTTGCGAGTTTGCTTGGTTGGCCAGAAAGGGCGTATGCGTTTCTTCCTGAATATATTCCTGAATATATTCAGGAAAAAACGCATACGCCCTTTTTGGCCAAGTGCATCATTGTGGACGTTCTGCCTCTTTTCCTATGCTTTACATGCAATTCCAGTCTACCTCCTGCAATTGGTTTCCTGCAGTTCTGCCTTGCTCTCAGTGCCTCTTCATAGCCTTATCTCAATATACTTTTGGAAAATAGTTGGCCTTCATAACTCTGCAGGTTTTTGAATTGCAATGGCCCTTAGCTCCATTTTTCAGCTCTTATTTTTGTGATCTTGCCTCATATCCACAGGATTTCTTCAGGCCCTATTCTTCTTCTGGGGCGCCTTGCTCTGCCTTTGGTTAATTCTTCTTCCTGATGTGAAATTAGAGTGACATGTGCCCATTGAAACCGCTACAGCTATTTTCTCACTTGTTCCCCCTATTCCCATTCATTTTCCGCACTAACTGCAGACTGTGTGATTCCGGAACTTAAAGGCATTGACTCTCCATGTGGAGATGTTGTTAGTAAAGTGGCTGGAATGTTGATCCGGAGCCCCAGGAGAGGAAAATGAGGTGCATTTTAGAAACCTTTCCCGATCATATGGTATACCATCCGCTGGATTTCCCATGCATGGTTTAGCTCTAGGAAGATTCCCTTCAACTTGGAGTGTTGGGACCCTTGGAATAAGTAGCATGAAGTATTGCATTAAACTTTCGGCAGTTGCTCACCAAAGCTCACCAATCCTTTCAGCCCCAAGTGTCCAGCCTTATGTCTTATCCAGCTGTGGGTTTATATGTGGTCATTCCAAGTTGCATCACAGCCCCTGAGCGAATTTTGTAAGAATTTTTCTCTCTTTCATTGTTTCTGCGTTTTGGTTTTAAAATTTATTTCTATAAAGGGGTTTAGCTCATTTTCACTGCTGTGTTTGTGCCGCTCTGCGCACACTTGATTCCCTTATGGAGATATATCAATACATGGGTTTTAAGATTCTTATTACTCAGATATATTTCTCTGCGGTGTATAGGGTGTGTTGAGGCCAGTTCATTGAGCAAGGTGTAGATCTTTTCTGATACCTATTTTGGTTTATTGAACGGTATCTGTGCTAATTTCAAACTCTGGTTTTATGCATCACCCCACCTCTCCTTTCCCCTTAAGCTGACATAAGTGTGTTTTCTAAATGTGAGACACTGTTCTGTTTTGTAATTCATTTTTTGTGCAGCCATATTTATCCTCCCTCTATAAGTGATATCTGATGATATGTTTCTTTTTCTGTTTGACTTATTTCAAGTAGTATTATCGGACCTAAATCCACTCTTTATCCTTCTACTAGCCTTATTACATTGATTTCATGGTGAAGAGATATTCCATTGTACATAAGTACCACATTTTCTTTATCCATTGTTCTCTTTCCTGGGATATTTAAGGTGTACTGAAGTTGAGGTTCTTGTAAACAGAGTAGCCCTAAACTGTGGTGTGCTTGTGTCTTGTTGATTTTTAGACTTCCCTAGATATACTCCCGTGATTGGAAGTGCCCTATGCTCTGTCGCTCTGTTTTTTAGATGATTTAGGAACCACCATACACTTCTCCAGAGTGGCTCTCGGCAGTTCACACACTGTCCATCAGCGTATAAAGGCTCCCTGTTCTCCATGGCCTGTCCTGCATTTCTGGTGTTTACAATTTTTTCGGATGGCCCTTTTGACCGGTGGGAAATGAGACTTCTTTGTTGTGCACATTTGCATTGCTTGCTTGCTTGGTTGCCCATAAAGTGCGTATGCGTTTTTTCCTGGATATATTCAGGAAAAAACGCATACTCCCTTTTGGGCCAACTGCATCGTTGTCGAAATTCTGCCGCTTTTCATGTGCTTTAAAGGCGAGTCCAATCTATCTCTTGAAATCTGTTTCTTGCAATTCTGTCTTGCATTCAGATCCTCTTCTTTGCCTTACCTCAACATATTTTTGGACGTTAGTTTTCATTTATAACTCTGCAGGTTTGTGAATTGCAGTGACCCTGAGCTCCATTTTTTAAGTTGCTCTTTTGTGAGCTGGCCTCAAAACCGCAGGATTGCTTCAGGCCCTATTTTGGCTCCGGCGAGGCGGGCTGAGCCTTTTTTTAATTCTTATTCTTAATGGGAAATTAGAGTGACATGTGCCCGTCCAAACCCCTACAACTATTCTCTCATTGGTTCCCCCTGTTCCCGTTCATCCTCCTCACAATTTGCAAAATGTGTGAAACAGAAGTTTAAATGTGCTGATTCTCTAAGTGGGGAGATTCTAAGTAACGTGGCTGGAATGATGAACAGGAGCACCAGGAGAGGATAAATGAGGTGCATTTTAGACACATCTCCCGATCACATGGTGTACAGTCCTCTGGGTTTTCCATGCATGTTTTAGCTGTAGGAAGATTCCTTGAACCTGCAGATTTGGGACCCATTGAATGGGTACCAGGTAGTATTACTTTAAAGGGTGTGCATTTCCTCACCCAACCTCACATTTCTCTTAGCGCGAACAGTTTCCAGCCTTATGTCTCATCCTGCTGTGGGTCTAGATGTGTTCAATCCATGTTGCATCACCGTCCCTGAGGAAAAGTTGTAAGAGGTTTTCTCTGTCTCTCTGTCGTTTATTTTTTTCAATTTATTACTATATTGGTTACAGCTGATTTTCAAAGCTCTGTTTCTTGCTGCTGTACATCCACTTGATTCACGTACAGAGAGACATCAATAAATTCTTTTTCAGATTCTTACCAGTCATAGATATTCTTTTCCGGTGACTTGAGTGTGCTGAGTGCAGTTCTTTTAGCTACCGTGTAGGCCTTGTTGATTATCAGTTTGGTATTTGGAATGGTATCTTTGCTAATTTCAACCTCCTGGATGATGCCTCACCCCTCCCCACCTTTCCCGTTTAGCAGCCTCACGCGTATTTTCTACATATTTGACTATGTTTTTGTTTTGTAATTTATTTCATGTGTAGCCATTTTGGATTCCACCTTTAAGTGATATCTTATGATATGTGTCTTTTTCTTTTTGAATTATGTCACTTAGAATGATCATACGTAACTCCTCCGGAGTTGTTACAACTGGCCATATTTCATTGATTTCCAGGCTGAGTAATATTCCACTCTACATAAGTACCACATCTCTATCCATTTTTTCCCTCCAGAGACATTTAAGTTATATCCTAGTCGAGGATCTTTTAAACAGAGGGGCAGTAAACATTGGGGTGCCTGTGTCCTCTCGATTTTTGTTTTTCCCAAGATATACGCCCATGAGTGCAAGTGCCCTATGCTCTGTAGCTCATTTTTTAGATGCTTTAGTAAACACAATACACTTCTCCAGAATGGCCGTTGGCAATATACATTTCCACTATAAGCCTCACAGGGCTCCCTCTTCTCCTTGCCCTGTCCTGCATTTCTGGCGTTTACACTTTATGAGGATGGCTCTTCTGACTGATGCGAAGTGATATCTTTTGTAGTATTGATTTCCAGTGCCCACCTGTTTGGTTGGCTAAAAAAGTGTATGCCCTTTTCTTGAATATATACAGAAAAAAACACATACAGCCTTTTTGGCCAACTGCAATGTCGGCAATGTTCAGCCCCTTTTCTTGTGCTTAATGGCGAGTCCTTTCTACCTCCTCAAATCCCTTTCCTGCCATTCTCCCTTGCTTGCCAATCCTTTTCTCTGACTTTCCTCAAGACATTTTTCAGTGATAGATATTTTCAACTCTGCAGTTTCATGAATTTTACTGCCCCTGAGTTCCATTGTTCAACTTGTGTTTATGGGAACTGGCCACAAAGCAGTGGGATTTCCTCAAGCCCTATACTGTTTCCATGGGCAACCCTAGCCTTTGGTCAATTCATCTTCCTGATTGGAAATTAGAGTGACATGTGCCTGTCTGAACACCTAGGACTTGTCTCTCATTGTTCCTCATCCTTCCGCTTCATCCTCTGGACAAATTCCAAACTGTACGCAACAGGATGTTGACAGTGTTGACATCTGCAAGTGGGGAGACTGTTAGTAAAGACGCTGGAGGGGTGAACCCGAGCACCAGGAGATGAGGAGATGAGATGCCTTTTCCAAACTCTTCCCGATCAGACGGTATACCATCCTCTGGATGTGACAGACATGTTTTAGCAGTAGGAAGAGTCCCATTCATGTAAGGAGAACACCAGGGCTTTTTCAAAATCAGTGTCTCCCCGAAACCCAAACTGGGGAGTTTTTTAAGCTACGGCTACACATATGTTCATTAAGGGCCTTGGGAAGTAGGCAGAGTGCAAACTTTAGATGACTGAAGTCTTCAGGGTCAGAAGCACTCACCACTGGCTTCCCTTAGGTTACACTTTAACTGTCATTGATAGATGATGTCAATAAAAATATCTGTTCTTTTTCCGATTATTTCCCCTTATAGGTTATTGCACAATATTGAGTGTAGTTCCCTGTGCTATACAGTAGTTCCTTGTTGATGATCTATTTTATACATAGCAGTGTGTATGTGTTAATTCCAAACTGTTAATTTATCCCTCCTCCCACCTTTCCCCTTTGGTAATAATAAATTATAAGATTTTATACTTCTCAGAAATGGGGGAGCTGAAAGAGAGGTATCATTTTCAATGGAAAAGCATTTAAAACAAGATTGAAGCTTTAACCAAGATTATTAGATGTACATCCTTGGAAAGAAATCACTTCATTTCTCTAATATTGACCTGACAAATAAGACAAACCTTTTCACTGAACTTGCTTATAATAAAGTGATGGAAATATCAAATGGAAGTGTTAGAAACATCTTATTTTACCCGAGCCTTATAAACTGTTCTATGTTAACTACATTTTGGCTCACACATCTGTTCATTGAAGTTACAATAGTCTCAATTTCTGTTACTGATCCTCCAGAGTGGACCCCAACAAGGGTCCCCCTGCCCAGTGTCATTGGGGCCAACAGATCGAGACTGAGTTTGGTTCCCAAGCAAAGGAAACTTTATATTTTCATCAGAGAATGGAGAGGTGAGAGCATGCACTACCCCGTGGGCTGTGGGCTGGGCTGCTGTGTAGAGATCCTGTCAGAGTCAGTGGGAGGGAGGGGGCGGAGCTCTCAAGGGCCGGGTTGGCTGCAGCTCAGGCTCTATATCTCGGAGTCTGCACTGGGCCCCAGGAGCTGAGGTGTCGACCCAGCCATTCTGCACCAGGAAATCTGGTCTGAAGTGCTGGGTGTGGAACCTCTGCATGCGGGACCCTAGGAGCACGTGAAATTAGACAAAGCACAAAGGATAAAAAAGGTCAGACTTGACTTTATTGCCCACATTCTATTTTTATCTCCCAGGGATTTTTAATGGGCTTTGCTGGGGACAAACCCCTCCTCTGCCTTTTGTCCCGTTCCTCATTCTTGGAGTGCTGAGGGTGCAGACCCTTCTTCTGTAACTGCTGAGTGCTGAGTTGGGAGCCCTCATACCAGGGGACGAGGGTCAGAACTTCTCCCCAGCAGCCTCCAGGTGACGTTGATTGGCCCCAGGACCCCTGCCTCCCTGCTCGTCCGCCTGAGCACCAGCATTGGAAGTGTTATAGATTCTAATGACCTTTAAGGGTCCAGGAAAGAGATGTGCAGAGACGCTGTGGGGGCCGGTTTCACCCCGCCCCACATTTGTTCGGCCACCTTAGGCTGACCGTTTCTGCCAGCCTAGATGCTCTGACCAGTAGTCTGCTCTTTCTTCAATTAGGCCCCTGAATTAACGTAAAAACAGCACCAGGTGTCAGAGCCCTGCCCGCTCAACTCCCAGACAGTCCAGGGTCAGTGGTGATCAAGGACCATGATGGCCACTGAGTTAACAGCCTTTTGAAGTAAACAGGAGTCCAGCCGGTCTTATTGGCCACCATCATCACGGTGTCTGTAGGCTTTTCTATGGTGACAGTGTGATATACGGTTCCCCCGCCAAGATTATTAGCTCCCCTCTGGGTGCAGGAAGTCCTGCAAGCAGTAGTCTACTCCTTCGGGACACACTATTGTTGTTTTATGAGAGAAACTCCAGGTCAAGTGATGTTCACACGAGTCGTCATGGTGCCCTGTTGCCCCCGGTTATCTCTCTGGATGTTGGAGTTGGAGGGCCTCCTCACTCGAGGTCGGTGTGCCCACGGAGCGAACCCTGCAACTTCAGGGCATGGTTGGTGATTAGGATCACCACGTGGGGTCCTTTTCCCTTAGGAGGGAGGTGGCCTTTTGGGCTGCTGATTTCCAGGTTTTTAGATACCGCCAGTATCTTGGCCAGATGTGGCAGTGGGCCAAGCCCCTTGGTGACTGTAGTTTATCCTACCTGGATGGCATTCTTGCGTTGTTCCATTTCAAGTGGTCCCAGTTTTTGCACTAATTCTCCAATGGCGATTCACCTTTCACCGGGAATGGAAAGGTCAAAGGGTTTAGCTCAATTAGGGAGTTCCAGGGCAAGGGTCTGAATTGACTGCTCTTTCCATTCTTGAAAGGCCACTTCTGGATTCTGTTCAAAAGGATCATCATCTTTTCCTTTCAGTGTTTCATATAGAGGCCCAGCTAGTAGACTGTAGTTAGGGATCCAGAAGCAGCAAACCCTGGCCTCCCCAGGAACCCCTAAGCTGTCTTCTAGTTTTAGAAAGGGGTAAGGCTGCAAATGGTTTCTTCCCTTTCCTGGGATGGGCTTCTCTGACCTTGTGTGAGAATGAAGCCCAGGCAGGTCACTGCAGTCTGTGATATTTGAGCTTTTTCTTGGACAACTTCTATCCTTTATTGGCTTGGTAGTTCAGAGGCCTCCTTAGTAGGGCTGGCGATCAGAATGTCGTCTGCATATTGAAGGAGGGTTTCCTTTTCCAGAGGTAGAACTTTTCGGTCGTTAGCTAAGCTTTCCCCAAAGATGGTGTGGGAATTTTTGAACCCTTGGGGCAAGACGGCCCGGAAGTATTGTTTTAGTTGTATGTTGAGTCCTGCCACTCACAAGCCAAAATTTCTTGTGACTCTGGGACTAATGGAATACAAAAGAAGGCATCATTGAAGACTAATACAGAATACCATGTCCTGGTGGTTGGTAGAATGACCAGCAGGGTGTAGGAATCAGGAGTAACTGGAGGTATATCCTCGGTGGCTTCACTGACTGTCCTGACATCCTTTACCAGGTCCCCAGCAGCCCATGGGGCTCTCGTGGTCAGGCCAATCCCAGGATATGGAGCTCTCCTGGGCAGGTACCCCACCCCCAACCCAGCCCACGGGGCTCTCATGGTCAGGCCCCTCCCAGGATACAGAGCTACCCTTGCAGGTACCGTGGCAGGGCTGGGCACACAGGAACCGTGTACATAGCCCTCATTGAAGAGCACCCCCAGCTCACCTGTCGCTCAGAGCTGACACAGAGCACCTCAGAGCAGGACTTGAACTAACAAACAGCAGCTCCGACAGGTCTGTGACCCTGGGCATCACTCTGTGTGGCCTCCCTCCACCTGGTCTTCCAGAGACTTCCACTGCACCCAGGGCACCAGGCCTCTGTCTCCAACCACCACCCACCCCTCCTCTCCCTGACTCCTGGGTTCCTCTCATTAGGAGAGGGTTTTCTTGAAGTTGTCTCCCACTCATGGGCCAGATAAAATGATTAGAAAACAAGCCAAAGCTGCAGCCCCTTGTCTATCCTGACTCTCAGGAGCCCACACCTGTTCCTTGGACCTGGCCGGTTCAGCAAGTTCCATTTTCTGCAACTGTGAGCCCCTGAGGGGTGATGATTGGCTACCTGGGCAGCCTTACCATGCCGGCCAGCCCTCCCCAGGTGTGCCTGGGTTGAGATCAATATAAATACCACTCCAGGCAGCAAAAGCCCCTGCAGCTGTGCCTGACGCCATTTTCTCTGCCCTGTCAGCAGTCTCGGGGCTGGGCTGGTGGGAGGGAGTGAGAGGCCACGGCTTTGTGGGTGGCCCAGTGTGAGTGGGGCTCTGCTGGACTTTCTGCAGCAGTTGCCAGGCTGCCACCTGCTAAAGAAGAGGATGTGTCACCCATACCTGCTGCTGGAATTTCTCCCTGGGCAGAGGTGAGGAAGGAAAAAAGCAGTGGGGGCAGGGACAGGACGGGTATCTCAGGCAGGGAAATGGAAATCTTCCAGAAGAGCACCCAGGGCCAGGACCATCCTGGCTGGCCTGCAGGCACCAAGTCAGCTGGCATGCTGTCACTCGTGTGGCTCCATGGCCCTTCCTCTAGGCTTTCAAGTCCTTGTATATATTCAGGTGTTTTACCTGGGAAGGGCGGGAACAGTTCAGCAGCAACTGGCCTGGGGCTCAGCTCACGTTTACTCACAGATGCCTCGGCACGGTGCCCCAGCTTTGCAATGAGGACGCTTGTTGTGTGGGGGCTGCTGGCTGAATGGGAGACGATTCCCCACCACTGACCAACTTCAGAATTGTTTACAACTGGAGCAAGTGCCCTGATACGGTTTTCCTCTGAGTAACTGGTGGGTTCTGTTTTTTTTTTTCTCTTTTTCGTTTTTGGTTCAAGGTAGATTTTATTCCTCTTTTTTGTATTTACAGATATAAGCATGGAAATAATTTATTCATATAAATACATGTATGTGAAGGGAATAATTGTTTTTTCTGTTTTATTTTTTAAATTTTATTTCTTTTTAATTTTGAATTTTATTTTATATTTTTATACAGCAGGTTCTCATTGGTTATCTATTTTATACATATAAATGTTTACATGCCAATCCCAATCTCTCAACTCCTCCCACCACCACCCCTCCAAGAGCTTTCCCCCCTTGTTGTCCATACGATTGTTGTCTATATCTGTTGCTCTATTTATGCCTTGCAAAACGGTTAATCTGTACAGTTTTTCTAGGTTCCACATATATGCATGAATATACAAGATTTGTTTTTCTCTTTCTGACTTACTTCACTCTGTATGACAGTCTCTAGATCCATCGACGTCTCTACAAATGACCCAATTTCATTCCTTTCATGGCTTAGTAATATTCCATTTTATATATGTACCACAGCTTTATGCATTCGTCTGTCTGTGGGCATTTAGGTTGCTTCCGTTACCTCGATATTGTAAATAGTGATGCAATGAACATTGCGGTGAATGTCTCTTTTTGATTTATGGTTTTGTCTGGGTATATGTCCAGTCCTGGGATTGCTGTATCATATGGTAATTCTATTATTAGTTTCTTAAGAAACTCCATATTGTTCTCCATAGTGAATGTATCAATTTATATTCCCAACAATAGTGGAAGAGGGTTCCTTTTCTCCACACCCTTTCCAGCATTTGTTGTTTGTAGATTTTCAGATGATGCCCATTCTAACAGGTGTGAGGTGATACCTCATTGTTGAGTCCATTTCGTTGAGCAGGGGGTAGGTCTTGTCTATTACATATTTGGCTTATGGAACGGTATCTGTGCTAATTTCAAACTCTGGTTTTATGCAGCACCCCCTTAACTCACCTTTCCCCTTAAGCAAGCATAAGTTGGTTTTCTAATCTTGAGACCCTGTTCTGTTTTGTAATTCAGTTCATGTGTAGCCAAGTTTACATTCCGTGCATTAGTGATACCTTATGATGTTTCTTTTTCTGTGTGACTTATTTCACTTAGAATCATCATGCCTCAATCCACTCATTATGCTGGTACAGGCCTGGTGACACAGATTTCATTGCTGAGTGGTATTCTGTTGTATGTAAGTACCGCAACTTCTTTATCAATTATTTGTTCTCTGGGATATTTAACTCGTACTGTAGAAGAGGTTCCTGTAAACAGAGCCGTCCCAAATTTTGGGGTGGCTGTGTCTTTTTGATTTTAATTTCCCTAAGCTATAGGACCATAAGTGGAAATGCCCTAGACTCTGTTGCTTTGTTTTTCAGATGTATCAGGAAACACCATACACTTCTCCAGAGTGGCTGTTGGCAATGTACATCCCGCCCATCAGCATAACAAGGCTCCTTTTTCCCCATGGCCTGTCTTGCCTTTCTGGATTTTACACTTTTCTCAGATGGCCCTTTAGACCGGGGGGAAGTGACACTCATAGTTCGGATTTCCATTGCAAGCTTGCTTGGTTTGCCAAAAAGGGCGTATGTGTTTTTTCCTGAATATATTCAGGAACAAACTCATACGCCCTTTGTTGCCAAGTGCATCATTGTCGATGTTCTGCCTCTTTTCCTATGCTTTAAATGCAAATCCAGTCTACCTCCTGAAATCGGTTTCCTGAAATTCTGCCCCGCTTTCAAGTCCTCTTCGCAGCCTTACTTCAATATATTTTTGGACATTATCTGTCATTTATAACTCTCCAGGTTTGTGAATTACAGGGCCCCTGAGCTCCTTTCTTCAACTCGCTTTCTTGTGAGCTGGCCGCAAACCCGCAAGACTGCTTCAGGCCCTAATCTGCTTCTGGCAGGGCACGCTGAGCCTTTGGTTAATTTCTCTTCCTGGTGGGAAATGAGTGTTAAATATGCCCGTCCAGACACCTACCTCACTCTCAACCCCTTGGTGATGTGGGTCCTCTGGTTTGTGGCCACCTTTTCTGGGTTCCTCACCTTTCGATGATGTGGCCCCACTAGTGTGAGGACACTCCTGCCTGGTTCTCATCCACGTGGTTATGTGGACCCCCTGGTGAGAGTCTGTTCCTGGCTTTGTTCCTCACCCACCTGTGAGGGAGACCCTCTGCTGATAGGTCACTCCTGCATGGCTGGCACACATTGCCTTGGTGAAGTCAGCCGTGTGGTGACAGTTGGAGCGTGCTGGGAATCTCCTCCCCCCGGTGATGAGGGCCCTCTTGCGTCAGGCCCTAACTGCTGGGCTCACCAACTTTTCTTAGGGAGCCCAGTGATGCTTTGGCACTCCTCTTAGGATCCCATCTCCATGGAGATGTGGGCCTTCTGCTCTGAGGTCCCAACGGCTGGGTTGTTCACATTTTCATGATGTGGGCTCTCTGGTGTTCACAGAGGCCTGGATCCCATAGCCTCTGTGCTCTTGGCCGCCTGCTGGGAGGTTCCAATTGCTGGATTCCTCACTTTTTTAATTTTTTGGGCCCTCTGTTGTGAGGATCCTCCTGCCTGCCTCACTCCCAGCCCCTTCGTGATGTGTGTCGTCTGGTTTGAGGCCACATGTGCTGGGTTCCTCACCTTTCGATGATGTGGGACCAATGGTCTTAGGAGACTCCTGCCTGGTTCACATCCCCTTGGTGATGTGGGCCCTCTGTTGAGAGTCTGATCCTGGCTGGGTTCCTCACCCATCTGTGAGGTGGGCTGTCTGCTGTGAGGTCACTCCTGCCTGGCTTGCTCACCTCGCCTTGTGGACATGAGCCCTCTGGTGGCACTTGGAGCCTGCTGGGAGCCTCCTCTCCTGGGTGATGAGGGCCCTCTGGCGTCAGGCCCTAACTGCTGGGCTCCCCACATTTTGTGATGTGCGCCCAGTGGTGCGAGGACACTCCAGCCAGGTTCACATCCCCATTGGGATGTGGGCCTTCTGCTCTGAGGTCCCAAAGCCTGGGTTGCTCACAGTTTCATGATGTGGGCTCTCTGGTATTAGTTCACTCCTGCCTGCATCCCATAGCTTCTGTGCTCTGGGCCGCCTGCTGGGAGGTTCCAACTGCTGGATTCCTCACCTTTCTTATTCTTTGGGCCCTCTGTTTTTAGGCTACTCCTGCCTGCCTCACTCCCATTCCCTTTGTGATATGTGTCCTCTGATTTGAGGCCACATGTGCTGGGTTCCGCACCTTTCGATGATGTGACCCCACTGGAGGGAAGACAGTCCTGACTGGTTCCCATCCCCTTGCTGATGTGGGCCCTCAGGTGAGAGTCTGATCCTGGCTGGGTTCCTCACCCTTCTGTGAGGTGGGCCCTCTGCTGTGAGGTCAATCATGCCTGTCTGGCACACGTCACCTTGGCGACGTGGGCCCTCTGGTGGCAGTTGGAGTGTGCTGGGATCCTCCTCCCCTCGGTGATGAGGGCCCTCTTGCCTTAGGCCATAACTGCTGGGCTCCCCACATTTTCTGATGTGCGCCAAGTGAGTGAGGACACTCTTGCCAGGTTCCCATCCCCATGGCGATATGGGCCTTCTGCTCTGAGGTCAAAACGGCTGGCTTGCTCACAGTACCAAGATGTGGGCCCTCTGCTGTGAGTTCACTCCGGCAAGGATCCCTTATCATCGGTGCTCTGAGCCGCCTGCTGGGAGGTTCCAACTGCTGGATTCCTCAACTTTTTTATTCTATGTGCCCTCTGTTGTGAGGCTCCTCCTGCCTGCCTCACTGCCAGCCCCTTGGTGATGACTGTCCTATGGCTTGAGGCCACATGTGCTGCGTTCCTCCTTTCGATGATGTGACCCCACTCGTGTGAGGACACTCCTGCCTGGTTCCCATCCCCTTGGTGAGGTGGGCCCTCTGGCGAGAGTCTAATCCTGGCTGGGTTCCTCAACGTTCTGTGAGGTAGGCCCTCTGCTGTGAGGTCACTCCTGCCTGGCTGGCACACGTCACCTTGGAGACGTGAGCCCTCTGGTGGCAGTTGGAGCGTGCAGGGCGCCTCCTCCTCTCAGTGATGACGGCCCTCTGGCGTCAGGCCCTAAATGGTGGGCTCCCCACATTTTCTGATGTGCGCCCAGTGGTGCGAGGACACTCCAGCCAGGTTCCCATTCCCATGGGGATGTGGTCCTTCTGCGCTGAGGTCTCAACTCCTGGGTTGCTCACAGTTTTGTGATGTGGGCCCTCTGCTGTGAGTTCACTGTGGCCTGGATCCCATAGCCTCGGTGTTCTGGGCCGCCTGCTGGAAGGTCTAAATGCTGGAATCCTCACGTTTTTTATATTATGTGCCCTGTGTTGTGAGGCTACTCCTGCCTGCCTCACTCCAAGGCCCTTGGTGATGTGGGTCCTCTGGTTTGAGGACACATGTGCTGGGTTCCTCACCTTAAGATGATGAGGCCCCACTGGTGTGAGGATAATCCTGACTGGGTCCCATCCCCTTTGTGATGTGGGCCCTCTGGTGAGAGTCTGATCCTGGCTGGGTTCCTCACCCATCTGTGAGGTGGGCCCTCTACTATCAGGTAACTCTTGCCTGGGTTGCTCACCTCGCCTTGTTGACATGAGCCCTCTGGTGGCAATTGGACCCTGCTGGGAGCCTCCTCACCTCTGTGATGAGGGCCCTCTGACGTCAGGCCCTAACTGCTGGGCTCCCCAACTTTTCTTAGTGAGCCCAGTGTTGCTCAAGCACTCCTCTTAGGTTCCCATCCCCATGGGGATGTGGGCCTTCTGCTCTGAGGTTCCAACGGCTGGGTTGATCACAATTTCATGATGTGGGCTCTCTGGTGTTAGTTCACTGTGGCCTGGATCCCATAGCCTCTGTGGTCTTGGCTGCCTGCTGGGAGGTTCCAACTGCTCGATTCCTCAACTTTTGTATTCTATGGGTCCTGTGTTGTGATGCTCCTCCTGCCTGCCTCACTCGCAACCCCTTCGTGATGTGGGTCTTTTGGTTTGAGGCCACATGTGCTGGGTTAGGCAACTTTCAATGATGTGGCCCCACTGGTGTGAGGACACTCCTGCCTGGTTCCCATCCCCTTGGTGATGTGGGCCTTCTGGTGACAGTCTTATCCTGGCTGGGTTCCTCACTCTTCTGTGAGGTAGGCCCTCTGCTGTGAGGTCAATCCTGCCTGACTTGCACACATCACCTTGGCGACATGGGCCCTCTGTTGGCACATGGAACCTGCTGGGAGCCTCCTGCCCTCGGTGATGATGGCCCTCTAGCATCAGGCTCTAACTGCTGGGCTCCCCACGTTTTCTGATGTGAGCCCAGTGATGCCAGGACACTCCTGTCAGGTTCCCATCCCCATGGGGATGTGGGCTTTCTGCTCTGAGGTCCCAATGCCTGGGTTGCTCACAGTTTCATGATGTGGGCTCTCTGGTGTTAGTTAACTCCTGCCTGCATCCCATAGCTTCTGTGCTCTCGGCCGCCTGCTGGGAGGTTCCAAATGCTGGATTCCTCACTTTTTTTATTCTTTGGGCCCTCTGTTTTTAGGCTACTCCTACCTGCCTCACTCCCATCCCCTTTGTGATGTATGTCCTCTGATATGAGGCCACATGTGCTGGGTTCCTCACCTTTCGATGATGTGGCCCCACTGGTGGGAGGACAGTCCTGACTGGTTCCCATCCCCTTGGTGTTGTGGGCCCTCTGGTGAGAGTCTCATCCTGCCTCGGTTCCTCACCCTTCTGTGAGATAGGCCCTCTGCTGTGAGGTCACTACTGCCTGGCTGGCGCATGCCACCTTGTAGACGTGGTCCCTCTGTTGGCAGTTGGAACCTGCTGGGAGTCTCCTCCCCTCAGTTATGAGGGCCCCCTGGCATCAGGCCCTAACTGCTGGGCTCCTAACATTTTCTGATATGTGCTAAGTGGTGCAAAGCCACTCCTGCCAGGTTCCCATCCCAATGGGGATGTGGGCCTTCTGTTCTGAGGTCCCAACAGCTGGGCTGCTCACAGGTTCATGATGTGGGCCCTCTGCTGTGAGTTCACTGCGGCCTGGATCCCATAGCCTCGGTGCTCTGGGCCACTTGCTGGGAGGTTCCAACTGCTGGATTCCTCAACTTTTATATTCTATGGACCCTGTGTTGTGAGGCCAGTCCTGCCAGCCTCATTCCGAACCCCTTGGTGATGTGGTTCCTCTGGTTTGAGGACACATGTGCTGGGATCCTCACCTTTCGATGATGTTGTCCCACTGGTGTGGGGACACTCCTGCCTGGTTCCCATCCCCTTGGTGATGTGGGCCCTCTGGTGAGAGTCTGATCCTGGCTGTGTTCCTCACCCTTCTGTGAGGTGGGCCCTCTGCTGTGAGGTCATTCATGCCTGGTTGGCACACATCGCCTTGGTGACGTCAGCCCTCTGGTGGCAGTTGGAGCCTGCTAGGAGCCTCCTCTTCTCGGTGATGAGTGCCCTCTGGCGTCAGGCCCTAACTGCTGGTCGCCCAAAATTTTCTGATATGTTCTCAGTGGTGCGAGGACACTCCTACCAGAATTCCATCCCCATGGGGATGTGGGCCTCCTGCTCTGAGGTCCCAATGGCTGGGTTGCTCAGTTTCATGACATGGGCCCTGTTCTGTGAGTTCACTGTGGCCTGGATCCCATAGCCTCGGTGCTCTGGGCCGCCTGCTGGGAGGTTCCAACTGCTGGATTCCTCACTTTTTTATTCTATGTGCCCAGTGTTGTGAGGCTACTCCTGCCTGCCTCACTCCGAGGTCCTTGGTGATGTGGGTCCTCTGGTTTGAGGACACATGTGCTGAGTACCTCAGCTTTCGATGATGTGGCCCCACTGATGTGAAGACACTCCTGCCTGGTTCCCATCCCCTTGGTGATGTGGGCCCTCTGGTGAGAGTCTGATGTTGGCTGGGTTTCTCACCCTTCTGTGAGGTGGGACCTCTGCTGTGAGGTAACTCCTGCCTGGCATGCTCACGTTGCCTTGGCAATGTGAGCCCTCAGGTGGCACTTGGAGCCTGCTGGGAATCTCCTCCCCTCAGTTATGAGAGCTCTGGATAAAACACATATGCCCTTTTTTGCCAAGTGCATTATTTTCCAAGTTCTGTCTCTTTTCCTATGCTTTAAGAGCTACTCCCGTGTACGTTCTGAAATCAGTTTCCAGCAATTCTGCCCCGCATTCAAGTCCTCTTCGCAGCCTTACTTCAGTATAATTTTGGATGATAGCTGTCATTTATAACTCCGCAGGTTTCTGAATTACAGTGTCCCTGAGCTCCTTTCTTCAACTCGCTTTCTTGTGAGCTGGCCGCAACACCGCAGGATCTCCTCAGGCCCTAATCTAGTTCCAGCATGGCACACGGAGCCTTTGGTTAATTCCTCTTCCTGGTGGGATATGAGAGTTAAATTTGCCCGTCCAGACACCTCCACCTAGTCTCTCATTGGTTCTCCCTCTTCCTGTTTATCTTACGCAGAAATTGCAAACTGGGCCAAACAGGAGCTTAAAGGCACTGACTCTCCAAGTGGGGAGAGTGTTAGTAAAGCGTCTGGAATGTTGCACCCGAGTACCAGGGGACGAAAACTGAGACACATTTGAACACGTTTCCCGATCACACGGTGGATTATACTCTGGGTTCCACATGCATGTTTTAGCTGAAGGAAAAATCCCTTAAACCTGGAGAGTTGAGACCCATGGAATGGGTACCATGCAATATGACTTCAAAGGGTCTGCATTTGCTCACCGAACCTCACCAATCCTATCACTGCTGCGTTTATGCCGCTGTACACACGATTGATTCTCTTTCGGAGACATATAAATCCATAGGTTTTAAGATTCTTACTAGTCAGGTATATTCTTAGGCGTTTAATATTGGGTGTTGAGTCCACTTCGTTGAGCAAGGAGTAGCTCTTGTCTATTACATATTTGGCTTATGGAACGGTGTCTGTGCTAATTTCAATCTCTGGTTTCATGCAGCACCCCAACTCACCTTTCCCCTTAAGCAAGCATAAGTTGGTTTTCTACATTTGACACCCTGTTCTGTTTTGTAATTCAGTTCCTGTGTAGCCAAGTTTACATTCCGTGTAGTAGTGATATCTTATGATATTTCTTTTTCTGTGTGACTTATTTCTCTTAGAATCATCATACCTGAATCCACTCATTATGCTGTCACGGGCCTGATGACATAGATTTCTTTGCTGAGTGATATTGCATTGTACGTAAGTACCACAATTTCTTTATCCATTTTTCGCTTTCTGCGATATTGAACCTGTACCGTAAACGAGGTTCTTGTAAACAGAGCCATCCCAAACTTTGGGGAGGCTGTGTCTTTTTGATTATTATTTCCCTAAGCTATACGACCATAAGTGGAAATGCCCTAGGCTCTGTTGCTTGTTTTTTTGGATGTTTCAGGAAACACCATACACTTCTCCAGAGTGGTTGTTGGCAATTTACATCCCGCCCATCAGCATAACAAGGCTCCCTGTTCTCCATGGCCTGTCCTGCCTTTCTGGATTTTACACTTTTTTCGGATGGCCCTTTTGACCGGGGGGCAGTGAGACTTCATTGTAGTGCAGATTTCCTTTGCAAGCTTGCTTGGTTGGCCAAAAAGGGCGTATGCGTTTTTTCCTGAATATATTCAGGAAGAAACGCATATGCCCTTTTTGGCCAAGTGCATCATTGTGGACGTTCTGCCTCTTTTCCTATGCTTTACATTCAATTCCAGTCTACCTCCTGAAATCGGTTTCCTGCAATTCTGCCCCGCTTTCAACTCCTCTTGGCAGCCTTACTTTAAGATATTTTTGGAAGATGGCTGTCATTTATAACTCTGTAGGTTTGTGAATGACAGTGACCCTGAGCTCCTTTCTTCAACTCCCTTTCTTGTGAGCTGGCCGCAACACCGCAGGATTGCTTCCGGCCCTAGTTTGGTTCCGGCACGGCATGCTGGGCCTTTGGTTAATTCCTCTTCCTGGTGGGAAATGAGAGTTAAATTTGCCCGTCCAGACACCTCCAGCTAGTCTCTCATTGGTTCTCCCTCTTCCTGTTCATCTTCCGCAGAAATTGCAAACTGGGCCAAACAGGAGGTTAAAGGCACTGACTCTCCAAGTGGGGAAAGTGTTAGTAAAGCGTCTGGAATGTTGCACCCGAGTACCAGGGAACGAAAACTGAGGCACATTTGAACACGTTTCCCGATCACATGGTGGATCATACTCTGGGTTCCACATGCACGTTTTAGCTGAAGGAAGAATCCCTTAAACCTGGAGAGTTGAGACCCATGGAATGGGTACCATGCAATATGACTTCAAAGGGTCTGCATTTGCTCATCGAACCTCACCAATCCTATCACTGCTGCGCTTATGCCGCTGTACACACGCTTGATTCTCTTTCGGAGACATATATATCCATAGGTTTTAAGTTTCGTACTAGTCAGGTATATTCTTAGGCGATTAATATGGGGTGTTGATTCGACTTCGTTGAGCAAGGAGTAGCTCTTGTCTATTACATATTTGGCTTATGGAACGGTATCTGTGCTAATTTCAATCTCTGGTTTTATGCACCACCCCAACTCACCTTTCCACTTAAGCAAGCATAAGTTGGGTTTCTACTTTTGAGACCCTGTTCTGTTTTGTAATTCAGTTCTTGTGTAGCCAAGTTTACATTCCGTGTATTAGTGATACCTTATGATATTTCTATTTCTGTGTGACTTATTTCACTTAGAATCATCGTACCTGAATCCACTCATTATGCTGCTACGGGCCTGATGACATAGATTTCATTGCTGAATGATATTGCATTGTACGTAATTCCCACAACTTCTTTTTCCATTTTTTGCTTTCTGTGATATTAAACTTGTACCGTAAACGAGGTTCTTGTAAACAGAGCCGGCCCAAACTTTGGGGTGGCTGTGTCTTTTTGATTTTAATTTCCCTAAGCTATAGGACCATAAGTGGAAGTGCCCTAGGCTCTGTTGCTTTGTTTTTTAGATGTTTCAGGAAACACCATACACTTCTCCAGAGTGGCTGTTGGCAATTTACATCCCGCCCATCAGCATAACAAGGCTCCCAGTTCTCCATGGCCTGTCCTGCCTTTCTGGATTTTACACTTTTTTCAGATAGCCCTTTTGACCTGGGGGCAGTGAGACTTCATTGTAGTGCAGATTTCCTTTGCAAGCTTGCTTGGTTGGCCAAAAAGCGCGTATGCGTTTTTTCCTGAATATATTCCAGAAAAAACGCATACGCCCTTTTTGGCCAAGTGCATCATTGTGGACGTTCTGCCCCTTTTCCTATGCTTTACATGCAATTCCAGTCTACCTCCTGAAATCGGTTTCCTGCAATTCTGCCCCGCTTTCAACTCCTCTTGGCAGCCTTACTTCAATATATTTTTGGAAGATAGCTGTCATTTATAACTCTGCAGGTTTGTGAATGACAGTGCCCCTGAGCTCCTTTCTTCAACTCACATTCTTGTGAGCTGCCCGCAACACCGCAGGATTTCTTCAGACCCTAGTTTGGTTCCGGCACGGCATGCTGAGCCTTTGGATAATTCCTCTTCCTGGTGGGAAATGAGAGTTAAATTTGCCCGTCCAGACACCTCCACCTAGTCTCTCATTGGTTCTCCCTATTCCTGTTCATCTTACGCAGAAATTGCAAACTGGGCCAAACAGGAGGTTAAAGGCACTGACTCTCCAAGTGGGGAGAGTGTTAGTAAAGTGTATGGAATGTTGCACCCGAGTACCAGGGGACGAAAACTGAGACACATTTGAACACGTTTCCCGATCACACGGTGGATCATACTCTGTGTTCCACATGCATGTTTAGCTGAAGGAAGAATCCCTTAAACCTGGAGAGTTGAGACCCATGGAATGGGTACCATGCAATATGACTTCAAAGGGTCTGCATTTGCTCACCGAACCTCACCAATCCTATCACTGCTGCGTTTATGCCGCTGTACACACGATTGATTCTCTTTTGGAGACATATAAATCCATAGGTTTTAAGATTCTTACTAGTCAGGTATATTCTTAGGCGTTTATTATGGGGTGTTGAGTTCACTTCGTTGAGCAAGGAGTAATTCTTGTCTATTACTAATTTGGCTTACGGAACGGTATCTGTTCTAATTTCAATCTCTGGTTTTATGCAGCACCCCAGCTCACCTTTCCCCTTAAGCAAGCATAAGTTGGTTTTCTACATTTGACATCCTGTTCTGTTTTGTAATTCAGTTCTTGTGTAGCCAAGTTTACATTCCGTGTAGTAGTGATATCTTATGATGTTTCTTTTTCTGTGTGATTTATTTCACTTAGAATCATCGTACCTGAATCCACTCATTATGCTGCTACGGGCCTGATGACATAGATTTCATTGCTGAGTGATATTGCATTGTACGTAATTACCACAACTTCTTTATCCATTTTTCGCTTTCTGTGATATTCAAATTGTACCGTAAATGAGGTTCTTGTAAACAGAGCCGGCCCAAACTTTGGGGTGGCTGTGTCTTTTTGATTTTAATTTCCCTAAGCTATAGGACCATAAGTGGAAATGCCCTAGGCTCTGTTGCTTTGTTTTTTGGATGTTTCAGGAAACACCATACACTTCTCCAGAGTGGCTTCTGGCAATTTACATCCCGCCCATCAACATAACAAGTCTTCCAGTTCTCCAGGGCCTGTCCTGCCTTTCTGGATTTTACACTTTTTTCAGATGGCCCTTTTGACCAGGGGGCAGTGAGACTTCATTGTAGTGCAGATTTCCTTTGCAAGCTTGCTTGGTTGGCCAAAAAGGGCGTATGCGTTTTTTCCTGAATATATTCCGGAAAAAACGCATACGCCCTTTTTGGCCAAGTGCATCATTGTGGACGTTCTGCCTCTTTTCCTATGCTTTACATGCAATTCCAGTCTACCTCCTGAAATCGGTTTCCTGCAATTCTGCCCCGCTTTCAAGTCCTCTTGGCAGCCTTCCTTCAATATATTTTTGGACGAAAGCTGTCATTTATAACTCTGCAGGTTTGTGAATTACAGTGCCCCTGAGTTCCTTTCTTCAACTCGCTTTCTTGTGAGCTGGCCGCAACACCGCAAGATTGCTTCAGGCCCTAGTGTGCTTCTGGCATGGCACGCTGAGCCTTTGGTTAATTCCTCTTCCTGGTGGGAAATGAGATTTTAATTTGCCCGTCCAGACCCCTCCACCTAGTCTCTCATTGGTTCTCCCTATTCCTGTTCATCTTACGCAGAAATTGCAAACTGGGCCAAACAGGAGGTTAAAGGCACCGACTCTCCAAGTGGGGAGAGTGCTAGTAAAGCGTCTGGAATGTTGCACCCGAGTACCAGGGGACGAAAACTGAGACACATTTGAACACGTTTCCCGATCACACGGTGGATCATACTCTGTGTTCCACATGCATGTTTAGCTGAAGGAAGAATCCCTTAAACCTGGAGAGTTGAGACCCATGGAATGGGTACCATGCAATATGACTTCAAAGGGTCTGCATTTGCTCATCGAACCTCACTAATCCTATCACTGCTGCGCTGATGCCGCTGTACACACGCTTGATTCTCTTTCAGAGACATATAAATCCATAGGTTTTAAGATTCTTACTAGTCAGGTGTATTCTTAGGCGTTTAATATGGGGTGTTGAGTCCACTTCGTTGAGCAAGGAGTAGCTCTTGTCTATTACATATTTGGCTTATGGAACGGTATTTGTGCCAATTTCAATCTCTGGTTTCATGCAGCACCCCAACTCACCATTCCCCTTAAGCAAGCATAAGTTGGTTTTCTACATTTGAGACCCTGTTCTGTTTTGTAATTCAGTTCCTGTGTAGCCAAGTTTACATTCCGTGTGTTAGTGATACCTTATGATGTTTCTTTATCAGTGTGACTTAGAATCATCTTACCTGAATCCACTCATTATGCTGCTACGGCCCTGGTGACATAGATTTCATTGCTGTGTGATACTGCATTGTATGTAAGTACCACAACTTCTTTATCCATTTTTCGCTTTCTGTGATATTCAACTTGTACCGTAAACGAGGTTCTTGTAAACAGAGCCGGCCCAAACTTTGGGGTGGCTGTGTCTTTTTGGTTTTAATTTCCCTAAGCTATAGGACCATATGTGGAAATGCCCTAGGCTCTGTTGCTTTGTTTTTTGGATGTTTCTGGAAACACCATACACTACTCCAGAGTGGCTGCTGGCAATTTACATGCCGCCCATCAGCATAACAAGGCTCCCAGTTCTCCATGGCCTGTCCTGCCTTTCTGGATTTTACACTTTTTTCAGATAGCCCTTTTGACCGGGGGGCAGTGATCCTTCATTGTAGTGCAGATTTCCTTTGCAAGCTTGCTTGGTTGGCCAAAAAGGGCGTATGCGTTTTTTCCTGTATATATTCAGGAAAAAACGCATACGCCCTTTTTGGCCAAGTGCATCATTGTGGACGTTCTGCCCCTTTTCCTATGCTTTACATGCAATTCCAGTCTACCTCCTGAAATCGGTTTCCTGCAATTCTGCCCCGCTTTCAAGTCCTCTTGGAAGCCTTCCTTCAATATATTTTGGACGATAGCTGTCATTCATAACTGCAGGTTTGTGAATTACAGTGCCCCTGAGCTCCTTTCTTCAACTCGCTTTCTTGTGAGCTGGCCGCAACACCGCATGATTGCTTCGGGCCCTAGTGTGGTTCCGCATGGCACGCTGAGCCTTTGGTTAATTCCTCTTCCTGGTGGGAAATGAGAGTTAAATTTGCCCGTCCAGACACCTCCACCTAGTCTCTCATTGGTTCTCCCTATTCCTGTTCATGTTCCACAGAAATTGCAAACTGGGCCAAACAGGAGGTTAAAGGCACTGACTCTCCAAGTGGGGAGAGTGTTAGTAAAGCGTCTGGAATGTTGCACCCGAGTACCAGGGGATGAAAACTGAGACATATTTGAACACGTTTCCCGATCACACGGTGGATCATACTCTGGGTTCCACATGCATGTTTTAGCTGAAGGAAGAATCCCTTAAACCTGGAGAGTTGAGACCCATGGAATGGGTACCATGCAGTATGACTTCAAAGGGTCTGCATTTGCTCACCGAACCTCACCAATCCTATCACTGCTGCGTTTATGCCGCTGTACACATGCTTGATTCTCTTTCGGAGACATATAAATCCATAGGTTTTAAGATTCTTACTAGTCAGGTAGACTCTTACTAGTCAGGTATATTCTTAGGCGTTTAATATGTGGTGTTGAGTCCACTTCGTTGAGCAAGGAGTAGCTCTTGTCTATTACATATTTGGCTTATGGAACGGTATCTGTGCTACTTTCAATCTCTGGTTTTATGCAGCACCCCAACTCACCTTTCCCCTTAAGCAAGCATAAGTTGGTTTTCTACATTTGACACCCTGTTCTGTTTTGTAATTCAGTACTTGTGTAGCCAAGTTTACATTCCGTGTAGTAGTGATATCTTATGATGTTTCTTTTTCTGTGTGACTTATTTCACTTAGAATCATCGTACCTGAATCCAGTCATTATGCTGCTACGGGCCTGATGACATAGATTTCATTGCTGAGTGATATTGCATTGTACGTAAGTACCACAACTTCTTTATCCATTTTTCGCTTTCTGTGATATTGAACTTGTACTGTAAACGAGGTTCTTGTAAACACAGCCGTCCCAAACATTGGGGTGGCTGTGTCTTTTTGATTTTAATTTCCCTAAGCTATAGGACCATAAGTGTAAGTGCCCTAGACTCTGTTGCTTTATTTTTTGGATGTTTCAGGAAACACCATACACTTCTCCAGAGTGGCTGCTGGCAATTTACATCCCGTCCATCAGCATAAGAAGGCTCCTAGTTCTCCTTGGCCTGTCCTGCCTTTCTGGATTTTACACTTTTTTCGGATGGCCCTTTTGACCGGGGGGCAGTGAGACTTCATTGTAGTGCAGATTTCCTTTGCAAGCTTGCTTGGTTGGCCAAAAAGGGCGTATGCGTTTTTTCCCAAATATATTCAGGAAAAAACGCATACGCCCTTTTTGGCCAAGTGCATCATTGTGGACGTTCTGCCTCTTTTCCTATGCTTTACATACAATTCCAGTCTACCTCCTGAAATCGGTTTCCTGCAATTCTGCCCCGCTTTCAACTCCTCTTGGCAGCCTTACTTCAATATATTTTTGGAAGATAGCTGTCATTTATAACTCTGCAGGTTTGTGAATTACAGTGCCCCTGAGCTCCTTTCTTCAACTCGCTTTCTTATGAGCTGCCGCAACACTGCAGGATTCTTTCTGGCCCTAGTGTGGTTCCGGCATGGCACGCTGAGCCTTTGGTTAATTCCTCTTCCTGGTGGGAAATGAGAGTTAAATTTGCCCGTCCGGACACCTCCACCTAGTCTCTCATCGGTTCTCCCTATTCCTGTTCATTTTCCACAGAAATTGCAAACTGGGCCAAACAGGAGGTTAAAGGCACTGACTCTCCAAGTGGGGAGAGTGTTAGTAAAGCGTCTAGAATGTTGCACCCGAGTACCAGGGGATGAAAACTGAGAGACATTTGAACACGTTTCCCGATCACATGGTGGATCATACTCTGGGTTCCACATGCATGTTTTAGCTGAAGGAAGAATCCCTTAAACATGGAGAGTTGAGACCCATGGAATGGGTACCATGCAATATGACTTCAAAGGGTCTGCATTTGCTCACCGAACCTCACCCGTCCTATCACTGCTGTGTTTATGCCGCTGTACACACGCTTGATTCTCTTTCGGAGACATATAAATCCATAGGTTTTAAGATTCTTACTAGTCAGGTATATTCTTAGGCGTTTAATATGGGGTGTTGAGTCCACTTCGTTGAGCAAGGAGTAGCTCTTGTCTATTACATATTTGGCTTATGGAACGGTATCTGTGCTAATTTCAATCTCTGGTTTTATGAAGCACCCCAACTCACCTTTCCCCTTAAGCAAGCATAAGTTGGTTTTCTACATTTGATACCCTGTTCTGTTTTGTAATTCAGTTCTTGTGTAGCCAAGTTTACATTCCGTGTAGTAGTGATATCTTATGATGTTTCTTTTTCTGTGTGACTTATTTCACTTAGAATCATCGTACCTGAATCCACTCATTATGCTGCTACGGGCCTGATGACATAGATTTCATTGCTGAGTGATATTGCATTGTACGTAAGTACCACAACTTCTTTATCCATTTTTCGCTTTCTGTGATATTGAACTTGTACGGTAAACGAGGTTATTGTAAACAGAGCCGTCCCAAACTTTGGGGTGGCTGTGTCTTTTTGATTTTAATTTCCCTAAGCTATAGGACCATAAGTGGAAGTGCCCTAGGCTCTGTTGCTTTGTTTTTTGGATGTTTCAGGAAACACCATACACTTCTCCAGAGTGGCTGCTGGCAATTTACATCCCGCCCATCAGCATAACAAGGCTCCCAGTTCTCCATGGACTGTCCTGCCTTTCTGGATTTTACACTTTTTTCAGATGGCCCTTTTGACCGGGGGGCAGTGAGACTTCATTGTAGTGCAGATTTCCTTTGCATGCTTCCTTGGTTGGCCAAAAAGGGCGTATGCGTTTTTTCCTGAATATATTCCTGAATATATTCAGGAAAGAACGCATACGCCCTTTTTGGCCAAGTGCATCATTGTGGACGTTCTGCCTCTTTTCCTATGCTTTACATGCAATTCCAGTCTACCTCCTGAAATCGGTTTCCGGTAATTCTGCCAGGCTTTCAACTCCTCTTGGCTGCCTTACTTCAATATATTTTTGGAAGATAGCTGTCATTTATAACTCTGCGGGTTTGTGAATTACAGTGCCCCTGAGCTCCTTTCTTTAACTCGCTCTCTTGTGAGCTGGCCGCAACACCGCAGGATTGCTTCTGGCCCTAGTGTGGTTCTGGCATGGCACGCTGAGCCTTTGGTTATTTCCTCTTCCTGGTGGGAAATGAGAGTTAAATTTCCCCGTCCGGACACCTCCACCTAGTCTCTCATTGGTTCTCCCTATTCCTGTTCATTTTCCACAGAAATTGCAAACTGGGCCAAACAGGAGGTTAAAGGCACTGACTCTCCAAGTGGGGAGAGTGTTAATAAAGCGTCTGGAATGTTGCACCCGAGTACCAGGGGACGAAAACTGAGACACATTTGAACACGTTTCCCGATCACACGGTGGATCATACTCTGGGTTCCACATGCATGTTTTAGCTGAAGGAAGAATCCCTTAAACCTGGAGAGTTGAGACCCATGGAATGGGTACCATGCAATATGACTTCAAAGGGCCTGGATTTGCTCACCGAACCTCACCAATCCTATCACTGCTGCATTTATGCCACTGTACACACACTTGATTCTCTTTCGGAGACATATAAATCCATAGGTTTTAAGATTCTGACTAGTCAGGTAGATTCTTACTAGTCAGGTATATTCTT
Source organism: Leucopleurus acutus (assembly GCF_964270905.1). Classification (NCBI taxonomy): domain Eukaryota; kingdom Metazoa; phylum Chordata; class Mammalia; order Artiodactyla; family Delphinidae; genus Leucopleurus; species Leucopleurus acutus. The sequence continues at coordinate 222,694 of NW_028139161.1, forward strand.
AGGGGTTTAATATGGGGTGTTGAGTCCACTTCGTTGAGCAAGGAGTAGCTCTTGTCTATTACATATTTGGCTTATGGAACGGTATCTGTGCTAATTTCAATCTCTGGTTTTATGCAGCACCCCAACTCACCCTTCCCTTAAGCAAGCATTAGTTGGTTTTCTACATTTGACACCCTGTTCTGTTTTGTAATTCAGTTCTTGTGTAACCAAGTTTACATTCCGTGTAGTAGTGATATCTTATGATGTTTCTTTTTCTGTGTGACTTATATTTCACTTAGAATCATCGTACCTGAATCCACTCATTATATTGCTACGGGCCTGATGACATAGATTTCATTGCTGAGTGATATTGCATTGTACGTAAGTACCACAACTTCTTTATCCATTTTTCGCTTTCTGTGATATTGAACTTGTACCGTAAACGAGGTTCTTGTAAACAAAGCCGTCCCAAACTTTGGGGTGGCTGTGTCTTTTTTATTTTAATTTCCCTAAGCTATAGGACCATAAGTGGAAGTGCCCTAGGCTCTGTTGCTTTGTCTTTTGGATGTTTCAGGAAACACCATACACTTCTCCAGAGTGGCTGCTGGCAATTTACATCCCGCCCATCAGCATAACAAGGCTCCCAGTTCTCCATGGCCTGTCCTGCCTTTCTGGATTTTACACTTTTTTCAGATGACCCTTTTGACCAAGGGGCACTGAGACTTCATTGTAGTGCAGATTTCCTTTGCAAGCTTGCTTGGTTGGCCAAAAAGGGCGTATGCGTTTTTTCCTGAATATATTCAGGAAAAAACACATATGCCCTTTTTGGCCAAGGGCATCATTTTGAACGTTCTGCCTCTTTTCCTATGCTTTACATGCAATTCCAGTCTACCTCCTGAAATCGGTTTCCTGCAATTCTGCCCCACGTTCAACTCCTCTTGGCAGCCTTACTTCAATATATTTTTGGAAGATAACTGTCATTTATAACTCTGCAGGTTTGTGAATTACAGTGCCCCTGAGCTCCTTTCTTCAACTCGCTTTCTTGTGAGCTGGCCGCAACACCACAGTATTGCTTCAGGCCCTAGTTTGGTTCCGGCATGGCATGTTGAGCCTTTGGTTAATTCCTCTTCCTGGTGGGAAATGAGAGTTAAATTTGCCCGTCCAGACACCTCCACCTAGTCTCTCATTGGTTCTCCCTATTCCTGTTCATTTTCCACAGAAATTGCAAACTGGGCCAAACAGGAGGTTAAAGGCACCGACTCTCCAAGTGGGGAGAGTGTTAGTAAAGTGTCTGGAATGTTGCACCCGAGTACCAGGGGACGAAAACTGAGACACATTTGAACACGTTTCCCGATCACACGGTGGATCATACTCTGGGTTCCACATGCATGTTTTAGCTGAAGGAAGAATCCCTTAAACATGGAGAGTTGAGACCCATGGAATGGGTACCATGCAATATGACTTCAAAGGGTCTGCATTTGCTCACCGAACGTCACCAGTCCTATCACTGCTGCGTTTATGCCGCTGTACACACGCTTGATTCCCTTTCAGAGACATATAAATCCATAGGTTTTAAGATTCTTACTAGTCAGGTATATTCTTAGGCGTTTAATATGGGGTGTTGAGTCCACTTCGTTGAGCAAGGAGTAGCTCTTGTCTATTACATATTTGGCTTATGGAACGGTATCTGTGCTAATTTCAATCTCTGGTTTTATGCAGCACCCCAACTCACCTTTCCCCTTAAGCAAGCATAAGTTGGTTTTCTACATTTGACACCCTGTTCTGTTTTGTAATTCAGTTCCTGTGTAGCCAAGTTTACATTCCGTGTATTAGTGATATCTTATGATGTTTCTTTTTCTGTGTGACTTATTTCACTTAGAATCATCGTACCTGAATCCACTCATTATGCTGCTACGGGCCTGATGACATAGATTTCATTGCTGAGTGATATTGCATTGTACGTAAGTACCACAATTTCTTTATCCATTTTTCGCTTTCTGTGATATTGAACTTGTACCGTAAACGAGGTTCTTGTGAACAGAGCCGTCCCAAACTTTGGGGTGGCTGTGTCTTTTTGATTTTAATTTCCCTAATCTATAGGACCATAAGTGGAAGTGCCCTAGGCTCTGTTGCTTTGTTTTTTGGATGTTTCAGGAAACACCATACACTTCTCCAGAGTGGCTGCTGGCAATTTACATCCCGCCCATCAGCATAACAAGGCTCCCAGTTCTCCATGGCCTGTCCTGCCTTTCTGGATTTTACACTTTTTTCAGATGGCCCTTTTGACCAGGGGGCAGTGAGACTTCATTGTAGTGCAGATTTCCTTTGCAAGCTTGCTTGGTTGTCCAAAAAGTGCGTATGCGTTTTTTCCTGAATATATTCAGGAAAAAACGCATACGCCCTTTTTGGCCAAGTGCATCATTGTGGACATTCTGCCTCTTTTCCTATGCTTTACATGCAATTCCAGTCTACTTCCTGAAATCGGTTTCCTGCAATTCTGCCCCGCTTTCAACTCCTCTTGGCTGCCTTACTTCAATATATTTTTGGAAGATAGCTGTCATTTATAACTCTGCAGGTTTGTGAATTACAGTGCCCCTGAGCTCCTTTCTTCAACTCGCTTTCTTGTGAGCTGGCCGCAACACCGCAGGATTGCTTCAGGCCCTAGTTTGTTTCCAGCACGGCATGCTGAGCCTTTGGTTAATTCCTCTTCCTGGTGAGAAATGAGAGTGAAATTTGCCCGTCCAGACACCTCCACCTAGTCTCTCATTGGTTCTCCCTATTCCTGTTCATTTTCCACAGAAATTGCAAACTGGGCCAAACAGGAGGTTAAAGGCACTGACTCTCCAAGTGGGGAGAGTGTTAGTAAAGCGTCTGAAATTTTGCACCCGAGTACCAGGGGACGAAAACTGAGACACATTTTAACACGTTTTCCGATCACACGGTGGATCATACTCTGGGTTCCACATGCATGTTTTAGCTGAAGGAAGAATCCCTTAAACATGGAGAGTTGAGACCCATGGAATGGGTACCATGCAATATGACTTCAAAGGGTCTGCATTTGCTCACCGAACCTCACCAGTCCTATCACTGCTGCGTTTATGCCGCTGTACACACGCTTGATTCTCTTTCGGAGACATATAAATCCATAGGTTTTAAGATTCTTACTAGTCAGGTATATTCTTAGGCGTTTAATATGGGGTGTTGAGTCCACTTCGTTGAGCAAGGAGTAGCTCTTGTCTATTACATATTTGGCTTATGGAACGGTATCTGTGCTAATTTCAATCTCTGGTTTTATGCAGCACCCCAACTCACCTTTCCCCTTAAGCAAGCATAAGTTGGTTTTCTACATTTGACACCCTGTTCTGTTTTGTAATTCAGTTCCTGTGTAGCCAAGTTTACATTCCGTGTATTAGTGATATCTTATGATGTTTCTTTTTCTGTGTGACTTATTTCACTTAGAATCATCGTACCTGAATCCACTCATTATGCTGCTACGGGCCTGATGACATAGATTTCATTGCTGAGTGATATTGCATTGTACGTAAGTACCACAATTTCTTTATCCATTTTTCGCTTTCTGTGATATTGAACTTGTACCGTAAACGAGGTTCTTGTAAACAGAGCCGTCCCAAACTTTGGGGTGGCTGTGTCTTTTGATTTTAATTTCCCTAATCTATAGGACCATAAGTGGAAGTGCCCTAGGCTCTGTTGCTTTGTTTTTTCGATGTTTCAGGAAACACCATACACTTCTCCAGAGTGGCTGCTGGCAATTTACATCCCGCCAATCAGCATAACAAGGCTCCCAGTTCTCCATGGCCTGTCCTGCCTTTCTGGATTTTACACTTTTTTCAGATGGCCCTTTTGACCGGGGGGCAGTGAGACTTCATTGTAGTGCAGATTTCCTTTGCAAGCTTGCTTGGTTGTCCAAAAAGGGCGTACGCGTTTTTTCCTGAATATATTCAGGAAAAAACGCATACGCCCTTTTTGGCCAAGTGCATCATTGTGGACATTCTGCCTCTTTTCCTATGCTTTACATGCAATTCCAGTCTACTTCCTGAAATCGGTTTCCTGCAATTCTGCTCCCTTTTCAACTCCTCTTGGCTGCCTTACTTCAATATATTTTTGGAAGATAGCTGTCATTTATAACTCTGCAGGTTTGTGAATGACAGTGCCCCTGAGCTCCTTTCTTCAACTCGCTTTCTTGTGAGCTGGCCGCAACACCGCAGGATTGCTTCAGGCCCTAGTTTGTTTCCAGCACGGCATGCTGAGCCTTTGGTTAATTCCTCTTCCTGGTGAGAAATGAGAGTTAAATTTGCCCGTCCAGACACCTCCACCTAGTCTCTCATTGGTTCTACCTATTCCTGTTCATTTTCCACAGAAATTGCAAACTGGGCCAAACAGGAGGTTAAAGGCACTGACTCTCCAAGTGGGGAGAGTGTTAGTAAAGCGTCTGGAATGTTGCACCCGAGTACCAGGGGACGAAAACTGAGACACATTTGAACACGTTTTCCGATCACACGGTGGATCATACTCTGGGTTCCACATGCATGTTTTAGCTGAAGGAAGAATCCCTTAAACATGGAGAGTTGAGACCCATGGAATGGGTACCATGCAGTATGACTTCAAAGGGTCTGCATTTGCTCACGAAACCTCACCAATCCTATCACTGCTGCATTTATGCCGCTGTACACACGCTTGATTCTCTTACGGAGACATATAAATCCATAGGTTTTAAGATTCTTACTAGTCAGGTATATTCTTAGGCGTTTAATATGGGGTGTTGAGTCCACTTCGTTGAGCAAGGAGTAGCTCTTGTCTATTACATATTTGGCTTATGGAACGGTATCTGTGCTAATTTCAATCTCTGGTTTTATGCAGCACCCCAACTCACCTTTCCCCTTAAGCAAGCATAAGTTGGTTTTCTACATTTGACACCCTGTTCTGTTTTGTAATTCAGTTCCTGTGTAGCCAAGTTTACATTCCGTGTATTAGTGATATCTTATGATGTTTCTTTTTCTGTGTGACTTATTTCACTTAGAATCATCGTACCTGAATCCACTCATTATGCTGCTATGGGCCTGATGACATAGATTTCATTGCTGAGTGATATTGCATTGTACGTAAGTACCACAACTTCTTTATCCATTTTTCGCTTTCTGTGATATTGAACTTGTACCGTAAACAAGGTTCTTGTAAACAGAGCCGTCCCAAACTTTGGGGTGGCTGTGTCTTTTTGATTTTAATTTCCCTAATCTATAGGACCATAAGTGGAAGTGCCCTAGGCTCTGTTGCTTTGTTTTTTGGATGTTTCAGGAAACACCATACACTTCTCCAGAGTGGCTGCTGGCAATTTACATCCCGCCCATCAGCATAACAAGGCTCCCAGTTCTCCATGGCCTGTCCTGGCTTTCTGGATTTTACACTTTTTTCAGATGGCCCTTTTGACCTCGGGGGCAGTGAGACTTCATTGTAGTGCAGATTTCCTTTGCAATCTTGCTTGGTTGGCCAAAAAGGGCGTATGCGTTTTTTCCTGAATATATTCAGGAAAAAACGCATACGCCCTTTTTGGCCAAGTGCATCATTGTGGACGTTCTGCCTCTTTTCCTTTGCTTTACATGCAATTCCAGTCTACCTCCTGAAATCGGTTTCCTGCAATTCTACCCCGCTTTCAACTCCTTTTGGCTGCCTTACTTCAATATATTTTTGGAAGATAGCTGTCATTTATAACTCTGCAGGTTTGTGAATTACAGTGCCCCTGAGCTCCTTTCTTCAACTCGCTTTCTTGTGAGCTGGCCGCAACACCGCAGGATTGCTTCAGGCCCTAGTTTGGTTCCGGCACGGCATGCTGAGCCTTTGGTTAATTCCTCTTCCTGGTGGGAAATGAGAGTTAAATTTGCCCGTTCAGACACCTCCACCTAGTCTCTCATTGGTTCTCCCTATTCCTGTTCATTTTCCACAGAAATTGCAAACTGGGCCAAACAGGAGGTTAAAGGCACTGACTCTCCAAGTGGGGAGAGTGTTAGTAAAGCGTCTGGAATGTTGCACCCGAGTACCAGGGGACGAAACTGAGACACATTTGAACACGTTTCCCGATCACACGGTGGATCATACTCTGGGTTCCACATGCATGTTTTAGCTGAAGGAAGAATCCCTTAAACATGGAGAGTTGAGACCCATGGAATGGGTACCATGCAATATGACTTCAAAGGGTCTGCATTTGCTCACCGAACCTCAGCAATCCTATCACTGCTGCGTTTATGCCGCTGTACACCTGCTTGATTCTCTTTCGGAGACATATAAATCCATAGGTTTTAAGATTCTTACTAGTCAGGTAGACTCTTACTAGTCAGGTATATTCTTAGGCGTTTAATATGGGGTGTTGAGTCCACTTCGTTGAGCAAGGAGTAGCTCTTGTCTATTACATATTTGACTTATGGAACGGTATCTGTGCTACTTTCAATCTCTGGTTTTATGCAGCACCCCAACTCACCTTTCCCCTTAAGCAAGCATAAGTTGGTTTTCTACATTTGAAACCCTTTTCTGTTTTGTAATTCAGTTCTTGTGTAGCCAAGTTTACATTCCGTGTAGTAGTGATATCTTATGATGTTTCTTTTTCTGTGTGACTTATTTCACCTAGAATCATCGTACCTGAATCCACTCATTATGCTGCTACGGGCCTGATGACATAGATTTCATTGCTGAGTGATATTGCATTGTACGTAAGTACCACAACTTCTTTATCCATTTTTCGCTTTCTGTGATATTGAACTTGTACTGTAAACGAGGTTCTTGTAACCAGAGCCGTCCCAAACTTTGGGGTGGCTGTGTCTTTTTGATTTTAATTTCCCTAAGCTATAGGACCATAAGTGGAAGTGCCCTAGACTCTGTTGCTTTATTTTTTGGATGTTTCAGGAAACACCATACACTTCTCCAGAGTGGCTGCTGGCAATTTACATCCCGTCCATCAGCATAAGAAGGCTCCTAGTTCTCCTTGGCCTGTCCTGCCTTTCTGGATTTTACACTTTTTTCGGATGGCCCTTTTGACCGGGGGGCAGTGAGACTTCATTGTAGTGCAGATTTGCTTTGCAAGCTTGCTTGGTTGGCCAAAAAGGGCGTATGCGTTTTTTCCTGAATATATTCAGGAAAAAACGCATACGCCCTTTTTGGCCAAGTGCATCATTGTGGACGTTCTGCCTCTTTTCCTATGCTTTACATACAATTCCAGTCTACCTCCTGAAATCGGTTTCCTGCAATTCTGCCCCGCTTTCAACTCCTCTTGGCAGCCTTACTTCAATATATTTTTGGAAGATAGCTGTCATTTATAACTCTGCAGGTTTGTGAATTACAGTGCCCCTGAGCTCCTTTCTTCAACTCGCTTTCTTATGAGCTGCCGCAACACCGCAGGATTATTTCTGGCCCTAGTGTGGTTCAGGCATGGCACGCTGAGCCTTTGGTTAATTCCTCTTCCTGGTGGGAAATGTGAGTTAAATTTGCCCGTCCGGACACCTCCACCTAGTCTCTCATTGGTTCTCCCTATTCCTGTTCATTTTCCACAGAAATTGCAAACTGGGCCAAACAGGAGGTTAAAGGCACTGACTCTCCAAGTGGGGAGAGTGTTAGTAAAGCGTCTAGAATGTTGCACCCGAGTACCAGGGGATGAAAACTGAGAGACATTTGAACACGTTTCCCGATCACATGGTGGATCATACTCTGGGTTCCACATGCATGTTTTAGTTGAAGGAAGAATCCCTTAAACATGGAGAGTTGAGACCCATGGAATGGGTACCATGCAATATGACTTCAAAGGGTCTGCATTTGCTCACCGAACCTCACCCGTCCTATCACTGCTGTGTTTATGCCGCTGTACACACGCTTGATTCTCTTTCGGAGACATATAAATCCATAGGTTTTAAGATTCTTACTAGTCAGGTATATTCTTAGGCGTTTAATATGGGGTGTTGAGTCCACTTCGTTGAGCAAGGAGTAGCTCTTGTCTATTACATATTTGGCTTATGGAACGGTATCTGTGCTAATTTCAATCTCTGGTTTTATGAAGCACCCCAACTCACCTTTCCCCTTAAGCAAGCATAAGTTGGTTTTCTACATTTGATACCCTGTTCTGTTTTGTAATTCAGTTCTTGTGTAGCCAAGTTTACATTCCGTGTAGTAGTGATATCTTATGATGTTTCTTTTTCTGTGTGACTTATTTCACTTAGAATCATCGTACCTGAATCCACTCATTATGCTGCTACGGGCCTGATGACATAGATTTCATTGCTGAGTGATATTGCATTGTACGTAAGTACCACAACTTCTTTATCCATTTTTCGCTTTCTGTGATATTGAACTTGTACGGTAAACGAGGTTATTGTAAACAGAGCCGTCCCAAACTTTGGGGTGGCTGTGTCTTTTTTATTTTAATTTCCCTAAGCTATAGGACCATAAGTGGAAGTGCCCTAGGCTCTGTTGCTTTGTTTTTTGGATGTTTCAGGAAACACCATACACTTCTCCAGAGTGGCTGCTGGCAATTTACATCCCGCCCATCAGCATAACAAGGCTCCCAGTTCTCCATGGACTGTCCTGCATTTCTGGATTTTACACTTTTTTCAGATGGCCCTTTTGATCGGGGGGCAGTGAGACTTCATTGTAGTGCAGATTTCCTTTGCATGCTTCCTTGGTTGGCCAAAAAGGGCGTATGCGTTCTTTCCTGAATATATTCAGGAAAAAACGCATACGCCCTTTTTGGCCAAGTGCATCATTGTGGACGTTCTGCCTCTTTTCCTATGCTTTACATGCAATTCCAGTCTACCTCCTGAAATCGGTTTCCGGTAATTCTGCCAGGCTTTCAACTCCTCTTGGCTGCCTTACTTCAATATATTTTTGGAAGATAGCTGTCATTTATAACTCTGCGGGTTTGTGAATTACAGTGCCCCTGAGCTCCTTTCTTTAACTCGCTTTCTTGTGAGCTGGCCGCAACCCCGCAGGATTGCTTCTGGCCCTAGTGTGGTTCTGGCATGGCACGCTGAGCCTTTGGTTATTTCCTCTTCCTGGTGGGAAATGAGAGTTAAATTTCCCCGTCCGGACACCTCCACCTAGTCTCTCATTGGTTCTCCCTATTCCTGTTCATTTTCCACAGAAATTGCAAACTGGGCCAAACAGTAGGTTAAAGGCACTGACTCTCCAAGTGGGGAGAGTGTTAATAAAGCGTCTGGAATGTTGCACCCGAGTACCAGGGGACGAAAACTGAGACACATTTGAACACGTTTCCCGATCACACGGTGGATCATACTCTGGGTTCCACATGCATGTTTTAGCTGAAGGAAGAATCCCTTAAACCTGGAGAGTTGAGACCCATGGAATGGGTACCATGCAATATGACTTCAAAGGGCCTGGATTTGCTCACCGAACCTCACCAATCCTATCACTGCTGCATTTATGCCACTGTACACACACTTGATTCTCTTTCGGAGACATATAAATCCATAGGTTTTAAGATTCTGACTAGTCAGGTAGATTCTTACTAGTCAGGTATATTCTTAGGGGTTTAATATGGGGTGTTGAGTCCACTTCGTTGAGCAAGGAGTAGCTCTTGTCTATTACATATTTGGCTTATGGAACGGTATCTGTGCTAATTTCAATCTCTGGTTTTATGCAGCACCCCAACTCACCCTTCCCTTAAGCAAGCATTAGTTGGTTTTCTACATTTGACACCCTGTTCTGTTTTGTAATTCAGTTCTTGTGTAGCCAAGTTTACATTCCGTGTAGTAGTGATATCTTATGATGTTTCTTTTTCTGTGTGACTTATATTTCACTTAGAATCATCGTACCTGAATCCACTCATTATATTGCTACGGGCCTGATGACATAGATTTCATTGCTGAGTGATATTGCATTGTACGTAAGTACCACAACTTCTTTATCCATTTTTCGCTTTCTGTGATATTGAACTTGTACCGTTAACGAGGTTCTTGTAAACAAAGCCGTCCCAAACATTGGGGTGGCTGTGTCTGTTTTATTTTAATTTCCCTAAGCTATAGGACCATAAGTGGAAGTGCCCTAGGCTCTGTTGCTTTGTCTTTTGGATGTTTCAGGAAACACCATACACTTCTCCAGAGTGGCTGCTGGCAATTTACATCCCGCCCATCAGCATAACAAGGCTCCCAGTTCTCCATGGCCTGTCCTGCCTTTCTGGATTTTACACTTTTTTCAGATGACCCTTTTGACCAAGGGGCACTGAGACTTCATTGTAGTGCAGATTTCCTTTGCAAGCTTGCTTGGTTGGCCAAAAAGGGCGTATGCGTTTTTTCCTGAATATATTCAGGAAAAAACACATATGCCCTTTTTGGCCAACGGCATCATTGTGAACGTTCTGCCTCTTTTCCTATGCTTTACATGCAATTCCAGTCTACCTCCTGAAATCGGTTTCCTGCAATTCTGCCCCACGTTCAACTCCTCTTGGCAGCCTTACTTCAATATATTTTTGGAAGATAACTGTCATTTATAACTCTGCAGGTTTGTGAATTACAGTGCCCCTGAGCTCCTTTCTTCAACTCGCTTTCTTGTGAGCTGGCCGCAACACCACACTATTGCTTCAGGCCCTAGTTTGGTTCCGGCATGGCATGTTGAGCCTTTGGTTAATTCCTCTTCCTGGTGGGAAATGAGAGCTAAATTTGCCCGTCCAGACACCTCCACCTAGTCTCTCATTGGTTCTCCCTATTCCTGTTCATTTTCCACAGAAATTGCAAACTGGGCCAAACAGGAGGTTAAAGGCACCGACTCTCCAAGTGGGGAGAGTGTTAGTAAAGTGTCTGGAATGTTGCACCCGAGTACCAGGGGACGAAAACTGAGACACATTTGAACACGTTTCCCGATCACACGGTGGATCATACTCTGGGTTCCACATGCATGTTTTAGCTGAAGGAAGAATCCCTTAAACATGGAGAGTTGAGACCCATGGAATGGGTACCATGCAATATGACTTCAAAGGGTCTGCATTTGCTCACCGAACCTCACCAGTCCTATCACTGCTGCGTTTATGCCGCTGTACACACGCTTGATTCTCTTTCGGAGACATATAAATCCATAGGTTTTAAGATTCTTACTAGTCAGGTATATTCTTAGGCGTTTAATATGGGGTGTTGAGTCCACTTCGTTGAGCAAGGAGTAGCTCTTGTCTATTACATATTTGGCTTATGGAACGGTATCTGTGCTAATTTCAATCTCTGGTTTTATGCAGCACCCCAACTCACCTTTCCCCTTAAGCAAGCATAAGTTGGTTTTCTACATTTGACACCCTGTTCTGTTTTGTAATTCAGTTCCTGTGTAGCCAAGTTTACATTCCGTGTATTAGTGATATCTTATGATGTTTCTTTTTCTGTGTGACTTATTTCACTTAGAATCATCGTACCTGAATCCACTCATTATGCTGCTACGGGCCTGATGACATAGATTTCATTGCTGAGTGATATTGCATTGTACGTAAGTACCACAATTTCTTTATCCATTTTTCGCTTTCTGTGATATTGAACTTGTACCGTAAACGAGGTGCTTGTAAACAGAGCCGGCCCAAACTTTGGGGTGGCTGTGTCTTTTTGATTTTAATTTCCCTAATCTATAGGACCATAAGTGGAAGTGCCCTAGGCTCTGTTGCTTTGTTTTTTCGATGTTTCAGGAAACACCATACACTTCTCCAGAGTGGCTGCTGGCAATTTACATCCCGCCCATCAGCATAACAAGGCTCCCAGTTCTCCATGGCCTGTCCTGCCTTTCTGGATTTTACACTTTTTTCAGATGGCCCTTTTGACCAGGGGGCAGTGAGACTTCATTGTAGTGCAGATTTCCTTTGCAAGCTTGCTTGGTTGTCCAAAAAGGGCGTATGCGTTTTTTCCTGAATATATTCAGGAAAAAACGCATACGCCCTTTTTGGCCAAGTGCATCATTGTGGACATTCTGCCTCTTTTCCTATGCTTTACATGCAATTCCAGTCTACTTCCTGAAATCGGTTTCCTGCAATTCTGCCCCGCTTTCAACTCCTCTTGGCTGCCTTACTTCAATATATTTTTGGAAGATAGCTGTCATTTATAACTCTGCAGGTTTGTGAATTACAGTGCCCCTGAGCTCCTTTCTTCAACTCGCTTTCTTGTGAGCTGGCCGCAACACCGCAGGATTGCTTCAGGCCCTAGTTTGTTTCCAGCACGGCATGCTGAGCCTTTGGTTAATTCCTCTTCCTGGTGAGAAATGAGAGTTAAATTTGCCCGTCCAGACACCTCCACCTAGTCTCTCATTGGTTCTCCCTATTCCTGTTCATTTTCCACAGAAATTGCAAACTGGGCCAAACAGGAGGTTAAAGGCACTGACTCTCCAAGTGGGGAGAGTGTTAGTAAAGCGTCTGAAATGTTGCACCCGAGTACCAGGGGACGAAAACTGAGACACATTTGAACACGTTTTCCGATCACACGGTGGATCATACTCTGGGTTCCACATGCATGTTTTAGCTGAAGGAAGAATCCCTTAAACATGGAGAGTTGAGACCCATGGAATGGGTACCATGCAATATGACTTCAAAGGGTCTGCATTTGCTCACCGAACCTCACCAGTCCTATCACTGCTGCGTTTATGCCGCTGTACACACGCTTGATTCTCTTTCGGAGACATATAAATCCATAGGTTTTAAGATTCTTACTAGTCAGGTATATTCTTAGGCGTTTAATATGGGGTGTTGAGTCCACTTCGTTGAGCAAGGAGTAGCTCTTGTCTATTACATATTTGGCTTATGGAACGGTATCTGTGCTAATTTCAATCTCTGGTTTTATGCAGCACCCCAACTCACCTTTCCCCTTAAGCAAGCATAAGTTGGTTTTCTACATTTGACACCCTGTTCTGTTTTGTAATTCAGTTCCTGTGTAGCCAAGTTTACATTCCGTGTATTAGTGATATCTTATGATGTTTCTTTTTCTGTGTGACTTATTTCACTTAGAATCATCGTACCTGAATCCACTCATTATGCTGCTACGGGCCTGATGACATAGATTTCATTGCTGAGTGATATTGCATTGTACGTAAGTACCACAATTTCTTTATCCATTTTTCGCTTTCTGTGATATTGAACTTGTACCGTAAACGAGGTTCTTGTAAACAGAGCCGTCCCAAACTTTGGGGTGGCTGTGTCTTTTGATTTTAATTTCCCTAATCTATAGGACCATAAGTGGAAGTGCCCTAGGCTCTGTTGCTTTGTTTTTTCGATGTTTCAGGAAACACCATACACTTCTCCAGAGTGGCTGCTGGCAATTTACATCCCGCCAATCAGCATAACAAGGCTCCCAGTTCTCCATGGCCTGTCCTGCCTTTCTGGATTTTACACTTTTTTCAGATGGCCCTTTTGACCAGGGGGCAGTGAGACTTCATTGTAGTGCAGATTTCCTTTGCAAGCTTGCTTGGTTGTCCAAAAAGGGCGTATGCGTTTTTTCCTGAATATATTCAGGAAAAAACGCATACGCCCTTTTTGGCCAAGTGCATCATTGTGGACATTCTGCCTCTTTTCCTATGCTTTACATGCAATTCCAGTCTACTTCCTGAAATCGGTTTCCTGCAATTCTGCCCCCTTTTCAACTCCTCTTGGCTGCCTTACTTCAATATATTTTTGGAAGATAGCTGTCATTTATAACTCTGCAGGTTTGTGAATTACAGTGCCCCTGAGCTCCTTTCTTCAACTCGCTTTCTTGTGAGCTGGCCGCAACACCGCAGGATTGCTTCAGGCCCTAGTTTGTTTCCAGCACGGCATGCTGAGCCTTTGGTTAATTCCTCTTCCTGGTGAGAAATGAGAGTTAAATTTGCCCGTCCAGACACCTCCACCTAGTCTCTCATTGGTTCTCCCTATTCCTGTTCATTTTCCACAGAAATTGCAAACTGGGCCAAACAGGAGGTTAAAGGCACTGACTCTCCAAGTGGGGAGAGTGTTAGTAAAGCGTCTGGAATGTTGCACCCGAGTACCAGGGGACGAAAACTGAGACACATTTGAACACGTTTTCCGATCACACGGTGGATCATACTCTGGGTTCCACATGCATGTTTTAGCTGAAGGAAGAATCCCTTAAACATGGAGAGTTGAGACCCATGGAATGGGTACCATGCAGTATGACTTCAAAGGGTCTGCATTTGCTCACCAAACCTCACCAATCCTATCACTGCTGCATTTATGCCGCTGTACACACGCTTGATTCTCTTTCGGAGACATATAAATCCATAGGTTTTAAGATTCTTACTAGTCAGGTATATTCTTAGGCGTGTATATATATATTCAGGAAAAATATATATATTCAGGAAATATATTCAGGAAAAAACGCATACGCCCTTTTTGGCCAAGTGCATCATTGTGGTTTTAAGATTCTTACTAGTCAGGTAGACTCTTACTAGTCAGGTATATTCTTAGGCGTTTAATATGGGGTGTTGAGTCCACTTCGTTGAGCAAGGAGTAGCTCTTGTCTATTACATATTTGACTTATGGAACGGTATCTGTGCTACTTTCAATCTCTGGTTTTATGCAGCACCCCAACTCACCTTTCCCCTTAAGCAAGCATAACTTGGTTTTCTACATTTGAAACCCTTTTCTGTTTTGTAATTCAGTTCTTGTGTAGCCAAGTTTACATTCCGTGTAGTAGTGATATCTTATGATGTTTCTTTTTCTGTGTGACTTATTTCACTTAGAATCATCGTACCTGAATCCACTCATTATGCTGCTACGGGCCTGATGACATAGATTTCATTGCTGAGTGATATTGCATTGTACGTAAGTACCACAACTTCTTTATCCATTTTTCGCTTTCTGTGATATTGAACTTGTACTGTAAACGAGGTTCTTGTAAACAGAGCTGTCCCAAACTTTGGGGTGGCTGTGTCTTTTTGATTTTAATTTCCCTAAGCTATAGGACCATAAGTGGAAGTGCCCTAGACTCTGTTGCTTTATTTTTTGGATGTTTCAGGAAACACCATACACTTCTCCAGAGTGGCTGCTGGCAATTTACATCCCGTCCATCAGCATAAGAAGGCTCCTAGTTCTCCTTGGCCTGTCCTGCCTTTCTGGATTTTACACTTTTTTCGGATGGCCCTTTTGACCGGGGGGCAGTGAGACTTCATTGTAGTGCAGATTTCCTTTGCAAGCTTGCTTGGTTGGCCAAAAAGGGCGTATGCGTTTTTTCCTGAATATATTCAGTAAAAAACGCATACGCCCTTTTTGGCCAAGTGCATCATTGTGGACGTTCTGCCTCTTTTCCTATGCTTTACATACAATTCCAGTCTACCTCCTGAAATCGGTTTCCTGCAATTCTGCCCCGCTTTCAACTCCTCTTGGCAGCCTTACTTCAATATATTTTTGGAAGATAGCTGTCATTTATAACTCTGCAGGTTTGTGAATTACAGTGCCCCTGAGCTCCTTTCTTCAACTCGCTTTCTTATGAGCTGCCGCAACACCGCAGGATTCTTTCTGGCCCTAGTGTGGTTCAGGCATGGCACGCTGAGCCTTTGGTTAATTCCTCTTCCAGGTGGGAAATGAGAGTTAAATTTGCCCGTCCGGACACCTCCACCTAGTCTGTCATTGGTTCTCCCTATTCCTGTTCATTTTCCACAGAAATTGCAAACTGGGCCAAACAGGAGGTTAAAGGCACTGACTCTCCAAGTGGGGAGAGTGTTAGTAAAGCGTCTGGAATGTTGCACCCGAGTACCAGGGGACGAAAACTGAGACACATTTGAACACGTTTCCCGATCACATGGTGGATCATACTCTGGGTTCCACATGCATGTTTTAGCTGAAGGAAGAATCCCTTAAACATGGAGAGTTGAGACCCATGGAATGGGTACCATGCAAAATGACTTCAAAGGGTCTGCATTTGCTCACCGAACCTCACCAGTCCTATCACTGCTGCGTTTATGCCGCTGTACACACGCTTGATTGTCTTTCGGAGACATATAAATCCATAGGTTTTAAGATTCTTACTAGTCAGGTAGATTTTTACTAGTCAGGTATATTCTTAGGGGTTTAATATGGGGTGTTGAGTCCACTTCGTTGAGCAAGGAGTAGCTCTTGTCTATTACATATTTGGCTTATGGAACGGTATCTGTGCTAATTTCAATCTCTGGTTTTATGCAGCATCCCAACTCACCTTTCCCCTTAAGCAAGCATAAGTTGGTTTTCTACATTTGACACCCTGTTCTGTTTTGTAATTCAGTTCTTGTGTAGCCAAGTTTACATTCCGTGTAGTAGTGATATCTTATGATGTTTCTTTTTCTGTGTGACTTCTTTCACTTAGAATCATCGTACCTCAATCCACTCATTATGCTGCTACGGGCCTGATGACATAGATTTCATTGCTGAGTGATATTGCATTGTACGTAAGTACCACAACTTCTTTATCCATTTTTCGCTTTCTGTGATATTCAACTTGTACCGTAAACGAGGTTCTTGTAAACAGAGCCGTCCCAAACTTTGGGGTGGCTGTGTCTTTTTGATTTTAATTTCCCTAAGCTATAGGACCATAAGTGGAAGTGCCCTAGGCTCTGTTGCTTTGTTTTTTGGATGTTTCAGGAAACAACATACACTTCTTCAGAGTGGGTGTTGGCAATTTACATCCCGCCCATCAGCATAACAAGGCTCCCAGTTCTCCATGGCCTGTCCTGCCTTTCTGGATTTTACACTTTTTTCAGATAGCCCTTTTGACCAGGGGGCAGTGAGACTTCATTGTAGTGCAGATTTCCTTTGCAAGCTTGCTTGGTTGGCCAAAAAGGGCGTATGCGTTTTTTCCTGAATATATTCCGGAAAAAACGCATACGACCTTTTTGGCCAAGTGCATCATTGTGGACGTTCTGCCTCTTTTCCTATGCTTTACATGCAATTCCAGTCTACCTCATGAAATCGGTTTCCTGCAATTCTGACCCGCTTTCAAGTCCTCTTGGCAGCCTTCCTTCAATATATTTTTGGACGAAAGCTGTCATTTATAACTCTGCAGGTTTGTGAATTACAGTGCCCCTGAGCTCCTTCCTTCAACTCACTATCTTGTGAGCTGGCCGCAACACCGCAGGATTGCTTCAGGCCCTAGTGTGCTTCTGGCATGCCACGCTGCGCCTTTGGTTAATTCCTCTTCCTTGTAGGAAATGAGAGTTAAATTTGCCCGTCCAGACACCTCCACCTAGTCTCTCATTGGTTCTCCCTATTCCTGTTCATCTTACGCAGAAATTGCAAACTGGGCCAAACAGGAGGTTAAAGGCACTGACTCTCCAAGTGGGGAGAGTGTTAGTAAAGTATCTGGAATGTTGCACCCGAGTAAAAGGGGACGAAAACTGAGACACATTTGAACACGTTTCCCGATCACACAGTGGATCATACTCTGTGTTCCACATGCATGCTGAGCTGAAGGAAGAATCCCTTAAACCTGCAGAGTTGAGACCCATGGAATGGGTACCATGCAATATGACTTCAAAGGGTCTGCATTTGCTCACCGAACCTCACCAATCCTATCACTGCTGCGTTTATGCCGCTGTACACATGATTGATTCTCTTTTGGAGATATATAAATCCATAGGTTTTAAGATTCTTACTAGTCACGTATATTCTTAGGCGTTTATTATGGGGTGTTGAGTCCACTTCGTTGAGCAAGGAGTAATTCTTGTCTATTACTTATTTGGCTTACGGAATGGTATCTGTGATAATTTCAATCTCTGGTTTTATGCAGCACCCCAACTCATCTTTCCCCTTAAGCAAGCATAAGTTGGTTTTCTACATTTGAGACCCTGTTCTGTTTTGTAATTCAGTTCCTGTGTAGCCAAGTTTACATTCCGTGTAGTAGTGATATCTTATGATGTTTCTTTTTCTGTGGGACTAATTTCACTTAGAATCATCGTACCTGAATACACTCATTATGCTGCTACTGGCCTGATGACATAGATTTCATTGCTGAGTGATATTGCATTGTACGTTATTACCACAACTTCTTTATCCATTTTTCGCTTTCTGTGATATTGAACTTGTACCGTAAACGAGGTGCTTGTAAACAGAGCCGGCCCAAACTTTGGGGTGGCTGTGTCTTTTTCATTTTAATTTCCCTAAGCTATAGGACCATAAGTGGAAGTGCCCTAGGCTCTGTTGCTTTGTTTTTTGGATGTTTCAGGAAACAACATACACTTCTCCAGAGTGGCTGCTGGCAATTTACATCCCGCCCATCAGCATAACAAGGCTCCCAGTTCTCCATGGCCTGTCCTGCTTTTCTGGATTTTACACTTTTTTCAGATAGCCCTTTTGACCTGGGGGCAGTGAGACTTCATTGTAGTGCAGATTTCCTTTGCAAGCTTGCTTGGTTGGCCAAAAAGGGCGTATGCGTTTTTTCCTGAATATATTACGGAAAAAACGCATACGCGCTTTTTGGCCAAGTGCATCATTGTGGACGTTCTGCCTCTTTTCCTATGCTTTACATGCAATTCCAGTCTACCTCCTGAAATCGGTTTCCTGCAATTCTGCCCCGCTTTCAAGTCCTCTTGGCAGCCTTCCTTCAATATATTTTTGGACGAAAGCTGTCATTTATAACTCTGCAGGTTTGTGAATTACAGTGACCCTGAGCTCCTTTCTTCAACTCGCTTTCTTGTGAGCTGGCCGCAACACCGCAGGATTGCTTCAGGCCCTAGTTTGGTTCCGGCACGGCATGCTGAGCCTTTGGTTAATTCCTCTTCCTGGTGGGAAATGAGAGTTAAATTTGCCCGTCCAGACACCTCCACCTAGTCTCTCATTGGTTCTCCCTATTCCTGTTCATTTTCCACTGAAATTGCAAACTGGGCCAAACAGGAGGTTAAAGGCACTGACTCTCCAAGTGGGGAGAGTGTTAGTAAAGCGTCTGGAATGTTGCACCCGAGTAACAGGGGACGAAAACTGAGACACATTTGAACACGTTTCCCGATCACACGGTGGATCATACTCTGGGTTCCACATGCATGTTTTAGCTGAAGGAAGAATCCCTTAAACCTGGAGAGTTGAGACCCATGGAATGGGTACCATGCAATATGACTTCAAAGAGTCTCCATTTGCTCACCGAACCTCAACAATGCTATCACTGCTGCGCTTATGCCGCTGTACACACGCTTGATTCTCTTTCGGAGACATATAAATCCATAGGTTTTAAGATTCTTACTAGTCAGGTATATTCTTAGGCGTTTAATATGGGGTGTTGAGTCCACTTCGTTGAGCAAGGAGTAGCTCTTGTCTATTACATATTTGGCTTATGGAACGGTATCTGTGCCAATTTCAATCTCTGGTTTTATGAAGCACCCCAACTCACCATTCCCCTTAAGCAAGCATAAGTTGGTTTTCTACATTTGAGACCCTGTTCTGTTTTGTAATTCAGTTCCTGTGTAGCCAAGTTTACATTCCGTGTGTTAGTGATACCTTATGATGTTTCTTTTTCTGTGTGACTTATTTCACTTAGAATCATCGTACCTGAATCCACTCATTATACTGCTATGGGCCTGATGACATAGATTTTATTGCTGTGTGATACTGCATTGTACGTAAGTACCGCAACTTCTTTATCCATTTTTCGCTTTCTGTGATATTGAACTTGTACCTCAAACGAGGTTCTTGTAAACAGAGCCGTCCCAAACTTTGGGGTGGCTGTGTGTTTTTGATTTTAATTTCCCTATTCTATAGGACCATAAGTGGAAATACCCTAGGCTCTGTTGCTTTGTTTTTTGGATGTTTCTGGAAACACCATACACTACTCCAGAGTGGCTGCTGGCAATTTACATCCCGCCCATCAGCATAACAAGGCTCCTAGTTCTCCATGGCCTGTCCTGCCTTTCTGGATTTTACACTTTTTTCAGATAGCCCTTTTTAACAAGGGGCATTGAGACTTCATTGTAGTGCAGATTTCCTTTGCAAGCTTGCTTGGTTGGCCAAAAAGTGCGTATGCATTTTTTCCTGAATATATTCCAGAAAAAACGCATACGCACTTTTTGGCCAAGTGCATCATTGTGGACGTTCTGCCTCTTTTCCTATGCTTTACATGCAATTCCAGTCTACCTCCTGAAATCGGTTTCCTGCAATTCTGCCCCGCTTTCAAGTCCTCTTGGCAGCCTTCCTTCAATATATTTTTGGAAGATAGCTGTCATTTATACCTCTGCAGGTTTGTGAATTACAGTGCCCCTGAGCTCCTTTCTTCAACTCGCTTTCTTGTGAGCTGGCCGCAACACCGCAGGATTGCTTCAGGCCCTAGTGTGGTTCCGGCATGGCACGCTGAGCCTTTGGATAATTCCTCTTCCTGGTGGGAAATGAGAGTTAAATTTGCCCGTCCAGACACCTCCAGCTAGTCTCTCATTGGTTCTCCCTATTCCTGTTCATTTTCCGCAGAAATTGCAAACTGGGCCAAACAGGAGGTTAAAGGCACTGACTCTCCAAGTGGGGAGAGTGTTAGTAAAGCGTCTGGAATGTTGCACCCGAGTACCAGGGGACGAAAACTGAGGCACATTTGAACACGTTTCCCGATCACACGGTGGATCATACTCTGGGTTCCACATGCATGTTTTAGCTGAAGGAAGAATCCCTTAAACCTGGAGAGTTGAGAACCATGGAATGGGTACCATGCAATATGACTTCAAAGGGTCTGCATTTGCTCACCGAACCTCACCAATCCTATCACTGCTGCGCTGATGCCGCTGTACACACGCTTGATTCTCTTTCGGAGACATATAAATCCATAGGTTTTAAGATTCTTACTAGTCAGGTATATTCTTAGGCGTTTAATATGGTATGTTGTGTCCTCTTCGCTGAGCAAGGAGTAGCTCTTGTCTATTACATATTTGGCTTATGGAACGGTATCTGCGCTAATTTCAATCTCTGGTTTTATGCAGCACCCAAACTCACCTTTCCCCTTAAGCAAGAATAAGTTGGTTTTCTACATTAGAGACCCTGTTCTGTTTTGTAATTCAGTTCCTTTGTAGCCAAGTTTACATTTCGTGTATTAGTGATATCTTATGATGTTTCTTTTTCTGTGTGACTTATTTCACTTACAATCATCGTACCTGAATCCACTCATTATGCTGCTACTGGACTGATGACATAGATTTCATTGCTGAGTGATATTGCATTGTACGTAAGTACCACATCTTCTTTATCCATTTTTCGCTTTCTGTGATATTGAACTTGTACCGTAAACGAGGTTCTTGTAAACAGAGCCGTCCCAAACTTTGGGGTGGCTGTGTCTTTTTGATTTTAATTTTCCTAAGCTATAGGACCATAAGTGGAAGTGCCCTAGGCTCTGTTGCTTTGTTTTTTGGATGTTTCAGGAAACACCATACACTTCTCCAGAGTGGCTGTTGGCAATTTACATCCCGCCCATCAGCATAACAAGGCTCCCAGTTCTCCATACCCTGTCCTGCCTTTCTGGATTTTACACTTTTTTCAGATGGCCCTTTTGACAGGGGGGCAGTGAGACTTCATTGTAGTGCAGATTTCCTTTGCAAGCTTGCTTGGTTGGCCAAAAAGGGCGTATGCGTTTTTTCCTGAATATATTCAGGAAAAAACGCATACGCCCTTTTTGGCCAAGTGCATCATTGTGGACGTTCTGCCTCTTTTCCTATGCTTTACATGCAATTCCAGTCTACCTCCTGAAATCGGTTTCCTGCAATTCTGCCCCACTTTCAACTCCTCTTGGCAGCCTTCCTTCAATATATTTTTGGACGATAGCTGTCATTTATAACTCTGCAGGTTTGTGAATTACAGTGCCCCTGAGCTCCTTTCTTCAACTCGCTTTCTTATGAGCTGGCCGCAACACCACAGGATTGCTTCAGGCCCTAGTTTGGTTCCGGCATGGCATGTTGAGCCTTTGGTTAATTCCTCTTCCTGGTGGGAAATGAGAGTTAAATTTGCCCGTTCAGACAACTCCACCTAGTCTCTCATTGGTTCTCCCTCTTCCTGTTCATCTTCCGCAGAAATTGCAAATTGGGCCAAACAGGAGGTTAAAGGCACTGACTCTCCAAGTGGGGAGAGTGTTAGTAACGCGTCTGGAATGTTGCACCCGAGTACCAGGGAACGAAAACTGAGACACATTTGAACACGTTTTCCGATCACACGGTGGATCATACTCTGGGTTCCACATGCATGTTTTAGCTGAAGGAAGAATCCCTTAAACCTGGAGAGTTGAGACCCATGGAATGGGTACCATGCAATATGACTTCAAAGGGTCTGCATTTGCTCATCAAACCTCACCAATCCTATCACTGCTGCGCTTATGCCGCTGTACACACGCTTGATTCTCTTTCGGAGACATATAAATCCATAGGTTTTAAGATTCTTACTAGTCAGGTATATTCTTAGGCGTTGAATATGGGGTGTTGAGTCCACTTCGTTGAGCAAGGAGTAGCTCTTGTCTATTACATATTTGGCTTATAGAACAGTATCTGTGCCAATTTCAATCTCTGGTTTCATGCAGCACCCCAACTCACCCTTCCCCTTAAGCAAGCATAAGTTGGTTTTCTACATTTGAGACCCTGTTCTGTTTTGTAATTCAGTTCCTGTGTAGCCAAGTTTACATTCCGTGTGTTAGTGATACCTTATGATGTTTCTTTTTCTGTGTGACTTATTTCACTTAGAATCATCGTACCTGAATCCACTCATTATGCTGCTACGGGCCTGATGACATAGATTTCATTGCTGAGTGATATTGCATTGTACGTAATTACCACAACTTCTTTATCCATTTTTCGCTTTCTGTGATATTGAACTTGTGTCATAAACGAGGTTCTTGTAAACAGAGCCAGCCCAAACTTTGGGGTGGCTGTGTCTTTTTGATTTTAATTTCCCTAAACTATAGGACCATAAGTGGAAGTGCCCTAGGCTCTGTTGCTTTGTTTTTTGGATGTTTCAGGAAACACCATACACTTCTCCAGAGTGGCTTCTGGCAATTTACATCCCACCCATCAGCATAACAAGTCTTCCAGTTCTCCAGGGCCTGTCCTGCCTTTGTGGATTTTACACTTTTTTCAGATGGCCCTTTTGACCGGGGGGCAGTGAGACTTCATTGTAGTGCAGATTTTCTTTGCAAGCTTGCTTGGTTGGCCAAAAAGGGCGTATGCGTTTTTTCCTATTCAGGAAAAAACGCATACGCCCTTTTTGGCCAAGTGCATCATTGTGGACGTTCTGCCTCTTTTCCTATGCTTTACATGCAATTCCAGTCTACCTCCTGAAATCGGTTTCCTGCAATTCTGCCCCGCTTTCAACTCCTCTTGGCAGCCTTACTTCAATATATTTTTGGAAGATAGCTGTCATTTATAACTCTGCAGGTTTGTGAATTACAGTGCCGCTGAGCTCCTTCCTTCAACTCGCTATCTTGTGAGCTGGCCGCAACACCGCAGGATTGCTTCAGGCCCTAGTGTGCTTCTGGCATGCCACGCTGCGCCTTTGGTTAATTCCTCTTCCTTGTAGGAAATGAGAGTTAAATTTGCCCGTCCAGACACCTCCACCTAGTCTCTCATTGGTTCTCCCTATTCCTGTTCATCTTACGCAGAAATTGCAAACTGGGCCAAACAGGAGGTTAAAGGCACTGACTCTCCAAGTGGGGAGAGTGTTAGTAAAGTATCTGGAATGTTGCACCCGAGTAAAAGGGGACGAAAACTGAGACACATTTGAACACGTTTCCCGATCACACAGTGGATCATACTCTGTGTTCCACATGCATGTTTAGCTGAAGGAAGAATCCCTTAAACCTGCAGAGTTGAGACCCATGGAATGGGTACCATGCAATATGACTTCAAAGGGTCTGCATTTGCTCACCGAACCTCACCAATCCTATCACTGCTGCGTTTATGCCGCTGTACACATGATTGATTCTCTTTTGGAGATATATAAATCCATAGGTTTTAAGATTCTTACTAGTCACGTATATTCTTAGGCGTTTATTATGGGGTGTTGAGTCCACTTCGTTGAGCAAGGAGTAATTCTTGTCTATTACTTATTTGGCTTACGGAATGGTATCTGTGATAATTTCAATCTCTGGTTTTATGCAGCACCCCAACTCATCTTTCCCCTTAAGCAAGCATAAGTTGGTTTTCTACATTTGAGACCCTGTTCTGTTTTGTAATTCAGTTCCTGTGTAGCCAAGTTTACATTCCGTGTAGTAGTGATATCTTATGATGTTTCTTTTTCTGTGGGACTAATTTCACTTAGAATCATCGTACCTGAATACACTCATTATGCTGCTACTGGCCTGATGACATAGATTTCATTGCTGAGTGATATTGCATTGTACGTAATTACCACAACTTCTTTATCCATTTTTCGCTTTCTGTGATATTGAACTTGTACCGTAAACGAGGTGCTTGTAAACAGAGCCGGCCCAAACTTTGGGGTGGCTGTGTCTTTTTCATTTTAATTTCCCTAAGCTATAGGACCATAAGTGGAAGTGCCCTAGGCTCTGTTGCTTTGTTTTTTGGATGTTTCAGGAAACAACATACACTTCTCCAGAGTGGCTGCTGGCAATTTACATCCCGCCCATCAGCATAACAAGGCTCCCAGTTCTCCATGGCCTGTCCTGCCTTTCTGGATTTTACACTTTTTTCAGATAGCCCTTTTGACCTGGGGGCAGTGAGACTTCATTGTAGTGCAGATTTCCTTTGCAAGCTTGCTTGGTTGGCCAAAAAGGGCGTATGCGTTTTTTCCTGAATATATTACGGAAAAAACGCATACGCGCTTTTTGGCCAAGTGCATCATTGTGGACGTTCTGCCTCTTTTCCTATGCTTTACATGCAATTCCAGTCTACCTCCTGAAATCGGTTTCCTGCAATTCTGCCCCGCTTTCAAGTCCTCTTGGCAGCCTACCTTCAATATATTTTTGGACGAAAGCTGTCATTTATAACTCTGCAGGTTTGTGAATTACAGTGACCCTGAGCTCCTTTCTTCAACTCGCTTTCTTGTGAGCTGGCCGCAATACCGCAGGATTGCTTCAGGCCCTAGTTTGGTTCCGGCACGGCATGCTGAGCCTTTGGTTAATTCCTCTTCCTGGTGGGAAATGAGAGTTAAATTTGCCCGTCCAGACACCTCCACCTAGTCTCTCATTGGTTCTCCCTATTCCTGTTCATTTTCCACTGAAATTGCAAACTGGGCCAAACAGGAGGTTAAAGGCACTGACTCTCCAAGTGGGGAGAGTGTTAGTAAAGCGTCTGGAATGTTGCACCCGAGTAACAGGGGACGAAAACTGAGACACATTTGAACACGTTTCCCGATCACACGGTGGATCATACTCTGGGTTCCACATGCATGTTTTAGCTGAAGGAAGAATCCCTTAAACCTGGAGAGTTGAGACCCATGGAATGGGTACCATGCAATATGACTTCAAAGAGTCTCCATTTGCTCACCGAACCTCAACAATGCTATCACTGCTGCGCTTATGCCGCTGTACACACGCTTGATTCTCTTTCGGAGACATATAAATCCATAGGTTTTAAGATTCTTACTAGTCAGGTATATTCTTAGGCGTTTAATATGGGGTGTTGAGTCCACTTCGTTGAGCAAGGAGTAGCTCTTGTCTATTACATATTTGGCTTATGGAACGGTATCTGTGCCAATTTCAATCTCTGGTTTCATGCAGCACCCCAACTCACCATTCCCCTTAAGCAAGCATAAGTTGGTTTTCTACATTTGAGACCCTGTTCTGTTTTGTAATTCAGTTCCTGTGTAGCCAAGTTTACATTCCGTGTGTTAGTGATACCTTATGATGTTTCTTTTTCTGTGTGACTTATTTCACTTAGAATCATCGTACCTGAATCCACTCATTATACTGCTATGGGCCTGATGACATAGATTTTATTGCTGTGTGATACTGCATTGTACGTAAGTACCGCAACTTCTTTATCCATTTTTCGCTTTCTGTGATATTGAACTTGTACCGCAAACGAGGTTCTTGTAAACAGAGCCGTCCCAAACTTTGGGGTGGCTGTGTGTTTTTGATTTTAATTTCCCTATTCTATAGGACCATAAGTGGAAATACCCTAGGCTCTGTTGCTTTGTTTTTTGGATGTTTCTGGAAACACCATACACTACTCCAGAGTGGCTGCTGGCAATTTACATCCCGCCCATCAGCATAACAAGGCTCCTAGTTCTCCATGGCCTGTCCTGCCTTTCTGGATTTTACACTTTTTTCAGATAGCCCTTTTTAACAAGGGGCATTGAGACTTCATTGTAGTGCAGATTTCCTTTGCAAGCTTGCTTGGTTGGCCAAAAAGTGCGTATGCATTTTTTCCTGAATATATTCCGGAAAAAACGCATACGCACTTTTTGGCCAAGTGCATCATTGTGGACGTTCTGCCTCTTTTCCTATGCTTTACATGCAATTCCAGTCTACCTCCTGAAATCGGTTTCCTGCAATTCTGCCCCGCTTTCAAGTCCTCTTGGCAGCCTTCCTTCAATATATTTTTGGAAGATAGCTGTCATTTATACCTCTGCAGGTTTGTGAATTACAGTGCCCCTGAGCTCCTTTCTTCAACTCGCTTTCTTGTGAGCTGGCCGCAACACCGCAGGATTGCTTCAGGCCCTAGTGTGGTTCCGGCATGGCACGCTGAGCCTTTGGATAATTCCTCTTCCTGGTGGGAAATGAGAGTTAAATTTGCCCGTCCAGACACCTCCAGCTAGTCTCTCATTGGTTCTCCCTATTCCTGTTCATTTTCCGCAGAAATTGCAAACTGGGCCAAACAGGAGGTTAAAGGCACTGACTCTCCAAGTGGGGAGAGTGTTAGTAAAGCGTCTGGAATGTTGCACCCGAGTACCAGGGGACGAAAACTGAGGCACATTTGAACACGTTTCCCGATCACACGGTGGATCATACTCTGGGTTCCACATGCATGTTTTAGCTGAAGGAAGAATCCCTTAAACCTGGAGAGTTGAGAACCATGGAATGGGTACCATGCAATATGACTTCAAAGGGTCTGCATTTGCTCACCGAACCTCACCAATCCTATCACTGCTGCGCTGATGCCGCTGTACACACGCTTGATTCTCTTTCGGAGACATATAAATCCATAGGTTTTAAGATTCTTACTAGTCAGGTATATTCTTAGGCGTTTAATATGGTATGTTGTGTCCTCTTCGCTGAGCAAGGAGTAGCTCTTGTCTATTACATATTTGGCTTATGGAACGGTATCTGCGCTAATTTCAATCTCTGGTTTTATGCAGCACCCAAACTCACCTTTCCCCTTAAGCAAGAATAAGTTGGTTTTCTACATTAGAGACCCTGTTCTGTTTTGTAATTCAGTTCCTTTGTAGCCAAGTTTACATTTCGTGTATTAGTGATATCTTATGATGTTTCTTTTTCTGTGTGACTTATTTCACTTACAATCATCGTACCTGAATCCACTCATTATGCTGCTACTGGACTGATGACATAGATTTCATTGCTGAGTGATATTGCATTGTACGTAAGTACCACATCTTCTTTATCCATTTTTCGCTTTCTGTGATATTGAACTTGTACCGTAAACGAGGTTCTTGTAAACAGAGCCGTCCCAAACTTTGGGGTGGCTGTGTCTTTTTGATTTTAATTTTCCTAAGCTATAGGACCATAAGTGGAAGTGCCCTAGGCTCTGTTGCTTTGTTTTTTGGATGTTTCAGGAAACACCATACACTTCTCCAGAGTGGCTGTTGGCAATTTACATCCCGCCCATCAGCATAACAAGGCTCCCAGTTCTCCATACCCTGTCCTGCCTTTCTGGATTTTACACTTTTTTCAGATGGCCCTTTTGACAGGGGGGCAGTGAGACTTCATTGTAGTGCAGATTTCCTTTGCAAGCTTGCTTGGTTGGCCAAAAAGGGCGTATGCGTTTTTTCCTGAATATATTCAGGAAAAAACGCATACGCCCTTTTTGGCCAAGTGCATCATTGTGGACGTTCTGCCTCTTTTCCTATGCTTTACATGCAATTCCAGTCTACCTCCTGAAATCGGTTTCCTGCAATTCTGCCCCACTTTCAACTCCTCTTGGCAGCCTTCCTTCAATATATTTTTGGACGATAGCTGTCATTTATAACTCTGCAGGTTTGTGAATTACAGTGCCCCTGAGCTCCTTTCTTCAACTCGCTTTCTTATGAGCTGGCCGCAACACCACAGGATTGCTTCAGGCCCTAGTTTGGTTCCGGCATGGCATGTTGAGCCTTTGGTTAATTCCTCTTCCTGGTGGGAAATGAGAGTTAAATTTGCCCGTTCAGACAACTCCACCTAGTCTCTCATTGGTTCTCCCTCTTCCTGTTCATCTTCCGCAGAAATTGCAAATTGGGCCAAACAGGAGGTTAAAGGCACTGACTCTCCAAGTGGGGAGAGTGTTAGTAACGCGTCTGGAATGTTGCACCCGAGTACCAGGGAACGAAAACTGAGACACATTTGAACACGTTTTCCGATCACACGGTGGATCATACTCTGGGTTCCACATGCATGTTTTAGCTGAAGGAAGAATCCCTTAAACCTGGAGAGTTGAGACCCATGGAATGGGTACCATGCAATATGACTTCAAAGGGTCTGCATTTGCTCATCAAACCTCACCAATCCTATCACTGCTGCGCTTATGCCGCTGTACACACGCTTGATTCTCTTTCGGAGACATATAAATCCATAGGTTTTAAGATTCTTACTAGTCAGGTATATTCTTAGGCGTTGAATATGGGGTGTTGAGTCCACTTCGTTGAGCAAGGAGTAGCTCTTGTCTATTACATATTTGGCTTATAGAACAGTATCTGTGCCAATTTCAATCTCTGGTTTCATGCAGCACCCCAACTCACCCTTCCCCTTAAGCAAGCATAAGTTGGTTTTCTACATTTGAGACCCTGTTCTGTTTTGTAATTCAGTTCCTGTGTAGCCAAGTTTACATTCCGTGTGTTAGTGATACCTTATGATGTTTCTTTTTCTGTGTGACTTATTTCACTTAGAATCATCGTACCTGAATCCACTCATTATGCTGCTACGGGCCTGATGACATAGATTTCATTGCTGAGTGATATTGCATTGTACGTAATTACCACAACTTCTTTATCCATTTTTCGCTTTCTGTGATATTGAACTTGTGTCATAAACGAGGTTCTTGTAAACAGAGCCAGCCCAAACTTTGGGGTGGCTGTGTCTTTTTGATTTTAATTTCCCTAAACTATAGGACCATAAGTGGAAGTGCCCTAGGCTCTGTTGCTTTGTTTTTT
Organism: Leucopleurus acutus; assembly: GCF_964270905.1. Classification (NCBI taxonomy): domain Eukaryota; kingdom Metazoa; phylum Chordata; class Mammalia; order Artiodactyla; family Delphinidae; genus Leucopleurus; species Leucopleurus acutus. The sequence goes on from NW_028139161.1 coordinate 251,870, forward strand.
GGATGTTTCAGGAAACACCATACACTTCTCCAGAGTGGCTTCTGGCAATTTACATCCCACCCATCAGCATAACAAGTCTTCCAGTTCTCCAGGGCCTGTCCTGCCTTTGTGGATTTTACACTTTTTTCAGATGGCCCTTTTGACCGGGCGGCAGTGAGACTTCATTGTAGTGCAGATTTTCTTTGCAAGCTTGCTTGGTTGGCCAAAAAGGGCGTATGCGTTTTTTCCTGAATATTCAGGAAAAAACGCATACGCCCTTTTTGGCCAAGTGCATCATTGTGGACGTTCTGCCTCTTTTCCTATGCTTTACATGCAATTCCCATCTACCTCCTGAAATCGGTTTCCTGCAATTCTGCCCCGCTTTCAACTCCTCTTGGCAGCCTTACTTCAATATATTTTTGGAAGATAGCTGTCATTTATAACTCTGCAGGTTTGTGAATTACAGTGCCGCTGAGCTCCTTCCTTCAACTCGCTATCTTGTGAGCTGGCCGAAACACCGCAGGATTGCTTCAGGCCCTAGTGTGCTTCTGGCATGCCACGCTGCGCCATTGGTTAATTCCTCTTCCTTGTAGGAAATGAGAGTTAAATTTGCCCGTCCAGACACCTCCACCTAGTCTCTCATTGGTTCTCCCTATTCCTGTTCATCTTACGCAGAAATTGCAAACTGGGCCAAACAGGAGGTTAAAGGCACTGACTCTCCAAGTGGGGAGAGTGTTAGTAAAGTATCTGGAATGTTGCACCCGAGTAAAAGGGGACGAAAACTGAGACACATTTGAACACGTTTCCCGATCACACAGTGGATCATACTCTGTGTTCCACATGCATGTTTAGCTGAAGGAAGAATCCCTTAAACCTGCAGAGTTGAGACCCATGGAATGGGTACCATGCAATATGACTTCAAAGGGTCTGCATTTGCTCACCGAACCTCACCAATCCTATCACTGCTGCGTTTATGCCGCTGTACACATGATTGATTCTCTTTTGGAGATATATAAATCCATAGGTTTTAAGATTCTTACTAGTCACGTATATTCTTAGGCGTTTATTATGGGGTGTTGAGTCCACTTCGTTGAGCAAGGAGTAATTCTTGTCTATTACTTATTTGGCTTACGGAATGGTATCTGTGATAATTTCAATCTCTGGTTTTATGCAGCACCCCAACTCATCTTTCCCCTTAAGCAAGCATAAGTTGGTTTTCTACATTTGAGACCCTGTTCTGTTTTGTAATTCAGTTCCTGTGTAGCCAAGTTTACATTCCGTGTAGTAGTGATATCTTATGATGTTTCTTTTTCTGTGGGACTAATTTCACTTAGAATCATCGTACCTGAATACACTCATTATGCTGCTACTGGCCTGATGACATAGATTTCATTGCTGAGTGATATTGCATTGTACGTAATTACCACAACTTCTTTATCCATTTTTCGCTTTCTGTGATATTGAACTTGTACCGTAAACGAGGTGCTTGTAAACAGAGCCGGCCCAAACTTTGGGGTGGCTGTGTCTTTTTCATTTTAATTTCCCTAAGCTATAGGACCATAAGTGGAAGTGCCCTAGGCTCTGTTGCTTTGTTTTTTGGATGTTTCAGGAAACAACATACACTTCTCCAGTGTGGCTGCTGGCAACTTACATCCCGCCCATCAGCATAACAAGGCTCCCAGTTCTCCATGGCCTGTCCTGCCTTTCTGGATTTTACACTTTTTTTAGATGGCCCTTTTGACCAGGGGGGCAGTGAGACTTCATTGTAGTGCAGATTTCCTTTGCAAGCTTGCTTGGTTGGCCAAAAAGGGCGTATGCGTTTTTTCCTGAATATATTCAGGAAAGAACGCATACGCCCTTTTTGGCCAAGTGCATCATTTTGGACGTTCAGCCTCTTTTCCTATGATTTACATGCAATTCCAGTGTACCTCCTGAAATCAGTTTCCTGCAATTCTGCCACGCTTTCAACTCCTCTTGGCGGCCTTACTTCAATATATTTTTGGAAGATAGCTGTCATTTAAAACTCTGCAGGTTTGTGAATTAAAGTGCCCCTGAGCTCCTTTCTTCAACTCGCTTTGTTGTGAGCTGGCCGCAACACCGCTGGATTCCTTCTGGCCCTAGTGTGGTTCCGGCATGGCACACTGAGCCTTTGGTTAATTCCTCTTCCTGGTGGGAAATGAAAATTAAATTTGCCCGTCCGGACACCTCCAGCTAGTCTCTCATTGGTTCTCCCTATTCCTGTTCATTTTCCACAGAAATTGCAAACTGGGCCAAACAGGAGGTTAAAGGCACTGACTCTCCAAGTGGGGAGAGTGTTAGTAAAGCGTTTGGAATGTTGCACCCGAGTACAAGGGGACAAAAACTGAGACACATTTGAACACGTTTCCCGATCACACGGTGGATCATACTCTGGGTTCCACATGCATGTTTTAGCTGAAGGAAGAATCCCTTAAACATGGAGAGTTGAGACCCATGGAATGGGTACCATGCAATATGACTTCAAAGGGTCTGCATTTGCTCACCGAACCTCACCAATCCTATCACTGCTGCGCTTATGCCGCTGTACACACGCTTGATTCTCTTTCGGAGACATATAAATCCATAGGTTTTAAGATTCTTACTAGTCAGGTATATTCTTAGGCTTTTAATGTGGGGTGTTGAGTCCACTTCGTTGAGCAAGGAGTAGCTCTTGTCTATTACATATTTGGCTTATGGAACGGTATCTGTGCTAATTTCAATCTCTGGTTTTATGCCGCACCCCAACTCACCTTTCCCCTTAAGCAAGCATAAGTTGGTTTTCTACATTTCAGACCCTGTTCTGTTTTGTAATTCAGTTCCTGTGTAGCCAAGTTTACATTCCGTGTATTAGTGATAACTTTTGATGTTTCTTTTTCTGTGTGACTTATTTCACTTAGAATCATTGTACCTGAATCCACTCATTATGCTGCTACGGGCCTGATGACATAGATTTCATTGCTGAGTGATATTGCATTGTACGTAAGTACCAAAACTTCTTTATGCATTTTTCACTTTCTGTGATATTGAATTTATACCTTAAAGGAGGTGCTTGTAAACAGAGCCGGCCCAAACTTCGTGGTGGCTGTGTCTTTTTTATTTAATTTCCCTAAGCTATAGGACCATAAGTGGAAGTGCCCTAGGCTCTGTTGCTTTGTTTTTTAGATGTTTCAGGAAACACCATACACTTCTCCAGAGTGGCTTTTGGCAATTTACATCCCGCCCATCAGCATAACAAGGCTCCCAGTTCTCCATGGCCTGTCCTGCCTTTCTGGGTTTTACACTTTTTTCAGATGTCCCTTTTGACCGGGGGGAAGTGAGACTTCATTGTAGTGCATATTTCCTTTGCAAGCTTGCTTGTTTGGCCAAAAAGGGCCTATGCGTTTTTTCCTGAATATATTCAGGAAAAAACGCATACGCCCTTTTTGGCCAAGTGCATCATTGTGGACGTTCTGCCTCTTTTCCTATGCTTTACATGCAATTCCAGTCTACCTCCTGAAATCGGTTTCCTGCAGTTCTGCCTTGCTCTCAGTGCCTCTTCATAGCCTTACCTCAATATACGTTTGGAAAATAGTTGGCCTTTATAACTCTGCAGGTTTTTGAATTGCAGTGGCCCTTAGCTCCATTTTTCTGCTCTTATTTTTGTGATCTTGCCTCATATCCACAGGATTTCTTCAGGCCCTATTCTTCTTCTGGGACGCCTTGCTCCGCCTTTGGTTAATTCTTCTTCCTGATGTGAAATTAGAGTGACATGTGCCCATTGAAACCGCTACAGCTATTTTCTCACTGGTTCCCCCTATTCCCATTCATCCTCCGCACTAACTGCAGACTGTGCGATACCGGAACTTAAAGGCATTGACTCTCCATGTGGAGATGTTGTTAGTAAAGTGGCTGGAATGTTGATCCGGAGCCCCAGGAGAGGAAAATGAGGTGCATTTTAGAAACCTTTCCCGATCATATGGTATACCATCCGCTGGATTTCCCATGCATGGTTTAGCTGTAGGAAGATTCCCTTCAACCTGGAGTGTTGGGACCCTTGGAATAAGTAGCATGAAGTATTGCATTAAACTTTTGGCAGTTGCTCACCAAAGCTCTCCAATCCTTTCAGCCCCAAGTGTCCAGCCTTATGTCTTATCCAGCTGTGGGTTTATATGTGGTCATTCCAGGTTGCATCACAGCCCCTGAGCGAATTTTGTAAGAATTTTTCTCTCTTTCATTGTTTCTGCGTTTTGGTTTTAAAATTTATTTCTATAAAGGGGTTTAGCTCATTTTCACTGCTGTGTTTGTGCCGCTCTGCGCACACTTGATTCCCTTATGGAGAGATATCAATACATGGGTTTTAAGATTCTTATTACTCAGATATATTTCTCTGCGGTGTATAGGGTGTGTTGAGGCCAGTTCATTGAGCAAGGTGTAGATCTTTTCTGATACCTATTTTGGTTTATTGAACGGTATCTGTGCTAATTTCAAACTCTGGTTTTATGCATCACCCCACCTCTCCTTTCCCCTTAAGCTGACATAAGTGTGTTTTCTAAATGTGAGACACTGTTCTGTTTTGTAATTCATTTTTTGTGCAGCCATATTTATCCTCCCTCTATAAGTGATATCTGATGATATGTTTCTTTTTCTGTTTGACTTATTTCAAGTAGTATTATCGGACCTCAATCCACTCTTTATCCTTCTACTAGCCTTATTACATTGATTTCATGGTGAAGAGATATTCCATTGTACATAAGTACCACATTTTCTTTATCCATTGTTCTCTTTCCTGGGATATTTAAGGTGTACTGAAGTTGAGGTTCTTGTAAACAGAGTAGCCCTAAACTGTGGTGTGCTTGTGTCTTGTTGATTTTTAGACTTCCCTAGATATACTCCCGTGATTGGAAGTGCCCTATGCTCTGTCGCTCTGTTTTTTAGATGATTTAGGAACCACCATACACTTCTCCAGAGTGGCTCTCGGCAGTTCACACACTGTCCATCAGCGTATAAAGGCTTCCTGTTCTCCATGGCCTGTCCTGCATTTCTGGTTTTTACAATTTTTTCGGATGGCCCTTTTGACCAGTGGGAAATGAGACTTCTTTATTGTGCACATTTGCATTGCTTGCTTGCTTGGTTGCCCATAAAGTGCGTATGCGTTTTTTCCTGGATATATTCAGGAAAAAACGCATACTCCCTTTTGGGCCAACCGCATCGTTGTCAAAATTCTGTCGCTTTTCATGTGCTTTAAAGGCGAGTCCAATCTATCTCTTGAAATCTGTTTCTTGCAATTCTGTCTTGCATTCAGATCCTCTTCTTTGCCTTACCTCAACATATTTTTGGACGTTAGTTTTCATTTATAACTCTGCAGGTTTGTGAATTGCAGTGACCCTGAGCTCCATTTTTTAAGTTGCTCTTTTGTGAGCTGGCCTCAATACCGTAGGATTGCTTCAGGCCCTATTTTGGCTCTGGAGAGGCGGGCTGAGCCTTTTTTTAATTCTTATTCTTAATGGGAAATTAGAGTGACATGTACCCGTCCAAACCCCTACAACTATTCTCTCATTGGTTCCCCCTGTTCCCGTTCATCCTCCTCACAATTTGCAAAATGTGTGAAACAGAAGTTTAAATGTGCTGATTCTCTAAGTGGGGAGATTCTAAGTAACGTGGCTGGAATGATGAACAGGAGCACCAGGAGAGGATAAATGAGGTGCATTTTAGACACATCTCCCGATCACATGGTGTACAGTCCTCTGGGTTTTCCATGCATGTTTTAGCTGTAGGAAGATTCCTTGAACCTGCAGATTTGGGACCCATTGAATGGGTACCAGGTAGTATTACTTTAAAGGGTGTGCATTTCCTCACCCAACCTCACATTTCTCTTAGCGCGAACAGTTTCCAGCCTTATGTCTCATCCTGCTGTGGGTCTAGATGTGTTCAATCCATGTTGCATCACCGTCCCTGAGGAAAAGTTGTAAGAGGTTTTCTCTGTCTCTCTGTCGTTTATTTTTTTCAATTTATTACTATATTGGTTACAGCTGATTTTCAAAGCTCTGTTTCTTGCTGCTGTACATCCACTTGATTCACGTACAGAGAGACATCAATAAATTCTTTTTCAGATTCTTACCAGTCATAGATATTCTTTTCCGGTGACTTGAGTGTGCTGAGTGCAGTTCTTTTAGCTACCGTGTAGGCCTTGTTGATTATCAGTTTGGTATTTGGAATGGTATCTTTGCTAATTTCAACCTCCTGGATGATGCCTCACCCCTCCCCACCTTTCCCGTTTAGCAGCCTCACGCGTGTTTTCTACATATTTGACTATGTTTTTGTTTTGTAATTTATTTCATGTGTAGCCATTTTGGATTCCACCTTTAAGTGATATCTTATGATATGTGTCTTTTTCTTTTTGAATTATGTCACTTAGAATGATCATACGTAACTCCTCCGGAGTTGTTACAACTGGCCATATTTCATTGATTTCCAGGCTGAGTAATATTCCACTCTACATAAGTACAACATCTCTATTCATTTTTTCCCTCCAGAGACATTTAAGTTATATCCTAGTCGAGGATCTTTTAAACAGAGAGGCAGTAAACATTGGGGTGCCTGTGTCCTCTCGATTTTTGTTTTTCCCAAGATATACGCCCATGAGTGCAAGTGCCCTATGCTCTGTAGCTCATTTTTTAGATGCTTTAGTAAACACAATACACTTCTCCAGAATGGCCGTTGGCAATATACATTTCCACTATAAGCCTCACAGGGCTCCCTCTTCTCCTTGCCCTGTCCTGCATTTCTGGCGTTTACACTTTATGAGGATGGCTCTTCTGACTGATGCGAAGTGATATCTTTTGTAGTATTGATTTCCAGTGCCCACCTGTTTGGTTGGCTAAAAAAGTGTATGCCCTTTTCTTGAATATATACAGAAAAAAACGCATACAGCCTTTTTGGCCAACTGCAATGTCGGCAATGTTCAGCCCCTTTTCTTGTGCTTAATGGCGAGTCCTTTCTACCTCCTCAAATCCCTTTCCTGCCATTCTCCCTTGCTTGCCAATCCTTTTCTCTGACTTTCCTCAAGACATTTTTCAGTGATAGATATTTTCAACTCTGCAGTTTCGTGAATTTTACTGCCCCTGAGTTCCATTGTTCAACTTGTGTTTATGGGAACTGGCCACAAAGCAGTGGGATTTCCTCAAGCCCTATACTGTTTCCATGGGCAACCCTAGCCTTTGGTCAATTCATCTTCCTGATTGGAAATTAGAGTGACATGTGCCTGTCTGAACACCTAGGACTTGTCTCTCATTGTTCCTCATCCTTCCGCTTCATCCTCTGGACAAATTCCAAACTGTACGCAACGGGATGTTGACAGTGTTGACATCTCCAAGTGGGGAGACTGTTAGTAAAGACGCTGGAGGGGTGAACCCGAGCACCAGGAGATGAGGAGATGAGATGCCTTTTCCAAACTCTTCCCGATCAGACGGTATACCATCCTCTGGATGTGACAGACATGTTTTAGCAGTAGGAAGAGTCCCATTCATGTAAGGAGAACACCAGGGCTTTTTCAAAATCAGTGTCTCCCCGAAACCCAAACTGGGGAGTTTTTTAAGCTACGGCTACACATATGTTCATTAAGGGCCTTGGGAAGTAGGCAGAGTCCAAACTTTAGATGACTGAAGTCTTCAGGGTCAGAAGCACTCACCACCGGCTTCCCTTAGGTTACACTTTAACTGTCATTGATAGATGATGTCAATAAAAATATCTGTTCTTTTTCCGATTATTTCCCCTTATAGGTTATTGCACAATATTGAGTGTAGTTCCCTGTGCTATACAGTAGTTCCTTGTTGATGATCTATTTTATACATAGCAGTGTGTATGTGTTAATTCCAAACTGTTAATTTATCCCTCCTCCCACCTTTCCCCTTTGGTGATAATAAATTATAAGATTTTATACTTCTCAGAAATGGGGGAGCTGAAAGAGAGGTATCATTTTCAATGGAAAAGCATTTAAAACAAGATTGAAGCTTTAACCAAGATTATTAGATGTACATCCTTGGAAAGAAATCACTTCATTTCTCTAATATTGACCTGACAAATAAGACAAACCTTTTCACTGAACTTGCTTATAATAAAGTGATGGAAATATCAAATGGAAGTGTTAGAAACATCTTATTTTACCCGAGCCTTATAAACTGTTCTATGTTAACTACAGTTTGGCTCACACATCTGTTCATTGAAGTTACAATAGTCTCAATTTCTGTTACTGATCCTCCAGAGTGGACCCCAACAAGGGTCCCCCTGCCCAGTGTCATTGGGGCCAACAGATCGAGACTGAGTTTGGTTCCCAAGCAAAGGAAACTTTATATTTTCATCAGAGAATGGAGAGGTGAGAGCATGCACTACCCCGTGGGCTGTGGGCTGGGCTGCTGTGTAGAGATCCTGTCAGAGTCAGTGGGAGGGAGGGGGCGGAGCTCTCAAGGGCCGGGTTGGCTGCAGCTCAGGCTCTATATCTCGGAGTCTGCACTGGGCCCCAGGAGCTGAGGTGTCGACCCAGCCATTCTGCACCAGGAAATCTGGTCTGAAGTGCCGGGTGTGGAACCTCTGCATGCGGGACCCTAGGAGCACGTGAAATTAGACAAAGCACAAAGGATAAAAAAAGGTCAGACTTGATTTTATTGCCCAGATTCTATTTTTATCTCCCAGGGATTTTTAATGGGCTTTGCTGGGGACAAACCCCTCCTCTGCCTTTTGTCCCGTTCCTCATTCTTGGAGTGCTGAGGGTGCAGACCCTTCTTCTGTAACTGCTGAGTGCTGAGTTGGGAGCCCTCATACCAGGGGACGAGGGTCAGAACTTCTCCCCAGCAGCCTCCAGGTGACGTTGATTGGCCCCAGGACCCCTGCCTCCCTGCTCGTCCGCCTGAGCACCAGCATTGGAAGTGTTATAGATTCTAATGACCTTTAAGGGTCCAGGAAAGAGATGTGCAGAGACGCTGTGGGGGCCGGTTTCACCCCGCCCCACATTTGTTCGGCCACCTTAGGCTGACCGTTTCTGCCAGCCTAGATGCTCTGACCAGTAGTCTGCTCTTTCTTCAATTAGGCCCCTGAATTAACGTAAAAACAGCACCAGGTGTCAGAGCCCTGCCCGCTCAACTCCCAGACAGTCCAGGGTCAGTGGTGATCAAGGACCATGATGGCCACTGAGTTAACAGCCTTTTGAAGTAAACAGGAGTCCAGCCGGTCTTATTGGCCACCATCATCACGGTGTCTGTAGGCTTTTCTATGGTGACAGTGTGATATACGGTTCCCCCGCCAAGATTATTAGCTCCCCTCTGGGTGCAGGAAGTCCTGCAAGCAGTAGTCTACTCCTTCGGGACACACTATTGTTGTTTTATGAGAGAAACTCCAGGTCAAGTGATGTTCACACGAGTCGTCATGGTGCCCTGTTGCCCCCGGTTATCTCTCTGGATGTTGGAGTTGGAGGGCCTCCTCACTCGAGGTCGGTGTGCCCACGGAGCGAACCCTGCAACTTCAGGGCATGGTTGGTGATTAGGATCACCACGTGGGGTCCTTTTCCCTTAGGAGGGAGGTGGCCTTTTGGGCTGCTGATTTCCAGGTTTTTAGATACCGCCAGTATCTTGGCCAGATGTGGCAGTGGGCCAAGCCCCTTGGTGACTGTAGTTTATCCTACCTGGATGGCATTCTTGCGTTGTTCCATTTCAAGTGGTCCCAGTTTTTGCACTAATTCTCCAATGGCGATTCACCTTTCACCGGGAATGGAAAGGTCAAAGGGTTTAGCTCAATTAGGGAGTTCCAGGGCAAGGGTCTGAATTGACTGCTCTTTCCATTCTTGAAAGGCCACTTCTGGATTCTGTTCAAAAGGATCATCATCTTTTCCTTTCAGTGTTTCATATAGAGGCCCAGCTAGTAGACTGTAGTTAGGGATCCAGAAGCAGCAAACCCTGGCCTCCCCAGGAACCCCTAAGCTGTCTTCTAGTTTTAGAAAGGGGTAAGGCTGCAAATGGTTTCTTCCCTTTCCTGGGATGGGCTTCTCTGACCTTGTGTGAGAATGAAGCCCAGGCAGGTCACTGCAGTCTGTGATATTTGAGCTTTTTCTTGGACAACTTCTATCCTTTATTGGCTTGGTAGTTCAGAGGCCTCCTTAGTAGGGCTGGCGATCAGAATGTCGTCTGCATATTGAAGGAGGGTTTCCTTTTCCAGAGGTAGAACTTTTCGGTCGTTAGCTAAGCTTTCCCCAAAGATGGTGTGGGAATTTTTGAACCCTTGGGGCAAGACGGCCCGGAAGTATTGTTTTAGTTGTATGTTGAGTCCTGCCACTCACAAGCCAAAATTTCTTGTGACTCTGGGACTAATGGAATACAAAAGAAGGCATCATTGAAGACTAATACAGAATACCATGTCCTGGTGGTTGGTAGAATGACCAGCAGGGTGTAGGAATCAGGAGTAACTGGAGGTATATCCTCGGTGGCTTCACTGACTGTCCTGACATCCTTTACCAGGTCCCCAGCAGCCCATGGGGCTCTCGTGGTCAGGCCAATCCCAGGATATGGAGCTCTCCTGGGCAGGTACCCCACCCCCAACCCAGCCCACGGGGCTCTCATGGTCAGGCCCCTCCCAGGATACAGAGCTACCCTTGCAGGTACCGTGGCAGGGCTGGGCACACAGGAACCGTGCACATAGCCCTCATTGAAGAGCACCCCCAGCTCACCTGTCGCTCAGAGCTGACACAGAGCACCTCAGAGCAGGACTTGAACTAACAAACAGCAGCTCCGACAGGTCTGTGACCCTGGGCATCACTCCGTGTGGCCTCCCTCCACCTGGTCTTCCAGAGACTTCCACTGCACCCAGGGCACCAGGCCTCTGTCTCCAACCACCACCCACCCCTCCTCTCCCTGACTCCTGGGTTCCTCTCATTAGGAGAGGGTTTTCTTGAAGTTGTCTCCCACTCATGGGCCAGATAAAATGATTAGAAAACAAGCCAAAGCTGCAGCCCCTTGTCTATCCTGACTCTCAGGAGCCCACACCTGTTCCTTGGACCTGGCCGGTTCAGCAAGTTCCATTTTCTGCAACTGTGAGCCCCTGAGGGGTGATGATTGGCTACCTGGGCAGCCTTACCATGCCGGCCAGCCCTCCCCAGGTGTGCCTGGGTTGAGATCAATATAAATACCACTCCAGGCAGCAAAAGCCCCTGCAGCTGTGCCTGACGCCATTTTCTCTGCCCTGTCAGCAGTCTCGGGGCTGGGCTGGTGGGAGGGAGTGAGAGGCCACGGCTTTGTGGGTGGCCCAGTGTGAGTGGGGCTCTGCTGGACTTTCTGCAGCAGTTGCCAGGCTGCCACCTGCTAAAGAAGAGGATGTGTCACCCATACCTGCTGCTGGAATTTCTCCCTGGGCAGAGGTGAGGAAGGAAAAAAGCAGTGGGGGCAGGGACAGGACGGGTATCTCAGGCAGGGAAATGGAAATCTTCCAGAAGAGCACCCAGGGCCAGGACCATCCTGGCTGGCCTGCAGGCACCAAGTCAGCTGGCATGCTGTCACTCGTGTGGCTCCATGGCCCTTCCTCTAGGCTTTCAAGTCCTTGTATATATTCAGGTGTTTTACCTGGGAAGGGCGGGAACAGTTCAGCAGCAACTGGCCTGGGGCTCAGCTCACGTTTACTCACAGATGCCTCGGCACAGTGCCCCAGCTTTGCAATGAGGACGCTTGTTGTGTGGGGGCTGCTGGCTGAATGGGAGACGATTCCCCACCACTGACCAACTTCAGAATTGTTTACAACTGGAGCAAGTGCCCTGATACGGTTTTCCTCTGAGTAACTGGTGGGTTCTGTTTTTATTTTTTCTCTTTTTTGTTTTTGGTTCAAGGTAGATTTTATTCCTCTTTTTTGTATTTACAGATATAAGCATGGAAATAATTTATTCATATAAATACATGTATGTGAAGGGAATAATTGTTTTTTCTGTTTTATTTTTTAAATTTTATTTCTTTTTAATTTTGAATTTTATTTTATATTTTTATACAGCAGGTTCTCATTGGTTATCTATTTTATACATATAAATGTTTACATGCCAATCCCAATCTCTCAATTCCTCCCACCACCACCCCTCCAAGAGCTTTCCCCCCTTGTTGTCCATACGATTGTTGTCTACATCTGTTGCTCTATTTATGCCTTGCAAAACGGTTAATCTGTACAGTTTTTCTAGGTTCCACATATATGCATGAATATACAAGATTTGTTTTTCTCTTTCTGACTTACTTCACTCTGTATGACAGTCTCTAGATCCATCGACGTCTCTACAAATGACCCAATTTCATTCCTTTCATGGCTTAGTAATATTCCATTTTATATATGTACCACAGCTTTATGCATTCGTCTGTCTGTGGGCATTTAGGTTGCTTCCATTACCTCGATATTGTAAATAGTGATGCAATGAACATTGCGGTGAATGTCTCTTTTTGATTTATGGTTTTGTCTGGGTATATGTCCAGTCCTGGGATTGCTGTATCATATGGTAATTCTATTATTAGTTTCTTAAGAAACTCCATATTGTTCTCCATAGTGAATGTATCAATTTATATTCCCAACAATAGTGGAAGAGGGTTCCTTTTCTCCACACCCTTTCCAGCATTTGTTGTTTGTAGATTTTCAGATGATGCCCATTCTAACAGGTGTGAGGTGATACCTCATTGTTGAGTCCATTTCGTTGAGCAGGGGGTAGGTCTTGTCTATTACATATTTGGCTTATGGAACGGTATCTGTGCTAATTTCAAACTCTGGTTTTATGCAGCACCCCCTTAACTCACCTTTCCCCTTAAGCAAGCATAAGTTGGTTTTCTAATCTTGAGACCCTGTTCTGTTTTGTAATTCAGTTCATGTGTAGCCAAGTTTACATTCCGTGCATTAGTGATACCTTATGATGTTTCTTTTTCTGTGTGACTTATTTCACTTAGAATCATCATGCCTCAATCCACTCATTATGCTGGTACAGGCCTGGTGACACAGATTTCATTGCTGAGTGGTATTCTGTTGTACGTAAGTACCGCAACTTCTTTATCAATTATTTGTTCTCTGGGATATTTAACTCGTACTGTAGAAGAGGTTCCTGTAAACAGAGCCGTCCCAAATTTTGGGGTGGCTGTGTCTTTTTGATTTTAATTTCCCTAAGCTATAGGACCATAAGTGGAAATGCCCTAGACTCTGTTGCTTTGTTTTTCAGATGTATCAGGAAACACCATACACTTCTCCAGAGTGGCTGTTGGCAATGTACATCCCGCCCATCAGCATAACAAGGCTCCTTTTTCCCCATGGCCTGTCTTGCCTTTCTGGATTTTACACTTTTCTCAGATGGCCCTTTAGACCGGGGGGAAGTGACACTTCATAGTAGTTCGGATTTCCATTGCAAGCTTGCTTGGTTTGCCAAAAAGGGCGTATGTGTTTTTTCCTGAATATATTCAGGAACAAACTCATACGCCCTTTGTTGCCAAGTGCATCATTGTCGATGTTCTGCCTCTTTTCCTATGCTTTAAATGCAAATCCAGTCTACCTCCTGAAATCGGTTTCCTGAAATTCTGCCCCGCTTTCAAGTCCTCTTCGCAGCCTTACTTCAATATATTTTTGGACGTTATCTGTCATTTATAACTCTCCAGGTTTGTGAATTACAGGGCCCCTGAGCTCCTTTCTTCAACTCGCTTTCTTGTGAGCTGGCCGCAAACCCGCAAGACTGCTTCAGGCCCTAATCTGCTTCTGGCAGGGCACGCTGAGCCTTTGGTTAATTTCTCTTCCTGGTGGGAAATGAGTGTTAAATATGCCCGTCCAGACACCTACCTCACTATCAACCCCTTGGTGATGTGGGTCCTCTGGTTTGTGGCCACCTTTTCTGGGTTCCTCACCTTTCGATGATGTGGCCCCACTAGTGTGAGGACACTCCTGCCTGGTTCTCATCCACGTGGTTATGTGGACCCCCTGGTGAGAGTCTGTTCCTGGCTTTGTTCCTCACCCACCTGTGAGGGAGACCCTCTGCTGATAGGTCACTCCTGCATGGCTGGCACACATTGCCTTGGTGAAGTCAGCCGTGTGGTGGCAGTTGGAGCGTGCTGGGAATCTCCTCCCCCCGGTGATGAGGGCCCTCTTGCGTCAGGCCCTAACTGCTGGGCTCACCAACTTTTCTTAGGGAGCCCAGTGATGCTTTGGCACTCCTCTTAGGATCCCATCTCCATGGAGATGTGGGCCTTCTGCTCTGAGGTCCCAACGGCTGGGTTGTTCACATTTTCATGATGTGGGCTCTCTGGTGTTCACAGAGGCCTGGATCCCATAGCCTCTGTGCTCTTGGCCGCCTGCTGGAAGGTTCCAACTGCTGGATTCCTCACTTTTTTAATTTTTTGGGCCCTCTGTTGTGAGGATCCTCCTGCCTGCCTCACTCCCAGCCCCTTCGTGATGTGTGTCGTCTGGTTTGAGGCCACATGTGCTGGGTTCCTCACCTTTCGATGATGTGGGACCAATGGTCTTAGGAGACTCCTGCCTGGTTCACATCCCCTTGGTGATGTGGGCCCTCTGTTGAGAGTCTGATCCTGGCTGGGTTCCTCACCCATCTGTGAGGTGGGCCGTCTGCTGTGAGGTCACTCCTGCCTGGCTTGCTCACCTCGCCTTGTGGACATGAGCCCTCTGGTGGCACTTGGAGCCTGCTGGGAGCCTCCTCTCCTCGGTGATGAGGGCCCTCTGGCGTCAGGCCCTAACTGCTGGGCTCCCCACATTTTGTGATGTGCGCCCAGTGGTGCGAGGACACTCCAGCCAGGTTCACATCCCCATTGGGATGTGGGTCTTCTGCTCTGAGGTCCCAAAGCCTGGGTTGCTCACAGTTTCATGATGTGGGCTCTCTGGTATTAGTTCACTCCTGCCTGCATCCCATAGCTTCTGTGCTCTGGGCCGCCTGCTGGGAGGTTCCAACTGCTGGATTCCTCACCTTTCTTATTCTTTGGGCCCTCTGTTTTTAGGCTACTCCTGCCTGCCTCACTCCCATTCCCTTTGTGATATGTGTCCTCTGATTTGAGGCCACATGTGCTGGGTTCTGCACCTTTCGATGATGTGACCCCACTGGAGGGAAGACAGTCCTGACTGGTTCCCATCCCCTTGCTGATGTGGGCCCTCAGGTGAGAGTCTGATCCTGGCTGGGTTCCTCACCCTTCTGTGAGGTGGGCCCTCTGCTGTGAGGTCAATCATGCCTGTCTGGCACACGTCACCTTGGCGATGTGGGCCCTCTGGTGGCAGTTGGAGTGTGCTGGGATCCTCCTCCCCTCGGTGATGAGGGCCCTCTTGCCTTAGGCCATAACTGCTGGGCTCCCCACATTTTCTGATGTGCGCCAAGTGAGTGAGGACACTCTTGCCAGGTTCCCATCCCCATGGCGATATGGGCCTTCTGCTCTGAGGTCAAAACGGCTGGCTTGCTCACAGTACCAAGATGTGGGCCCTCTGCTGTGAGTTCACTCCGGCAAGGATCCCTTATCATCGGTGCTCTGAGCCGCCTGCTGGGAGGTTCCAACTGCTGGATTCCTCAACTTTCTTATTCTTTGGGCCCTCTGTTGTGAGGCTCCTCCTGCCTGCCTCACTGCCAGCCCCTTGGTGATGACTGTCCTATGGCTTGAGGCCACATGTGCTGCGTTCCTCCTTTCGATGATGTGACCCCACTCGTGTGAGGACACTCCTGCCTGGTTCCCATCCCCTTGGTGAGGTGGGCCCTCTGGCGAGAGTCTAATCCTGGCTGGGTTCCTCAACGTTCTGTGAGGTAGGCCCTCTGCTGTGAGGTCACTCCTGCCTGGCTGGCACACGTCACCTTGGAGACGTGAGCCCTCTGGTGGCAGTTGGAGCGTGCAGGGCGCCTCCTCCTCTCGGTGATGACGGCCCTCTGGCGTCAGGCCCTAAATGGTGGGCTCCCCACATTTTCTGATGTGCGCCCAGTGGTGCGAGGACACTCCAGCCAGGTTCCCATTCCCATGGGGATGTGGTCCTTCTGCGCTGAGGTCTCAACTCCTGGGTTGCTCACAGTTTTGTGATGTGGGCCCTCTGCTGTGAGTTCACTGTGGCCTGGATCCCATAGCCTCGGTGTTCTGGGCCGCCTGCTGGAAGGTCTAAATGCTGGAATCCTCACGTTTTTTATATTATGTGCCCTGTGTTGTGAGGCTACTCCTGCCTGCCTCACTCCAAGGCCCTTGGTGATGTGGGTCCTCTGGTTTGAGGACACATGTGCTGGGTTCCTCACCTTAAGATGATGAGGCCCCACTGGTGTGAGGATAATCCTGACTGGGTCCCATCCCCTTTGTGATGTGGGCCCTCTGGTGAGAGTCTGATCCTGGCTGGGTTCCTCACCCATCTGTGAGGTGGGCCCTCTACTATCAGGTAACTCTTGCCTGGGTTGCTCACCTCGCCTTGTTGACATGAGCCCTCTGGTGGCAATTGGACCCTGCTGGGAGCCTCCTCAGCTCTGTGATGAGGGCCCTCTGACATCAGGCCCTAACTGCTGGGCTCCCCAACTTTTCTTAGTGAGCCCAGTGTTGCTCAAGCACTCCTCTTAGGTTCCCATCCCCATGGGGATGTGGGCCTTCTGCTCTGAGGTTCCAACGGCTGGGTTGATCACAATTTCATGATGTGGGCTCTCTGGTGTTAGTTCACTGTGGCCTGGATCCCATAGCCTCTGTGGTCTTGGCTGCCTGCTGGGAGGTTCCAACTGCTCGATTCCTCAACTTTTGTATTCTATGGGTCCTGTGTTGTGATGCTCCTCCTGCCTGCCTCACTCGCAACCCCTTCGTGATGTGGGTCTTCTGGTTTGAGGCCACATGTGCTGGGTTAGGCAACTTTCAATGATGTGGCCCCACTGGTGTGAGGACACTCCTGCCTGGTTCCCATCCCCTTGGTGATGTGGGCCTTCTGGTGACAGTCTTATCCTGGCTGGGTTCCTCACTCTTCTGTGAGGTAGGCCCTCTGCTGTGAGGTCAATCCTGCCTGACTTGCACACATCACCTTGGCGACGTGGGCCCTCTGTTGGCACATGGAACCTGCTGGGAGCCTCCTGCCCTCGGTGATGACGGCCCTCTAGCATCAGGCTCTAACTGCTGGGCTCCCCACGTTTTCTGATGTGAGCCCAGTGATGCCAGGACACTCCTGTCAGGTTCCCATCCCCATGGGGATGTGGGCTTTCTGCTCTGAGGTCCCAATGCCTGGGTTGCTCACAGTTTCATGATGTGGGCTCTCTGGTGTTAGTTAACTCCTGCCTGCATCCCATAGCTTCTGTGCTCTCGGCCGCCTGCTGGGAGGTTCCAAATGCTGGATTCCTCACTTTTTTTATTCTTTGGGCCCTCTGTTTTTAGGCTACTCCTACCTGCCTCACTCCCATCCCCTTTGTGATGTATGTCCTCTGATATGAGGCCACATGTGCTGGGTTCCTCACCTTTCGATGATGTGGCCCCACTGGTGGGAGGACAGTCCTGACTGGTTCCCATCCCCTTGGTGTTGTGGGCCCTCTGGTGAGAGTCTCATCCTGCCTCGGTTCCTCACCCTTCTGTGAGATAGGCCCTCTGCTGTGAGGTCACTACTGCCTGGCTGGCGCATGCCACCTTGTAGACGTGGTCCCTCTGTTGGCAGTTGGAACCTGCTGGGAGTCTCCTCCCCTCAGTTATGAGGGCCCCCTGGCATCAGGCCCTAACTGCTGGGCTCCTAACATTTTCTGATATGTGCTAAGTGGTGCAAAGCCACTCCTGCCAGGTTCCCATCCCAATGGGGATGTGGGCCTTCTGTTCTGAGGTCCCAACAGCTGGGCTGCTCACAGGTTCATGATGTGGGCCCTCTGCTGTGAGTTCACTGCGGCCTGGATCCCATAGCCTCGGTGCTCTGGGCCACTTGCTGGGAGGTTCCAACTGCTGGATTCCTCAACTTTTATATTCTATGGACCCTGTGTTGTGAGGCCAGTCCTGCCAGCCTCATTCTGAACCCCTTGGTGATGTGGTTCCTCTGGTTTGAGGACACATGTGCTGGGATCCTCACCTTTCGATGATGTTGTCCCACTGGTGTGGGGACACTCCTGCCTGGTTCCCATCCCCTTGGTGATGTGGGCCCTCTGGTGAGAGTCTGATCCTGGCTGTGTTCCTCACCCTTCTGTGAGGTGGGCCCTCTGCTGTGAGGTCATTCGTGCCTGGTTGGCACACATCGCCTTGGTGACGTCAGCCCTCTGGTGGCAGTTGGAGCCTGCTGGGAGCCTCCTTCCCTTGGTGATGAGGGTCCTCTGGCGTCAGACCCTAACTGCTGGTCGCCCAAAATTTTCTGATACGTTCTCAGTGGTGCGAGGACACTCCTACCAGAATTCCATCCCCATGGGGATGTGAGCCTCCTGCTCTGAGGTCCCAATGGCTGGGTTGCTCAGTTTCATGACATGGGCCCTCTTCTGTGAGTTCACTGTGGCCTGGATCCCATAGCCTCGGTGCTCTGGGCCGCCTGCTGGGAGGTTCCAACTGCTGGATTCCTCACTTTTTTATTCTATGTGCCCAGTGTTGTGAGGCTACTCCTGCCTGCCTCACTCCGAGGTCCTTGGTGATGTGGGTCCTCTGGTTTGAGGACACATGTGCTGAGTACCTCAGCTTTCGATGATGTGGCCCCACTGATGTGAAGACACTCCTGCCTGGTTCCCATCCCCTTGGTGATGTGGGCCCTCTGGTGAGAGTCTGATGTTGGCTGGGTTTCTCACCCTTCTGTGAGGTGGGACCTCTGCTGTGAGGTAACTCCTGCCTGGCATGCTCACGTTGCCTTGGCAATGTGAGCCCTCAGGTGGCACTTGGAGCCTGCTGGGAATCTCCTCCCCTCAGTTATGAGAGCTCTGGATAAAACACATATGCCCTTTTTTGCCAAGTGCATTATTTTCCAAGTTCTGTCTCTTTTCCTATGCTTTAAGAGCTACTCCCGTGTACGTTCTGAAATCAGTTTCCAGCAATTCTGCCCCACATTCAAGTCCTCTTCGCAGCCTTACTTCAGTATAATTTTGGATGATAGCTGTCATTTATAACTCCGCAGGTTTCTGAATTACAGTGTCCCTGAGCTCCTTTCTTCAACTCGCTTTCTTGTGAGCTGGCCGCAACACCGCAGGATCTCCTCAGGCCCTAATCTAGTTCCAGCATGGCACACGGAGCCTTTGGTTAATTCCTCTTCCTGGTGGGATATGAGAGTTAAATTTGCCCGTCCAGACACCTACAGATAGTCTCCAATTGCTTCTCCTTATTCCTGTTCATTTTCCGAAGAAATTGCAAACTGGGCCAAACAGGAGGTTAAAGGCACTGACTCTCCAAGTGGGGAGAGTGTTAGTAAAGCGTCTGGAATGTTGCACCCGAGTACCAGGGGACGAAAACTGAGACACATTTGAACACGTTTCCCGATCACACGGTGGATCATACTCTGGGTTCCACATGCATGTTTTAGCTGAAGGAAGAATCCCTTAAACCTGGAGAGTTGAGACCCATGGAATGGGTACCATGCAATATGACTTCAAAGAGTCTGCATTTGCTAACCGAACCTCACCAATCCTATCACTGCTGCGTTTATGACACTGTACACACGCTTGATTCTCTTTCGGAGACATATAAATCCATAGGTTTTAAGATTCTTACTAGTCAGGTATATTCTTAGTCGTTTAATATGGGGTGTTGAGTCCACTTCGTTGAGCAAGGAGTAGCTCTTGTCTATTACATATTTGGCTTATGGAACAGTATCTGTGCTAATTTCAATCTCTGATTTTATGCCGCACCCCAACTCACCTTTCCCCTTAAGCAAGCATAAGTTGGTTTTCTACATTTGACACCCTGTTCTGTTTTGTAATTCAGTTCCTGTGTAGCCAAGTTTACATTCCGTGTAGTAGTGATATCTTATGATGTTTCTTTTTCTGTGTGACTTATTTCTCTTAGAATCATCATACCTGAATCCACTCATTATGCTGTCACGGGCCTGATGACATAGATTTCTTTGCTGAGTGATATTGCATTGTACGTAAGTACCACAATTTCTTTATCCATTTTTCGCTTTCTGCGATATTGAACCTGTACCGTAAACGAGGTTCTTGTAAACAGAGCCATCCCAAACTTTGGGGAGGCTGTGTCTTTTTGATTATTATTTCCCTAAGCTATACGACCATAAGTGGAAATGCCGTAGACTCTGTTGCTTGGTTTTTTGGATGTTTCAGGAAACACCATACACTTCTCCAGAGTGGCTGTTGGCAATTTACATCCCGCCCATCAGCATAACAAGGCTCCCAGTTCTCCATGACCTGTCCTGCGTTTCTGGATTTTACACTTTTTACAGATGACCCTTTTGACCGGGGGGCAGTGAGACTTCATTGTAGTGCAGATTTCCTTTGCAAGCTTGCTTGGTTGGCCAAAAAGCGCGTATGCGTTTTTTCCTGAATATATTCAGGAAAAAACGCATACGCCCTTTTTGACCAAGTGCATCATTGTGGACATTCTGCCTCTTTTCCTATGCTTTACATGCAATTCCAGTCTACCTCCTGAAATCGGTTTCCTGCAATTCTGCCCCACTTTCAACTCCTCTTGGCAGCCTTACTTTAATATATTTTTGGAAGATGGCTGTCATTTATAACTCTGCAGGTTTGTGAATTACAGTGCCCCTGAGCTCCTTTCTTCAACTCGCTTTCTTGTGAGCTGGCCGCAACACCGCAGGATTGCTTCGGGCCCTAGTGTGGTTCCAGCATGGCACGCTGAGCCTTTGGTTAATTCCTCTTCCTGGTGGGAAATGAGAGTTAAATTTGCCCGTCCGGACACCTCCACCTAGTCTCTCATTGGTTCTCCCTATTCCTGTTCATTTTCCACAGAAATTGCAAACTGGGCCAAACAGGAGGTTAAAGTCACTGACACTCCAAGTGGGGAGAGTGTTAGTAAAGCATCTGGAATGTTGCACCCGAGTACCAGGGGACGAAAACTGAGACACATTTGAACACGTTTTCCGATCACACGGTGGATCATACTCTGGGTTCCACATGCATGTTTTTGCTGAAGGAAGAATCCCTTAAACCTGGAGAGTTGAGACCCATGGAATGGGTACCATGCAATATGACTTCAAAGGGTCTGCATTTGCTCACCGAACCTCACCAATCCTATCACTGCTGCGCTTATGCCGCTGTACACACACTTGATTCTCTTTCGGAGACATATAAATCCATAGGTTTTAAGATTCTTACTAGTCAGGTATATTCTTAGGCGTTTAATATGGGGTGTTGAGTCCACTTCGTTGAGCAAGGAGTAGCTCTTGTCTATTACATATTTGCCTTATGGAACGGTATCTGTGCTAATTTCAATCTCTGGTTTTATGAAGCACCCCAACTCACCTTTCCCCTTAAGCAAGCATAAGTTGGTTTTCTACATTTGAGGCCCTGTTCTGTTTTGTAATTCAGTTCTTGTCTGGCCAAGTTTACATTCCGTGTAGTAGTGATATCTTATGATGTTTCTTTTTCTGTGTGACTTATTTCACTTAGAATCATCGTACCTGAATCCACTCATTATGCTGCTACGGGCCTGATGACATAGATTTCATTGCTGAGTGATATTGCATTGTACGTAAGTACCACAACTTCTTTATCCATTTTTCGCTTTCTGTGATATTGAACTTGTACCGTAAACGAGGTTCTTGTAAACAGAGCCGGCCCAAACTTTGGGGTGGCTGTGTCTTTTTGATTTTAATTTCCCTAAGCTATAGGAACATAAGTGGAAGTGCCCTAGGCTCTGTTGCTTTGTTTTTTGGATGTTTCAGGAAACACCATACACTTCTCCAGAGTGGCTGCTGGCAATTTACATCCCGCCCATCAGCATAACAAGGCTCCCAGTTCTCCATGGCCTGTCCTGCCTTTCTGGATTTTACACTTTTTTCAGATGGCCCTTTGACCGGGGTGAAGTGAGACTTCATTGTAGTGCAGATTTCGTTTGCGAGTTTGGTTGGTTGGCCAGAAAGGGCGTATGCGTTTCTTCCTGAATATATTCAGGAAAAAACGCATACGCCCTTTTTGGCCAAGTGCATCATTGTGGACGTTCTGCCTCTTTTCCTATGCTTTACATGCAATTCCATTCTACCTCCTGCAATTGGTTTCCTGCAGTTCTGCCTTGCTCTCAGTGCCTCTTCATAGCCTTATGTCAATATACTTTTGGAAAATAGTTGGCCTTCATAACTCTGCAGGTTTTTGAATTGCAATGGCCCTTAGCTCCATTTTTCAGCTCTTATTTTTGTGATCTTGCCTCATATCCACAGGATTTCTTCAGGCCGTATTCTTCTTCTGGGGCGCCTTGCTCTGCCTTTGGTTAATTCTTCTTCCTGATGTGAAATTAGAGTGACATGTGCCCATTGAAACCGCTACAGCTATTTTCTCACTGGTTCCCCCTATTCCCATTCATTTTCCGCACTAACTGCAGACTGTGCGATTCCGGAACTTAAAGGCATTGACTCTCCATGTGGAGATGTTGTTAGTAAAGTGGCTGGAATGTTGATCCGGAGCCCCAGGAGAGGAAAATGAGGTGCATTTTAGAAACCTTTCCCGATCATATGGTATACCATCCGCTGGATTTCCCATGCATGGTTTAGCTCTAGGAAGATTCCCTTCAACTTGGAGTGTTGGGACCCTTGGAATAAGTAGCATGAAGTATTGCATTAAACTTTCGGCAGTTGCTCACCAAAGCTCACCAATCCTTTCAGCCCCAAGTGTCCAGCCTTATGTCTTATCCAGCTGTGGGTTTATATGTGGTCATTCCAGGTTGCATCACAGCCCCTGAGCGAATTTTGTAAGAATTTTTCTCTCTTTCATTGTTTCTGCGTTTTGGTTTTAAAATTTATTTCTATAAAGGGGTTTAGCTCATTTTCACTACTGTGTTTGTGCCGCTCTGTGCACACTTGATTCCCTTATGGAGAGATATCAATACATGGGTTTTAAGATTCTTATTACTCAGATATATTTCTCTGCGGTGTATAGGGTGTGTTGAGGCCAGTTCATTGAGCAAGGTGTAGATCTTGTCTGATACCTATTTGGTTTATTGAACGGTATCTGTGCTAATTTCAAACTCTGGTTTTATGCATCACCCCACCTCTCCTTTCCCCTTAAGCTGACATAAGTGTGTTTTCTAAATGTGAGACACTGTTCTGTTTTGTAATTAATTTTTTGTGCAGCCATATTTATCCTCCCTCTATAAGTGATATCTTATGATATGTTTCTTTTTCTGTTTGACTTATTTCAAGTAGTATTATCGGACCTCAATCCACTCTTTATCCTTCTACTAGCCTTATTACATTGATTTCATGGTGAAGAGATATTCCATTGTACATAAGTACCACATTTTCTTTATCCATTGTTCTCTTTCCTGGGATATTTAAGGTGTACTGAAGTTGAGGTTCTTGTAAACAGAGTAGCCCTAAACTGTGGTGTGCTTGTGTCTTGTTGATTTTTAGACTTCCCTAGATATACTCCCGTGATTGGAAGTGCCCTATGCTCTGTCGCTCTGTTTTTTAGATGATTTAGGAACCACCATACACTTCTCCAGAGTGGCTCTCGGCAGTTCACACACTGTCCATCAGCGTATAAAGGCTCCCTGTTCTCCATGGCCTGTCCTGCATTTCTGGTGTTTACAATTTTTTCGGATGGCCCTTTTGACCGGTGGGAAATGAGACTTCTTTGTTGTGCACATTTGCATTGCTTGCTTGCTTGGTTGCCCATAAAGTGCGTATGCGTTTTTTCCTGGATATATTCAGGAAAAAACGCATACTCCCTTTTGGGCCAACTGCATCGTTGTCGAAATTCTGCCGCTTTTCATGTGCTTTAAAGGCGAGTCCAATCTATCTCTTGAAATCTGTTTCTTGCAATTCTGTCTTGCATTCAGATCCTCTTCTTTGCCTTACCTCAACATATTTTTGGACGTTAGTTTTCATTTATAACTCTGCAGGTTTGTGAATTGCAGTGACCCTGAGCTCCATTTTTTAAGTTGCTCTTTTGTGAGCTGGCCTCAAAACCGCAGGATTGCTTCAGGCCCTATTTTGGCTCCGGCGAGGCGGGCTGAGCCTTTTTTTAATTCTTATTCTTAATGGGAAATTAGAGTGACATGTGCCCGTCCAAACCCCTACAACTATTCTCTCATTGGTTCCCCCTGTTCCCGTTCATCCTCCTCACAATTTGCAAAATGTGTGAAACAGAAGTTTAAATGTGCTGATTCTCTAAGTGGGGAGATTCTAAGTAACGTGGCTGGAATGATGAACAGGAGCACCAGGAGAGGATAAATGAGGTGCATTTTAGACACATCTCCCGATCACATGGTGTACAGTCCTCTGGGTTTTCCATGCATGTTTTAGCTGTAGGAAGATTCCTTGAACCTGCAGATTTGGGACCCATTGAATGGGTACCAGGTAGTATTACTTTAAAGGGTGTGCATTTCCTCACCCAACCTCACATTTCTCTTAGCGCGAACAGTTTCCAGCCTTATGTCTCATCCTGCTGTGGGTCTAGATGTGTTCAATCCATGTTGCATCACCGTCCCTGAGGAAAAGTTGTAAGAGGTTTTCTCTGTCTCTCTGTCGTTTATTTTTTTCAATTTATTACTATATTGGTTACAGCTGATTTTCAAAGCTCTGTTTCTTGCTGCTGTACATCCACTTGATTCACGTACAGAGAGACATCAATAAATTCTTTTTCAGATTCTTACCAGTCATAGATATTCTTTTCCGGTGACTTGAGTGTGCTGAGTGCAGTTCTTTTAGCTACCGTGTAGGCCTTGTTGATTATCAGTTTGGTATTTGGAATGGTATCTTTGCTAATTTCAACCTCCTGGATGATGCCTCACCCCTCCCCACCTTTCCCGTTTAGCAGCCTCACGCGTATTTTCTACATATTTGACTATGTTTTTGTTTTGTAATTTATTTCATGTGTAGCCATTTTGGATTCCACCTTTAAGTGATATCTTATGATATGTGTCTTTTTCTTTTTGAATTATGTCACTTAGAATGATCATACGTAACTCCTCCGGAGTTGTTACAACTGGCCATATTTCATTGATTTCCAGGCTGAGTAATATTCCACTCTACATAAGTACCACATCTCTATCCATTTTTTCCCTCCAGAGACATTTAAGTTATATCCTAGTCGAGGATCTTTTAAACAGAGGGGCAGTAAACATTGGGGTGCCTGTGTCCTCTCGATTTTTGTTTTTCCCAAGATATACGCCCATGAGTGCAAGTGCCCTATGCTCTGTAGCTCATTTTTTAGATGCTTTAGTAAACACAATACACTTCTCCAGAATGGCCGTTGGCAATATACATTTCCACTATAAGCCTCACAGGGCTCCCTCTTCTCCTTGCCCTGTCCTGCATTTCTGGCGTTTACACTTTATGAGGATGGCTCTTCTGACTGATGCGAAGTGATATCTTTTGTAGTATTGATTTCCAGTGCCCACCTGTTTGGTTGGCTAAAAAAGTGTATGCCCTTTTCTTGAATATATACAGAAAAAAACACATACAGCCTTTTTGGCCAACTGCAATGTCGGCAATGTTCAGCCCCTTTTCTTGTGCTTAATGGCGAGTCCTTTCTACCTCCTCAAATCCCTTTCCTGCCATTCTCCCTTGCTTGCCAATCCTTTTCTCTGACTTTCCTCAAGACATTTTTCAGTGATAGATATTTTCAACTCTGCAGTTTCGTGAATTTTACTGCCCCTGAGTTCCATTGTTCAACTTGTGTTTATGGGAACTGGCCACAAAGCAGTGGGATTTCCTCAAGCCCTATACTGTTTCCATGGGCAACCCTAGCCTTTGGTCAATTCATCTTCCTGATGGGAAATTAGAGTGACATGTGCCTGTCTGAACACCTAGGACTTGTCTCTCATTGTTCCTCATCCTTCCGCTTCATCCTCTGGACAAATTCCAAACTGTACGCAACAGGATGTTGACAGTGTTGACATCTCCAAGTGGGGAGACTGTTAGTAAAGACGCTGGAGGGGTGAACCCGAGCACCAGGAGATGAGGAGATGAGATGCCTTTTCCAAACTCTTCCCGATCAGACGGTATACCATCCTCTGGATGTGACAGACATGTTTTAGCAGTAGGAAGAGTCCCATTCATGTAAGGAGAACACCAGGGCTTTTTCAAAATCAGTGTCTCCCCGAAACCCAAACTGGGGAGTTTTTTAAGCTACGGCTACACATATGTTCATTAAGGGCCTTGGGAAGTAGGCAGAGTGCAAACTTTAGATGACTGAAGTCTTCAGGGTCAGAAGCACTCACCACTGGCTTCCCTTAGGTTACACTTTAACTGTCATTGATAGATGATGTCAATAAAAATATCTGTTCTTTTTCCGATTATTTCCCCTTATAGGTTATTGCACAATATTGAGTGTAGTTCCCTGTGCTATACAGTAGTTCCTTGTTGATGATCTATTTTATACATAGCAGTGTGTATGTGTTAATTCCAAACTGTTAATTTATCCCTCCTCCCACCTTTCCCCTTTGGTAATAATAAATTATAAGATTTTATACTTCTCAGAAATGGGGGAGCTGAAAGAGAGGTATCATTTTCAATGGAAAAGCATTTAAAACAAGATTGAAGCTTTAACCAAGATTATTAGATGTACATCCTTGGAAAGAAATCACTTCATTTCTCTAATATTGACCTGACAAATAAGACAAACCTTTTCACTGAACTTGCTTATAATAAAGTGATGGAAATATCAAATGGAAGTGTTAGAAACATCTTATTTTACCCGAGCCTTATAAACTGTTCTATGTTAACTACATTTTGGCTCACACATCTGTTCATTGAAGTTACAATAGTCTCAATTTCTGTTACTGATCCTCCAGAGTGGACCCCAACAAGGGTCCCCCTGCCCAGTGTCATTGGGGCCAACAGATCGAGACTGAGTTTGGTTCCCAAGCAAAGGAAACTTTATATTTTCATCAGAGAATGGAGAGGTGAGAGCATGCACTACCCCGTGGGCTGTGGGCTGGGCTGCTGTGTAGAGATCCTGTCAGAGTCAGTGGGAGGGAGGGGGCGGAGCTCTCAAGGGCCGGGTTGGCTGCAGCTCAGGCTCTATATCTCGGAGTCTGCACTGGGCCCCAGGAGCTGAGGTGTCGACCCAGCCATTCTGCACCAGGAAATCTGGTCTGAAGTGCCGGGTGTGGAACCTCTGCATGCGGGACCCTAGGAGCACGTGAAATTAGACAAAGCACAAAGGATAAAAAAGGTCAGACTTGACTTTATTGCCCACATTCTATTTTTATCTCCCAGGGATTTTTAATGGGCTTTGCTGGGGACAAACCCCTCCTCTGCCTTTTGTCCCGTTCCTCATTCTTGGAGTGCTGAGGGTGCAGACCCTTCTTCTGTAACTGCTGAGTGCTGAGTTGGGAGCCCTCATACCAGGGGACGAGGGTCAGAACTTCTCCCCAGCAGCCTCCAGGTGACGTTGATTGGCCCCAGGACCCCTGCCTCCCTGCTCGTCCGCCTGAGCACCAGCATTGGAAGTGTTATAGATTCTAATGACCTTTAAGGGTCCAGGAAAGAGATGTGCAGAGACGCTGTGGGGGCCGGTTTCACCCCGCCCCACGTTTGTTCGGCCACCTTAGGCTGACCGTTTCTGCCAGCCTAGATGCTCTGACCAGTAGTCTGCTCTTTCTTCAATTAGGCCCCTGAATTAACGTAAAAACAGCACCAGGTGTCAGAGCCCTGCCCGCTCAACTCCCAGACAGTCCAGGGTCAGTGGTGATCAAGGACCATGATGGCCACTGAGTTAACAGCCTTTTGAAGTAAACAGGAGTCCAGCCGGTCTTATTGGCCACCATCATCACGGTGTCTGTAGGCTTTTCTATGGTGACAGTGTGATATACGGTTCCCCCGCCAAGATTATTAGCTCCCCTCTGGGTGCAGGAAGTCCTGCAAGCAGTAGTCTACTCCTTCGGGACACACTATTGTTGTTTTATGAGCGAAACTCCAGGTCAAGTGATGTTCACACGAGTCGTCATGGTGCCCTGTTGCCTCCGGTTATCTCTCTGGATGTTGGAGTTGGAGGGCCTCCTCACTCGAGGTCGGTGTGCCCACGGAGCGAACCCTGCAACTTCAGGGCATGGTTGGTGATTAGGATCACCACGTGGGGTCCTTTTCCCTTAGGAGGGAGGTGGCCTTTTGGGCTGCTGATTTCCAGGTTTTTAGATACCGCCAGTATCTTGGCCAGATGTGGCAGTGGGCCAAGCCCCTTGGTGACTGTAGTTTATCCTACCTGGATGGCATTCTTGCGTTGTTCCATTTCAAGTGGTCCCAGTTTTTGCACTAATTCTCCAATGGCGATTCACCTTTCACCGGGAATGGAAAGGTCAAAGGGTTTAGCTCAATTAGGGAGTTCCAGGGCAAGGGTCTGAATTGACTGCTCTTTCCATTCTTGAAAGGCCACTTCTGGATTCTGTTCAAAAGGATCATCATCTTTTCCTTTCAGTGTTTCATATAGAGGCCCAGCTAGTAGACTGTAGTTAGGGATCCAGAAGCAGCAAACCCTGGCCTCCCCAGGAACCCCTAAGCTGTCTTCTAGTTTTAGAAAGGGGTAAGGCTGCAAATGGTTTCTTCCCTTTCCTGGGATGGGCTTCTCTGACCTTGTGTGAGAATGAAGCCCAGGCAGGTCACTGCAGTCTGTGATATTTGAGCTTTTTCTTGGACAACTTCTATCCTTTATTGGCTTGGTAGTTCAGAGGCCTCCTTAGTAGGGCTGGCGATCAGAATGTCGTCTGCATATTGAAGGAGGGTTTCCTTTTCCAGAGGTAGAACTTTTCGGTCGTTAGCTAAGCTTTCCCCAAAGATGGTGTGGGAATTTTTGAACCCTTGGGGCAAGACGGCCCGGAAGTATTGTTTTAGTTGTATGTTGAGTCCTGCCACTCACAAGCCAAAATTTCTTGTGACTCTGGGACTAATGGAATACAAAAGAAGGCATCATTGAAGACTAATACAGAATACCATGTCCTGGTGGTTGGTAGAATGACCAGCAGGGTGTAGGAATCAGGAGTAACTGGAGGTATATCCTCGGTGGCTTCACTGACTGTCCTGACATCCTTTACCAGGTCCCCAGCAGCCCATGGGGCTCTCGTGGTCAGGCCAATCCCAGGATATGGAGCTCTCCTGGGCAGGTACCCCACCCCCAACCCAGCCCACGGGGCTCTCATGGTCAGGCCCCTCCCAGGATACAGAGCTACCCTTGCAGGTACCGTGGCAGGGCTGGGCACACAGGAACCGTGCACATAGCCCTCATTGAAGAGCACCCCCAGCTCACCTGTCGCTCAGAGCTGACACAGAGCACCTCAGAGCAGGACTTGAACTAACAAACAGCAGCTCCGACAGGTCTGTGACCCTGGGCATCACTCTGTGTGGCCTCCCTCCACCTGGTCTTCCAGAGACTTCCACTGCACCCAGGGCACCAGGCCTCTGTCTCCAACCACCACCCACCCCTCCTCTCCCTGACTCCTGGGTTCCTCTCATTAGGAGAGGGTTTTCTTGAAGTTGTCTCCCACTCATGGGCCAGATAAAATGATTAGAAAACAAGCCAAAGCTGCAGCCCCTTGTCTATCCTGACTCTCAGGAGCCCACACCTGTTCCTTGGACCTGGCCGGTTCAGCAAGTTCCATTTTCTGCAACTGTGAGCCCCTGAGGGGTGATGATTGGCTACCTGGGCAGCCTTACCATGCCGGCCAGCCCTCCCCAGGTGTGCCTGGGTTGAGATCAATATAAATACCACTCCAGGCAGCAAAAGCCCCTGCAGCTGTGCCTGACGCCATTTTCTCTGCCCTGTCAGCAGTCTCGGGGCTGGGCTGGTGGGAGGGAGTGAGAGGCCACGGCTTTGTGGGTGGCCCAGTGTGAGTGGGGCTCTGCTGGACTTTCTGCAGCAGTTGCCAGGCTGCCACCTGCTAAAGAAGAGGATGTGTCACCCATACCTGCTGCTGGAATTTCTCCCTGGGCAGAGGTGAGGAAGGAAAAAAGCAGTGGGGGCAGGGACAGGACGGGTATCTCAGGCAGGGAAATGGAAATCTTCCAGAAGAGCACCCAGGGCCAGGACCATCCTGGCTGGCCTGCAGGCACCAAGTCAGCTGGCATGCTGTCACTCGTGTGGCTCCATGGCCCTTCCTCTAGGCTTTCAAGTCCTTGTATATATTCAGGTGTTTTACCTGGGAAGGGCGGGAACAGTTCAGCAGCAACTGGCCTGGGGCTCAGCTCACGTTTACTCACAGATGCCTCGGCACAGTGCCCCAGCTTTGCAATGAGGACGCTTGTTGTGTGGGGGCTGCTGGCTGAATGGGAGACGATTCCCCACCACTGACCAACTTCAGAATTGTTTACAACTGGAGCAAGTGCCCTGATACGGTTTTCCTCTGAGTAACTGGTGGGTTCTGTTTTTATTTTTTCTCTTTTTTGTTTTTGGTTCAAGGTAGATTTTATTCCTCTTTTTTGTATTTACAGATATAAGCATGGAAATAATTTATTCATATAAATACATGTATGTGAAGGGAATAATTGTTTTTTCTGTTTTATTTTTTAAATTTTATTTCTTTTTAATTTTGAATTTTATTTTATATTTTTATACAGCAGGTTCTCATTGGTTATCTATTTTATACATATAAATGTTTACATGCCAATCCCAATCTCTCAATTCCTCCCACCACCACCCCTCCAAGAGCTTTCCCCCCTTGTTGTCCATACGATTGTTGTCTACATCTGTTGCTCTATTTATGCCTTGCAAAACGGTTAATCTGTACAGTTTTTCTAGGTTCCACATATATGCATGAATATACAAGATTTGTTTTTCTCTTTCTGACTTACTTCACTCTGTATGACAGTCTCTAGATCCATCGACGTCTCTACAAATGACCCAATTTCATTCCTTTCATGGCTTAGTAATATTCCATTTTATATATGTACCACAGCTTTATGCATTCGTCTGTCTGTGGGCATTTAGGTTGCTTCCATTACCTCGATATTGTAAATAGTGATGCAATGAACATTGCGGTGAATGTCTCTTTTTGATTTATGGTTTTGTCTGGGTATATGTCCAGTCCTGGGATTGCTGTATCATATGGTAATTCTATTATTAGTTTCTTAAGAAACTCCATATTGTTCTCCATAGTGAATGTATCAATTTATATTCCCAACAATAGTGGAAGAGGGTTCCTTTTCTCCACACCCTTTCCAGCATTTGTTGTTTGTAGATTTTCAGATGATGCCCATTCTAACAGGTGTGAGGTGATACCTCATTGTTGAGTCCATTTCGTTGAGCAGGGGGTAGGTCTTGTCTATTACATATTTGGCTTATGGAACGGTATCTGTGCTAATTTCAAACTCTGGTTTTATGCAGCACCCCCTTAACTCACCTTTCCCCTTAAGCAAGCATAAGTTGGTTTTCTAATCTTGAGACCCTGTTCTGTTTTGTAATTCAGTTCATGTGTAGCCAAGTTTACATTCCGTGCATTAGTGATACCTTATGATGTTTCTTTTTCTGTGTGACTTATTTCACTTAGAATCATCATGCCTCAATCCACTCATTATGCTGGTACAGGCCTGGTGACACAGATTTCATTGCTGAGTGGTATTCTGTTGTACGTAAGTACCGCAACTTCTTTATCAATTATTTGTTCTCTGGGATATTTAACTCGTACTGTAGAAGAGGTTCCTGTAAACAGAGCCGTCCCAAATTTTGGGGTGGCTGTGTCTTTTTGATTTTAATTTCCCTAAGCTATAGGACCATAAGTGGAAATGCCCTAGACTCTGTTGCTTTGTTTTTCAGATGTATCAGGAAACACCATACACTTCTCCAGAGTGGCTGTTGGCAATGTACATCCCGCCCATCAGCATAACAAGGCTCCTTTTTCCCCATGGCCTGTCTTGCCTTTCTGGATTTTACACTTTTCTCAGATGGCCCTTTAGACCGGGGGGAAGTGACACTTCATAGTAGTTCGGATTTCCATTGCAAGCTTGCTTGGTTTGCCAAAAAGGGCGTATGTGTTTTTTCCTGAATATATTCAGGAACAAACTCATACGCCCTTTGTTGCCAAGTGCATCATTGTCGATGTTCTGCCTCTTTTCCTATGCTTTAAATGCAAATCCAGTCTACCTCCTGAAATCGGTTTCCTGAAATTCTGCCCCGCTTTCAAGTCCTCTTCGCAGCCTTACTTCAATATATTTTTGGACGTTATCTGTCATTTATAACTCTCCAGGTTTGTGAATTACAGGGCCCCTGAGCTCCTTTCTTCAACTCGCTTTCTTGTGAGCTGGCCGCAAACCCGCAAGACTGCTTCAGGCCCTAATCTGCTTCTGGCAGGGCACGCTGAGCCTTTGGTTAATTTCTCTTCCTGGTGGGAAATGAGTGTTAAATATGCCCGTCCAGACACCTACCTCACTATCAACCCCTTGGTGATGTGGGTCCTCTGGTTTGTGGCCACCTTTTCTGGGTTCCTCACCTTTCGATGATGTGGCCCCACTAGTGTGAGGACACTCCTGCCTGGTTCTCATCCACGTGGTTATGTGGACCCCCTGGTGAGAGTCTGTTCCTGGCTTTGTTCCTCACCCACCTGTGAGGGAGACCCTCTGCTGATAGGTCACTCCTGCATGGCTGGCACACATTGCCTTGGTGAAGTCAGCCGTGTGGTGGCAGTTGGAGCGTGCTGGGAATCTCCTCCCCCCGGTGATGAGGGCCCTCTTGCGTCAGGCCCTAACTGCTGGGCTCACCAACTTTTCTTAGGGAGCCCAGTGATGCTTTGGCACTCCTCTTAGGATCCCATCTCCATGGAGATGTGGGCCTTCTGCTCTGAGGTCCCAACGGCTGGGTTGTTCACATTTTCATGATGTGGGCTCTCTGGTGTTCACAGAGGCCTGGATCCCATAGCCTCTGTGCTCTTGGCCGCCTGCTGGAAGGTTCCAACTGCTGGATTCCTCACTTTTTTAATTTTTTGGGCCCTCTGTTGTGAGGATCCTCCTGCCTGCCTCACTCCCAGCCCCTTCGTGATGTGTGTCTTCTGGTTTGAGGCCACATGTGCTGGGTTCCTCACCTTTCGATGATGTGGGACCAATGGTCTTAGGAGACTCCTGCCTGGTTCACATCCCCTTGGTGATGTGGGCCCTCTGTTGAGAGTCTGATCCTGGCTGGGTTCCTCACCCATCTGTGAGGTGGGCCGTCTGCTGTGAGGTCACTCCTGCCTGGCTTGCTCACCTCGCCTTGTGGACATGAGCCCTCTGGTGGCACTTGGAGCCTGCTGGGAGCCTCCTCTCCTCGGTGATGAGGGCCCTCTTGCGTCAGGCCCTAACTGCTGGGCTCCCCACATTTTGTGATGTGCGCCCAGTGGTGCGAGGACACTCCAGCCAGGTTCACATCCCCATTGGGATGTGGGCCTTCTGCTCTGAGGTCCCAAAGCCTGGGTTGCTCACAGTTTCATGATGTGGGCTCTCTGGTATTAGTTCACTCCTGCCTGCATCCCATAGCTTCTGTGCTCTGGGCCGCCTGCTGGGAGGTTCCAACTGCTGGATTCCTCACCTTTCTTATTCTTTGGGCCCTCTGTTTTTAGGCTACTCCTGCCTGCCTCACTCCCATTCCCTTTGTGATATGTGTCCTCTGATTTGAGGCCACATGTGCTGGGTTCCGCACCTTTCGATGATGTGACCCCACTGGAGGGAAGACAGTCCTGACTGGTTCCCATCCCCTTGCTGATGTGGGCCCTCAGGTGAGAGTCTGATCCTGGCTGGGTTCCTCACCCTTCTGTGAGTTGGGCCCTCTGCTGTGAGGTCAATCATGCCTGTCTGGCACACGTCACCTTGGCGATGTGGGCCCTCTGGTGGCAGTTGGAGTGTGCTGGGATCCTCCTCCCCTCGGTGATGAGGGCCCTCTTGCCTTAGGCCATAACTGCTGGGCTCCCCACATTTTCTGATGTGCGCCAAGTGAGTGAGGACACTCTTGCCAGGTTCCCATCCCCATGGCGATATGGGCCTTCTGCTCTGAGGTCAAAACGGCTGGCTTGCTCACAGTACCAAGATGTGGGCCCTCTGCTGTGAGTTCACTCCGGCAAGGATCCCTTATCATCGGTGCTCTGAGCCGCCTGCTGGGAGGTTCCAACTGCTGGATTCCTCAACTTTCTTATTCTTTGGGCCCTCTGTTGTGAGGCTCCTCCTGCCTGCCTCACTGCCAGCCCCTTGGTGATGACTGTCCTATGGCTTGAGGCCACATGTGCTGCGTTCCTCCTTTCGATGATGTGACCCCACTCGTGTGAGGACACTCCTGCCTGGTTCCCATCCCCTTGGTGAGGTGGGCCCTCTGGCGAGAGTCTAATCCTGGCTGGGTTCCTCAACGTTCTGTGAGGTAGGCCCTCTGCTGTGAGGTCACTCCTGCCTGGCTGGCACACGTCACCTTGGAGACGTGAGCCCTCTGGTGGCAGTTGGAGCGTGCAGGGCGCCTCCTCCTCTCGGTGATGACGGCCCTCTGGCGTCAGGCCCTAAATGGTGGGCTCCCCACATTTTCTGATGTGCGCCCAGTGGTGCGAGGACACTCCAGCCAGGTTCCCATTCCCATGGGGATGTGGTCCTTCTGCGCTGAGGTCTCAACTCCTGGGTTGCTCACAGTTTTGTGATGTGGGCCCTCTGCTGTGAGTTCACTGTGGCCTGGATCCCATAGCCTCGGTGTTCTGGGCCGCCTGCTGGAAGGTCTAAATGCTGGAATCCTCACGTTTTTTATATTATGTGCCCTGTGTTGTGAGGCTACTCCTGCCTGCCTCACTCCAAGGCCCTTGGTGATGTGGGTCCTCTGGTTTGAGGACACATGTGCTGGGTTCCTCACCTTAAGATGATGAGGCCCCACTGGTGTGAGGATAATCCTGACTGGGTCCCATCCCCTTTGTGATGTGGGCCCTCTGGTGAGAGTCTGATCCTGGCTGGGTTCCTCACCCATCTGTGAGGTGGGCCCTCTACTATCAGGTAACTCTTGCCTGGCTTGCTCACCTCGCCTTGTTGACATGAGCCCTCTGGTGGCAATTGGACCCTGCTGGGAGCCTCCTCAGCTCTGTGATGAGGGCCCTCTGACGTCAGGCCCTAACTGCTGGGCTCCCCAACTTTTCTTAGTGAGCCCAGTGTTGCTCAAGCACTCCTCTTAGGTTCCCATCCCCATGGGGATGTGGGCCTTCTGCTCTGAGGTTCCAACGGCTGGGTTGATCACAATTTCATGATGTGGGCTCTCTGGTGTTAGTTCACTGTGGCCTGGATCCCATAGCCTCTGTGGTCTTGGCTGCCTGCTGGGAGGTTCCAAATGCTCGATTCCTCAACTTTTGTATTCTATGGGTCCTGTGTTGTGATGCTCCTCCTGCCTGCCTCACTCGCAACCCCTTCGTGATGTGGGTCTTCTGGTTTGAGGCCACATGTGCTGGGTTAGGCAACTTTCAATGATGTGGCCCCACTGGTGTGAGGACACTCCTGTCTGGTTCCCATCCCCTTGGTGATGTGGGCCTTCTGGTGACAGTCTTATCCTGGCTGGGTTCCTCACTCTTCTGTGAGGTAGGCCCTCTGCTGTGAGGTCAATCCTGCCTGACTTGCACACATCACCTTGGCGACGTGGGCCCTCTGTTGGCACATGGAACCTGCTGGGAGCCTCCTGCCCTCGGTGATGACGGCCCTCTAGCATCAGGCTCTAACTGCTGGGCTCCCCACGTTTTCTGATGTGAGCCCAGTGATGCCAGGACACTCCTGTCAGGTTCCCATCCCCATGGGGATGTGGGCTTTCTGCTCTGAGGTCCCAATGCCTGGGTTGCTCACAGTTTCATGATGTGGGCTCTCTGGTGTTAGTTAACTCCTGCCTGCATCCCATAGCTTCTGTGCTCTCGGCCGCCTGCTGGGAGGTTCCAAATGCTGGATTCCTCACTTTTTTTATTCTTTGGGCCCTCTGTTTTTAGGCTACTCCTACCTGCCTCACTCCCATCCCCTTTGTGATGTATGTCCTCTGATATGAGGCCACATGTGCTGGGTTCCTCACCTTTCGATGATGTGGCCCCACTGGTGGGAGGACAGTCCTGACTGGTTCCCATCCCCTTGGTGTTGTGGGCCCTCTGGTGAGAGTCTCATCCTGCCTCGGTTCCTCACCCTTCTGTGAGATAGGCCCTCTGCTGTGAGGTCACTACTGCCTGGCTGGCGCATGCCACCTTGTAGACGTGGTCCCTCTGTTGGCAGTTGGAACCTGCTGGGAGTCTCCTCCCCTCAGTTATGAGGGCCCCCTGGCATCAGGCCCTAACTGCTGGGCTCCTAACATTTTCTGATATGTGCTAAGTGGTGCAAAGCCACTCCTGCCAGGTTCCCATCCCAATGGGGATGTGGGCCTTCTGTTCTGAGGTCCCAACAGCTGGGCTGCTCACAGGTTCATGATGTGGGCCCTCTGCTGTGAGTTCACTGCGGCCTGGATCCCATAGCCTCGGTGCTCTGGGCCACTTGCTGGGAGGTTCCAACTGCTGGATTCCTCAACTTTTATATTCTATGGACCCTGTGTTGTGAGGCCAGTCCTGCCAGCCTCATTCCGAACCCCTTGGTGATGTGGTTCCTCTGGTTTGAGGACACATGTGCTGGGATCCTCACCTTTCGATGATGTTGTCCCACTGGTGTGGGGACACTCCTGCCTGGTTCCCATCCCCTTGGTGATGTGGGCCCTCTGGTGAGAGTCTGATCCTGGCTGTGTTCCTCACCCTTCTGTG
Source organism: Leucopleurus acutus (assembly GCF_964270905.1). Lineage (NCBI taxonomy): Eukaryota > Metazoa > Chordata > Mammalia > Artiodactyla > Delphinidae > Leucopleurus > Leucopleurus acutus. Next base: position 288,580 of record NW_028139161.1, read on the forward strand.
AGGTGGGCCCTCTGCTGTGAGGTCATTCGTGCCTGGTTGGCACACATCGCCTTGGCGACGTCAGCCCTCTGGTGGCAGTTGGAGCCTGCTGGGAGCCTCCTCTTCTCGGTGATGAGTGCCCTCTGGCGTCAGGCCCTAACTGCTGGTCGCCCAAAATTTTCTGATATGTTCTCAGTGGTGCGAGGACACTCCTACCAGAATTCCATCCCCATGGGGATGTGGGCCTCCTGCTCTGAGGTCCCAATGGCTGGGTTGCTCAGTTTCATGACATGGGCCCTGTTCTGTGAGTTCACTGTGGCCTGGATCCCATAGCCTCGGTGCTCTGGGCCGCCTGCTGGGAGGTTCCAACTGCTGGATTCCTCACTTTTTTATTCTATGTGCCCAGTGTTGTGAGGCTACTCCTGCCTGCCTCACTCCGAGGTCCTTGGTGATGTGGGTCCTCTGGTTTGAGGACACATGTGCTGAGTACCTCAGCTTTCGATGATGTGGCCCCACTGATGTGAAGACACTCCTGCCTGGTTCCCATCCCCTTGGTGATGTGGGCCCTCTGGTGAGAGTCTGATGTTGGCTGGGTTTCTCACCCTTCTGTGAGGTGGGACCTCTGCTGTGAGGTAACTCCTGCCTGGCATGCTCACGTTGCCTTGGCAATGTGAGCCCTCAGGTGGCACTTGGAGCCTGCTGGGAATCTCCTCCCCTCAGTTATGAGAGCTCTGGATAAAACACATATGCCCTTTTTTGCCAAGTGCATTATTTTCCAAGTTCTGTCTCTTTTCCTATGCTTTAAGAGCTACTCCCGTGTACGTTCTGAAATCAGTTTCCAGCAATTCTGCCCCGCATTCAAGTCCTCTTCGCAGCCTTACTTCAGTATAATTTTGGATGATAGCTGTCATTTATAACTCCGCAGGTTTCTGAATTACAGTGTCCCTGAGCTCCTTTCTTCAACTCGCTTTCTTGTGAGCTGGCCACAACACCGCAGGATCTCCTCAGGCCCTAATCTAGTTCCAGCATGGCACACGGAGCCTTTGGTTCATTTATCTTCCTGGTGGGAAATGAGAGTTAAATTTGCCCGTCCAGACACCTACAGATAGTCTCCCATTGCTTCTCCTTATTCCTGTTCATCTTCCGAAGAAATTGCAAACTGGGCCAAACAGGAGGTTAAAGGCACTGACTCTCCAAGTGGGGAGAGTGTTAGTAAAGCATCTGGAATGTTGCGCCCGAGTACCAGGGGACGAAAACTGAGACACATTTGAACACGTTTCCCGATCACACGGTGGATCATACTCTGGGTTCCACATGCATGTTTTAGCTGAAGGAAGAATCCTTTAAACCTGGAGAGTTGAGACCCATGGAATGGGTACCATGAAATATGACTTCAAAGGGTCTGCATTTGCTCACCGAACCGCACCAATCCTATCACTGCTGCGTTTATGACACTGTACACACGCTTGATTCTCTTTCGGAGACATATAAATCCATAGGTTTTAAGATTCTTACTAGTCAGGTATATTCTTAGTCGTTTAATATGGGGTGTTGAGTCCACTTCGTTGAGCAAGGAGTAGCTCTTGTCTATTACATATTTGGCTTATGGAACAGTATCTGTGCTAATTTCAATCTCTGATTTTATGCCGCACCCCAACTCACCTTTCCCCTTAAGCAAGCATAAGTTGGTTTTCTACATTTGACACCCTGTTCTGTTTTGTAATTCAGTTCCTGTGTAGCCAAGTTTACATTCCGTGTAGTAGTGATATCTTATGATGTTTCTTTTTCTGTGTGACTTATTTCTCTTAGAATCATCATACCTGAATCCACTCATTATGCTGTCACGGGCCTGATGACATAGATTTCTTTGCTGAGTGATATTGCATTGTACGTAAGTACCACAATTTCTTTATCCATTTTTCGCTTTCTGCGATATTGAACCTGTACCGTAAACGAGGTTCTTGTAAACAGAGCCATCCCAAACTTTGGGGAGGCTGTGTCTTTTTGATTATTATTTCCCTAAGCTATACGACCATAAGTGGAAATGCCCTAGGCTCTGTTGCTTGGTTTTTTGGATGTTTCAGGAAACACCATACACTTCTCCAGAGTGGCTGTTGGCAATTTACATCCCGCCCATCAGCATAACAAGGCTCCCTGTTCTCCATGGCCTGTCCTGCCTTTCTGGATTTTACACTTTTTTCAGATGGCCCTTTTGACCGGGGGGCAGTGAGACTTCATTGTAGTGCAGATTTCCTTTGCAAGCTTGCTTGGTTGGCCAAAAAGGGCGTATGCGTTTTTTCCTGAATATATTCAGGAAAAAACGCATACGCCCTTTTTGGCCAAGTGCATCATTGTGGACATTCTGCCTCTTTTCCTATGCTTTACATGCAATTCCAGTCTACCTCCTGAAATCGGTTTCCTGCAATTCTGCCCCGCTTTCAACTCCTCTTGGCAGCCTTACTTTAATATATTTTTGGAAGATGGCTGTCATTTATAACTCTGCAGGTTTGTGAATTACAGTGCCCCTGAGCTCCTTTCTTCAACTCGCTTTCTTGTGAGCTGGCCGCAACACCGCAGGATTGCTTCGGGCCCTAGTGTGGTTCCGGCATGGCACGCTGAGCCTTTGGTTAATTCCTCTTCCTGGTGGGAAATGAGAGTTAAATTAGCCCGTCCGGACACCTCCACCTAGTCTCTCATTGGTTCTCCCTATTCCTGTTCATTTTCCACAGAAATTGCAAACTGGGCCAAACAGGAGGTTAAAGTCACTGACACTCCAAGTGGGGAGAGTGTTAGTAAAGCATCTGGAATGTTGCACCCGAGTACCAGGGGAAGAAAACTGAGACACATTTGAACACGTTTTCCGATCACACGGTGGATCATACTCTGGTTTCCACATGCATGTTTTAGCTGAAGGAAGAATCCCTTAAACCTGGAGAGTTGAGACCCATGGAATGGGTACCATGCAATATGACTTCAAAGGGTCTGCATTTGCTCACCGAACCTCACCAATCCTATCACTGCTGCGATTATGCCGCTGTACACACGCTTGATTCTCTTTCGGAGACATATAAATCCATAGGTTTTAAGATTCTTACTAGTCAGGTATATTCTTAGGCGTTTAATATGGGGTGTTGAGTCCACTTCGTTGAGCAAGGAGTAGCTCTTGTCTATTACATATTTGGCTTATGGAACGGTATCTGTGCTAATTTCAATCTCTGGTTTTATGAAGCACCCCAACTCACCTTTCCCCTTAAGCAAGCATAAGTTGGTTTTCTACATTTGAGGCCCTGTTCTGTTTTGTAATTCAGTTCTTGTCTGGCCAAGTTTACATTCCGTGTAGTAGTGATATCTTATGATGTTTCTTTTTCTGTGTGACTTATTTCACTTAGAATCGTCGTACCTGAATCCACTCATTATGCTGCTACGGGCCTGATGACATAGATTTCATTGCTGAGTGATATTGCATTGTACGTAAGTACCACAACTTCTTTATCCATTTTTCGCTTTCTGTGATATTGAACTTGTACCGTAAACGAGGTTCTTGTAAACAGAGCCGGCCCAAACTTTGGGGTGGCTGTGTCTTTTGGATTTTAATTTCCCTAAGCTATAGGACCATAAGTGGAAGTGCCCTAGGCTCTGTTGCTTTGTTTTTTGGATGTTTCAGGAAACACCATACACTTCTCCAGAGTGGCTGTTGGCAATTTACATGCCGCCCATCAGCATAACAAGGCTCCCAGTTCTCCATGGCCTGTCCTGCCTTTCTGGATTTTACACTTTTTTCAGATAGCCCTTTTGACCGGGGGGCAGTGAGACTTCATTGTAGTGCAGATTTCATTTGCAAGCTTGCTTGGTTGGCCAAAAAGGGCGTATGCGTTTTTTCCTGAATATATTCAGGAAAAAACGCATACGCCCTTTTTGGCCAAGTGCATCATTGTCGATGTTCTGTCTCTTTTCCTATGCTTTAAATGCAAATCCAGTCTACCTCCTGAAATCGGTTTCCTGAAATTCTGCCCTGCTTTCAAGTCCTCTTCGCAGCCTTACTTCAATATATTTTTGGACGTTATCTGTCATTTATAACTCTCCAGGTTTGTGAATTACAGGGCCCCTGAGCTCCTTTCTTCAACTCGCTTTCTTGTGAGCTGGCCGCAAACCCGCAAGACTGCTTCAGGCCCTAATCTGCTTCTGGCAGGGCACGCTGAGCCTTTGGTTAATTTCTCTTCCTGGTGGGAAATGAGTGTTAAATATGCCCGTCCAGACACCTACCTCACTCTCAACCCCTTGGTGATGTGGGTCCTCTGGTTTGTGGCCACCTTTTCTGGGTTCCTCACCTTTCGATGATGTGGCCCCACTAGTGTGAGGACACTCCTGCCTGGTTCTCATCCACGTGGTTATGTGGACCCCCTGGTGAGAGTCTGTTCCTGGCTTTGTTCCTCACCCACCTGTGAGGGAGACCCTCTGCTGATAGGTCACTCCTGCATGGCTGGCACACATTGCCTTGGTGAAGTCAGCCGTGTGGTGGCAGTTGGAGCGTGCTGGGAATCTCCTCCCCCCGGTGATGAGGGCCCTCTTGCGTCAGGCCCTAACTGCTGGGCTCACCAACTTTTCTTAGGGAGCCCAGTGATGCTTTGGCACTCCTCTTAGGATCCCATCTCCATGGAGATGTGGGCCTTCTGCTCTGAGGTCCCAACGGCTGGGTTGTTCACATTTTCATGATGTGGGCTCTCTGGTGTTCACAGAGGCCTGGATCCCATAGCCTCTGTGCTCTTGGCCGCCTGCTGGGAGGTTCCAACTGCTGGATTCCTCACTTTTTTAATTTTTTGGGCCCTCTGTTGTGAGGATCCTCCTGCCTGCCTCACTCCCAGCCCCTTCGTGATGTGTGTCGTCTGGTTTGAGGCCACATGTGCTGGGTTCCTCACCTTTCGATGATGTGGGACCAATGGTCTTAGGAGACTCCTGCCTGGTTCACATCCCCTTGGTGATGTGGGCCCTCTGTTGAGAGTCTGATCCTGGCTGGGTTCCTCACCCATCTGTGAGGTGGGCCGTCTGCTGTGAGGTTACTCCTGCCTGGCTTGCTCACCTCGCCTTGTGGACATGAGCCCTCTGGTGGCACTTGGAGCCTGCTGGGAGCCTCCTCTCCTCGGTGATGAGGGCCCTCTGGCGTCAGGCCCTAACTGCTGGGCTCCCCACATTTTGTGATGTGCGCCCAGTGGTGCGAGGACACTCCAGCCAGGTTCACATCCCCATTGGGATGTGGGCCTTCTGCTCTGAGGTCCCAAAGCCTGGGTTGCTCACAGTTTCATGATGTGGGCTCTCTGGTATTAGTTCACTCCTGCCTGCATCCCATAGCTTCTGTGCTCTGGGCCGCCTGCTGGGAGGTTCCAACTGCTGGATTCCTCACCTTTCTTATTCTTTGGGCCCTCTGTTTTTAGGCTACTCCTGCCTGCCTCACTCCCATTCCCTTTGTGATATGTGTCCTCTGATTTGAGGCCACATGTGCTGGGTTCCGCACCTTTCGATGATGTGACCCCACTGGAGGGAAGACAGTCCTGACTGGTTCCCATCCCCTTGCTGATGTGGGCCCTCAGGTGAGAGTCTGATCCTGGCTGGGTTCCTCACCCTTCTGTGAGGTGGGCCCTCTGCTGTGAGGTCAATCATGCCTGTCTGGCACACGTCACCTTGGCGACGTGGGCCCTCTGGTGGCAGTTGGAGTGTGCTGGGATCCTCCTCCCCTCGGTGATGAGGGCCCTCTTGCCTTAGGCCATAACTGCTGGGCTCCCCACATTTTCTGATGTGCGCCAAGTGAGTGAGGAGACTCTTGCCAGGTTCCCATCCCCATGGCGATATGGGCCTTCTGCTCTGAGGTCAAAACGGCTGGCTTGCTCACAGTACCAAGATGTGGGCCCTCTGCTGTGAGTTCACTCCGGCAAGGATCCCTTATCATCGGTGCTCTGAGCCGCCTGCTGGGAGGTTCCAACTGCTGGATTCCTCAACTTTTTTATTCTATGTGCCCTCTGTTGTGAGGCTCCTCCTGCCTGCCTCACTGCCAGCCCCTTGGTGATGACTGTCCTATGGCTTGAGGCCACATGTGCTGCGTTCCTCCTTTCGATGATGTGACCCCACTCGTGTGAGGACACTCCTGCCTGGTTCCCATCCCCTTGGTGAGGTGGGCCCTCTGGCGAGAGTCTAATCCTGGCTGGGTTCCTCAACGTTCTGTGAGGTAGGCCCTCTGCTGTGAGGTCACTCCTGCCTGGCTGGCACACGTCACCTTGGAGACGTGAGCCCTCTGGTGGCAGTTGGAGCGTGCAGGGCGCCTCCTCCTCTCGGTGATGACGGCCCTCTGGCGTCAGGCCCTAAATGGTGGGCTCCCCACATTTTCTGATGTGCGCCCAGTGGTGCGAGGACACTCCAGCCAGGTTCCCATTCCCATGGGGATGTGGTCCTTCTGCGCTGAGGTCTCAACTCCTGGGTTGCTCACAGTTTTGTGATGTGGGCCCTCTGCTGTGAGTTCACTGTGGCCTGGATCCCATAGCCTCGGTGTTCTGGGCCGCCTGCTGGAAGGTCTAAATGCTGGAATCCTCACGTTTTTTATATTATGTGCCCTGTGTTGTGAGGCTACTCCTGCCTGCCTCACTCCAAGGCCCTTGGTGATGTGGGTCCTCTGGTTTGAGGACACATGTGCTGGGTTCCTCACCTTAAGATGATGAGGCCCCACTGGTGTGAGGATAATCCTGACTGGGTCCCATCCCCTTTGTGATGTGGGCCCTCTGGTGAGAGTCTGATCCTGGCTGGGTTCCTCACCCATCTGTGAGGTGGGCCCTCTACTATCAGGTAACTCTTGCCTGGGTTGCTCACCTCGCCTTGTTGACATGAGCCCTCTGGTGGCAATTGGACCCTGCTGGGAGCCTCCTCAGCTCTGTGATGAGGGCCCTCTGACGTCAGGCCCTAACTGCTGGGCTCCCCAACTTTTCTTAGTGAGCCCAGTGTTGCTCAAGCACTCCTCTTAGGTTCCCATCCCCATGGGGATGTGGGTCTTCTGCTCTGAGGTTCCAACGGCTGGGTTGATCACAATTTCATGATGTGGGCTCTCTGGTGTTAGTTCACTGTGGCCTGGATCCCATAGCCTCTGTGGTCTTGGCTGCCTGCTGGGAGGTTCCAAATGCTCGATTCCTCAACTTTTGTATTCTATGGGTCCTGTGTTGTGATGCTCCTCCTGCCTGCCTCACTCGCAACCCCTTCGTGATGTGGGTCTTCTGGTTTGAGGCCACATGTGCTGGGTTAGGCAACTTTCAATGATGTGGCCCCACTGGTGTGAGGACACTCCTGTCTGGTTCCCATCCCCTTGGTGATGTGGGCCTTCTGGTGACAGTCTTATCCTGGCTGGGTTCCTCACTCTTCTGTGAGGTAGGCCCTCTGCTGTGAGGTCAATCCTGCCTGACTTGCACACATCACCTTGGCGACGTGGGCCCTCTGTTGGCACATGGAACCTGCTGGGAGCCTCCTGCCCTCGGTGATGACGGCCCTCTAGCATCAGGCTCTAACTGCTGGGCTCCCCACGTTTTCTGATGTGAGCCCAGTGATGCCAGGACACTCCTGTCAGGTTCCCATCCCCATGGGGATGTGGGCTTTCTGCTCTGAGGTCCCAATGCCTGGGTTGCTCACAGTTTCATGATGTGGGCTCTCTGGTGTTAGTTAACTCCTGCCTGCATCCCATAGCTTCTGTGCTCTCGGCCGCCTGCTGGGAGGTTCCAAATGCTGGATTCCTCACTTTTTTTATTCTTTGGGCCCTCTGTTTTTAGGCTACTCCTACCTGCCTCACTCCCATCCCCTTTGTGATGTATGTCCTCTGATATGAGGCCACATGTGCTGGGTTCCTCACCTTTCGATGATGTGGCCCCACTGGTGGGAGGACAGTCCTGACTGGTTCCCATCCCCTTGGTGTTGTGGGCCCTCTGGTGAGAGTCTCATCCTGCCTCGGTTCCTCACCCTTCTGTGAGATAGGCCCTCTGCTGTGAGGTCACTACTGCCTGGCTGGCGCATGCCACCTTGTAGACGTGGTCCCTCTGTTGGCAGTTGGAACCTGCTGGGAGTCTCCTCCCCTCAGTTATGAGGGCCCCCTGGCATCAGGCCCTAACTGCTGGGCTCCTAACATTTTCTGATATGTGCTAAGTGGTGCAAAGCCACTCCTGCCAGGTTCCCATCCCAATGGGGATGTGGGCCTTCTGTTCTGAGGTCCCAACAGCTGGGCTGCTCACAGGTTCATGATGTGGGCCCTCTGCTGTGAGTTCACTGCGGCCTGGATCCCATAGCCTCGGTGCTCTGGGCCACTTGCTGGGAGGTTCCAACTGCTGGATTCCTCAACTTTTATATTCTATGGACCCTGTGTTGTGAGGCCAGTCCTGCCAGCCTCATTCCGAACCCCTTGGTGATGTGGTTCCTCTGGTTTGAGGACACATGTGCTGGGATCCTCACCTTTCGATGATGTTGTCCCACTGGTGTGGGGACACTCCTGCCTGGTTCCCATCCCCTTGGTGATGTGGGCCCTCTGGTGAGAGTCTGATCCTGGCTGTGTTCCTCACCCTTCTGTGAGGTGGGCCCTCTGCTGTGAGGTCATTCGTGCCTGGTTGGCACACATCGCCTTGGCGACGTCAGCCCTCTGGTGGCAGTTGGAGCCTGCTGGGAGCCTCCTCTTCTCGGTGATGAGTGCCCTCTGGCGTCAGGCCCTAACTGCTGGTCGCCCAAAATTTTCTGATATGTTCTCAGTGGTGCGAGGACACTCCTACCAGAATTCCATCCCCATGGGGATGTGGGCCTCCTGCTCTGAGGTCCCAATGGCTGGGTTGCTCAGTTTCATGACATGGGCCCTGTTCTGTGAGTTCACTGTGGCCTGGATCCCATAGCCTCGGTGCTCTGGGCCGCCTGCTGGGAGGTTCCAACTGCTGGATTCCTCACTTTTTTATTCTATGTGCCCAGTGTTGTGAGGCTACTCCTGCCTGCCTCACTCCGAGGTCCTTGGTGATGTGGGTCCTCTGGTTTGAGGACACATGTGCTGAGTACCTCAGCTTTCGATGATGTGGCCCCACTGATGTGAAGACACTCCTGCCTGGTTCCCATCCCCTTGGTGATGTGGGCCCTCTGGTGAGAGTCTGATGTTGGCTGGGTTTCTCACCCTTCTGTGAGGTGGGACCTCTGCTGTGAGGTAACTCCTGCCTGGCATGCTCACGTTGCCTTGGCAATGTGAGCCCTCAGGTGGCACTTGGAGCCTGCTGGGAATCTCCTCCCCTCAGTTATGAGAGCTCTGGATAAAACACATATGCCCTTTTTTGCCAAGTGCATTATTTTCCAAGTTCTGTCTCTTTTCCTATGCTTTAAGAGCTACTCCCGTGTACGTTCTGAAATCAGTTTCCAGCAATTCTGCCCCGCATTCAAGTCCTCTTCGCAGCCTTACTTCAGTATAATTTTGGATGATAGCTGTCATTTATAACTCCGCAGGTTTCTGAATTACAGTGTCCCTGAGCTCCTTTCTTCAACTCGCTTTCTTGTGAGCTGGCCACAACACCGCAGGATCTCCTCAGGCCCTAATCTAGTTCCAGCATGGCACACGGAGCCTTTGGTTCATTTATCTTCCTGGTGGGAAATGAGAGTTAAATTTGCCCGTCCAGACACCTACAGATAGTCTCCCATTGCTTCTCCTTATTCCTGTTCATCTTCCGAAGAAATTGCAAACTGGGCCAAACAGGAGGTTAAAGGCACTGACTCTCCAAGTGGGGAGAGTGTTAGTAAAGCATCTGGAATGTTGCGCCCGAGTACCAGGGGACGAAAACTGAGACACATTTGAACACGTTTCCCGATCACACGGTGGATCATACTCTGGGTTCCACATGCATGTTTTAGCTGAAGGAAGAATCCTTTAAACCTGGAGAGTTGAGACCCATGGAATGGGTACCATGAAATATGACTTCAAAGGGTCTGCATTTGCTCACCGAACCTCACCAATCCTATCACTGCTGCGTTTATGACACTGTACACACGCTTGATTCTCTTTCGGAGACATATAAATCCATAGGTTTTAAGATTCTTACTAGTCAGGTATATTCTTAGTCGTTTAATATGGGGTGTTGAGTCCACTTCGTTGAGCAAGGAGTAGCTCTTGTCTATTACATATTTGGCTTATGGAACAGTATCTGTGCTAATTTCAATCTCTGATTTTATGCCGCACCCCAACTCACCTTTCCCCTTAAGCAAGCATAAGTTGGTTTTCTACATTTGACACCCTGTTCTGTTTTGTAATTCAGTTCCTGTGTAGCCAAGTTTACATTCCGTGTAGTAGTGATATCTTATGATGTTTCTTTTTCTGTGTGACTTATTTCTCTTAGAATCATCATACCTGAATCCACTCATTATGCTGTCACGGGCCTGATGACATAGATTTCTTTGCTGAGTGATATTGCATTGTACGTAAGTACCACAATTTCTTTATCCATTTTTCGCTTTCTGCGATATTGAACCTGTACCGTAAACGAGGTTCTTGTAAACAGAGCCATCCCAAACTTTGGGGAGGCTGTGTCTTTTTGATTATTATTTCCCTAAGCTATACGACCATAAGTGGAAATGCCCTAGGCTCTGTTGCTTGGTTTTTTGGATGTTTCAGGAAACACCATACACTTCTCCAGAGTGGCTGTTGGCAATTTACATCCCGCCCATCAGCATAACAAGGCTCCCTGTTCTCCATGGCCTGTCCTGCCTTTCTGGATTTTACACTTTTTTCAGATGGCCCTTTTGACCGGGGGGCAGTGAGACTTCATTGTAGTGCAGATTTCCTTTGCAAGCTTGCTTGGTTGGCCAAAAAGGGCGTATGCGTTTTTTCCTGAATATATTCAGGAAAAAACGCATACGCCCTTTTTGGCCAAGTGCATCATTGTGGACATTCTGCCTCTTTTCCTATGCTTTACATGCAATTCCAGTCTACCTCCTGAAATCGGTTTCCTGCAATTCTGCCCCGCTTTCAACTCCTCTTGGCAGCCTTACTTTAATATATTTTTGGAAGATGGCTGTCATTTATAACTCTGCAGGTTTGTGAATTACAGTGCCCCTGAGCTCCTTTCTTCAACTCGCTTTCTTGTGAGCTGGCCGCAACACCGCAGGATTGCTTCGGGCCCTAGTGTGGTTCCGGCATGGCACGCTGAGCCTTTGGTTAATTCCTCTTCCTGGTGGGAAATGAGAGTTAAATTAGCCCGTCCGGACACCTCCACCTAGTCTCTCATTGGTTCTCCCTATTCCTGTTCATTTTCCACAGAAATTGCAAACTGGGCCAAACAGGAGGTTAAAGTTACTGACACTCCAAGTGGGGAGAGTGTTAGTAAAGCATCTGGAATGTTGCACCCGAGTACCAGGGGAAGAAAACTGAGACACATTTGAACACGTTTTCCGATCACACGGTGGATCATACTCTGGGTTCCACATGCATGTTTTAGCTGAAGGAAGAATCCCTTAAACCTGGAGAGTTGAGACCCATGGAATGGGTACCATGCAATATGACTTCAAAGGGTCTGCATTTGCTCACCGAACCTCACCAATCCTATCACTGCTGCGATTATGCCGCTGTACACACGCTTGATTCTCTTTCGGAGACATATAAATCCATAGGTTTTAAGATTCTTACTAGTCAGGTATATTCTTAGGCGTTTAATATGGGGTGTTGAGTCCACTTCGTTGAGCAAGGAGTAGCTCTTGTCTATTACATATTTGGCTTATGGAACGGTATCTGTGCTAATTTCAATCTCTGGTTTTATGAAGCACCCCAACTCACCTTTCCACTTAAGCAAGCATAAGTTGGTTTTCTACATTTGACACCCTGTTCTGTTTTGTAATTCAGTTCCTGTGTAGCCAAGTTCACATTCCGTGTATTAGTGATATCTTATGATGTTTCTTTTTCCGTGTGACTTATTTCACTTACAGTCATCGTACCTGAATCCACTCATTATGCTGCTACGGACCTGATGACATAGATTTCATTGCTGAGTGATATTGCATTGTACGTAAGTACCACAACTTCTTTATCCATTTTTCTCTTTCTGTGATATTGAACTTGTACCGTAAACGAGGATCTTGTAAACAGAGCCGGCCGAAACTTTGGGGTGGCTGTGTCTTTTTGATTTTAATTTCCCTAAGCTATAGGACCATAAGTGGAAGTGCCCTAGGCTCTGTTGCTTTGTGTTTTAGATGTTTCAGGAAACACCATACACTTCTCCAGAGTGGCTGTTTGCAATTTACATCCCGCCCATCAGCATAACAAGGCTCCTAGTTCTCCATGGCCTGTCCTGCCTTTCTGGATTTTACACTTTTTTCAGATGGCCCTTTTGACCGGTGGGCAGTGAGTCTTCATTGTAGTGCAGATTTCCTTTGCAAGCTTGCTTGGTTGGCCAAAAAGGGCGTATGCGTTTTTTCCTGAATATATTCAGGAAAAAACTCATACGCCCTTTTTGGCCAAGTGCATCATTGTGGACGTTCTGCCTCTTTTCCTATGCTTTACATGCAATTCCAGTCTACCTCCTGAAATCGGTTTCCTGCAATTCTGCCCCGCTTTCAAGTCCTCTTGGCAGCCTTACTTCAATATATTTTTGGAAGATAGCTGTCATTTATAACTCTGCAGGTTTGTGAATTACAGTGCCCCTGAGCTCCTTTCTTCAACTCGCTTTCTTGTGAGCTGGCCGCAACACCGCAGGATTGCTTCAGGCCCTAGTTTGGTTCCAGCATCGCATGCTGAGCTTTTGGTTAATTCCTCTTCCTGGTAGGAAATGAGAGTTAAATTTGTCCGTCCAGACACCTCCACCTAGTCTCTCATTGGTTCTCCCTCTTCCTGTTCATCTTACGCAGAAATTGCAAACTGGGCCAAAAGGAGGTTAAAGGCACTGACTCTCCAAGTGGGGAGAGTGTTAGTAAAGCATCTGGAATGTTGCACCCGAGTACCAGGGGACGAAAACTGAGACACATTTGAACACGTTTCCCGATCACACGGTGGATCATACTCTGGGTTCCACATGCATGTTTTAGCTGAAGGAAGAATCCCTTAAACCTGGAGAGTTGAGACCCATATAATGGGTACCATGCAATATGACTTCAAAGGGTCTGCATTTGCTCACCGAACCTCACCAATCCTATCACTGCTGCGTTTATGACACTGTACACACGCTTGATTCTCTTTCGGAGACATATAAATCCATAGGTTTTAAGATTCTTACTAGTCAGGTATATTCTTAGGCGTTTAATATGGGGTGTTGAGTCCACTTCGTTGAGCAAGGAGTAGCTCTTGTCTATTACATATTTGGCTTATGGAACGGTATCTGTGCTAATTTCAATCTCTGGTTTTATGCCGAACCCCAACTCACCTTTCCCCTTAAGCAAGCATAAGTTGGTTTTCTACATTTGAGACACTGTTCTGTTTTGTAATTCAGTTCCTGTGTAGCCAAGTTTACATTCCGTGTAGTAGTGATATCTTATGATGTTTCTTTTTCTGTGTGACTTATTTCAGTTAGAATCATCGTACCTGAATCCACTCATTATGCTGCTACGGGCCTGATGACATAGATTTCATTGCTGAGTGATATTGCATTGTACGTAAGTACCACAACTTCTTTATCCATTTTTCGCTTTCTGTGATATTGAACTTGTACAGTAAACGAGGTTCTTGTAAACAGAGCCGTCCCAAACTTTGGGGTGGCTGTGTCTTTTTGATTTTAATTTCCCTAAGCTATAGGACCATAAGTGGAAGTGCCCTAGGCTCTGTTGCTTTGTTTTCTAGATGTTTCAGGAAACACCATACACTTCTCCAGAGTGGCTGTTGGCAATTTACATCCCGCCCATCAGCATAACAAGGCTCCCAGTTCTCCATGGCCTGTCCTGCCTTTCTGGATTTTACACTTTTTTCAGATGGCCCTTTTGATCGGGGGGCAGTGAGACTTCATTGTAGTGCAGATTTCCTTTGCAAGCTTGCTTGGTTGGCCAAAAAGGGCGTATGCGTTTTTTCCTGAATATATTCAGGAAAAAACGCATACGCCCTTTTTGGCCAAGTGCATCATTGTGGACGTTCTGCCTCTTTTCCTATGCTTTACATGCAATTCCAGTCTACCTCCTGAAATCGGTTTCCTGCAATTCTGCCTCGCTTTCAAGTCCTCTTGGCAGCCTTCCTTCAATATATTTTTGGACGATAGCTGTCATTTTTAACTCTGCAAGTTTGTGTATTACAGTGCCCCTGAGCTCCTTTCTTCAACTCGCTTTCTTGTGAGCTGGCCGCAACACCGCAGGATTGCTTCAGGCCCTAGTTTGGTTCTGGAACGGCATGCTGAGCCTTTGGTTAATTCCTCTTCCTGGTGGGAAATGAGAGTTAAATTTGCCCGTCCAGACACCTCCACCTAGTCTCTCATTGGTTCTCCCTATTCCTGTTCATTTTCCACAGAAATTGCAAACTGGGCCAAACAGGAGGTTAAAGGCACTGACTCTCCAATTGGGGAGAGTGTTAGTAAAGCGTCTGGAATGTTGCACCCGAGTACCAGGGGACGAAAACTGAGACACATTTGAACACGTTTTCCGATCACACGGTGGATCATACTCTGGGTTCCACATGCATGTTTTAGCTGAAGGAAGAATCCCTTAAACATGGAGAGTTGAGACCCATGGAATGGGTACCATGCAATATGACTTCAAAGGGTCTGCATTTGCTCACCGAACCTCACCAATCCTATCACTGCTGCGTTTATGCCGCTCTACACACGCTTGATTCTCTTTCGGAGACATAAATATCCATAGGTTTTAAGATTCTTACTAGTCAGGTATATTCTTAGGCGTTTAATATGGGGTGTTGAGTCCACTTCGTTGAGCAAGGAGTAGCTCTTGTCTATTACATATTTGGCTTATGGAACGGTATCTGTGCTAATTTCAATCTCTTGTTGTATGCAGCACCCCAACTCACCTTTCCCCTTAAGCAAGCATAAGTTGGTTTTCTACATTTGACACCCTGTTCTGTTTTGTAATTCAGTTCCTGTGTAGCCAAGTTTACATTCCGTGTAGTAGTGATATCTTATGATGTTTCTTTTTCTGTGTGACTTATTTCACTTAGAATCATCGTACCTGAATCCACTCATTATGCTGCTACGGGCCTGATGACATAGATTTCATTGCTGAGTGATATTGCATTGTACGTAAGTACCACAACTTCTTTATCCATTTTTCGCTTTCTGTGATATTCAACTTGTACCGTAAACGAGGTTCTTGTAAACAGAGCCATCCCAAACTTTGGGGTGGCTGTGTCTTTTTTATTTTAATTTCCCTAAGCTATAGGACCATAAGTGGAAGTGCCCTAGGCTCTGTTGCTTTGTTTTTTGGATGTTTCAGGAAACACCATACACTTCTCCAGAGTGGCTGCTGGCAATTTACATCCCGCCCATCAGCATAACAAGGCTCCCAGTTCTCCATGGCCTGTCCTGCCTTTCTGGGTTTTACACTTTTTTCAGATGTCCCTTTTGACCGGGGGGCAGTGAGGGTTCATTGTAGTGCAGATTTCCTTTGCAAACTTGCTTGGTTGGCCAAAAAGGGCGTATGCGTTTTTTCCTGAATATATTCAGGAAAAAACGCATACGCCCTTTTTGGCCAAGTGCATCATTGTGGACGTTCTGCCTCTTTTCCTATGCTTTACATGCAATTCCAGTCTACCTCCTGAAATCGGTTTCCTGCAATTCTGCCCCGCTTTCAACTATTCTTGGCTGCCTTACTTCAATATATTTTTGAAAGATAGCTGTCATTTATAACTCTGCAGGTTTGTGAATTACAGTGCCCCTGAGCTCCTTTCTTCAACTCGCTTTCTTGTGACCTGGCCGCAACACCGCAGGATTGCTTCAGGCCCTAGTTTGGTTCCGGCACGGCATGTTGAGCCTTTGGTTAATTCCTCTTCCTGGTGGGAAATGAGAGTTAAATTTGCCCGTCCAGACACCTCCACCTAGTCTCTCATTGGTTCTCCCTATTCCTGTTCATTTTCCACAGAAATTGCAAACTGAGCCAAACAGGAGGTTAAAGGCACCGACTCTCCAAGTGGGGAGAGTGTTAGTAAAGCGTCTGGAATGTTGCACCCGAGTACCAGGGGACGAAAACTGAGACACATTTGAACACATTTCCCGATGACACCGTGGATCATACTCTGGGTTCCACATGCATGTTTTAGTTGAAGGAAGAATCCCTTAAACATGGAGAGTTGAGACCCATGGAATGGGTACCATGCAATATGACTTCAAAGGGTCTGCATTTGCTCACCGAACCTCACCAATCCTATCACTGCTGCGTTTATGCCGCTGTACACACGCTTGATCCTCTTTCGGAGACATATAAATCCATAGGTTTTAAGATTCTTACTAGTCAGGTATATTCTTAGGCGTTTAATATGGGGTGTTGAGTCCACTTCGTTGAGCAAGGAGTAGCTCTTGTCTATTACATATTTGGCTTATGGAACGCTATCTGTGCTAATTTCAATCTCTGGTTTTATGAAGCACCCCAACTCACCTTTCCACTTAAGCAAGCATAAGTTGGTTTTCTACATTTGACACCCTGTTCTGTTTTGTAATTCAGTTCCTGTGTAGCCAAGTTTACATTCCGTGTAGTAGTGATATCTTATGATGTTTCTTTTTCTGTGTGACTTATTTCACTTAGAATCATCGTACCTGAATCCACTCATTATGCTTCTACGGGCCTGATGACATAGATTTCATTGCTGAGTGATATTGCATTGTACGTAAGTACCACAACTTCTTTATCCATTTTTCGCTTTCTGTGATATTCAACTTGTACCGTAAACGAGGTTCTTGTAACCAGAGCCGTCCCAAACTTTGGGGTGGCTGTGTCTTTTTGATTTTAATTTCCCTAAGCTATAGGACCATAAGTGGAAGTGCCCTAGGCTCTGTTGCTTTGTGTTTTGGATGTTTCAGGAAACACCATACACTTCTCCAGAGTGGCTGCTGGCAATTTACATCCCGCCCATCAGCATAACAAGGCTCCCAGTTCTCCATGGCCTGTCCTGCCTTTCTGGGTTTTACACTTTTTTCAGATGGCCCTTTTGACCGGGGGGCAGTGAGACTTCATTGTAGTGCAGATTTCCTTTGCAAGCTTGCTTGGTTGTCCAAAAAGTGCGTATGCGTTTTTTCCTGAATATATTCAGGAAAAAACGCATACGCACTTTTTGGCCAAGTGCATCATTGTGGACGTTCTGCCTCTTTTCCTATGCTTTACATGCAATTCCAGTCTACCTCCTGAAATCGGTTTCCTGCAATTCTGCCCCGCTTTCAACTATTCTTGGCTGCCTTACTTCAATATATTTTTGGAAGATAGCTGTCATTTATAACTCTGCAGGTTTGTGAATGACAGTGCCCCTGAGCTCCTTTCTTCAACTCGCTTTCTTGTGAGCTGGCCGCAACACCGCAGGATTGCTTCAGGCCCTAGTTTGGTTCCGGCATGGCATGTTGAGCCTTTGGTTAATTCCTCTTCCTGGTGGGAAATGAGAGTTAAATTTGCCCGTCCAGACACCTCCACCTAGTCTCTCATTGGTTCTCCCTATTCCTGTTCATTTTCCACAGAAATTGCAAACTGGGCCAAACAGGAGGTTAAAGGCACCGACTCTCCAAGTGGGGAGAGTGTTAGTAAAGCGTCTGGAATGTTGCACCCGAGTACCAGGGGACGAAAACTGAGACACATTTGAACACTTTCCGATCACACGGTGGATCATACTCTGGGTTCCACATGCATGTTTTAGCTGAAGGAAGAATCCCTTAAACCTGGAGAGTTGAGACCCATGGAATGGGTACAATGCAATATGACTTCAAAGGGTCTGCATTTGCTCACCGAACCTCACGAATCCTATCACTGCTGCGTTTATGCCGCTGTACACACGCTTGATCCTGTTTCGCAGACATATAAATCCATAGGTTTTAAGATTCTTACTAGTCAGGTATATTCTTAGGCGTTTAATATGGGGTGTTGAGTCCACTTCGTTGAGCAAGGAGTAGCTCTTGTCTATTACATATTTGGCTTATGGAACGGTATCTGTGCTAATTTCAATCTCTGGTTTTATGAAGCACCCCAACTCACCTTTCCACTTAAGCAAGCATAAGTTGGGTTTCTACATTTGACACCCTGTTCTGTTTTGTAATTCAGTTCCTGTGTAGCCAAGTTTACATTCCGTGTAGTAGTGATATCTTATGATGTTTCTTTTTCTGTGTGACTTATTTCACTTAGAATCATCGCACCTGAATCCACTCATTATGCTTCTACGGGCCTGATGACATAGATTTCATTGCTGAGTGATATTGCTTTGTACGTAAGTACCACAACTTCTTTATCCATTTTTCGCTTTCTGTGATATTCAACATGTACCGTAAACGAGGTTCTTGTAAACAGAGCCGTCCCAAACTTTGGGGTGGCTGTGTCTTTTTGATTTTAATTTCCCTAAGCTATAGGACCATAATTGGAAGTGCCCTAGGCTCTGTTGCTTTGTTTTTTGGATGTTTCAGGAAACACCATACACTTCTCCAGAGTGGCTGCTGGCAATTTACATCCCACCCATCAGCATAACAAGGCTCCCAGTTCTCCATGGCCTGTCCTGCCTTTCTGGGTTTTACACTTTTTTCAGATGGCCCTTTTGACCGGGTGGCAGTGAGACTTTATTGTAGTGCAGATTTCCTTTGCAAACTTGCTTGGTTGGCCAAAAAGGGCGTATGCGTTTTTTCCTGAATATATTCAGGAAAAAACGCATACGCCCTTTTTGGTCAAGTGCATCATTGTGGACGTTCTGCCTCTTTTCCTATGCTTTACATGCAATTCCAGTCTACCTCCTGAAATCGGTTTCCTGCAATTCTGCCCCACTTTCAACTCCTCTTGGCAGCCTTACTTCAATATATTTTTGGAAGATAGCTGTCATTTATAACTCTGCAGGTTTGTGAATTACAGTGCCCCTGAGCTCCTTTCTTCAACTCGCTTTCTTGTGAGCTGGCCGCAACACCGCAGGATTGCTTCGGGCCCTAGTGTGGTTCCGGCATGGCATGTTGAGCCTTTGGTTAATTCCTCTTCCTGGTGGGAAATGAGAGTTAAATTTGCCCGTCCAGACACCTCCACATAGTCTCTCATTGGTTCTCCCTATTCCTGTTCATTTTCCACAGAAATTGCAAACTGGGCCAAACAGGAGGTTAAAGGCACCGACTCTCCAAGTGGGGAGAGTGTTAGTAAAGCGTCTGGAATGTTGCACCCGAGTACCAGGGGACGAAAACTGAGACACATTTGAACACGTTTTCCGATCACACGGTTGATCGTACTCTGGGTTCCACATGCATGTTTTAGCTGAAGGAAGAATCCCTTAAACCTGGTGAGTTGAGACCCATGGAATGGGTACCATGCAATATGACTTCAAAGGGTCTGCATTTGCTCACCGAACCTCACCAATCCTATCACTGCTGCGTTTATGCCGCTGTACACACACTTGATTCTCTTTCGGAGACATATAAATCCATAGGTTTTAAGATTCTTACTAGTCAGGTATATTGTTAGGCGTTTAATATGGGGTGTTGAGTCCACTTCGTTGAGCAAGGAGTAGCTCTTGTCTATTACATATTTGGCTTATGGAACGGTATCTGTGCTAATTTTAATCTCTGGTTTTATGCAACACCCCAACTCACCTCTCCCCTTAAGATGGCATAAGTTGGTTTTCTACATTTGACACCCTGTTCTGTTTTGTAATTCAGTTCCTGTGTAGCCAAGTTTACATTCCGTGTATTAGTGATATCTTATGATGTTTCTTTTTCCGTGTGACTTATTTCACTTACAGTCATCGTACCTGGATCCACTCATTATGCTGCTACGGACCTGATGACATAGATTT
This sequence comes from Leucopleurus acutus, assembly GCF_964270905.1. Taxonomy (NCBI): domain Eukaryota; kingdom Metazoa; phylum Chordata; class Mammalia; order Artiodactyla; family Delphinidae; genus Leucopleurus; species Leucopleurus acutus. The sequence goes on from NW_028139161.1 coordinate 308,465, forward strand.
CATTGCTGAGTGATATTGCATTGTACGTAAGTACCACAACTTCTTTATCCATTTTTCTCTTTCTGTGATATTGAACTTGTACCGTAAACGAGGATCTTGTAAACAGAGCCGGCCGAAACTTTGGGGTGGCTGTGTCTTTTTGATTTTAATTTCCCTAAGCTATAGGACCATAAGTGGAAGTGCCCTAGGCTCTGTTGCTTTGTGTTTTAGATGTTTCAGGAAACACCATACACTTCTCCAGAGTGGCTGTTTGCAATTTACATCCCGCCCATCAGCATAACAAGGCTCCTAGTTCTCCATGGCCTGTCCTGCCTTTCTGGATTTTACACTTTTTTCAGATGGCCCTTTTGACCGGTGGGCAGTGAGTCTTCATTGTAGTGCAGATTTCCTTTGCAAGCTTGCTTGGTTGGCCAAAAAGGGCGTATGCGTTTTTTCCTGAATATATTCAGGAAAAAACTCATACGCCCTTTTTGGCCAAGTGCATCATTGTGGACGTTCTGCCTCTTTTCCTATGCTTTACATGCAATTCCAGTCTACCTCCTGAAATCGGTTTCCTGCAATTCTGCCCCGCTTTCAAGTCCTCTTGGCAGCCTTACTTCAATATATTTTTGGAAGATAGCTGTCATTTATAACTCTGCAGGTTTGTGAATTACAGTGCCCCTGAGCTCCTTTCTTCAACTCGCTTTCTTGTGAGCTGGCCGCAACACCGCAGGATTGCTTCAGGCCCTAGTTTGGTTCCAGCATCGCATGCTGAGCTTTTGGTTAATTCCTCTTCCTGGTAGGAAATGAGAGTTAAATTTGTCCGTCCAGACACCTCCACCTAGTCTCTCATTGGTTCTCCCTCTTCCTGTTCATCTTACGCAGAAATTGCAAACTGGGCCAAAAGGAGGTTAAAGGCACTGACTCTCCAAGTGGGGAGAGTGTTAGTAAAGCATCTGGAATGTTGCACCCGAGTACCAGGGGACGAAAACTGAGACACATTTGAACACGTTTCCCGATCACACGGTGGATCATACTCTGGGTTCCACATGCATGTTTTAGCTGAAGGAAGAATCCCTTAAACCTGGAGAGTTGAGACCCATATAATGGGTACCATGCAATATGACTTCAAAGGGTCTGCATTTGCTCACCGAACCTCACCAATCCTATCACTGCTGCGTTTATGACACTGTACACACGCTTGATTCTCTTTCGGAGACATATAAATCCATAGGTTTTAAGATTCTTACTAGTCAGGTATATTCTTAGGTGTTTAATATGGGGTGTTGAGTCCACTTCGTTGAGCAAGGAGTAGCTCTTGTCTATTACATATTTGGCTTATGGAACGGTATCTGTGCTAATTTCAATCTCTTGTTGTATGCAGCACCCCAACTCACCTTTCCCCTTAAGCAAGCAGAAGTTGGTTTTCTACATTTGACACCCTGTTCTGTTTTGTAATTCAGTTCCTGTGTAGCCAAGTTTACATTCCGTGTAGTAGTGATATCTTATGATGTTTCTTTTTCTGTGTGACTTATTTCACTTAGAATCATCGTACCTGAATCCACTCATTATGCTGCTACGGGCCTGATGACATAGATTTCATTGCTGAGTGATATTGCATTGTACGTAAGTACCACAACTTCTTTATCCATTTTTCGCTTTCTGTGATATTCAACTTGTACCGTAAACGAGGTTCTTGTAAACAGAGCCGGCCCAAACTTTGGGGTGGCTGTGTCTTTTTTATTTTAATTTCCCTAAGCTATAGGACCATAAGTGGATGTGCCCTAGGCTCTGTTGCTTTGTTTTTTGGATGTTTCAGGAAACACCATACACTTCTCCAGAGTGGCTGCTGGCAATTTACATCCCGCCCATCAGCATAACAAGGCTCCCAGTTCTCCATGGCCTGTCCTGCCTTTCTGGATTTTACACTTTTTTCAGATGGCCCTTTTGACCGGGGGGCAGTGAGACTTCATTGTAGTGCAGATTTCCTTTGCAAACTTGCTTGGTTGGCCAAAAAGGGCGTATGCGTTTTTTCCTGAATATATTCAGGAAAAAACGCATACGCCCTTTTTGGCCAAGTGCATCATTGTGGACGTTCTGCCTCTTTTCCTATGCTTTACATGCAATTCCAGTCTACCTCCTGAAATCGGTTTCCTGCAATTCTGCCCCGCTTTCAACTCCTCTTGGCAGCCTTACTTCAATATATTTTAGGAAGATAGCTTTCATTTATAACTCTGCAGGTTTGTGAATTACAGTGTCCCTGAGCTCCTTTCTTCAACTCGCTTTCTTGTGAGCTGGCCGCAACACCGCAGGATTGCTTCGGGCCCTAGTTTGGTTCCGGCACGGCATGCTGAGCCTTTGGTTAATTCCTCTTCCTGGTGGGAAATGAGAATTAAATTTGCCCGTCCAGACACCTCCACCTAGTCTCTCATTGGTTCTCCCTATTCCTGTTCATTTTCCACAGAAATTGCAAACTGGGCCAAACAGGAGGTTAAAGGCACTGACTCTCCAATTGGGGAGAGTGTTAGTAAAGTGTCTGGAATGTTGCACCCGAGTACCAGGGGACGAAAACTGAGACACATTTGAACACGTTTTCCGATCACACGGTGGATCATACTCTGGGTTCCACATGCATGTTTTAGCTGAAGGAAGAATCCCTTAAACATGGAGAGTTGAGACCCATGGAATGGGTACCATGCAATATGACTTCAAAGGGTCTGCATTTGCTCACCGAACCTCACCAATCCTATCACTGCTGCGTTTATGCCGCTCTGCACACGCTTGATTCTCTTTCGGAGACATAAAAATCCATAGGTTTTAAGATTCTTACTAGTCAGGTATATTCTTAGGCGTTTAATATGGGGTGTTGTGTCCACTTCGTTGAGCAAGGAGTAGCTCTTGTCTATTACATATTTGGCTTATGGAACGGTATCTGTGCTAATTTCAATCTCTTGTTGTATGCAGCACCCCAACTCACCTTTCCCCTTAAGCAAGCAGAAGTTGGTTTTCTACATTTGACACCCTGTTCTGTTTTGTAATTCAGTTCCTGTGTAGCCAAGTTTACATTCCGTGTAGTAGTGATATCTTATGATGTTTCTTTTTCTGTGTGACTTATTTCACTTAGAATCATCGTACCTGAATCCACTCATTATGCTGCTACGGGCCTGATGACATAGATTTCATTGCTGAGTGATATTGCATTGTACGTAAGTACCACAATTTCTTTATCCATTTTTTGCTTTCTGTGATATTCAACTTGTACCGTAAACGAGGTTCTTGTAAACAGAGCCGGCCCAAACTTTGGGGTGGCTGTGTCTTTTTTATTTTAATTTCCCTAAGCTATAGGACCATAAGTGGAAGTGCCCTAGGCTCTGTTGCTTTGTTTTTTGGATGTTTCAGGAAACACCATACACTTCTCCAGAGTGGCTGCTGGCAATTTACATCCCGCCCATCAGCATAACAAGGCTCCCAGTTCTCCATGGCCTGTCCTGCCTTTCTGGGTTTTACACTTTTTTCAGATGTCCCTTTTGACCGGGGGGCAGTGAGACTTCATTGTAGTGCAGATTTCCTTTGCAAACTTGCTTGGTTGGCCAAAAAGGGCGTATGCGTTTTTTCCTGAATATATTCAGGAAAAAACGCATACGCCCTTTTTGGCCAAGTGCATCATTCTGGACGTTCTGCCTCTTTTCCTATGCTTTACATGCAATTCCAGTCTACCTCCTGAAATCGGTTTCCTGCAATTCTGCCCCGCTTTCAACTATTCTTGGCTGCCTTACTTCAATATATTTTTGGAAGATAGCTGTCATTTATAACTCTGCAGGTTTGTGAATGACAGTGCCCCTGAGCTCCTTTCTTCAACTCGCTTTCTTGTGAGCTGGCCGCAACACCGCAGGATTGCTTCAGGCCCTAGTTTGGTTCCGGCATGGCATGTTGAGCCTTTGGTTAATTCCTCTTCCTGGTGGGAAATGAGAGTTAAATTTGCCCGTCCAGACACCTCCACCTAGTCTCTCATTGGTTCTCCCTATTCCTGTTCATTTTCCACAGAAATTGCAAACTGGGCCAAACAGGAGGTTAAAGGCTCCGACTCTCCAAGTGGGGAGAGTGTTAGTAAAGCATCTGGAATGTTGCACCCGAGTACCAGGGGACCAAAACGGAGACACATTTGAACACGTTTTCCGATCACACGGTGGATCATACTCTGGGTTCCACATGCATGTTTTAGCTGAAGGAAGAATCCCTTAAACCTGGAGAGTTGAGACCCATGGAATGGGTACCATGCAATATGACTTGAAAGGGTCTGCATTTGCTCACCGAACCTCACCAATCCTATCACTGCTGCATTTATGCCACTGTACACACGCTTGATTCTCTTTCGGAGACATATAAATCCATAGGTTTTAAGATTCTTACTAGTCAGGTATATTCTTAGGCGTTTAATATGGGGTGTTGAGTCCACTTCGTTGAGCAAGGAGTAGCTCTTGTCTATTACATATTTGGCTTATGGAACGGTATCTGTGCTAATTTCAATCTCTTGTTGTATGCAGCACCCCAACTCACCTTTCCCCTTAAGCAAGCAGAAGTTGGTTTTCTACATTTGACACCCTGTTCTGTTTTGTAATTCAGTTCCTGTGTAGCCAAGTTTACATTCCGTGTAGTAGTGATATCTTATGATGTTTCTTTTTCTGTGTGACTTATTTCACTTAGAATCATCGTACCTGAATCCACTCATTATGCTGCTACGGGCCTGATGACATAGATTTCATTGCTGAGTGATATTGCATTGTACGTAAGTACCACAACTTCTTTATCCATTTTTCGCTTTCTGTGATATTCAACTTGTACCGTAAACGAGGTTCTTGTAAACAGAGCCGGCCCAAACTTTGGGGTGGCTGTGTCTTTTTGATTTTAATTTCCCTAAGCTATAGGACCATAAGTGGAAGTGCCCTAGGCTCTGTTGCTTTGTTTTTTGGATGTTTCAGGAAACACCATACACTTCTCCAGAGTGGCTGTTGGCAATTTACATCACGCCCATCAGCATAACTAGGCTCCCAGTTCTCCATGGCCTGTCCTGCTTTTCTGGATTTTACACTTTTTTCAGATGGCCCTTTTGACCGTGGGGCAGTGAGACTTCATTGTAGTGCAGATTTCCTTTGCAAGCTTGCTTGGTTGGCCAAAAAGGGCGTATGCGTTTTTTCCTGAATATATTCAGGAAAAAACTCATACGCCCTTTTTGGGCAAGTGCATCATTGTGGACGTTCTGCCTCTTTTCCTATGCTTTACATGTAATTCCAGTCTACCTCCTGAAATCGGTTTCCTGTATTCTGCCCCGCTTTCAACTATTCTTGGCTGCCTTACTTCAATATATTTTTGGAAGATAGCTGTCATTTATAACTCTGCAGGTTTGTGAATTACAGTGCCCCTGAGCTCCTTTCTTCAACTCGCTTTCTTGTGAGCTGGCCGCAACACCGCAGGATTGCTTCAGGCCCTAGTTTGGTTCCGGCACGGCATGTTGAGCCTTTGGTTAATTCCTCTTCCTGGTGGGAAATGAGAGTTAAATTTGCCCGTCCAGACACCTCCACCTAGTCTCTCATTGGTTCTCCCTATTCCTGTTCATTTTCCACAGAAATTGCAAACTGAGCCAAACAGGAGGTTAAAGGCACCGACTCTCCAAGTGGGGAGAGTGTTAGTAAAGCGTCTGGAATGTTGCACCCGAGTACTAGGGGACGAAAACTGAGACACATTTGAACACGTTTTCCGATCACACGGTGGATCATACTCTGGGTTCCACATGCATGTTTTAGCTGAAGGAAGAATCCCTTAAACATGGAAAGTTGAGACCCATGGATGGGTACCATGCAATATGACTTGAAAGGGTCTGCATTTGCTCACCGAACCTCACCAATACTATTACTGCTGCGTTTATGCCACTGTACACACGCTTGATTCTCTTTCGGAGACATATAAATCCATAGGTTTTAAGATTCTTACTAGTCAGGTATATTCTTAGGCGTTTAATATGGGGTGTTGAGTCCACTTCGTTGAGCAAGGCGTAGTTCTTGTCTATTACATATTTGGCTTATGGAACGGTATCTGTGCTAATTTCAATCTCTGGTTTTATGAAGCACCCCAACTCATCTTTCCCCTTAAGCAAGCATAAGTTGGGTTTCTACATTTGACACCTTCTTCTGTTTTGTAATTCAGTTCCTGTGTAGCCAAGTTTACATTCCGTGTATTAGTGATACCTTATGATGTTTCTTTTTCTGTGTGACTTATTTCACTTAGAATCATCGTACCTGAATCCACTCATTATGCTGCTACGGGCCTGATGACATAGATTTCATTGCTGAGTATATTGCATTGTACGTAAGTACCACAACTTTTTTATCCATTTTTCGCTTTCTGTGATATTGAACTTGTACCGTAAATGAGGTTCTTGTAAACAGAGCCAGCCCAAACTTTGGGGTGGCTGTGTCTTTTTGATTTTAATTTCCCTAAGCTATAGGACCATAAGTGGAAGTGCCCTAGGCTCTGTTGCTTTGTTTTTTGGATGTTTCAGGAAACACCATACACTTCTCCAGAGTGGCTGCTGGCAATTTACATCCCACCCATCAGCATAACAAGGCTCCCAGTTCTCCATGGCCTGTCCTGCCTTTCTGGGTTTTACACTTTTTTCAGATGGCCCTTTTGACCGGGGGGCAGTGAGACTTTATTGTAGTGCAGATTTCCTTTGCAAACTTGCTTGGTTGGCCAAAAAGGGCGTATGCGTTTTTTCCTGAATATATTCAGGAAAAAACGCATACGCCCTTTTTGGCCAAGTGCATCATTGTGGACGTTCTGCCTCTTTTCCTATGCTTTACATGCAATTCCAGTCTACCTCCTGAAATCGGTTTCCTGCAATTCTGCCCCACTTTCAACTCCTCTTGGCAGCCTTACTTCAATATATTTTTGGAAGATAGCTGTCATTTATAACTCTGCAGGTTTGTGAATTACAGTGCCCCTGAGCTCCTTTCTTCAACTCGCTTTCTTGTGAGCTGGCCGCAACACCGCAGGATTGCTTCGGGCCCTAGTTTGGTTCCGGCATGGCATGTTGAGCCTTTGGTTAATTCCTCTTCCTGGTGGGAAATGAGAGTTAAATTTGCCCGTCCAGACACCTCCACATAGTCTCTCATTGGTTCTCCCTATTCCTGTTCATTTTCCACAGAAATTGCAAACTGGGCCAAACAGGAGGTTAAAGGCACCGACTCTCCAAGTGGGGAGAGTGTTAGTAAAGCGTCTGGAATGTTGCACCCGAGTACCAGGGGACGAAAACTGAGACACATTTGAACACGTTTTCCGATCACACGGTGGATCGTACTCTGGGTTCCACATGCATGTTTTAGCTGAAGGAAGAATCCGTTAAACATGGTGAGTTGAGACCCATGGAATGGGTACCATGCAATATGATTTCAAAGGGTCTGCATTTGCTCACCGAACCTCACCAATCCTATCACTGCTGCGTTTATGCCGCTGTACACACACTTGATTCTCTTTCGGAGACATATAAATCCATAGGTTTTAAGATTCTTACTAGTCAGGTATATTGTTTGCGTTTAATATGGGGTGTTGAGTCCACTTCGTTGAGCAAGGAGTAGCTCTTGTCTATTACATATTTGGCTTATGGAACGGTATCTGTGCTAATTTTAATCTCTGGTTTTATGCAGCACCCCAACTCACCTCTCCCCTTAAGATGGCATAAGTTGGTTTTCTACATTTGACACCCTGTTCTGTTTTGTAATTCAGTTCCTGTGTAGCCAAGTTTACATTCCGTGTAGTAGTGATATCTTATGATGTTTCTTTTTCTGTGTGACTTATTTCACTTACAATCATCGTACCTGAATCCACTCATTATGCTGCTACGGACGTGATGACATAGATTTCATTGCTGAGTGATATTGCATTGTACGTAAGTACCACAACTTCTTTATCCATTTTTCGCTTTCTGTGATATTGAACTTGTACCGTAAACGAGGTTCTTGTAAACAGAGCTGTCCCAAAATTTGGGGTGGCTGTGTCTTTTTGATTTTAATTTCCCTAAGCTATAGGACCATAAGTGGAAGTGCCCTAGGCTCTGTTGCTTTGTTTTTTGGATGTTTCAGGAAACACCATACACTTCTCCACAGTGGCTGCTGGCAATTTACATCACGCCCATCAGCATAACAAGGCTCCCAGTTCTCCATGGCCTGTCCTGCCTTTCTGGATTTTACACTTTTTTCAGATGGCCCTTTTGACCGGGGGGCAGTGAGACTTCATTGTAGTGCAGATTTCCTTTGCAAGCTTGCTTGGTTGGCCAAAAAGGGCGTATGCGTTTTTTCCTGAATATATTCAGGAGAAAACGCATACGCCCTTTTTGGCCAAGTGCATCATTGTGGACGTTCTGCCTCTTTTCCTATGCTTTACATGCAATTCCAGTCTACCTCCTGAAATCGGTTTCCTGCAATTCTGCCCCGCTTTCAACTCCTCTTGGCAGCCTTACTTCAATATATTTTAGGAAGATAGCTGTCATTTATAACTCTGCAGGTTTGTGAATTACAGTGCCCCTGAGCTCCTTTCTTCAACTCGCTTTCTTGTGAGCTGGCCGCAACACCGCAGGATTGCTTCAGGCCCTAGTTTGGTTCCGGCACGGCATGCTGAGCCTTTGGTTAATTCCTCTTCCTGGTGGGAAATGAGAATTAAATTTGCCCGTCCAGACACCTCCACCTAGTCTCTCATTGGTTCTCCCTATTCCTGTTCATTTTCCACAGAAATTGCAAACTGGGCCAAACAGGAGGTTAAAGGCACTGACTCTCCAAGTGGGGAGAGTGTTAGTAAAGCGTCTGGAATGTTGCATCCGAGTACCAGGGGAGAAAAACTGAGACACATTTGAACACGTTTTCCGATCACACGGTGGATCATACTCTGGGTTCCACATGCATGTTTTAGCTGAAGGAAGAATCCCTTAAACCTGGTGAGTTGAGACCCATGGAATGGGTACCATGCAATATGACTTCAAAGAGTCTGCATTTGCTCACCGAACCTCACCAATCCTATCACTGCTGCGTTTATGACACTGTACACACGCTTGATTCTCTTTCGGAGACATATAAATCCATAGGTTTTAAGATTCTTACTAGTCAGGTATATTCTTAGGCGTTTAATATGGGGTGTTGAGTCCACTTCGTTGAGCAAGGAGTAGCTCTTGTCTATTACATATTTGGCTTATAGAACAGTATCTGTGCTAATTTCAATCTCTGGTTTTATGCCGCACCCCAAGTCACCTTTCCCCTTAAGCAAGCATAAGTTGGTTTTCTACATTTGAGACCCTGTTCTGTTTTGTAATTCAGTTCCTGTGTAGCCAAGTTTACATTCCGTTTAGTAGTGATATCTTATGATGTTTCTATTTCTGTGTGACTTATTTCAGTTAGAATCATCGTACCTGAATCCACTCATTATGCTGCTATGGGCCTGATGACATAGATTTCATTGCTGAGTGATATTGCATTGTACGTAAGTATCACAACTTCTTTATCCATTTTTCTCTTTCTGTGATATTGAACTTGTACCGTAAACGAGGTTCTTGTAAACAGAGCCGGCCGAAACTTTGGGGTGGCTGTGTCTTTTTGATTTTAATTTCCCTAAGCTATAGGACCATAAGTGGATGTGCCCTAGGCTCTGTTGCTTTGTGTTTTAGATGTTTCAGGAAACACCATACACTTCTCCAGAGTGGCTGTTTGCAATTTACATCTCGCCCATCAGCATAACAAGGCTCCTAGTTCTCCATGGCCTGTCCTGCCTTTCTGGATTTTACACTTTTTTCAGATGGCCCTTTTGACCGGTGGGCAGTGAGTCTTCATTGTAGTGCAGATTTCCTTTGCAAGCTTGCTTGGTTGGCCAAAAAGGGCGTATGCGTTTTTTCCTGAATATATTCAGGAAAAAACGCATACGCCCTTTTTGGCCAAGTGCATCATTGTGGACGTTCTGCCTCTTTTCCTATGCTTTACATGCAATTCCAGTCTACCTCCTGAAATCGGTTTCCTGCAATTCTGCCCCGCTTTCAAGTCCTCTTGGCAGCCTTACTTCAATATATTTTTGGAAGATAGCTGTCATTTATAACTCTGCAGGTTTGTGATTTACAGTGCCCCTGAGCTCCTTTCTTCAACTCGCTTTCTTGTGAGCTGGCCGCAACACCGCAGGATTGCTTCAGGCCCTAGTTTGGTTCCGGCACGGCATGCTGAGCCTTTGGTTAATTCCTCTTCCTGGTGGGAAATGAGAGTTAAATTTGCCCGTCCAGACACCTCCAGCTAGTCTCTCATTGGTTCTCCCTCTTCCTGTTCATCTTACGCAGAAATTGCAACCTGGGCCAAACAGGAGGTTAAAGGCACTGACTCTCCAAGTGGGGAGAGTGTTAGTAAAGCGTCTGGAATGTTGCACCCGAGTACCAGGGGACGAAAAGTGAGACACATTTGAACACGTTTCCCGATCACACGGTGGATCATACTCTGGGTTCCACATGCATGTTTTAGCTGAAGGAAGAATCCCTTAAACCTGGAGAGTTGAGACCCATGGAATGGGTACCATGCAATATGACTTCAAAGAGTCTGCATTTGCTCACCGAACCTCACCAGTCGTATCACTGCTGCGTTTATGCCTCTGTACACACACTTCATTCTCTTTCGGAGACATATAAATCCATAGGTTTTAAGATTCTTACTAGTCAGGTATATTCTTAGGCGCTTAATATGGGGTGTTGAGTCCACTTCGTTGAGCAAGGAGTAGCTCTTGTCTATTACATATTTGGCTTATGGAACGGTATCTGTGCCAATTTCAATCTCTGGTTTCATGCAGCACCCCAACTCACCTTTCCCCTTAAGCAAGCATAAGTTGGTTTTCTACATTAGAGACCCTGTTCTGTTCTGTAATTCAGTTCCTGTGTAGCCAAGTTTACATTCCGTGTAGTAGTGATATCTTATGATGTTTCTTTTTCTTTGTGACTTATTTCAGTTAGAATCATCGTATCTGAATCCACTCATTATGCTGCTACGGGCCTGATGACATAGATTTCATTGCTGAGTGATATTGCATTGTACGTAAGTACCACAACTTCTTTATCCATTTTTCGCTTTCTGTGATAGTGAACTTGTACCGTAAAGGAGGTTCTTGTAACCAGAGCCGGCCGAAACTTTGGGGTGGCTGTGTCTTTTGGATTTTAATTTCCCTAAGCTATAGGACCATAAGTGGAAGTGCCCTAGGCTCTGTTGCTTTGTTTTTTGGATGTTTCAGGAAACACCATACACTTCTCCAGAGTGGCTGTTGGCAATTTACATCCCGCCCATCAGCATAACAAAGCTCCCAGTTCTCCATGGCCTGTCCTGCCTTTCTGGATTTTACACTTTTTTCAGATGGCCGTTTTGACCGGGGGCAGTGAGACTTCATTGTAGTGCAGATTTCCTTTGCAAGCTTGCTTGGTTGGCCAAAAAGGGCGTATGCGTTTTTTCCTGAATATATTCAGGAAAAAACGCATACGCCCTTTTTGGCCAAGTGCATCATTGTGGACGTTCTGCCTCTTTTCCTATGCTTTACATGCAATTCCAGTCTACCTCCTGAAATCGGTTTCCTGCAATTCTGCCCCGCTTTCAAGTCCTCTTGGCAGCCTTCCTTCAATATATTTTGGACGATAGCTGTCATTTATAACTCTGCAGGTTTGTGAATTACAGTGCCCCTGAGCTCCTTTCTTCAACTCGCTTTCTTGTGAGCTGGCCGCAACACCGCAAGATTGCTTCAGACCGTAGTGTGCTTCTGGAATGCCACGCTGAGCCTTTGATTAATTCCTCTACCTGGTGGGAAATGAGAGTTAAATTTGCCCGTCCAGACACCTCCACCTAGTCTCTCATTGGTTCTCCCTCTTCCTGTTCATCTTACGCAGAAATTGCCAACTGGGCCAAACAGGAGGTTAAAGGCACTGACTCTCCAAGTGGGGAGAGTGTTAGTAAAGCATCTGGAATGTTGCACCCGAGTACCAGGGGACAAAAACTGAGACACATTTGAACACGTTTCCCGATCACACGGTGGATCATACTCTGGGTTCCACATGCATGTTTTAGCTGAAGGAAGAATCCCTTAAACCTGGAGAGTTGAGACCCATGGAATGGGTACCATGCAATATGACTTCAAAGAGTCTGCATTTGCTCACCGAACCTCACCATTCCTATCACTGCTGCACTCATGCCGCTGTACACACGCTTGATTCTCTTTCGGAGACATATAAATCCATAGGTTTTAAGATTCTTACTAGTCAGGTATATTCTTAGGCGTTTAATATGGGGTGTTGAGTCCACTTCGTTGAGCAAGGAGTAGCTCTTGTCTATTACATATTTGGCTTATGGAACAGTATCTGTGCCAATTTCAATCTCTGGTTTCATGCAGCACCCCAACTCACCATTCCCCTTAAGCAAGCATAAGTTGGTTTTCTACATTTGAGACACTGTTCTGTTTTGTAATTCAGTTCCTGTGTAGCCAAGTTTACATTCCCTGTGTTAGTGATACCTTATGATGTTTCTTTTTCTGTGTGACTTATTTCACTTAGAATCATTGTACCTGAATCCACTCATTATGCTGCTACGGCCCTGATGACATAGATTTCATTGCTGTGTGATACTGCATTGTACGTAAGTACCACAACTTCTTTATCCATTTTTCGCTTTCTGTGATATTCAACTTGTACCGTAAACGAGGTTCTTGTAAACAGAGCCGGCCCAAACTTTGGGGTGGCTGTGTCTTTTTTATTTTAATTTCCCTAAGCTATAGGACCATAAGTGGAAGTGCCCTATGCTCTGTTGCTTTGTTTTTTGTATGTTTCAGGAAACACCATACACTTCTCCAGAGTGGCTTCTGGCAATTTACATCCCGCCCATCAGCATAACAAGTCTCCCAGTTCTCCAGGGCCTGTCCTGCCTTTCTGGATTTTACACTTTTTTCAGATGGCCCTTTTGACCGGGGGCAGTGAGACTTCATTGTAGTGCAGATTTCCTTTGCAAGCTTGCTTGGTTGGCCAAAAAGTGCGTATGCGTTTTTTCCTGAATATATTCAGGAAAAAACGCATACGCCCTTTTTGGCCAAGTGCATCATTGTGGACGTTCTGCCTCTTTTCCTATGCTTTACATGCAATTCCAGTCTACCTCCTGAAATTGGTTTCCTGCAATTCTGCCCCGCTTTCAAGTCCTCTTGGCAGCCTTCCTTCAATATATTTTTGGACGATAGCTGTCATTTATAACTCTGCAGGTTTGTGAATTACAGTGCCCCTGAGCTCCTTTCTTCAACTCGCTTTCTTGTGAGCTGGCCGCAACACCGCAAGATTGCTTCAGACCGTAGTGTGCTTCTGGAATGCCACGTTGAGCCTTTGATTAATTCCTCTTCCTGGTGGGAAATGAGAGTTAAATTTGCCCGTCCAGACACCTCCACCTAGTCTCTCATTGGTTCTCCCTCTTCCTGTTCATCTTACGCAGAAATTGCAAACTGGGCCAAACAGGAGGTTAAAGGCACTGACTCTCCAAGTGGGGAGAGTGTTAGTAAAGCATCTGGAATGTTGCACCCGAGTACCAGGGGACGAAAACTGAGACACATTTGAACACGTTTCCCGATCACACGGTGGATCATACTCTGGGTTCCACATGCATGTTTTAGCTGAAGGAAGAATCCCTTAAACCTGGAGAGTTGAGACCCATGGAATGGGTACCATGCAATATGACTTCAAAGAGTCTGCATTTGCTCACCGAACCTCACCAATCCTATCACTGCTGCACTCATGCCGCTGTACACACGCTTGATTCTCTTTCGGAGACATATAAATCCATAGGTTTTAAGATTCTTACTAGTCAGGTATATTCTTAGGCGTTTAATATGGGGTGTTGTGTCCACTTCGTTGAGCAAGGAGTAGCTCTTGTCTATTACATATTTGGCTTATGGAACAGTATCTGTGCTAATTTCAATCTCTGGTTTTATGCAGCACCCCAACTCACCTTTCCCCTTAAGCAAACATAAGTTGCTTTTCTACATTTGAGGCCCTGTTCTGTTTTGTAATTCAGTTCTTGTCTGGCCAAGTTTACATTCCGTGTAGTAGTGATATCTTATGATGTTTCTTTTTCTGTGTGACTTATTTCACTTAGAATCATCGTACCTGAATCCACTCATTATGCTGCTACGGGCCTGATGACATAGATTTCATTGCTGAGTGATATTGCACTGTACGTAAGTACCACAACTTCTTTATCCATTTTTCGCTTTCTGTGATATTGAACTTGTACAGTAAACGAGGTTCTTGTAAACAGATCCGTCCCAAACTTTTGGGTGGCTGTGTCTTTTTGATTATTATTTCCCTAAGCTATAGGACCATAAGTGGAAGTGCCCTAGGCTCTGTTGCTTTGTTTTTGGATGTTTCAGGAAACACCATACACTTCTCCAGAGTGGCTGTTGGCAATTTACATCCCGCCCATCAGCATAACAAGGCTCCCAGTTCTCCATGGCCTGTCCTGCCTTTCTGGATTTTACACTTTTTTCAGATGGCCCTTTTGACCGGGGGGCAGTGAGAGTTCATTTTAGTGCAGATTTCCTTTGCAAGCTTGCTTGGTTGGCCAAAAAGGGCGTATGCGTTTTTTCCTGAATATATTCAGGAAAGAACGCATACGCCCTTTTTGGCCAAGTGCATCATTGTCAACGTTCTGCCTCTTTTCCTATGCTTTACATGCAATTCCAGTGTACCGCCTGAAATCAGTTATCTGCAATTCTGCCCCGCTTTCAACTCCTCTTTGCGGCCTTACTTCAATATATTTTTGGAAGATAGCTGTCATTTATAACTCTGCAGGTTTGTGAATTACAGTGCCCCTGAGTTCCTTCCTTCAACTCGCTTTCTTGTGAGCTGGCCGCAACACCGCAGGATTGCTTCAGGCCCTAGTGTGCTTCTGGCATGCCACGCTGAGCCTTTGGTTAATTCCTCTTCCTGGTGGGAAATGAGAGTTAAATTTGCCCGTCCAGACACCTCCACCTAGTCTCTCATTGGTTCTCCCTATTCCTGTTCATCTTACGCAGATATTGCAAACTGGGCCAAACAGGAGGTTAAAGGCACTGACTCTCCAAGTGGGGAGAGTGTTAGTAAAGCGTCTGGAATGTTGCACCCGAGTACCAGGGGACGAAAACTGAGACACATTTGAACACGTTTCCCGATCACACGGTGGCTCATACTCTGTGTTCCACATGCATGTTTAGCTGAAGGAAGAATCCCTTAAACCTGGAGAGTTGAGACCCATGGAATAGGTACCATGCAATATGACTTCAAAGGGTCTGCATTTGCTCACCGAACCTCACCAATCCTATCACTGCTGCGTTTATGCCGCTCTACACACGCTTGATTCTCTTTCGGAGACATATAAATCCATAGGTTTTAAGATTCTTACTAGTCAGGTATATTCTTAGGCGTTTAATATGGGGTGTTGAGTCCACTTCGTTGAGCAAGGAGTAGCTCTTGTCTATTACATATTTGGCTTATGGAACGGTATCTGTGCTAATTTCAATCTCTGGTTTTATGCAGCACCCCAACTCACCTTTCCCCTTAAGCAAGCATAAGTTGGTTTTCTACATTTGACACCCTGTTCTGTTTTGTAATTCAATTCTTGTGTAGCCAAGTTTACATTCCGTGTAGTAGTGATATCTTATGATGTTTCTTTTTCTGTGTGACTTATTTCACTTAGAATCATCGTACCTGAATCCACTCATTATGCTGCTACGGGCCTGATGACATAGATTTCATTGCTGAGTGATATTGCATTGTACGTAAGTACCACAACTTCTTTATCCATTTTTCGCTTTCTGTGATATTCAACTTGTACCGTAAACGAGGTTCTTGTAAACAGAGCCGTCCCAAACTTTGGGGTGGCTGTGTCTTTTTGATTTTAATTTCCCTAAGCTATAGGACCATAAGTGGAAGTGCCCTAGGCTCTGTTGCTTTGTTTTTTGGATGTTTCAGGAAACACCATACACTTCTCCACAGTGGCTGCTGGCAATTTACATCACGCCCATCAGCATAACTAGGCTCCCAGTTCTCCATGGCCTGTCCTGCCTTTCTGGATTTTACACTTTTTTCAGATGGCCCTTTTGACCGGGGTGCAGTGAGACTTCATTGTAGTGCAGATTTCTTTTGCAAGCTTGCTTGGTTGGCCAAAAAGGGCGTATGCGTTTTTTCCTGAATATATTCAGGAAAAAACGCATACGCCCTTTTTGGCCAAGTGCATCATTGTGGACGTTCTGCCTCTTTTCCTATGCTTTACATGCAATTCCAGTCTACCTCCTGAAATCGGTTTCCTGCAATTCTGCCCCGCTTTCAACTATTCTTTGCTGCCTTACTTCAATATATTTTTCAAAGATAGCTGTCATTTATAACTCTGCAGGTTTGTGAATTACAGTGCCCCTGAGCTCCTTTCTTCAACTCGCTTTCTTGTGAGCTGGCTGCAACACCGCAGGATTGCTTCAGGCCCTAGTTTGGTTCCGGCATGGCATGTTGAGCCTTTGGTTAATTCCTCTTCCTGGTGGGAAATGAGAGTTAAATTTGCCCGTCCAGACACCTCCACCTAGTCTCTCATTGGTTCTCCCTATTCCTGTTCATTTTCCACAGAAATTGCAAACTGGGCCAAACAGGAGGTTAAAGGCACCGACTCTCCAAGTGGGGAGAGTGTTAGTAAAGCGTCTGGAATGTTGCACCCGAGTACCAGGGGACGAAAACGGAGACACATTTGAACACGTTTTCCGATCACACGGTGGATCATACTCTGGGTTCCACATGCATGTTTTAGCTGAAGGAAGAATCCCTTAAACATGGAGAGTTGAGACCCATGGAATGGGTACCATGCAATATGACTTGAAAGGGTCTGCATTTGCTCACCGAACCTCACCAATCCTATCACTGCTGCGTTTATGCCACTGTACACACGCTTGATTCTCTTTCGGAGACATAAAAATCCATAGATTTTAAGATTCTTACTAGTCAGGTATATTCTTAGGCGTTTAATATGGGGTGTTGAGTCCACTTCGTTGAGCAAGGAGTAGCTCTTGTCTATTACATATTTGGCTTATGGAACGGTATCTGTGCTAATTTCAATCTCTTGTTGTATGCAGCACCCCAACTCACCTTTCCCCTTAAGCAAGCATAAGTTGGTTTTCTACATTTGACATCCTGTTCTGTTTTGTAATTCAGTTCCTGTGTAGCCAAGTTTACATTCCGTGTAGTAGTGATATCTTATGATGTTTCTTTTTCTGTGTGACTTATTTCACTTAGAATCATCGTACCTGAATCCACTCATTATCCTGCTACGGGCCTGATGACATAGATTTCATTGCTGAGTGATATTGCATTGTACGTAAGTACCACAACTTCTTTATCCATTTTTTGCTTTCTGTGATATTCAACTTGTACCGTAAACGAGGTTCTTGTAAACAGAGCCGGCCCAAACTTTGGGGTGGCTGTGTCTTTTTGATTTTAATTTCCCTAAGCTATAGGACCATAAGTGGAAGTGCCCTAGGCTCTGTTGCTTTGTTTTTTGGATGTTTCAGGAAACACCATACACTTCTCCAGAGTGGCTGCTGGCAATTTACATGCCGCCCATCAGCATAACAAGGCTCCCTGTTCTCCATGGCCTGTCCTGCCTTTCTGGATTTTACACTTTTTTCAGATAGCCCTTTTGACCGGGGGGCAGTGAGACTTCATTGTAGTGCAGATTTCCTTTGCAAGCTTGCTTGGTTGGCCAAAAAGGGCGTATGCGTTTTTTCCTGAATATATTCAGGAAAAAACGCATACGCCCTTTTTGGCCAAGTGCATCATTGTGGACGTTCTGCCTCTTTTCCTATGCTTTACATACAATTCCAGTCTACCTCCTGAAATCGGTTTCCTGCAATTCTGCCCCGCTTTCAACTATTCTTGGCTGCCTTACTTCAATATATTTTTGGAAGATAGCTGTCATTTATAACTCTGCAGGTTTGTGAATTACAGTGTCCCTGAGCTCCTTTCTTCAACTCGCTTTCTTGTGAGCTGGCCGCAACACCGCAGGATTGCTTCAGGCCCTAGTTTGGTTCCGGCATGGCATGTTGAGCCTTTGGTTAATTCCTCTTCCTGGTTGGGAAATGAGAGTTAAATTTGCCCGTCCAGACACCTCCACCTAGTCTCTCATTGGTTCTCCCTATTCCTGTTCATTTTCCACAGAAATTGCAAACTGGGCCAAACAGGAGGTTAAAGGCACCGACTCTCCAAGTGGGGAGAGTGTTAGTAAAGCGTCTGGAATGTTGCACCCGAGTACCAGGGGACGAAAACTGAGACACATTTGAACACGTTTTCCGATCACACGGTGGATCATACTCTGGGTTCCACATGCATGTTTTAGCTGAAGGAAGAATCCCTTAAACATGGAGAGTTGAGACCCATGGATGGGTACCATGCAATATGACTTCAAAGGGTCTGCATTTGCTCACCGAACCTCACCAATACTATTACTGCTGCGTTTATGCCACTGTACACACGCTTAATTCTCTTTCGGAGACATATAAATCCATAGGTTTTAAGATTCTTACTAGTCAGGTATATTCTTAGGCGTTTAATATGGGGTGTTGAGTCCACTTCGTTGAGCAAGGAGTAGCTCTTGTCTATTACATATTTGGCTTATGGAACGGTATCTGTGCTAATTTCAATCTCTGGTTTTATGCAGCACCCCAACTCACCTTTCCCCTTAAGCAAGCATAAGTTGGTTTTCTACATTTGACACCCTGTTCTGTTTTGTAATTCAGTTCCTGTGTAGCCAAGTTTACATTCCGTGTAGTAGTGATATCTTATGATGTTTCTTTTTCTGTGTGACTTATTTCACTTAGAATCATCGTACCTGAATCCACTCATTATGCTGCTATGGGCCTGATGACATAGATTTCATTGCTGAGTGATATTGCATTGTACGTAAGTACCACAACTTCTTTATCCATTTTTCGCTTTCTGTGATATTCAACTTGTACCGTAAACGAGGTTCTTGTAAACAGAGCCATCCCAAACATTGGGGTGGCTGTGTCTTTTTGATTTTAATTTCCCTAAGCTATAGGACCATAAGTGGAATTGCCCTAGGCTCTGTTGCTTTGTTTTTTGGATGTTTCAGGAAACACCATACACTTCTCCAGAGTGGCTGCTGGCAATTTACATCCCGCCCATCAGCATAACAAGGCTCCCAGTTCTCCATGGCCTGTCCTGCCTTTCTGGGTTTTACACTTTTTTCAGATGGCCCTTTTGACCGGGGGGCAGTGAGACTTCATTGTAGTGCAGATTTCCTTTGCAAGCTTGCTTGGTTGGCCAAAAAGGGCGTATGCGTTTTTTCCTGAATATATTCAGGAAAAAACGCATACGCCCTTTTTGGCCAAGTGCATCATTGTGGACGTTCTGCCTCTTTTCCTATGCTTTACATGCAATTCCAGTCTACCTCCTGAAATCGGTTTCCGGCAATTCTGCCCCGCTTTCAACTATTCTTGGCTGCCTTACTTCAATATATTTTTGGAAGATAGCTGTCATTTATAACTCTGCAGGTTTGTGAATTACAGTGTCCCTGAGCTCCTTTCTTCAACTCGCTTTCTTGTGAGCTGGCCGCAACACCGCAGGATTGCTTCAGGCCCTAGTTTGGTTCCGGAATGGCATGTTGAGCCTTTGGTTAATTCCTCTTCCTGGTTGGGAAATGAGAGTTAAATTTGCCCGTCCAGACACCTCCACCTAGTCTCTCATTGGTTCTCCCTATTCCTGTTCATTTTCCACAGAAATTGCAAACTGGGCCAAACAGGAGGTTAAAGGCACCGACTCTCCAAGTGGGGAGAGTGTTAGTAAAGCGTCTGGAATGTTGCACCCGAGTACCAGGGGACGAAAACTGAGACACATTTGAACACGTTTTCCGATCACACGGTGGATCATACTCTGGGTTCCACATGCATGTTTTAGCTGAAGGAAGAATCCCTTAAACATGGAGAGTTGAGACCCATGGATGGGTACCATGCAATATGACTTCAAAGGGTCTGCATTTGCTCACCAAACCTCACCAATACTATTACTGCTGCGTTTATGCCACTATACACACGCTTAATTCTCTTTCGGAGACATATAAATCCATAGGTTTTAAGATTCTTACTAGTCAGGTATATTCTTAGGCGTTTAATATGGGGTGTTGAGTCCACTTCGTTGAGCAAGGAGTAGCTCTTGTCTATTACATATTTGGCTTATGGAACGGTATCTGTGCTAATTTCAATCTCTGGTTTTATGCAGCACCCCAACTCACCTTTCCCCTTAAGCAAGCATAAGTTGGTTTTCTACATTTGACACCCTGTTCTGTTTTGTAATTCAGTTCCTGTGTAGCCAAGTTTACATTCCGTGTAGTAGTGATATCTTATGATGTTTCTTTTTCTGTGTGACTTATTTCACTTAGAATCATCGTACCTGAATCCACTCATTATGCTGCTATGGGCCTGATGACATAGATTTCATTGCTGAGTGATATTGCATTGTACGTAAGTACCACAACTTCTTTATCCATTTTTCGCTTTCTGTGATATTCAACTTGTACCGTAAACGAGGTTCTTGTAACCAGAGCCGTCCCAAACTTTGGGGTGGCTGTGTCTTTTTGATTTTAATTTCCCTAAGCTATAGGACCATAAGTGGAAGTGCCCTAGGCTCTGTTGCTTTGTTTTTTGGATGTTTAAGGAAACACCATACACTTCTCCAGAGTGGCTGCTGGCAATTTACATCCCGCACATGAGCATAACAAGGCTCCCAGTTCTCCATGGCCTGTCCTGCCTTTCTGGGTTTTACACTTTTTTCAGATGGCCCTTTTGACCGGGGGGCAGTGAGACTTCATTGTAGTGCAGATTTCCTTTGCAAGCTTGCTTGGTTGGCCAAAAAGGGCGTATGCGTTTTTTCTGAATATATTCAGGAAAAAACGCATACGCCATTTTTGGCCAAGTGCATCATTGTGGACGTTCTGCCTCTTTTCCTATGCTTTACATGCAATTCCAGTCTACCTCCTGAAATCGGTTTCCGGCAATTCTGCCCCGCTTTCAACTATTCTTGGCTGCCTTACTTCAATATATTTTTGGAAGATAGCTGTCATTTATAACTCTGCAGGTTTGTGACTTACAGTGTCCCTGAGCTCCTTTCTTCAACTCGCTTTCTTGTGAGCTGGCTGCAACACCGCAGGATTGCTTCAGGCCCTAGTTTGGTTCCGGCATGGCATGTTGAGCCTTTGGTTAATTCCTCTTCCTGGTTGGGAAATGAGAGTTAAATTTGCCCGTCCAGACACCTCCACCTAGTCTCTCATTGGTTCTCCCTATTCCTGTTCATTTTCCACAGAAATTGCAAACTGGGCCAAACAGGAGGTTAAAGGCACCGACTCTCCAAGTGGGGAGAGTGTTAGTAAAGCGTCTGGAATGTTGCACCCGAGTACCAGGGGACGAAAACTGAGACACATTTGAACACGTTTTCCGATCACACGGTGGATCATACTCTGGGTTCCACATGCATGTTTTAGCTGAAGGAAGAATCCCTTAAACATGGAGAGTTGAGACCCATGGATGGGTACCATGCAATATGACTTCAAAGGGTCTGCATTTGCTCACCGAACCTCACCAATACTATTACTGCTGCGTTTATGCCACTGTACACACGCTTAATTCTCTTTCGGAGACATATAAATCCATAGGTTTTAAGATTCTTACTAGTCAGGTATATTCTTAGGCGTTTAATATGGGGTGTTGAGTCCACTTCGTTGAGCAAGGAGTAGCTCTTGTCTATTACATATTTGGCTTATGGAACGGTATCTGTGCTAATTTCAATCTCTTGTTGTATGCAGCACCCCAACTCACCTTTCCCCTTAAGCAAGCATAAATTGGTTTTCTACATTTGACACCCTGTTCTGTTTTGTAATTCAGTTCCTGTGTAGCCAAGTTTACATTCCGTGTAGTAGTGATATCTTATGACGTTTCTTTTTCTGTGTGACTTATTTCACTTAGAATCATCGTACCTGAATCCACTCATTATGCTGCTACGGCCCTCATGACATAGATTTCATTGCTGTGTGATACTGCATTATACGTAAGTACCACAACTTCTTTATCCATTTTTCGCTTTCTGTGATATTCAACTTGTACCGTAAACGAGGTTCTTGTAAACAGAGCCGGCCCAAACTTTGGGGTGGCTGTGTCTTTTTGATTTTAATTTCCCTAAGCTATAGGACCATAAGTGGAAGTGCCCTAGGCTCTGTTGCTTTGTTTTTTGGATGTTTCAGGAAACACCATACACTTCTCCAGAGTGGCTTCTGGCAATTTACATCCCGCCCATCAGCATAACAAGTCTCCCAGTTCTCCAGGGCCTGTCCTGCCTTTCTGGATTTTACACTTTTTTCAGATGGCCCTTTTGACCGGGGGCAGTGAGACTTCATTGTAGTGCAGATTTCCTTTGCAAGCTTGCTTGGTTGGCCAAAAAGGGCGTATGCGTTTTTTCCTGAATATATTCAGGAAATAACGCATACGCCCTTTTTGGCCAAGTGCATCATTGTGGACGTTCTGCCTCTTTTCCTATGCTTTACATGCAATTCCAGTCTACCTCCTGAAATCGGTTTCCTGCAATTCTGCCCCGCTTTCAAGTCCTCTTGGCAGCCTTCCTTCAATATATTTTTGGACGAAAGCTGTCATTTATAACTCTGCAGGTTTGTGAATTACAGTGCCCCTGAGTTCCTTCCTTCAACTCGCTTTCTTGTGAGCTGGCCGCAACACCGCAGGATTGCTTCAGGCCCTAGTGTGCTTCTGGCATGCCACGCTGAGCCTTTGGTTAATTACTCTTCCTGGTGGGAAATGAGAGTTAAATTTGCCCGTCCAGACACCTCCACCTAGTCTCTCATTGGTTCTCCCTATTCCTGTTCATCTTACGCAGAAATTGCAAACTGGGCCAAACAGGAGGTTAAAGGCACTGACTCTCCAAGGGGGAGAGTGTTAGTAAAGCGTCTGGAATGTTGCACCCGAGTACCAGGGGATGAAAACTGAGACACATTTGAACACGTTTCCCGATCACACGGTGGATCATACTCTGTGTTGCACATGCATGTTTAGCTGAAGGAAGAATCCCTTAAACCTGGACAGTTGAGACCCATGGAATGGGTACCATGAAATATGACTTCAAAGGGTCTGCATTTGCTCACCGAACCTCACCTATCCTATCACTGCTGCGTTTATGCCGCTGTACACACGATTGATTCTCATTTGGAGACATATAAATCCATAGGTTTTAAGATTCTTACTAGTCAGGTATATTCTTAGGCGTTTAATATGGTGTGTTGAGTCCACTTCGTTGAGCAAGGAGTAGCTCTTGTCTATTACATATTTGGCTTATGGAACGGTATCTGTGCCAATTTCAATCTCTGGTTTCATGCAGCACCCCAACTCACCATTCCCCTTAAGCAAGCATAAGTTGGTTTTCTACATTTGAGACCCTGTTCTGTTTTGTAATTCATTACCTTTGTAGCCAAGTTTACATTCCGTGTGTTAGTGATATCTTATGATGTTTCTTTTTCTGTGTGACTTATTTCACTTAGAATCATCGTACCTGAATCCACTCATTATGCTGCTACGGGCCTGATGACATAGATTTCATTGCTGAGTAATACTGCATTGTACGTAAGTACCACAACTTCTTTATCCATTTTTCGCTTTCTGTGATATTGAACTTGTACCGTAAACGAGGTCCTTGTAAACAGAGCAGGCCGAAACTTTGGGGTGGCTGTGTCTTTTTGATTTTAATTTCCCTAAACTATAGGACCATAAGTGGAAGTGCCCTAGGCTCTGTTGCTTGGTTTTTTGGATGTTTCAGGTAACAACATACACTTCTCCAGACTGGGTGTTGGCAATTTAAATCCCGCCCATCAGCATAACAAGGCTCCCAGTTCTCCATGGCCTGTCCTGCCTTTCTGGATTTTACACTTTTTTCAGATAGCCCTTTTGACCAGGGGGCAGTGAGACTTCATTGTAGTGCAGATTTCCTTTGCAAGCTTGCTTGGTTGGCCAAAAAGGGCGTATGCGTTTTTTCCTGAATATATTCCGGAAAAAACGCATACGCCCTTTTTGGCCAAGTGCATCATTGTGGACGTTCTGCCTCTTTTCCTATGCTTTATATGCAATTCCAGTCTACCTCCTGAAATCGGTTTCCTGCAATTCTGCCCCGCATTCACCTCCTCTTGGCAGCCTTCCTTCAATATATTTTTGGAAGATAGCTGTCATTTATAACTCTGCAGGTTTGTGAATTACAGTGCCCCTGAGCTCCTTTCTTCAACTCGCTTTCTTGTGAGCTGGCCGCAAAACTGCAGGATTGTTTCAGGCCCTAGTTTGGTTCCGGCACGGCATGCTGAGCCTTTGGTTAATTCCTCTTCCTGGTGGGAAATGAGAGGTTAATTTGCCAGTCCAGACACCTCCATCTAGTCTCTCATTGGTTCTCCCTATTCCTGTTCATCTTACGCAGAAATTGCAAACTGGGCCAAACAGGAGGTTAAAGGCACTGACTCTCCAAGTGGGGAGAGTGTTAGTAAAGCGTCTGGAATGTTGCACCCGAGTACCAGGGGACGAAAACTGAGACACATTTGAACACGTTTCCCAATCACACCGTGGATCATACTCTGGATTCCACATGCATGTTTTAGCTGAAGGAAGAATCCCTTAAACATGGAGAGTTGAGACCCATGGAATGGGTACCATGCAATATGACTTCAAAGGGTCTGCATTTGCTCACCGAACCTCACCAATCCTATCACTGCTGCGTTTATGCCACTGTACACACGCTTGATTCTCTTTCGGAGACATATAAATCCATAGGTTTTAAGATTCTTACTAGTCAGGTATATTCTTAGGCGTTTAATATGGGGTGTTGATTCCACTTCGTTGAGCAAGGAGTAGCTCTTGTCTATTACATATTTGGCTTATGGAACGGTATCTGTGCTAATTTCAATCTCTGGTTTTATGCCGCACCCCAACTCACCCTTCCCCTTAAGCAAGCATAAGTTGGTTTTCTACATTTGACACCCTGTTCTGTTTTGTAATTCAGTTCTTGTGTAGCCAAGTTTACATTCTGTGTATTAGTGATATCTTATGATGTTTCTTTTTCTGTGTGACTAATTTCACTTAGAATCATCGTACCTGAATCCACTCATTTTGCTTCTACAGGCCTGATGACATAGATTTCATTGCTGAGTGATATTGCATTGTACGTAAGTACCACAACTTCTTTATCCATTTTTCGCTTTCTGTGATATTGAACTTGTACCGTAAACGAGGTTCTTGTAAATAGAGCCGTCCCAAACTTTGGGGTGGCTGTGTCTTTTTGATTTTAATTTCCCTAAGCTATAGGAACATAAGTGGAATTTCCCTAGGCTCTGTTGCTTTGTTTTTTGGATGTTTCAGGAAACACCATACACTTCTCCAGAGTGGCTGCTGGCAATTTACATCCCGCCCATCAGCATAACTAGGCTCCCAGTTCTCCATGGCCTGTCCTGCCTTTCTGGATTTTACACTTTTTTCAGATGGCCCTTTTTACCGGGGGGCAGTGAGACTTCATTGTAGTGCAGATTTCCTTTGCAAGCTTGCTTGGTTGGCCAAAAAGGGCGTATGCGTTTTTTCCTGAATATATTCAGGAAAAAATGCATATGCCCTTATGGCCAAGTGCATCATTGTGGACATTCTGCCTCTTTTCCTATACTTTATATGCAATTCCAGTCTACCTCTTGAAATCGGTTTCGTGCAATTCTGCCCCGCTTTCAAGTCCTCTTGGCAGCCTTCTTTCAATATATTTTTGGACGATAGCTGTCATTTATAACTCTGCATGTTTGTGAATTACAGTGCCCCTTAGCTCCTTTCTTCAACTCGTTTTCTTGTGAGCTGGCCGCAACACCGCAGGATTGCTTCAGGCCTTAGTTTGGTTCCGGCATCACATGCTGAGCCTTTGGTTAATTCCTCTTCCTGGTGGGAAATGAGAGTTAAATTTGTCCGTCCAGACACCTCCAGCTAGTCCCTCATTGGTTCTCCCTCTTCCTGTTCATCTTACGCAGAAATTGCAAACTGGGCCAAACAGGAGGTTAAAGGCACTGACTCTCCAAGTGGGGAGAGTGTTAGTAAAGCGTCTGGAATGTTGCACCCGAGTACCAGGGGACGAAAACTGAGACACATTTGAACACGTTTCCTGATCACACGGTGGATCATACTCTGGGTTCCACATGCATGTTTTCGCTGAAGGAAGAATCCCTTAATCCTGGAGAGTTGAGACCCATGGAATGGGTACCATGGAATATGACTTCAAAGAGTCTGCATTTGCTCACCGAACCTCACCAATCCTATCACTGCTGCGTTTATGCCGCTGTACACACGCTTGATTCTCTTTCGGAGACATATAAATCCTTAGGTTTTAAGATTCTTACTAGTCAGGTATATTCTTAGGCGTTTAATGTGGGGTGTTGAGTCCACTTCGTTGAGCAAGGAGTAGCTCTTGTCTATTACATATTTGGCTTATGGAACGGTATCTGTGCTAATTTCAATCTCTGGTTTTATGCAGCACCCCAACTCACCTTTCCCCTTAAGCAAGCATAAGTTGGTTTTCTACATTTGACACCCTGTTCTGTTTTGTAATTCAGTTCTTGTGTAGCCAAGTTTACATTCCGTGTAGTAGTGATATCTTATGATGTTTCTTTTTCTGTGTGACTTATTTCACTTAGAATCATCGTACCTGAATCCACTCATTATGCTGCTATGGGCCTGATGACATAGATTTCATTGCTGAGTGATATAGCATTGTACGTAAGTACCACAACGTCTTTATCCATTTTTCACTTTCTGTTATATTGAACTTGTACGGTAAACGAGGTTCTTGTAAACACAGCCGTCCCAAACTTTGGGGTGGCTGTGTCTTTTTGATTTTAATTTCCCTAAGCTATAGGACCATAAGTGGAATTGCCCTAGTCTCTGTTGTTTTGTTTTTTGGATGTTTCAGGAAACACCATACACTTCTCCAGAGTGGCTGCTGGCAATTTATATCCCGCCCATCAGCATAACAAGGCTCCCAGTTCTCCATGGCCTGTCCTGCCTTTCTGGATTTTACACTTTTTTCAGATGGCCCTTTTGACCGGGGGCCAGTGAGACTTCATTGTAGTGCAGATTTCCTTTGCAAGCTTGCTTGGTTGGCCAAAAAGGGCGTATGCGTTTTTTCCTGAATATATTCAGGAAAAAACGCATACGCCCTTTTTGGCCAAGTGCATCATTGTGGACGTTCTGCCTCTTTTCCTATGCTTTACATGCAATTCCAGTTTACCTCCTGAAATCGGTTTCCTGCAATTCTGCCCTGCATTCAACACCGCTTGGCAGCCTTACTTCAACATATTTTTGGAAGATAGCTGTCATTTATAACTCTGCAGGGTTGTGAATTAGAGTGCCCCTGAGCTCCTTTCTTCAACTCGCTTTTTTGTGAGCTGGCCGCAACCCCGCAGGATTGCTTCAGGCCTTAGTTTGGTTCTGGCACGGCATGCTAAGCCTTTGGTTAATTCCTCTTCATGGTGGGAAATGAGAGTTAAATTTGCCCGTCCAGACACCTCCACCTAGTCTCTCATTGGTTCTCCCTATTCCTGTTCATTTTCCACAGAAATTGCAAACTGGGCCAAACAGGAGGTTAAAGGCACTGACTCTCCAAGTGGGGAGAGTGTTAGTAAAGCGTCTGGAATGTTGCACCCGAGTACCAGTGTACGAAAACTGAGACACATTTGAACACGTTTTCTGATCACACGGTGGATCGTACTCTGGGTTCCACATGCATGTTTTAGCTGAAGGAAGAATCCCTTACACATGGAGAGTTGAGACCCATGGAATGGGTATCATGCAGTATGACTTCAAAGGGTCTGCATTTGCTCACCGAACCTCACCAATCCTATCACTGCTGCGTTTTTGCCGCTGTACGCACGCTTGATTCTCTTTCGGAGACATACAAATCCATAGGTTTTAAGATTCTTACTAGTCAGGTATATTCTTAGGCGTTTAATATGGTGTGTTGAGTCCACTTCGTTGAGCAAGGAGTAGCTCTTGTCTATTACATATTTGGCTTACAGAACGGTATCTGTGCTAATTTCAATCTCTGGTTTTATGCCGCACCCCAACTCACCTTTCCCCTTAAGAAAGCATAAGTTGGTTTTCTACATTTCACACCCTGTTCTGTTTTGTAATTCAGTTCCTGTGTAGCCAAGTTTACATTCCGTGTAGTACTGATATCTTATGATGTTTCTTTTTCTGTGTGACTTATTTCACTTAGAATCATCGTACCTGAATCCACTCATTATGCTTCTACGGGCCTGATGACATAGATTTCATTGCTGAGTGATATAGCATTGTACGTAAGTACCACAACGTCTTTATCCATTTTTCACTTTCTGTGATATTGAACTTGTACGGTAAACGAGGTTCTTGTAAACACAGCCATCCCAAACTTTGGGGTGGCTGTGTCTTTTTGATTTTAATTTCCCTAAGCTATAGGACCATAAGTGGAATTGCCCTAGTCTCTGTTGTTTTGTTTTTTGGATGTTTCAGGAAACACCATACACTTCTCCAGAGTGGCTGCTGGCAATTTATATCCCGCCCATCAGCATAACAAGGCTCCCAGTTCTCCATGGCCTGTCCTGCCTTTCTGGATTTTACACTTTTTTCAGATGGCCCTTTTGACCGGGGGGCAGTGAGACTTCATTGTAGTGCAGATTTCCTTTGCAAGCTTGCTTGGTTGGCCAAAAAGTGCGTATGCGTTTTTTCCTGAATATATTCAGGAAAACACGCATACGCCCTTTTAGGCCAAGTGCATCATTGTGGACGTTCTGCCTCTTTTCCTATGCTTTACATGCAATTCCAGTCTACCTCCTGAAATCGGTTTCCTGCAATTCTGCCCCACTTTCAACTCCTCTTGGCAGCCTTACTTCAATATATTTTTGGAAGATAGCTGTCATTTATAACACTGCAGGTTTGTGAATTACAGTGCCGCTGAGATCCTTTCTTCAACTCGCTTTCTTGTGAGCTGACCGCAACACCGCAGGATTGCTTCAGACCCTAGTTTGGTTCCGGCACGGCATGCTGAGCCTTTGGTTAATTCCTCTTCCTGGTGGGAAATGAGAGTTAAGTTTGCCCGTCCAGACACGTCCACCTAGTCTCTCATTGGTTCTCCCTATTCCTGTTCATCTTCCACAGAAATTGCAAACTGGGCCAAACAGGAGGTTAAAGGCACTGCCTCTATAAGTGGGGAGAGTGTTAGTAAAGCGTCTGGAATGTTGCACCCGAGTACCAGGGGACGAAAACTGAGACACATTTGAACACGTTTCCCGATCACACCGTGAATCATACTCTGGGTTCCACATGCATGTTTTAGCTGAAGGAAGAATCCCTTAAACCTGGAGAGTTGAGACCCATGGAATGGGTACCATGCAATATGACTTCAAAGGGTCTCCATTTGCTCACCGAACCTCACCAATCCTATCACTGCTGCGTTTATGCCGCTGTACACACGCTTGATTCTCATTCGGAGACATATATATCCATAGGTTTTAAGATTCTTACGAGTCAGGTATATTCTTAGGCGATTAATATGGGGTGTTGAGTCCACTTCGTTGAGCAAGGAGTAGCTCTTGTCTATTACATATTTGGCTTATGGAAAAGTATCTGTGCTAATTTCAATCTCTGGTTTTATGCAGCACCCCAACTCACCTTTCCCCTTAAGCAAGCATAAGTTGGTTTTCTACATTTGAGACCCTGTTCTGTTTTGTAATTCAGTTCCTTTGTAGCCAAGTTTACATTTCGTGTATTAGTGATATCTTATGATGTTTCTTTTTCTGTGTGACTTATTTCACTTACAATCATCGTACCTGAATCCACTCATTATGCTGCTACTGGACTGATGACATAGATTTCATTGCTGTGTGATACTACATTGTACGTAAGTACCACAACTTCTTTATCCATTTTTCGCTTTCTGTGATATTCAACTTGTACCGTAAACGAGGTTCTTGTAAACAGAGCCGGCCCAAACTTTGGGGTGGCTGTGTCTTTTTGATTTTAATTTCCCTAATCTATAGGACCATAAGTGGAAGTGCCCTAGGCTCTGTTGCTTTGTTTTCTGGATGTTTCAGGAAACAACATACACTTCTCCAGAGTGGGTGTTGGCAATTTACATGCCGCCCATCAGCATAACAAGGCTCCCAGTTCTCCATGGCCTGTCCTGCCTTTCTGGATTTTACACTTTTTTCAGATAGCCCTTTTGACCAGGGGGCAGTGAGACTTCATTGTAGTGCAGATTTCCTTTGCAAGCTTGCTTGGTTGGCCAAAAAGGGCGTATGCGTTTTTTCCTGAATATATTCCGGAAAAAACGCATACGACCTTTTTGGCCAAGTGCATCATTGTGGACGTTCTGCCTCTTTTCCTATGCTTTACATGCAATTGCAGTCTACCTCCTGAAATCGGTTTCCTGCAATTCTGCCCCGCTTTCAAGTCCTCTTGGCAGCCTTCCTTCAATATATTTTTGGACGAAAGCTGTCATTTATAACTCTGCAGGTTTGTGAATTACAGTGCCCTTGAGTTCCTTCCTTCAACTCGCTTTCTTGTCAGCTGGCCGCAATACCGCAGGATTGCTTCAGGCCCTAGTGTGCTTCTGGCATGCCACGCTGAGCCTTTGGTTAATTCCTCTTCCTGGTGGGAAATGAGAGTTAAATTTGCCCGTCCAGATACCTCCACCTAGTCTCTCATTGGTTCTCCCTATTCCTGTTCATCTTACGCAGAAATTGCAAACTGGGCCAAACAGGAGGTTAAAGGCACTGACTCTCCAAGTGGGGAGAGTGTTAGTAAAGCGTCTGGAATGTTGCACCCGAGTACCAGGGGACGAAAACTGAGACACATTTGAACACGGTTCCCGATCACACGGTGGATCATACTCTGGGTTTCACATGCATGTTTTAGCTGAAGGAAGAATCCCTTAAACCTGGAGAGTTGAGACCTATGGAAAGGGTACCATGCAATATGACTTCAAAGGGTCTCCATTTGCTCACCGAACCTCAACAATCCTATCACTGGTGCGTTTATGCCGCTGTACACACGCTTGATTCTCATTCGGAGACATATATATCCATAGGTTTTAAGATTCTTACTAGTCAGGTATATTCTTAGGCAATTAATATGGGGTGTTGAGTCCACTTCGTTGAGCAAGGAGTAGCTCTTGTCTATTACATATTTGGCTTATGGAACGGTATCTGTGCTAATTTCAATCTCTGGTTTTATGCACCACCCCAACTCACCTTTCCACTTAAGCAAGCATAAGTTGGGTTTCTACTTTTGACACCCTGTTCTGTTTTGTAATTCAGTTCTTGTGTAGCCAAGTTTACATTCCGTGTATTAGTGATACCTTATGATATTTCTTTTTCTGTGTGAATTATTTCACATAGAATCATCGTACCTGAATCCACTCATTATGCTGCTACGGGCCTGATGACATAGATTTCATTGCTAAGTGATATTGCATTGTACGTAATTACCACAACTTCTTTATCCATTTTTTGCTTTCTGTGATATTGAACTTGTACCGTAAACGAGGTTCTTGTAAACAGAGCCGGCCCAAACTTTGGGGTGGCTGTGTCTTTTTGATTTTAATTTCCCTAAACTATAGGACCATAAGTGGAAATGCCCTAGGCTCTGTTGCTTTGTTTTTTGGATGTTTCAGGAAACACCATACACTTCTCCAGAGTGGCTTCTGGCAATTTACATCCCGCCCATCAGCATAACAAGTCTTCCAGTTCTCCAGCGCCTGTCCTGCCTTTCTGGATTTTACACTTTTTTCAGATAGCCCTTTTGACCGGGGGGCAGTGAGACTTCATTTTAGTGCAGATTTCCTTTGCAAGCTTTCTTGGTTGGCCAAAAAGGGCGTATGCGTTTTTTCCTGAATATATTCCGGAAAAAACGCATACGCCCTTTTTGGCCAAGTGCATCATTGTGGACGTTCTGCCTCTTTTCCTATGCTTTACATGCAATTCCAGTCTGCCTCCTGAAATCGGTTTCCTGCAATTCTGCCCCGCTTTCAACTCCTCTTGGCAGCCTTACTTCAATATATTTTTGGAAGATAGCTGTCATTTATAACTCTGCAGGTTTGTGAATTACAGTGCCGCTGAGCCCCTTTCTTCAACTCGCTTTCTTGTGAGCTGGCCGCAACACCGCAGGATTGCTTCAGGCCCTTGTTTGGTTCCGGCACGACATGCTGAGCCTTTGATAAATTCCTCTTCCTGGTGGGAAATGAGAGTTAAATTTGCCAGTCCAGACACCTCCACCTAGTCTCTCATTGGTTCTCCCTATTCCTGTTCATCTTACACAGAAATTGCAAACTGGGCCAAACAGGAGGTTAAAGGCACTGACTCTCCAAGTGGGGAGAGTGTTAGTAAAGCGTCTGGAATGTTGCACCCGAGTACCACAGGACGAAAACTGAGACACATTTAAACAGGTTTCCCGATCACACCGTGTATCATACTCTAAGTTCCCCATGCATATTTTAGCTGAAAGAAGAATCCCTTAAACCTGGAGAGTTGAGACCCATGGAATGGGTACCATGCAATATGACTTCAAAGGGTCTCCATTTGCTCACCGAACCTCACCAATCCTATCACTGCTGCGTTTATGCCGCTGTACAGACGTTTGATTCTCTTTCGGAGACATATAAATCCATAGGTTTTAAGATTCTTACTAGTCAGGTATATTCTTAGGCGTTTAATATGGGGTGTTGAGTCCACTGCATTGAGCAAGGAGTAGCTCTTGTCTCTTACATATTTGGCTTATGGAACAGTATCTGTGCTAATTTCAATCTCTGGTTTTATGCAGCACCCCAACTCACCTTTCCCCTTCAGCAAGCATAAGTTGGTTTTCTACATTTGAGACCCTGTTCTGTTTGTAATTCAGTTCTTGTGTAGCCAAGTTTACATTTCGTGTATTAGTGATATCTTATGATGTTTCTTTTTCTGTGTGACTTATTTCACTTACAATCATCGTACCTGAATCCACTCATTATGCTGCTACTGGACTGATGACATAGATTTCATTACTGAGTGATATTGCATTGTACGTAAGTACCACAACTTCTTTATCCATTTTTCGCTTTCTGTGATATTGAACTTGTACCGTAAACGAGGTTCTTGTAAACAGAGACGTCCCAAACTTTCGGGTGGCTGTGTCTTTTTTATTTTAATTTCCCTAAGCTATAGGACCATAAGTGGAAGTGCCCTAGGCTCTGTTGCTTTGTTTTTTGGATGTTTCAGGAAACACCATACACTTCTCCAGAGTGGCTGTTGGCAATTTACATCCCGCCCATCAGCATAACAAGGCTCCCAGTTCTCCATACCCTGTCCTGCCTTTCTGGATTTTACACTTTTTTCAGATGGCCCTTTTGACAGGGGGGCAGTGAGACTTCATTTTAGTGCAGATTTCCTTTGCAAGCTTGCTTGGTTGGCCAAAAAGGGCGTATGCGTTTTTTCCTGAATATATTCAGGAAAAAACGCATACGCCCTTTTTGGCCAAGTGCATCATTGTGGACGTTCTGCCTCTTTTCCTATGCTTTACATGCAATTCCAGTCTACCTCCTGAAATCGGTTTCCTGCAATTCTGCCCCACTTTCAACTCCTCTTGGCAGCCTTCTTTCAATATATTTTTGGACGATGACTGTCATTTATAACTCTGCAGGTTTGTGAATTACAGTGCCCCTGAGCTCCTTTCTTCAACTCGCTTTCTTGTGAGCTGGCCGCAACACCACAGGATTGCTTCAGGCCCTAGTTTGGTTCCGGCATGGCATGTTGAGCCTTTGGTTAATTCCTCTTCCTGGTGGGAAATGAGAGTTAAATTTGCCCGTTCAGACAACTCCACCTAGTCTCTCATTGGTTCTCCCTATTCCTGTTCATTTTCCACAGAAATTGCAAACTGGGCCAAACAGGAGGTTAAAGGCACTGACTCTCCAAGTGGGGAGAGTGTTAGTAAAGCGTGTGGAATGTTGCACCCGAGTACCAGGGGACGAAATCTGAGACACATTTGAACACGTTTCCCGATCACACGGTGGATCATACTCTGGGTTCCACATGCATGTTTTAGCTGAAGGAAGAATCCCTTAAACCTGGAGAGTTGAGACCCATGGAATGGGTACCATGCAATATGACTTCAAAGAGTCTGCATTTGCTCACCGAACCTCACCAATCCTATCACTGCTGCGTTTATGCCACTGTACACATGCTTGATTCTCTTTCGGAGACATATAAATCCATAGGTTTTAAGATTCTTACCAGTCAGGTATATTCTTAGGCGTTTAATATGGGGTGTTGAGTCCACTTCGTTGAGCAAGGAGTAGCTCTTGTCTATTACATATTTGGCTTATGGAACGGTATCTGTGCTAATTTCAATCTCTGGTTTTATGCCGCACCCCAACTCACCTTTCCCCTTAAGCAAGCATAAGTTGGTTTTCTACATTTGAGACCATTTTCTGTTTTGTAATTTAGTTCCTGTGTAGCCAAGTTTACATTCCGTGTAGTAGTGATATCTTATGATGTTTCTTTTTCTGTGTGACTTATTTCACTTAGAATCATCGTACCTGAATCCACTCATTATGCTGCTACCGGCCTGATGACATAGATTTCATTGCTGAGTGATATTGCATTGTAAGTAAGTACCACAACTTCTTTATCCATTTTTCGCTTTCTGTGATATTGAACTTGTACCGTAAACGAGGTTGTTGTAAACAGAGCCGGCCCAAAATTTGGGGTGGCTGTGTCTTTTTTATTTTAATTTCCCTAAGCTATAGGACCATAAGTGGAAGTGCCCTAGGCTCTGTTGCTTTGTTTTTTGGATGTTTCAGGAAACACCATACACTTCTCCAGAGTGGCTGCTGGCAATTTACATCCCGCCCATCAGCATAACAAGTTTCCCAGTTCTCTGTGGCCTGTCCTGCCTTTCTGGATTTTACACTTTTTTCAGATAGCCCTTTTGACCGGGGGGCAGTGAGACTTCATTGTAGTGCAGATTTCCTTTGCAAGCTTGCTTGGTTGGCCAAAACGGGCGTATGCATTTTTTCCTGTATATATTCAGGAAAAAACACATATGCCCTTTTTGGCCAAGTGCATCATTGTGGACGTTCTGCCTCTTTTCCTATGCTTTACATGCAATTCCAGTCTACCTCCTGAAATCGGTTTCCTGCAATTCTGCCCCGCTTTCAACTCCTCTTGGCAGCCTTCCTTCAATATATTTTCGGACGATAGCTGTCATTTATAACTCTGCAGGATTGTGAATGACAGTGACCCTGAGCTCCTTTCTTCAACTCCCTTTCTTGTGAGCTGGCCGCAACACCGCAGGATTGCTTCAGGCCCTAGTTTGGTTCCGGCATCGCATGCTGAGCCTTTGGTTAATTCCTCTTCCTGGTGGGAAATGAGAGTTAAATTTGCCCGTCCTGACAGCTCCAGCTAGTCTCTCATTGGTTCTCCCTCTTCCTGTTCATCTTCCGCAGAAATTGCAAACTGGGCCAAACAGGAGGTTAAAGGCACTGACTCTCCAAGTGGGGAAAGTGTTAGTAAAGCGTCTGGAATGTTGCACCCGAGTACCAGGGAACGAAAACTGAGGCACATTTGAACACGTTTCCCGATCACATGGTGGATCATACTCTGGGTTCCACATGCACGTTTTAGCTGAAGGAAGAATCCCTTAAACCTGGAGAGTTGAGAGCCATGGAATGGGTACCATGCAATATGACTTCAAAGGGTCTGCATTTGCTCATCGAACCTCACCAATCCTATCACTGCTGCGCTTATGCCGCTGTACACACGCTTGATTCTCTTTCGGAGACATATATATCCATAGGTTTTAAGTTTCGTACTAGTCAGGTATATTCTTAGGCGATTAATATGGGGTGTTGATTCGACTTCGTTGAGCAAGGAGTAGCTCTTGTCTATTACATATTTGGCTTATGGAACGGTATCTGTGCTAATTTCAATCTCTGGTTTTATGCACCACCCCAACTCACCTTTCCACTTAAGCAAGCATAAGTTGGGTTTCTACTTTTGAGACCCTGTTCTGTTTTGTAATTCAGTTCTTGTGTAGCCAAGTTTACATTCCGTGTATTAGTGATACCTTATGATATTTCTATTTCTGTGTGACTTATTTCACTTAGAATCATCGTACCTGAATCCACTCATTATGCTGCTACGGGCCTGATGACATAGATTTCATTGCTGAATGATATTGCATTGTACGTAATTCCCACAACTTCTTTTTCCATTTTTTGCTTTCTGTGATATTAAACTTGTACCGTAAACGAGGTTCTTGTAAACAGAGCCGGCCCAAACTTTGGGGTGGCTGTGTCTTTTTGATTTTAATTTCCCTAAGCTATAGGACCATAAGTGGAAGTGCCCTAGGCTCTGTTGCTTTGTTTTTTAGATGTTTCAGGAAACACCATACACTTCTCCAGAGTGGCTGTTGGCAATTTACATCCCGCCCATCAGCATAACAAGGCTCCCAGTTCTCCATGGCCTGTCCTGCCTTTCTGGATTTTACACTTTTTTCAGATAGCCCTTTTGACCTGGGGGCAGTGAGACTTCATTGTAGTGCAGATTTCCTTTGCAAGCTTGCTTGGTTGGCCAAAAAGGGCGTATGCGTTTTTTCCTGAATATATTCCAGAAAAAACGCATACGCCCTTTTTGGCCAAGTGCATCATTGTGGACGTTCTGCCTCTTTTCCTATGCTTTACATGCAATTCCAGTCTACCTCCTGAAATCGGTTTCCTGCAATTCTGCCCCGCTTTCAACTCCTCTTGGCAGCCTTACTTCAATATATTTTTGGAAGATAGCTGTCATTTATAACTCTGCAGGTTTGTGAATGACAGTGCCCCTGAGCTCCTTTCTTTAACTCACATTCTTGTGAGCTGCCCGCAACACCGCAGGATTTCTTCAGACCCTAGTTTGGTTCCGGCACGGCATGCTGAGCCTTTGGATAATTCCTCTTCCTGGTGGGAAATGAGAGTTAAATTTGCCCGTCCAGACACCTCCACCTAGTCTCTCATTGGTTCTCCCTATTCCTGTTCATCTTACGCAGAAATTGCAAACTGGGCCAAACAGGAGGTTAAAGGCACTGACTCTCCAAGTGGGGAGAGTGTTAGTAAAGTGTATGGAATGTTGCACCCGAGTACCAGGGGACGAAAACTGAGACACATTTGAACACGTTTCCCGATCACACGGTGGATCATACTCTGTGTTCCACATGCATGTTTAGCTGAAGGAAGAATCCCTTAAACCTGGAGAGTTGAGACCCATGGAATGGGTACCATGCAATATGACTTCAAAGGGTCTGCATTTGCTCACCGAACCTCACCAATCCTATCACTGCTGCGTTTATGCCGCTGTACACACGATTGATTCTCTTTTGGAGACATATAAATCCATAGGTTTTAAGATTCTTACTAGTCAGGTATATTCTTAGGCGTTTATTATGGGGTGTTGAGTTCACTTCGTTGAGCAAGGAGTAATTCTTGTCTATTACTAATTTGGCTTACGGAACGGTATCTGTGCTAATTTCAATCTCTGGTTTTATGCAGCACCCCAGCTCACCTTTCCCCGTAAGCAAGCATAAGTTGGCTTTCTACATTTGACATCCTGTTCTGTTTTGTAATTCAGTTCTTGTGTAGCCAAGTTTACATTCCGTGTAGTAGTGATATCTTATGATGTTTCTTTTTCTGTGTGATTTATTTCACTTAGAATCATCGTACCTGAATCGACTCATTATGCTGCTACGGGCCTGATGACATAGATTTCATTGCTGAGTGATATTGCATTGTACGTAATTACCACAACTTCTTTATCCATTTTTCGCTTTCTGTGATATTCAAATTGTACCGTAAATGAGGTTCTTGTAAACAGAGCCGGCCCAAACTTTGGGGTGGCTGTGTCTTTTTGATTTTAATTTCCCTAAGCTATAGGACCATAAGTGGAAATGCCCTAGGCTCTGTTGCTTTGTTTTTTGGATGTTTCAGGAAACACCATACACTTCTCCAGAGTGGCTTCTGGCAATTTACATCCCGCCCATCAACATAACAAGTCTTCCAGTTCTCCAGGGCCTGTCCTGCCTTTCTGGATTTTACACTTTTTTCAGATGGCCCTTTTGACCAGGGGGCAGTGAGACTTCATTGTAGTGCAGATTTCCTTTGCAAGCTTGCTTGGTTGGCCAAAAAGGGCGTATGCGTTTTTTCCTGAATATATTCCGGAAAAAACGCATACGCCCTTTTTGGCCAAGTGCATCATTGTGGACGTTCTGCCTCTTTTCCTATGCTTTACATGCAATTCCAGTCTACCTCCTGAAATCGGTTTCTTGCAATTCTGCCCCGCTTTCAAGTCCTCTTGGCAGCCTTCCTTCAATATATTTTTGGACGAAAGCTGTCATTTATAACTCTGCAGGTTTGTGAATTACAGTGCCCCTGAGTTCCTTTCTTCAACTCGCTTTCTTGTGAGCTGGCCGCAACACCGCAAGATTGCTTCAGGCCCTAGTGTGCTTCTGGCATGGCACGCTGAGCCTTTGGTTAATTCCTCTTCCTGGTGGGAAATGAGATTTTAATTTGCCCGTCCAGACCCCTCCTCCTAGTCTCTCATTGGTTCTCCCTATTCCTGTTCATCTTACGCAGAAATTGCAAACTGGGCCAAACAGGAGGTTAAAGGCACCGACTCTCCAAGTGGGGAGAGTGCTAGTAAAGCGTCTGGAATGTTGCACCCGAGTACCAGGGGACGAAAACTGAGACACATTTGAACACGTTTCCCGATCACACGGTGGATCATACTCTGTGTTCCACATGCATGTTTAGCTGAAGGAAGAATCCCTTAAACCTGGAGAGTTGAGACCCATGGAATGGGTACCATGCAATATGACTTCAAAGGGTCTGCATTTGCTCATCGAACCTCACCAATCCTATCACTGCTGTGCTTATGCCGCTGTACACACGCTTGATTCTCTTTCAGAGACATATAAATCCATGGGTTTTAAGATTCTTACTAGTCAGGTGTATTCTTAGGCGTTTAATATGGGGTGTTGAGTCCACTTCGTTGAGCAAGGAGTAGCTCTTGTCTATTACATATTTGGCTTATGGAACGGTATCTGTGCTACTTTCAATCTCTGGTTTTATGCAGCACCCCAACTCACCTTTCCCCTTAAGCAAGCATAAGTTGGTTTTCTACATTTGACACCCTGTTCTGTTTTGTAATTCAGTACTTGTGTAGCCAAGTTTACATTCCGTGTAGTAGTGATATCTTATGATGTTTCTTTTTCTGTGTGACTTATTTCACTTAGAATCATCGTACCTGAATCCAGTCATTATGCTGCTACGGGCCTGATGACATAGATTTCATTGCTGAGTGATATTGCATTGTACGTAAGTACCACAACTTCTTTATCCATTTTTCGCTTTCTGTGATATTGAACTTGTACTGTAAACGAGGTTCTTGTAAACACAGCCGTCCCAAACATTGGGGTGGCTGTGTCTTTTTGATTTTAATTTCCCTAAGCTATAGGACCATAAGTGTAAGTGCCCTAGACTCTGTTGCTTTATTTTTTGGATGTTTCAGGAAACACCATACACTTCTCCAGAGTGGCTGCTGGCAATTTACATCCCGTCCATCAGCATAAGAAGGCTCCTAGTTCTCCTTGGCCTGTCCTGCCTTTCTGGATTTTACACTTTTTTCGGATGGCCCTTTTGACCGGGGGGCAGTGAGACTTCATTGTAGTGCAGATTTCCTTTGCAAGCTTGCTTGGTTGGCCAAAAAGGGCGTATGCGTTTTTTCCCAAATATATTCAGGAAAAAACGCATACGCCCTTTTTGGCCAAGTGCATCATTGTGGACGTTCTGCCTCTTTTCCTATGCTTTACATACAATTCCAGTCTACCTCCTGAAATCGGTTTCCTGCAATTCTGCACCGCTTTCAACTCCTCTTGGCAGCCTTACTTCAATATATTTTTGGACGAAAGCTGTCATTTATAACTCTGCAGGATTGTGAATGACAGTGACCCTGAGCTCCTTTCTTCAACTCCCTTTCTTGTGAGCTGGCCGCAACACCGCAGGATTGCTTCAGGCCCTAGTTTGGTTCCGGCATCGCATGCTGAGCCTTTGGTTAATTCCTCTTCCTGGTGGGAAATGAGAGTTAAATTTGCCCGTCCTGACAGCTCCAGCTAGTCTCTCATTGGTTCTCCCTCTTCCTGTTCATCTTCCGCAGAAATTGCAAACTGGGCCAAACAGGAGGTTAAAGGCACTGACTCTCCAAGTGGGGAAAGTGTTAGTAAAGCGTCTGGAATGTTGCACCCGAGTACCAGGGAACGAAAACTGAGGCACATTTGAACACGTTTCCCGATCACATGGTGGATCATACTCTGGGTTCCACATGCACGTTTTAGCTGAAGGAAGAATCCCTTAAACCTGGAGAGTTGAGACCCATGGAATGGGTACCATGCAATATGACTTCAAAGGGTCTGCATTTGCTCATCGAACCTCACCAATCCTATCACTGCTGCGCTTATGCCGCTGTACACACGCTTGATTCTCTTTCGGAGACATATATATCCATAGGTTTTAAGTTTCGTACTAGTCAGGTATATTCTTAGGCGATTAATATGGGGTGTTGATTCGACTTCGTTGAGCAAGGAGTAGCTCTTGTCTATTACATATTTGGCTTATGGAACGGTATCTGTGCTAATTTCAATCTCTGGTTTTATGCACCACCCCAACTCACCTTTCCATTTAAGCAAGCATAAGTTGGGTTTCTACTTTTGAGACCCTGTTCTGTTTTGTAATTCAGTTCTTGTGTAGCCAAGTTTACATTCCGTGTATTAGTGATACCTTATGATATTTCTATTTCTGTGTGACTTATTTCACTTAGAATCATCGTACCTGAATCCACTCATTATGCTGCTACGGGCCTGATGACATAGATTTCATTGCTGAATGATATTGCATTGTACGTAATTCCCACAACTTCTTTTTCCATTTTTTGCTTTCTGTGATATTAAACTTGTACCGTAAACGAGGTTCTTGTAAACAGAGCCGGCCCAAACTTTGGGGTGGCTGTGTCTTTTTGATTTTAATTTCCCTAAGCTATAGGACCATAAGTGGAAGTGCCCTAGGCTCTGTTGCTTTGTTTTTTAGATGTTTCAGGAAACACCATACACTTCTCCAGAGTGGCTGTTGGCAATTTACATCCCGCCCATCAGCATAACAAGGCTCCCAGTTCTCCATGGCCTGTCCTGCCTTTCTGGATTTTACACTTTTTTCAGATAGCCCTTTTGACCTGGGGGCAGTGAGACTTCATTGTAGTGCAGATTTCCTTTGCAAGCTTGCTTGGTTGGCCAAAAAGGGCGTATGCGTTTTTTCCTGAATATATTCCAGAAAAAACGCATACGCCCTTTTTGGCCAAGTGCATCATTGTGGACGTTCTGCCTCTTTTCCTATGCTTTACATGCAATTCCAGTCTACCTCC
Source organism: Leucopleurus acutus (assembly GCF_964270905.1). Classification (NCBI taxonomy): domain Eukaryota; kingdom Metazoa; phylum Chordata; class Mammalia; order Artiodactyla; family Delphinidae; genus Leucopleurus; species Leucopleurus acutus. The sequence goes on from NW_028139161.1 coordinate 350,068, forward strand.
TGAAATCGGTTTCCTGCAATTCTGCCCCGCTTTCAACTCCTCTTGGCAGCCTTACTTCAATATATTTTTGGAAGATAGCTGTCATTTATAACTCTGCAGGTTTGTGAATGACAGTGCCCCTGAGCTCCTTTCTTCAACTCACATTCTTGTGAGCTGCCCGCAACACCGCAGGATTTCTTCAGACCCTAGTTTGGTTCCGGCACGGCATGCTGAGCCTTTGGATAATTCCTCTTCCTGGTGGGAAATGAGAGTTAAATTTGCCCGTCCAGACACCTCCACCTAGTCTCTCATTGGTTCTCCCTATTCCTGTTCATCTTACGCAGAAATTGCAAACTGGGCCAAACAGGAGGTTAAAGGCACTGACTCTCCAAGTGGGGAGAGTGTTAGTAAAGTGTATGGAATGTTGCACCCGAGTACCAGGGGACGAAAACTGAGACACATTTGAACACGTTTCCCGATCACACGGTGGATCATACTCTGTGTTCCACATGCATGTTTAGCTGAAGGAAGAATCCCTTAAACCTGGAGAGTTGAGACCCATGGAATGGGTACCATGCAATATGACTTCAAAGGGTCTGCATTTGCTCACCGAACCTCACCAATCCTATCACTGCTGCGTTTATGCCGCTGTACACACGATTGATTCTCTTTTGGAGACATATAAATCCATAGGTTTTAAGATTCTTACTAGTCAGGTATATTCTTAGGCGTTTATTATGGGGTGTTGAGTTCACTTCGTTGAGCAAGGAGTAATTCTTGTCTATTACTAATTTGGCTTACGGAACGGTATCTGTGCTAATTTCAATCTCTGGTTTTATGCAGCACCCCAGCTCACCTTTCCCCTTAAGCAAGCATAAGTTGGTTTTCTACATTTGACATCCTGTTCTGTTTTGTAATTCAGTTCTTGTGTAGCCAAGTTTACATTCCGTGTAGTAGTGATATCTTATGATGTTTCTTTTTCTGTGTGATTTATTTCACTTAGAATCATCGTACCTGAATCCACTCATTATGCTGCTACGGGCCTGATGACATAGATTTCATTGCTGAGTGATATTGCATTGTACGTAATTACCACAACTTCTTTATCCATTTTTCGCTTTCTGTGATATTCAAATTGTACCGTAAATGAGGTTCTTGTAAACAGAGCCGGCCCAAACTTTGGGGTGGCTGTGTCTTTTTGATTTTAATTTCCCTAAGCTATAGGACCATAAGTGGAAATGCCCTAGGCTCTGTTGCTTTGTTTTTTGGATGTTTCAGGAAACACCATACACTTCTCCAGAGTGGCTTCTGGCAATTTACATCCCGCCCATCAACATAACAAGTCTTCCAGTTCTCCAGGGCCTGTCCTGCCTTTCTGGATTTTACACTTTTTTCAGATGGCCCTTTTGACCAGGGGGCAGTGAGACTTCATTGTAGTGCAGATTTCCTTTGCAAGCTTGCTTGGTTGGCCAAAAAGGGCGTATGCGTTTTTTCCTGAATATATTCCGGAAAAAACGCATACGCCCTTTTTGGCCAAGTGCATCATTGTGGACGTTCTGCCTCTTTTCCTATGCTTTACATGCAATTCCAGTCTACCTCCTGAAATCGGTTTCCTGCAATTCTGCCCCGCTTTCAAGTCCTCTTGGCAGCCTTCCTTCAATATATTTTTGGACGAAAGCTGTCATTTATAACTCTGCAGGTTTGTGAATTACAGTGCCCCTGAGTTCCTTTCTTCAACTCGCTTTCTTGTGAGCTGGCCGCAACACCGCAAGATTGCTTCAGGCCCTAGTGTGCTTCTGGCATGGCACGCTGAGCCTTTGGTTAATTCCTCTTCCTGGTGGGAAATGAGATTTTAATTTGCCCGTCCAGACCCCTCCACCTAGTCTCTCATTGGTTCTCCCTATTCCTGTTCATCTTACGCAGAAATTGCAAACTGGGCCAAACAGGAGGTTAAAGGCACCGACTCTCCAAGTGGGGAGAGTGCTAGTAAAGCGTCTGGAATGTTGCACCCGAGTACCAGGGGACGAAAACTGAGACACATTTGAACACGTTTCCCGATCACACGGTGGATCATACTCTGTGTTCCACATGCATGTTTAGCTGAAGGAAGAATCCCTTAAACCTGGAGAGTTGAGACCCATGGAATGGGTACCATGCAATATGACTTCAAAGGGTCTGCATTTGCTCATCGAACCTCACCAATCCTATCACTGCTGCGCTTATGCCGCTGTACACACGCTTGATTCTCTTTCAGAGACATATAAATCCATAGGTTTTAAGATTCTTACTAGTCAGGTGTATTCTTAGGCGTTTAATATGGGGTGTTGAGTCCACTTCGTTGAGCAAGGAGTAGCTCTTGTCTATTACATATTTGGCTTATGGAACGGTATTTGTGCCAATTTCAATCTCTGGTTTCATGCAGCACCCCAACTCACCATTCCCCTTAAGCAAGCATAAGTTGGTTTTCTACATTTGAGACCCTGTTCTGTTTTGTAATTCAGTTCCTGTGTAGCCAAGTTTACATTCCGTGTGTTAGTGATACCTTATGATGTTTCTTTATCAGTGTGACTTAGAATCATCTTACCTGAATCCACTCATTATGCTGCTACGGCCCTGGTGACATAGATTTCATTGCTGTGTGATACTGCATTGTATGTAAGTACCACAACTTCTTTATCCATTTTTCGCTTTCTGTGATATTCAACTTGTACCGTAAACGAGGTTCTTGTAAACAGAGCCGGCCCAAACTTTGGGGTGGCTGTGTCTTTTTGGTTTTAATTTCCCTAAGCTATAGGACCATATGTGGAAATGCCCTAGGCTCTGTTGCTTTGTTTTTTGGATGTTTCTGGAAACACCATACACTACTCCAGAGTGGCTGCTGGCAATTTACATGCCGCCCATCAGCATAACAAGGCTCCCAGTTCTCCATGGCCTGTCCTGCCTTTCTGGATTTTACACTTTTTTCAGATAGCCCTTTTGACCGGGGGGCAGTGATCCTTCATTGTAGTGCAGATTTCCTTTGCAAGCTTGCTTGGTTGGCCAAAAAGGGCGTATGCGTTTTTTCCTGTATATATTCAGGAAAAAACGCATACGCCCTTTTTGGCCAAGTGCATCATTGTGGACGTTCTGCCCCTTTTCCTATGCTTTACATGCAATTCCAGTCTACCTCCTGAAATCGGTTTCCTGCAATTCTGCCCCGCTTTCAAGTCCTCTTGGAAGCCTTCCTTCAATATATTTTGGACGATAGCTGTCATTCATAACTGCAGGTTTGTGAATTACAGTGCCCCTGAGCTCCTTTCTTCAACTCGCTTTCTTGTGAGCTGGCCGCAACACCGCATGATTGCTTCGGGCCCTAGTGTGGTTCCGCATGGCACGCTGAGCCTTTGGTTAATTCCTCTTCCTGGTGGGAAATGAGAGTTAAATTTGCCCGTCCAGACACCTCCACCTAGTCTCTCATTGGTTCTCCCTATTCCTGTTCATGTTCCACAGAAATTGCAAACTGGGCCAAACAGGAGGTTAAAGGCACTGACTCTCCAAGTGGGGAGAGTGTTAGTAAAGCGTCTGGAATGTTGCACCCGAGTACCAGGGGATGAAAACTGAGACACATTTGAACACGTTTCCCGATCACACGGTGGATCATACTCTGGGTTCCACATGCATGTTTTAGCTGAAGGAAGAATCCCTTAAACCTGGAGAGTTGAGACCCATGGAATGGGTACCATGCAGTATGACTTCAAAGGGTCTGCATTTGCTCACCGAACCTCACCAATCCTATCACTGCTGCGTTTATGCCGCTGTACACATGCTTGATTCTCTTTCGGAGACATATAAATCCATAGGTTTTAAGATTCTTACTAGTCAGGTAGACTCTTACTAGTCAGGTATATTCTTAGGCGTTTAATATGGGGTGTTGAGTCCACTTCGTTGAGCAAGGAGTAGCTCTTGTCTATTACATATTTGGCTTATGGAACGGTATCTGTGCTACTTTCAATCTCTGGTTTTATGCAGCACCCCAACTCACCTTTCCCCTTAAGCAAGCATAAGTTGGTTTTCTACATTTGACACCCTGTTCTGTTTTGTAATTCAGTACTTGTGTAGCCAAGTTTACATTCCGTGTAGTAGTGATATCTTATGATGTTTCTTTTTCTGTGTGACTTATTTCACTTAGAATCATCGTACCTGAATCCAGTCATTATGCTGCTACGGGCCTGATGACATAGATTTCATTGCTGAGTGATATTGCATTGTACGTAAGTACCACAACTTCTTTATCCATTTTTCGCTTTCTGTGATATTGAACTTGTACTGTAAACGAGGTTCTTGTAAACACAGCCGTCCCAAACATTGGGGTGGCTGTGTCTTTTTGATTTTAATTTCCCTAAGCTATAGGACCATAAGTGTAAGTGCCCTAGACTCTGTTGCTTTATTTTTTGGATGTTTCAGGAAACACCATACACTTCTCCAGAGTGGCTGCTGGCAATTTACATCCCGTCCATCAGCATAAGAAGGCTCCTAGTTCTCCTTGGCCTGTCCTGCCTTTCTGGATTTTACACTTTTTTCGGATGGCCCTTTTGACCGGGGGGCAGTGAGACTTCATTGTAGTGCAGATTTCCTTTGCAAGCTTGCTTGGTTGGCCAAAAAGGGCGTATGCGTTTTTTCCCAAATATATTCAGGAAAAAACGCATACGCCCTTTTTGGCCAAGTGCATCATTGTGGACGTTCTGCCTCTTTTCCTATGCTTTACATACAATTCCAGTCTACCTCCTGAAATCGGTTTCCTGCAATTCTGCACCGCTTTCAACTCCTCTTGGCAGCCTTACTTCAATATATTTTTGGACGAAAGCTGTCATTTATAACTCTGCAGGATTGTGAATGACAGTGACCCTGAGCTCCTTTCTTCAACTCCCTTTCTTGTGAGCTGGCCGCAACACCGCAGGATTGCTTCAGGCCCTAGTTTGGTTCCGGCATCGCATGCTGAGCCTTTGGTTAATTCCTCTTCCTGGTGGGAAATGAGAGTTAAATTTGCCCGTCCTGACAGCTCCAGCTAGTCTCTCATTGGTTCTCCCTCTTCCTGTTCATCTTCCGCAGAAATTGCAAACTGGGCCAAACAGGAGGTTAAAGGCACTGACTCTCCAAGTGGGGAAAGTGTTAGTAAAGCGTCTGGAATGTTGCACCCGAGTACCAGGGAACGAAAACTGAGGCACATTTGAACACGTTTCCCGATCACATGGTGGATCATACTCTGGGTTCCACATGCACGTTTTAGCTGAAGGAAGAATCCCTTAAACCTGGAGAGTTGAGACCCATGGAATGGGTACCATGCAATATGACTTCAAAGGGTCTGCATTTGCTCATCGAACCTCACCAATCCTATCACTGCTGCGCTTATGCCGCTGTACACACGCTTGATTCTCTTTCGGAGACATATATATCCATAGGTTTTAAGTTTCGTACTAGTCAGGTATATTCTTAGGCGATTAATATGGGGTGTTGATTCGACTTCGTTGAGCAAGGAGTAGCTCTTGTCTATTACATATTTGGCTTATGGAACGGTATCTGTGCTAATTTCAATCTCTGGTTTTATGCACCACCCCAACTCACCTTTCCACTTAAGCAAGCATAAGTTGGGTTTCTACTTTTGAGACCCTGTTCTGTTTTGTAATTCAGTTCTTGTGTAGCCAAGTTTACATTCCGTGTATTAGTGATACCTTATGATATTTCTATTTCTGTGTGACTTATTTCACTTAGAATCATCGTACCTGAATCCACTCATTATGCTGCTACGGGCCTGATGACATAGATTTCATTGCTGAATGATATTGCATTGTACGTAATTCCCACAACTTCTTTTTCCATTTTTTGCTTTCTGTGATATTAAACTTGTACCGTAAACGAGGTTCTTGTAAACAGAGCCGGCCCAAACTTTGGGGTGGCTGTGTCTTTTTGATTTTAATTTCCCTAAGCTATAGGACCATAAGTGGAAGTGCCCTAGGCTCTGTTGCTTTGTTTTTTAGATGTTTCAGGAAACACCATACACTTCTCCAGAGTGGCTGTTGGCAATTTACATCCCGCCCATCAGCATAACAAGGCTCCCAGTTCTCCATGGCCTGTCCTGCCTTTCTGGATTTTACACTTTTTTCAGATAGCCCTTTTGACCTGGGGGCAGTGAGACTTCATTGTAGTGCAGATTTCCTTTGCAAGCTTGCTTGGTTGGCCAAAAAGGGCGTATGCGTTTTTTCCTGAATATATTCCAGAAAAAACGCATACGCCCTTTTTGGCCAAGTGCATCATTGTGGACGTTCTGCCTCTTTTCCTATGCTTTACATGCAATTCCAGTCTACCTCCTGAAATCGGTTTCCTGCAATTCTGCCCCGCTTTCAACTCCTCTTGGCAGCCTTACTTCAATATATTTTTGGAAGATAGCTGTCATTTATAACTCTGCAGGTTTGTGAATGACAGTGCCCCTGAGCTCCTTTCTTCAACTCACATTCTTGTGAGCTGCCCGCAACACCGCAGGATTTCTTCAGACCCTAGTTTGGTTCCGGCACGGCATGCTGAGCCTTTGGATAATTCCTCTTCCTGGTGGGAAATGAGAGTTAAATTTGCCCGTCCAGACACCTCCACCTAGTCTCTCATTGGTTCTCCCTATTCCTGTTCATCTTACGCAGAAATTGCAAACTGGGCCAAACAGGAGGTTAAAGGCACCGACTCTCCAAGTGGGGAGAGTGCTAGTAAAGCGTCTGGAATGTTGCACCCGAGTACCAGGGGACGAAAACTGAGACACATTTGAACACGTTTCCCGATCACACGGTGGATCATACTCTGTGTTCCACATGCATGTTTAGCTGAAGGAAGAATCCCTTAAACCTGGAGAGTTGAGACCCATGGAATGGGTACCATGCAATATGACTTCAAAGGGTCTGCATTTGCTCATCGAACCTCACCAATCCTATCACTGCTGCGCTTATGCCGCTGTACACACGCTTGATTCTCTTTCAGAGACATATAAATCCATGGGTTTTAAGATTCTTACTAGTCAGGTGTATTCTTAGGCGTTTAATATGGGGTGTTGAGTCCACTTCGTTGAGCAAGGAGTAGCTCTTGTCTATTACATATTTGGCTTATGGAACGGTATTTGTGCCAATTTCAATCTCTGGTTTCATGCAGCACCCCAACTCACCATTCCCCTTAAGCAAGCATAAGTTGGTTTTCTACATTTGAGACCCTGTTCTGTTTTGTAATTCAGTTCCTGTGTAGCCAAGTTTACATTCCGTGTGTTAGTGATACCTTATGATGTTTCTTTATCAGTGTGACTTAGAATCATCTTACCTGAATCCACTCATTATGCTGCTACGGCCCTGGTGACATAGATTTCATTGCTGTGTGATACTGCATTGTATGTAAGTACCACAACTTCTTTATCCATTTTTCGCTTTCTGTGATATTCAACTTGTACCGTAAACGAGGTTCTTGTAAACAGAGCCGGCCCAAACTTTGGGTTGGCTGTGTCTTTTTGGTTTTAATTTCCCTAAGCTATAGGACCATATGTGGAAATGCCCTAGGCTCTGTTGCTTTGTTTTTTGGATGTTTCTGGAAACACCATACACTACTCCAGAGTGGCTGCTGGCAATTTACATGCCGCCCATCAGCATAACAAGGCTCCCAGTTCTCCATGGCCTGTCCTGCCTTTCTGGATTTTACACTTTTTTCAGATAGCCCTTTTGACCGGGGGGCAGTGATCCTTCATTGTAGTGCAGATTTCCTTTGCAAGCTTGCTTGGTTGGCCAAAAAGTGCGTATGCGTTTTTTCCTGTATATATTCAGGAAAAAACGCATACGCCCTTTTTGGCCAAGTGCATCATTGTGGACGTTCTGCCCCTTTTCCTATGCTTTACATGCAATTCCAGTCTACCTCCTGAAATCGGTTTCCTGCAATTCTGCCCCGCTTTCAAGTCCTCTTGGAAGCCTTCCTTCAATATATTTTGGACGATAGCTGTCATTTATAACTGCAGGTTTGTGAATTACAGTGCCCCTGAGCTCCTTTCTTCAACTCGCTTTCTTGTGAGCTGGCCGCAACACCGCATGATTGCTTCGGGCCCTAGTGTGGTTCCGCATGGCACGCTGAGCCTTTGGTTAATTCCTCTTCCTGGTGGGAAATGAGAGTTAAATTTGCCCGTCCAGACACCTCCACCTAGTCTCTCATTGGTTCTCCCTATTCCTGTTCATGTTCCACAGAAATTGCAAACTGGGCCAAACAGGAGGTTAAAGGCACTGACTCTCCAAGTGGGGAGAGTGTTAGTAAAGCGTCTGGAATGTTGCACCCGAGTACCAGGGGATGAAAACTGAGACACATTTGAACACGTTTCCCGATCACACGGTGGATCATACTCTGGGTTCCACATGCATGTTTTAGCTGAAGGAAGAATCCCTTAAACCTGGAGAGTTGAGACCCATGGAATGGGTACCATGCAGTATGACTTCAAAGGGTCTGCATTTGCTCACCGAACCTCACCAATCCTATCACTGCTGCGTTTATGCCGCTGTACACATGCTTGATTCTCTTTCGGAGACATATAAATCCATAGGTTTTAAGATTCTTACTAGTCAGGTAGACTCTTACTAGTCAGGTATATTCTTAGGCGTTTAATATGGGGTGTTGAGTCCACTTCGTTGAGCAAGGAGTAGCTCTTGTCTATTACATATTTGGCTTATGGAACGGTATCTGTGCTACTTTCAATCTCTGGTTTTATGCAGCACCCCAACTCACCTTTCCCCTTAAGCAAGCATAAGTTGGTTTTCTACATTTGACACCCTGTTCTGTTTTGTAATTCAGTACTTGTGTAGCCAAGTTTACATTCCGTGTAGTAGTGATATCTTATGATGTTTCTTTTTCTGTGTGACTTATTTCACTTAGAATCATCGTACCTGAATCCAGTCATTATGCTGCTACGGGCCTGATGACATAGATTTCATTGCTGAGTGATATTGCATTGTACGTAAGTACCACAACTTCTTTATCCATTTTTCGCTTTCTGTGATATTGAACTTGTACTGTAAACGAGGTTCTTGTAAACACAGCCGTCCCAAACATTGGGGTGGCTGTGTCTTTTTGATTTTAATTTCCCTAAGCTATAGGACCATAAGTGTAAGTGCCCTAGACTCTGTTGCTTTATTTTTTGGATGTTTCAGGAAACACCATACACTTCTCCAGAGTGGCTGCTGGCAATTTACATCCCGTCCATCAGCATAAGAAGGCTCCTAGTTCTCCTTGGCCTGTCCTGCCTTTCTGGATTTTACACTTTTTTCGGATGGCCCTTTTGACCGGGGGGCAGTGAGACTTCATTGTAGTGCAGATTTCCTTTGCAAGCTTGCTTGGTTGGCCAAAAAGGGCGTATGCGTTTTTTCCCAAATATATTCAGGAAAAAACGCATACGCCCTTTTTGGCCAAGTGCATCATTGTGGACGTTCTGCCTCTTTTCCTATGCTTTACATACAATTCCAGTCTACCTCCTGAAATCGGTTTCCTGCAATTCTGCACCGCTTTCAACTCCTCTTGGCAGCCTTACTTCAATATATTTTTGGACGAAAGCTGTCATTTATAACTCTGCAGGATTGTGAATGACAGTGACCCTGAGCTCCTTTCTTCAACTCCCTTTCTTGTGAGCTGGCCGCAACACCGCAGGATTGCTTCAGGCCCTAGTTTGGTTCCGGCATCGCATGCTGAGCCTTTGGTTAATTCCTCTTCCTGGTGGGAAATGAGAGTTAAATTTGCCCGTCCTGACAGCTCCAGCTAGTCTCTCATTGGTTCTCCCTCTTCCTGTTCATCTTCCGCAGAAATTGCAAACTGGGCCAAACAGGAGGTTAAAGGCACTGACTCTCCAAGTGGGGAAAGTGTTAGTAAAGCGTCTGGAATGTTGCACCCGAGTACCAGGGAACGAAAACTGAGGCACATTTGAACACGTTTCCCGATCACATGGTGGATCATACTCTGGGTTCCACATGCACGTTTTAGCTGAAGGAAGAATCCCTTAAACCTGGAGAGTTGAGACCCATGGAATGGGTACCATGCAATATGACTTCAAAGGGTCTGCATTTGCTCATCGAACCTCACCAATCCTATCACTGCTGCGCTTATGCCGCTGTACACACGCTTGATTCTCTTTCGGAGACATATATATCCATAGGTTTTAAGTTTCGTACTAGTCAGGTATATTCTTAGGCGATTAATATGGGGTGTTGATTCGACTTCGTTGAGCAAGGAGTAGCTCTTGTCTATTACATATTTGGCTTATGGAACGGTATCTGTGCTAATTTCAATCTCTGGTTTTATGCACCACCCCAACTCACCTTTCCACTTAAGCAAGCATAAGTTGGGTTTCTACTTTTGAGACCCTGTTCTGTTTTGTAATTCAGTTCTTGTGTAGCCAAGTTTACATTCCGTGTATTAGTGATACCTTATGATATTTCTATTTCTGTGTGACTTATTTCACTTAGAATCATCGTACCTGAATCCACTCATTATGCTGCTACGGGCCTGATGACATAGATTTCATTGCTGAATGATATTGCATTGTACGTAATTCCCACAACTTCTTTTTCCATTTTTTGCTTTCTGTGATATTAAACTTGTACCGTAAACGAGGTTCTTGTAAACAGAGCCGGCCCAAACTTTGGGGTGGCTGTGTCTTTTTGATTTTAATTTCCCTAAGCTATAGGACCATAAGTGGAAGTGCCCTAGGCTCTGTTGCTTTGTTTTTTAGATGTTTCAGGAAACACCATACACTTCTCCAGAGTGGCTGTTGGCAATTTACATCCCGCCCATCAGCATAACAAGGCTCCCAGTTCTCCATGGCCTGTCCTGCCTTTCTGGATTTTACACTTTTTTCAGATAGCCCTTTTGACCTGGGGGCAGTGAGACTTCATTGTAGTGCAGATTTCCTTTGCAAGCTTGCTTGGTTGGCCAAAAAGGGCGTATGCGTTTTTTCCTGAATATATTCCAGAAAAAACGCATACGCCCTTTTTGGCCAAGTGCATCATTGTGGACGTTCTGCCTCTTTTCCTATGCTTTACATGCAATTCCAGTCTACCTCCTGAAATCGGTTTCCTGCAATTCTGCCCCGCTTTCAACTCCTCTTGGCAGCCTTACTTCAATATATTTTTGGAAGATAGCTGTCATTTATAACTCTGCAGGTTTGTGAATGACAGTGCCCCTGAGCTCCTTTCTTCAACTCACATTCTTGTGAGCTGCCCGCAACACCGCAGGATTTCTTCAGACCCTAGTTTGGTTCCGGCACGGCATGCTGAGCCTTTGGATAATTCCTCTTCCTGGTGGGAAATGAGAGTTAAATTTGCCCGTCCAGACACCTCCACCTAGTCTCTCATTGGTTCTCCCTATTCCTGTTCATCTTACGCAGAAATTGCAAACTGGGCCAAACAGGAGGTTAAAGGCACTGACTCTCCAAGTGGGGAGAGTGTTAGTAAAGTGTATGGAATGTTGCACCCGAGTACCAGGGGACGAAAACTGAGACACATTTGAACACGTTTCCCGATCACACGGTGGATCATACTCTGTGTTCCACATGCATGTTTAGCTGAAGGAAGAATCCCTTAAACCTGGAGAGTTGAGACCCATGGAATGGGTACCATGCAATATGACTTCAAAGGGTCTGCATTTGCTCACCGAACCTCACCAATCCTATCACTGCTGCGTTTATGCCGCTGTACACACGATTGATTCTCTTTTGGAGACATATAAATCCATAGGTTTTAAGATTCTTACTAGTCAGGTATATTCTTAGGCGTTTATTATGGGGTGTTGAGTTCACTTCGTTGAGCAAGGAGTAATTCTTGTCTATTACTAATTTGGCTTACGGAACGGTATCTGTGCTAATTTCAATCTCTGGTTTTATGCAGCACCCCAGCTCACCTTTCCCCTTAAGCAAGCATAAGTTGGTTTTCTACATTTGACATCCTGTTCTGTTTTGTAATTCAGTTCTTGTGTAGCCAAGTTTACATTCCGTGTAGTAGTGATATCTTATGATGTTTCTTTTTCTGTGTGATTTATTTCACTTAGAATCATCGTACCTGAATCCACTCATTATGCTGCTACGGGCCTGATGACATAGATTTCATTGCTGAGTGATATTGCATTGTACGTAATTACCACAACTTCTTTATCCATTTTTCGCTTTCTGTGATATTCAAATTGTACCGTAAATGAGGTTCTTGTAAACAGAGCCGGCCCAAACTTTGGGGTGGCTGTGTCTTTTTGATTTTAATTTCCCTAAGCTATAGGACCATAAGTGGAAATGCCCTAGGCTCTGTTGCTTTGTTTTTTGGATGTTTCAGGAAACACCATACACTTCTCCAGAGTGGCTTCTGGCAATTTACATCCCGCCCATCAACATAACAAGTCTTCCAGTTCTCCAGGGCCTGTCCTGCCTTTCTGGATTTTACACTTTTTTCAGATGGCCCTTTTGACCAGGGGGCAGTGAGACTTCATTGTAGTGCAGATTTCCTTTGCAAGCTTGCTTGGTTGGCCAAAAAGGGCGTATGCGTTTTTTCCTGAATATATTCCGGAAAAAACGCATACGCCCTTTTTGGCCAAGTGCATCATTGTGGACGTTCTGCCTCTTTTCCTATGCTTTACATGCAATTCCAGTCTACCTCCTGAAATCGGTTTCCTGCAATTCTGCCCCGCTTTCAAGTCCTCTTGGCAGCCTTCCTTCAATATATTTTTGGACGAAAGCTGTCATTTATAACTCTGCAGGTTTGTGAATTACAGTGCCCCTGAGTTCCTTTCTTCAACTCGCTTTCTTGTGAGCTGGCCGCAACACCGCAAGATTGCTTCAGGCCCTAGTGTGCTTCTGGCATGGCACGCTGAGCCTTTGGTTAATTCCTCTTCCTGGTGGGAAATGAGATTTTAATTTGCCCGTCCAGACCCCTCCACCTAGTCTCTCATTGGTTCTCCCTATTCCTGTTCATCTTACGCAGAAATTGCAAACTGGGCCAAACAGGAGGTTAAAGGCACCGACTCTCCAAGTGGGGAGAGTGCTAGTAAAGCGTCTGGAATGTTGCACCCGAGTACCAGGGGACGAAAACTGAGACACATTTGAACACGTTTCCCGATCACACGGTGGATCATACTCTGTGTTCCACATGCATGTTTAGCTGAAGGAAGAATCCCTTAAACCTGGAGAGTTGAGACCCATGGAATGGGTACCATGCAATATGACTTCAAAGGGTCTGCATTTGCTCATCGAACCTCACTAATCCTATCACTGCTGCGCTTATGCCGCTGTACACACGCTTGATTCTCTTTCAGAGACATATAAATCCATAGGTTTTAAGATTCTTACTAGTCAGGTGTATTCTTAGGCGTTTAATATGGGGTGTTGAGTCCACTTCGTTGAGCAAGGAGTAGCTCTTGTCTATTACATATTTGGCTTATGGAACGGTATTTGTGCCAATTTCAATCTCTGGTTTCATGCAGCACCCCAACTCACCATTCCCCTTAAGCAAGCATAAGTTGGTTTTCTACATTTGAGACCCTGTTCTGTTTTGTAATTCAGTTCCTGTGTAGCCAAGTTTACATTCCGTGTGTTAGTGATACCTTATGATGTTTCTTTATCAGTGTGACTTAGAATCATCTTACCTGAATCCACTCATTATGCTGCTACGGCCCTGGTGACATAGATTTCATTGCTGTGTGATACTGCATTGTATGTAAGTACCACAACTTCTTTATCCATTTTTCGCTTTCTGTGATATTCAACTTGTACCGTAAACGAGGTTCTTGTAAACAGAGCCGGCCCAAACTTTGGGGTGGCTGTGTCTTTTTGGTTTTAATTTCCCTAAGCTATAGGACCATATGTGGAAATGCCCTAGGCTCTGTTGCTTTGTTTTTTGGATGTTTCTGGAAACACCATACACTACTCCAGAGTGGCTGCTGGCAATTTACATGCCGCCCATCAGCATAACAAGGCTCCCAGTTCTCCATGGCCTGTCCTGCCTTTCTGGATTTTACACTTTTTTCAGATAGCCCTTTTGACCGGGGGGCAGTGATCCTTCATTGTAGTGCAGATTTCCTTTGCAAGCTTGCTTGGTTGGCCAAAAAGGGCGTATGCGTTTTTTCCTGTATATATTCAGGAAAAAACGCATACGCCCTTTTTGGCCAAGTGCATCATTGTGGACGTTCTGCCCCTTTTCCTATGCTTTACATGCAATTCCAGTCTACCTCCTGAAATCGGTTTCCTGCAATTCTGCCCCGCTTTCAAGTCCTCTTGGAAGCCTTCCTTCAATATATTTTGGACGATAGCTGTCATTCATAACTGCAGGTTTGTGAATTACAGTGCCCCTGAGCTCCTTTCTTCAACTCGCTTTCTTGTGAGCTGGCCGCAACACCGCATGATTGCTTCGGGCCCTAGTGTGGTTCCGCATGGCACGCTGAGCCTTTGGTTAATTCCTCTTCCTGGTGGGAAATGAGAGTTAAATTTGCCCGTCCAGACACCTCCACCTAGTCTCTCATTGGTTCTCCCTATTCCTGTTCATGTTCCACAGAAATTGCAAACTGGGCCAAACAGGAGGTTAAAGGCACTGACTCTCCAAGTGGGGAGAGTGTTAGTAAAGCGTCTGGAATGTTGCACCCGAGTACCAGGGGATGAAAACTGAGACACATTTGAACACGTTTCCCGATCACACGGTGGATCATACTCTGGGTTCCACATGCATGTTTTAGCTGAAGGAAGAATCCCTTAAACCTGGAGAGTTGAGACCCATGGAATGGGTACCATGCAGTATGACTTCAAAGGGTCTGCATTTGCTCACCGAACCTCACCAATCCTATCACTGCTGCGTTTATGCCGCTGTACACATGCTTGATTCTCTTTCGGAGACATATAAATCCATAGGTTTTAAGATTCTTACTAGTCAGGTAGACTCTTACTAGTCAGGTATATTCTTAGGCGTTTAATATGTGGTGTTGAGTCCACTTCGTTGAGCAAGGAGTAGCTCTTGTCTATTACATATTTGGCTTATGGAACGGTATCTGTGCTACTTTCAATCTCTGGTTTTATGCAGCACCCCAACTCACCTTTCCCCTTAAGCAAGCATAAGTTGGTTTTCTACATTTGACACCCTGTTCTGTTTTGTAATTCAGTACTTGTGTAGCCAAGTTTACATTCCGTGTAGTAGTGATATCTTATGATGTTTCTTTTTCTGTGTGACTTATTTCACTTAGAATCATCGTACCTGAATCCAGTCATTATGCTGCTACGGGCCTGATGACATAGATTTCATTGCTGAGTGATATTGCATTGTACGTAAGTACCACAACTTCTTTATCCATTTTTCGCTTTCTGTGATATTGAACTTGTACTGTAAACGAGGTTCTTGTAAACACAGCCGTCCCAAACATTGGGGTGGCTGTGTCTTTTTGATTTTAATTTCCCTAAGCTATAGGACCATAAGTGTAAGTGCCCTAGACTCTGTTGCTTTATTTTTTGGATGTTTCAGGAAACACCATACACTTCTCCAGAGTGGCTGCTGGCAATTTACATCCCGTCCATCAGCATAAGAAGGCTCCTAGTTCTCCTTGGCCTGTCCTGCCTTTCTGGATTTTACACTTTTTTCGGATGGCCCTTTTGACCGGGGGGCAGTGAGACTTCATTGTAGTGCAGATTTCCTTTGCAAGCTTGCTTGGTTGGCCAAAAAGGGCGTATGCGTTTTTTCCCAAATATATTCAGGAAAAAACGCATACGCCCTTTTTGGCCAAGTGCATCATTGTGGACGTTCTGCCTCTTTTCCTATGCTTTACATACAATTCCAGTCTACCTCCTGAAATCGGTTTCCTGCAATTCTGCCCCGCTTTCAACTCCTCTTGGCAGCCTTACTTCAATATATTTTTGGAAGATAGCTGTCATTTATAACTCTGCAGGTTTGTGAATTACAGTGCCCCTGAGCTCCTTTCTTCAACTCGCTTTCTTATGAGCTGCCGCAACACTGCAGGATTCTTTCTGGCCCTAGTGTGGTTCCGGCATGGCACGCTGAGCCTTTGGTTAATTCCTCTTCCTGGTGGGAAATGAGAGTTAAATTTGCCCGTCCGGACACCTCCACCTAGTCTCTCATCGGTTCTCCCTATTCCTGTTCATTTTCCACAGAAATTGCAAACTGGGCCAAACAGGAGGTTAAAGGCACTGACTCTCCAAGTGGGGAGAGTGTTAGTAAAGCGTCTAGAATGTTGCACCCGAGTACCAGGGGATGAAAACTGAGAGACATTTGAACACGTTTCCCGATCACATGGTGGATCATACTCTGGGTTCCACATGCATGTTTTAGCTGAAGGAAGAATCCCTTAAACATGGAGAGTTGAGACCCATGGAATGGGTACCATGCAATATGACTTCAAAGGGTCTGCATTTGCTCACCGAACCTCACCCGTCCTATCACTGCTGTGTTTATGCCGCTGTACACACGCTTGATTCTCTTTCGGAGACATATAAATCCATAGGTTTTAAGATTCTTACTAGTCAGGTATATTCTTAGGCGTTTAATATGGGGTGTTGAGTCCACTTCGTTGAGCAAGGAGTAGCTCTTGTCTATTACATATTTGGCTTATGGAACGGTATCTGTGCTAATTTCAATCTCTGGTTTTATGAAGCACCCCAACTCACCTTTCCCCTTAAGCAAGCATAAGTTGGTTTTCTACATTTGATACCCTGTTCTGTTTTGTAATTCAGTTCTTGTGTAGCCAAGTTTACATTCCGTGTAGTAGTGATATCTTATGATGTTTCTTTTTCTGTGTGACTTATTTCACTTAGAATCATCGTACCTGAATCCACTCATTATGCTGCTACGGGCCTGATGACATAGATTTCATTGCTGAGTGATATTGCATTGTACGTAAGTACCACAACTTCTTTATCCATTTTTCGCTTTCTGTGATATTGAACTTGTACGGTAAACGAGGTTATTGTAAACAGAGCCGTCCCAAACTTTGGGGTGGCTGTGTCTTTTTGATTTTAATTTCCCTAAGCTATAGGACCATAAGTGGAAGTGCCCTAGGCTCTGTTGCTTTGTTTTTTGGATGTTTCAGGAAACACCATACACTTCTCCAGAGTGGCTGCTGGCAATTTACATCCCGCCCATCAGCATAACAAGGCTCCCAGTTCTCCATGGACTGTCCTGCCTTTCTGGATTTTACACTTTTTTCAGATGGCCCTTTTGACCGGGGGGCAGTGAGACTTCATTGTAGTGCAGATTTCCTTTGCATGCTTCCTTGGTTGGCCAAAAAGGGCGTATGCGTTTTTTCCTGAATATATTCCTGAATATATTCAGGAAAGAACGCATACGCCCTTTTTGGCCAAGTGCATCATTGTGGACGTTCTGCCTCTTTTCCTATGCTTTACATGCAATTCCAGTCTACCTCCTGAAATCGGTTTCCGGTAATTCTGCCAGGCTTTCAACTCCTCTTGGCTGCCTTACTTCAATATATTTTTGGAAGATAGCTGTCATTTATAACTCTGCGGGTTTGTGAATTACAGTGCCCCTGAGCTCCTTTCTTTAACTCGCTCTCTTGTGAGCTGGCCGCAACACCGCAGGATTGCTTCTGGCCCTAGTGTGGTTCTGGCATGGCACGCTGTGCCTTTGGTTATTTCCTCTTCCTGGTGGGAAATGAGAGTTAAATTTCCCCGTCCGGACACCTCCACCTAGTCTCTCATTGGTTCTCCCTATTCCTGTTCATTTTCCACAGAAATTGCAAACTGGGCCAAACAGGAGGTTAAAGGCACTGACTCTCCAAGTGGGGAGAGTGTTAATAAAGCGTCTGGAATGTTGCACCCGAGTACCAGGGGACGAAAACTGAGACACATTTGAACACGTTTCCCGATCACACGGTGGATCATACTCTGGGTTCCACATGCATGTTTTAGCTGAAGGAAGAATCCCTTAAACCTGGAGAGTTGAGACCCATGGAATGGGTACCATGCAATATGACTTCAAAGGGCCTGGATTTGCTCACCGAACCTCACCAATCCTATCACTGCTGCATTTATGCCACTGTACACACACTTGATTCTCTTTCGGAGACATATAAATCCATAGGTTTTAAGATTCTGACTAGTCAGGTAGATTCTTACTAGTCAGGTATATTCTTAGGGGTTTAATATGGGGTGTTGAGTCCACTTCGTTGAGCAAGGAGTAGCTCTTGTCTATTACATATTTGGCTTATGGAACGGTATCTGTGCTAATTTCAATCTCTGGTTTTATGCAGCACCCCAACTCACCCTTCCCTTAAGCAAGCATTAGTTGGTTTTCTACATTTGACACCCTGTTCTGTTTTGTAATTCAGTTCTTGTGTAACCAAGTTTACATTCCGTGTAGTAGTGATATCTTATGATGTTTCTTTTTCTGTGTGACTTATATTTCACTTAGAATCATCGTACCTGAATCCACTCATTATATTGCTACGGGCCTGATGACATAGATTTCATTGCTGAGTGATATTGCATTGTACGTAAGTACCACAACTTCTTTATCCATTTTTCGCTTTCTGTGATATTGAACTTGTACCGTAAACGAGGTTCTTGTAAACAAAGCCGTCCCAAACTTTGGGGTGGCTGTGTCTTTTTTATTTTAATTTCCCTAAGCTATAGGACCATAAGTGGAAGTGCCCTAGGCTCTGTTGCTTTGTCTTTTGGATGTTTCAGGAAACACCATACACTTCTCCAGAGTGGCTGCTGGCAATTTACATCCCGCCCATCAGCATAACAAGGCTCCCAGTTCTCCATGGCCTGTCCTGCCTTTCTGGATTTTACACTTTTTTCAGATGACCCTTTTGACCAAGGGGCACTGAGACTTCATTGTAGTGCAGATTTCCTTTGCAAGCTTGCTTGGTTGGCCAAAAAGGGCGTATGCGTTTTTTCCTGAATATATTCAGGAAAAAACACATATGCCCTTTTTGGCCAAGGGCATCATTGTGAACGTTCTGCCTCTTTTCCTATGCTTTACATGCAATTCCAGTCTACCTCCTGAAATCGGTTTCCTGCAATTCTGCCCCACGTTCAACTCCTCTTGGCAGCCTTACTTCAATATATTTTTGGAAGATAACTGTCATTTATAACTCTGCAGGTTTGTGAATTACAGTGCCCCTGAGCTCCTTTCTTCAACTCGCTTTCTTGTGAGCTGGCCGCAACACCACAGTATTGCTTCAGGCCCTAGTTTGGTTCCGGCATGGCATGTTGAGCCTTTGGTTAATTCCTCTTCCTGGTGGGAAATGAGAGTTAAATTTGCCCGTCCAGACACCTCCACCTAGTCTCTCATTGGTTCTCCCTATTCCTGTTCATTTTCCACAGAAATTGCAAACTGGGCCAAACAGGAGGTTAAAGGCACCGACTCTCCAAGTGGGGAGAGTGTTAGTAAAGTGTCTGGAATGTTGCACCCGAGTACCAGGGGACGAAAACTGAGACACATTTGAACACGTTTCCCGATCACACGGTGGATCATACTCTGGGTTCCACATGCATGTTTTAGCTGAAGGAAGAATCCCTTAAACATGGAGAGTTGAGACCCATGGAATGGGTACCATGCAATATGACTTCAAAGGGTCTGCATTTGCTCACCGAACGTCACCAGTCCTATCACTGCTGCGTTTATGCCGCTGTACACACGCTTGATTCCCTTTCAGAGACATATAAATCCATAGGTTTTAAGATTCTTACTAGTCAGGTATATTCTTAGGCGTTTAATATGGGGTGTTGAGTCCACTTCGTTGAGCAAGGAGTAGCTCTTGTCTATTACATATTTGGCTTATGGAACGGTATCTGTGCTAATTTCAATCTCTGGTTTTATGCAGCACCCCAACTCACCTTTCCCCTTAAGCAAGCATAAGTTGGTTTTCTACATTTGACACCCTGTTCTGTTTTGTAATTCAGTTCCTGTGTAGCCAAGTTTACATTCCGTGTATTAGTGATATCTTATGATGTTTCTTTTTCTGTGTGACTTATTTCACTTAGAATCATCGTACCTGAATCCAGTCATTATGCTGCTACGGGCCTGATGACATAGATTTCATTGCTGAGTGATATTGCATTGTACGTAAGTACCACAATTTCTTTATCCATTTTTCGCTTTCTGTGATATTGAACTTGTACCGTAAACGAGGTTCTTGTGAACAGAGCCGTCCCAAACTTTGGGGTGGCTGTGTCTTTTTGATTTTAATTTCCCTAATCTATAGGACCATAAGTGGAAGTGCCCTAGGCTCTGTTGCTTTGTTTTTTGGATGTTTCAGGAAACACCATACACTTCTCCAGAGTGGCTGCTGGCAATTTACATCCCGCCCATCAGCATAACAAGGCTCCCAGTTCTCCATGGCCTGTCCTGCCTTTCTGGATTTTACACTTTTTTCAGATGGCCCTTTTGACCAGGGGGCAGTGAGACTTCATTGTAGTGCAGATTTCCTTTGCAAGCTTGCTTGGTTGTCCAAAAAGTGCGTATGCGTTTTTTCCTGAATATATTCAGGAAAAAACGCATACGCCCTTTTTGGCCAAGTGCATCATTGTGGACATTCTGCCTCTTTTCCTATGCTTTACATGCAATTCCAGTCTACTTCCTGAAATCGGTTTCCTGCAATTCTGCCCCGCTTTCAACTCCTCTTGGCTGCCTTACTTCAATATATTTTTGGAAGATAGCTGTCATTTATAACTCTGCAGGTTTGTGAATTACAGTGCCCCTGAGCTCCTTTCTTCAACTCGCTTTCTTGTGAGCTGGCCGCAACACCGCAGGATTGCTTCAGGCCCTAGTTTGTTTCCAGCACGGCATGCTGAGCCTTTGGTTAATTCCTCTTCCTGGTGAGAAATGAGAGTGAAATTTGCCCGTCCAGACACCTCCACCTAGTCTCTCATTGGTTCTCCCTATTCCTGTTCATTTTCCACAGAAATTGCAAACTGGGCCAAACAGGAGGTTAAAGGCACTGACTCTCCAAGTGGGGAGAGTGTTAGTAAAGCGTCTGAAATTTTGCACCCGAGTACCAGGGGACGAAAACTGAGACACATTTTAACACGTTTTCCGATCACACGGTGGATCATACTCTGGGTTCCACATGCATGTTTTAGCTGAAGGAAGAATCCCTTAAACATGGAGAGTTGAGACCCATGGAATGGGTACCATGCAATATGACTTCAAAGGGTCTGCATTTGCTCACCGAACCTCACCAGTCCTATCACTGCTGCGTTTATGCCGCTGTACACACGCTTGATTCTCTTTCGGAGACATATAAATCCATAGGTTTTAAGATTCTTACTAGTCAGGTATATTCTTAGGCGTTTAATATGGGGTGTTGAGTCCACTTCGTTGAGCAAGGAGTAGCTCTTGTCTATTACATATTTGGCTTATGGAACGGTATCTGTGCTAATTTCAATCTCTGGTTTTATGCAGCACCCCAACTCACCTTTCCCCTTAAGCAAGCATAAGTTGGTTTTCTACATTTGACACCCTGTTCTGTTTTGTAATTCAGTTCCTGTGTAGCCAAGTTTACATTCCGTGTATTAGTGATATCTTATGATGTTTCTTTTTCTGTGTGACTTATTTCACTTAGAATCATCGTACCTGAATCCACTCATTATGCTGCTACGGGCCTGATGACATAGATTTCATTGCTGAGTGATATTGCATTGTACGTAAGTACCACAATTTCTTTATCCATTTTTCGCTTTCTGTGATATTGAACTTGTACCGTAAACGAGGTTCTTGTAAACAGAGCCGTCCCAAACTTTGGGGTGGCTGTGTCTTTTGATTTTAATTTCCCTAATCTATAGGACCATAAGTGGAAGTGCCCTAGGCTCTGTTGCTTTGTTTTTTCGATGTTTCAGGAAACACCATACACTTCTCCAGAGTGGCTGCTGGCAATTTACATCCCGCCAATCAGCATAACAAGGCTCCCAGTTCTCCATGGCCTGTCCTGCCTTTCTGGATTTTACACTTTTTTCAGATGGCCCTTTTGACCGGGGGGCAGTGAGACTTCATTGTAGTGCAGATTTCCTTTGCAAGCTTGCTTGGTTGTCCAAAAAGGGCGTACGCGTTTTTTCCTGAATATATTCAGGAAAAAACGCATACGCCCTTTTTGGCCAAGTGCATCATTGTGGACATTCTGCCTCTTTTCCTATGCTTTACATGCAATTCCAGTCTACTTCCTGAAATCGGTTTCCTGCAATTCTGCTCCCTTTTCAACTCCTCTTGGCTGCCTTACTTCAATATATTTTTGGAAGATAGCTGTCATTTATAACTCTGCAGGTTTGTGAATGACAGTGCCCCTGAGCTCCTTTCTTCAACTCGCTTTCTTCTGAGCTGGCCGCAACACCGCAGGATTGCTTCAGGCCCTAGTTTGTTTCCAGCACGGCATGCTGAGCCTTTGGTTAATTCCTCTTCCTGGTGAGAAATGAGAGTTAAATTTGCCCGTCCAGACACCTCCACCTAGTCTCTCATTGGTTCTACCTATTCCTGTTCATTTTCCACAGAAATTGCAAACTGGGCCAAACAGGAGGTTAAAGGCACTGACTCTCCAAGTGGGGAGAGTGTTAGTAAAGCGTCTGGAATGTTGCACCCGAGTACCAGGGGACGAAAACTGAGACACATTTGAACACGTTTTCCGATCACACGGTGGATCATACTCTGGGTTCCACATGCATGTTTTAGCTGAAGGAAGAATCCCTTAAACATGGAGAGTTGAGACCCATGGAATGGGTACCATGCAGTATGACTTCAAAGGGTCTGCATTTGCTCACGAAACCTCACCAATCCTATCACTGCTGCATTTATGCCGCTGTACACACGCTTGATTCTCTTACGGAGACATATAAATCCATAGGTTTTAAGATTCTTACTAGTCAGGTATATTCTTAGGCGTTTAATATGGGGTGTTGAGTCCACTTCGTTGAGCAAGGAGTAGCTCTTGTCTATTACATATTTGGCTTATGGAACGGTATCTGTGCTAATTTCAATCTCTGGTTTTATGCAGCACCCCAACTCACCTTTCCCCTTAAGCAAGCATAAGTTGGTTTTCTACATTTGACACCCTGTTCTGTTTTGTAATTCAGTTCCTGTGTAGCCAAGTTTACATTCCGTGTATTAGTGATATCTTATGATGTTTCTTTTTCTGTGTGACTTATTTCACTTAGAATCATCGTACCTGAATCCACTCATTATGCTGCTATGGGCCTGATGACATAGATTTCATTGCTGAGTGATATTGCATTGTACGTAAGTACCACAACTTCTTTATCCATTTTTCGCTTTCTGTGATATTGAACTTGTACCGTAAACAAGGTTCTTGTAAACAGAGCCGTCCCAAACTTTGGGGTGGCTGTGTCTTTTTGATTTTAATTTCCCTAATCTATAGGACCATAAGTGGAAGTGCCCTAGGCTCTGTTGCTTTGTTTTTTGGATGTTTCAGGAAACACCATACACTTCTCCAGAGTGGCTGCTGGCAATTTACATCCCGCCCATCAGCATAACAAGGCTCCCAGTTCTCCATGGCCTGTCCTGGCTTTCTGGATTTTACACTTTTTTCAGATGGCCCTTTTGACCTCGGGGGCAGTGAGACTTCATTGTAGTGCAGATTTCCTTTGCAATCTTGCTTGGTTGGCCAAAAAGGGCGTATGCGTTTTTTCCTGAATATATTCAGGAAAAAACGCATACGCCCTTTTTGGCCAAGTGCATCATTGTGGACGTTCTGCCTCTTTTCCTTTGCTTTACATGCAATTCCAGTCTACCTCCTGAAATCGGTTTCCTGCAATTCTACCCCGCTTTCAACTCCTTTTGGCTGCCTTACTTCAATATATTTTTGGAAGATAGCTGTCATTTATAACTCTGCAGGTTTGTGAATTACAGTGCCCCTGAGCTCCTTTCTTCAACTCGCTTTCTTGTGAGCTGGCCGCAACACCGCAGGATTGCTTCAGGCCCTAGTTTGGTTCCGGCACGGCATGCTGAGCCTTTGGTTAATTCCTCTTCCTGGTGGGAAATGAGAGTTAAATTTGCCCGTTCAGACACCTCCACCTAGTCTCTCATTGGTTCTCCCTATTCCTGTTCATTTTCCACAGAAATTGCAAACTGGGCCAAACAGGAGGTTAAAGGCACTGACTCTCCAAGTGGGGAGAGTGTTAGTAAAGCGTCTGGAATGTTGCACCCGAGTACCAGGGGACGAAACTGAGACACATTTGAACACGTTTCCCGATCACACGGTGGATCATACTCTGGGTTCCACATGCATGTTTTAGCTGAAGGAAGAATCCCTTAAACATGGAGAGTTGAGACCCATGGAATGGGTACCATGCAATATGACTTCAAAGGGTCTGCATTTGCTCACCGAACCTCAGCAATCCTATCACTGCTGCGTTTATGCCGCTGTACACCTGCTTGATTCTCTTTCGGAGACATATAAATCCATAGGTTTTAAGATTCTTACTAGTCAGGTAGACTCTTACTAGTCAGGTATATTCTTAGGCGTTTAATATGGGGTGTTGAGTCCACTTCGTTGAGCAAGGAGTAGCTCTTGTCTATTACATATTTGACTTATGGAACGGTATCTGTGCTACTTTCAATCTCTGGTTTTATGCAGCACCCCAACTCACCTTTCCCCTTAAGCAAGCATAAGTTGGTTTTCTACATTTGAAACCCTTTTCTGTTTTGTAATTCAGTTCTTGTGTAGCCAAGTTTACATTCCGTGTAGTAGTGATATCTTATGATGTTTCTTTTTCTGTGTGACTTATTTCACCTAGAATCATCGTACCTGAATCCACTCATTATGCTGCTACGGGCCTGATGACATAGATTTCATTGCTGAGTGATATTGCATTGTACGTAAGTACCACAACTTCTTTATCCATTTTTCGCTTTCTGTGATATTGAACTTGTACTGTAAACGAGGTTCTTGTAACCAGAGCCGTCCCAAACTTTGGGGTGGCTGTGTCTTTTTGATTTTAATTTCCCTAAGCTATAGGACCATAAGTGGAAGTGCCCTAGACTCTGTTGCTTTATTTTTTGGATGTTTCAGGAAACACCATACACTTCTCCAGAGTGGCTGCTGGCAATTTACATCCCGTCCATCAGCATAAGAAGGCTCCTAGTTCTCCTTGGCCTGTCCTGCCTTTCTGGATTTTACACTTTTTTCGGATGGCCCTTTTGACCGGGGGGCAGTGAGACTTCATTGTAGTGCAGATTTGCTTTGCAAGCTTGCTTGGTTGGCCAAAAAGGGCGTATGCGTTTTTTCCTGAATATATTCAGGAAAAAACGCATACGCCCTTTTTGGCCAAGTGCATCATTGTGGACGTTCTGCCTCTTTTCCTATGCTTTACATACAATTCCAGTCTACCTCCTGAAATCGGTTTCCTGCAATTCTGCCCCGCTTTCAACTCCTCTTGGCAGCCTTACTTCAATATATTTTTGGAAGATAGCTGTCATTTATAACTCTGCAGGTTTGTGAATTACAGTGCCCCTGAGCTCCTTTCTTCAACTTGCTTTCTTATGAGCTGCCGCAACACCGCAGGATTATTTCTGGCCCTAGTGTGGTTCAGGCATGGCACGCTGAGCCTTTGGTTAATTCCTCTTCCTGGTGGGAAATGTGAGTTAAATTTGCCCGTCCGGACACCTCCACCTAGTCTCTCATTGGTTCTCCCTATTCCTGTTCATTTTCCACAGAAATTGCAAACTGGGCCAAACAGGAGGTTAAAGGCACTGACTCTCCAAGTGGGGAGAGTGTTAGTAAAGCGTCTAGAATGTTGCACCCGAGTACCAGGGGATGAAAACTGAGAGACATTTGAACACGTTTCCCGATCACATGGTGGATCATACTCTGGGTTCCACATGCATGTTTTAGCTGAAGGAAGAATCCCTTAAACATGGAGAGTTGAGACCCATGGAATGGGTACCATGCAATATGACTTCAAAGGGTCTGCATTTGCTCACCGAACCTCACCCGTCCTATCACTGCTGTGTTTATGCCGCTGTACACACGCTTGATTCTCTTTCGGAGACATATAAATCCATAGGTTTTAAGATTCTTACTAGTCAGGTATATTCTTAGGCGTTTAATATGGGGTGTTGAGTCCACTTCGTTGAGCAAGGAGTAGCTCTTGTCTATTACATATTTGGCTTATGGAACGGTATCTGTGCTAATTTCAATCTCTGGTTTTATGAAGCACCCCAACTCACCTTTCCCCTTAAGCAAGCATAAGTTGGTTTTCTACATTTGATACCCTGTTCTGTTTTGTAATTCAGTTCTTGTGTAGCCAAGTTTACATTCCGTGTAGTAGTGATATCTTATGATGTTTCTTTTTCTGTGTGACTTATTTCACTTAGAATCATCGTACCTGAATCCACTCATTATGCTGCTACGGGCCTGATGACATAGATTTCATTGCTGAGTGATATTGCATTGTACGTAAGTACCACAACTTCTTTATCCATTTTTCGCTTTCTGTGATATTGAACTTGTACGGTAAACGAGGTTATTGTAAACAGAGCCGTCCCAAACTTTGGGGTGGCTGTGTCTTTTTTATTTTAATTTCCCTAAGCTATAGGACCATAAGTGGAAGTGCCCTAGGCTCTGTTGCTTTGTTTTTTGGATGTTTCAGGAAACACCATACACTTCTCCAGAGTGGCTGCTGGCAATTTACATCCCGCCCATCAGCATAACAAGGCTCCCAGTTCTCCATGGACTGTCCTGCATTTCTGGATTTTACACTTTTTTCAGATGGCCCTTTTGATCGGGGGGCAGTGAGACTTCATTGTAGTGCAGATTTCCTTTGCATGCTTCCTTGGTTGGCCAAAAAGGGCGTATGCGTTCTTTCCTGAATATATTCAGGAAAAAACGCATACGCCCTTTTTGGCCAAGTGCATCATTGTGGACGTTCTGCCTCTTTTCCTATGCTTTACATGCAATTCCAGTCTACCTCCTGAAATCGGTTTCCGGTAATTCTGCCAGGCTTTCAACTCCTCTTGGCTGCCTTACTTCAATATATTTTTGGAAGATAGCTGTCATTTATAACTCTGCGGGTTTGTGAATTACAGTGCCCCTGAGCTCCTTTCTTTAACTCGCTTTCTTGTGAGCTGGCCGCAACCCCGCAGGATTGCTTCTGGCCCTAGTGTGGTTCTGGCATGGCACGCTGAGCCTTTGGTTATTTCCTCTTCCTGGTGGGAAATGAGAGTTAAATTTCCCCGTCCGGACACCTCCACCTAGTCTCTCATTGGTTCTCCCTATTCCTGTTCATTTTCCACAGAAATTGCAAACTGGGCCAAACAGTAGGTTAAAGGCACTGACTCTCCAAGTGGGGAGAGTGTTAATAAAGCGTCTGGAATGTTGCACCCGAGTACCAGGGGACGAAAACTGAGACACATTTGAACACGTTTTCCGATCACACGGTGGATCATACTCTGGGTTCCACATGCATGTTTTAGCTGAAGGAAGAATCCCTTAAACCTGGAGAGTTGAGACCCATGGAATGGGTACCATGCAATATGACTTCAAAGGGCCTGGATTTGCTCACCGAACCTCACCAATCCTATCACTGCTGCATTTATGCCACTGTACACACACTTGATTCTCTTTCGGAGACATATAAATCCATAGGTTTTAAGATTCTGACTAGTCAGGTAGATTCTTACTAGTCAGGTATATTCTTAGGGGTTTAATATGGGGTGTTGAGTCCACTTCGTTGAGCAAGGAGTAGCTCTTGTCTATTACATATTTGGCTTATGGAACGGTATCTGTGCTAATTTCAATCTCTGGTTTTATGCAGCACCCCAACTCACCCTTCCCTTAAGCAAGCATTAGTTGGTTTTCTACATTTGACACCCTGTTCTGTTTTGTAATTCAGTTCTTGTGTAGCCAAGTTTACATTCCGTGTAGTAGTGATATCTTATGATGTTTCTTTTTCTGTGTGACTTATATTTCACTTAGAATCATCGTACCTGAATCCACTCATTATATTGCTACGGGCCTGATGACATAGATTTCATTGCTGAGTGATATTGCATTGTACGTAAGTACCACAACTTCTTTATCCATTTTTCGCTTTCTGTGATATTGAACTTGTACCGTTAACGAGGTTCTTGTAAACAAAGCCGTCCCAAACATTGGGGTGGCTGTGTCTGTTTTATTTTAATTTCCCTAAGCTATAGGACCATAAGTGGAAGTGCCCTAGGCTCTGTTGCTTTGTCTTTTGGATGTTTCAGGAAACACCATACACTTCTCCAGAGTGGCTGCTGGCAATTTACATCCCGCCCATCAGCATAACAAGGCTCCCAGTTCTCCATGGCCTGTCCTGCCTTTCTGGATTTTACACTTTTTTCAGATGACCCTTTTGACCAAGGGGCACTGAGACTTCATTGTAGTGCAGATTTCCTTTGCAAGCTTGCTTGGTTGGCCAAAAAGGGCGTATGCGTTTTTTCCTGAATATATTCAGGAAAAAACACATATGCCCTTTTTGGCCAACGGCATCATTGTGAACGTTCTGCCTCTTTTCCTATGCTTTACATGCAATTCCAGTCTACCTCCTGAAATCGGTTTCCTGCAATTCTGCCCCACGTTCAACTCCTCTTGGCAGCCTTACTTCAATATATTTTTGGAAGATAACTGTCATTTATAACTCTGCAGGTTTGTGAATTACAGTGCCCCTGAGCTCCTTTCTTCAACTCGCTTTCTTGTGAGCTGGCCGCAACACCACACTATTGCTTCAGGCCCTAGTTTGGTTCCGGCATGGCATGTTGAGCCTTTGGTTAATTCCTCTTCCTGGTGGGAAATGAGAGCTAAATTTGCCCGTCCAGACACCTCCACCTAGTCTCTCATTGGTTCTCCCTATTCCTGTTCATTTTCCACAGAAATTGCAAACTGGGCCAAACAGGAGGTTAAAGGCACCGACTCTCCAAGTGGGGAGAGTGTTAGTAAAGTGTCTGGAATGTTGCACCCGAGTACCAGGGGACGAAAACTGAGACACATTTGAACACGTTTCCCGATCACACGGTGGATCATACTCTGGGTTCCACATGCATGTTTTAGCTGAAGGAAGAATCCCTTAAACATGGAGAGTTGAGACCCATGGAATGGGTACCATGCAATATGATTTCAAAGGGTCTGCATTTGCTCACCGAACCTCACCAGTCCTATCACTGCTGTGTTTATGCCGCTGTACACACGCTTGATTCTCTTTCGGAGACATATAAATCCATAGGTTTTAAGATTCTTACTAGTCAGGTATATTCTTAGGCGTTTAATATGGGGTGTTGAGTCCACTTCGTTGAGCAAGGAGTAGCTCTTGTCTATTACATATTTGGCTTATGGAACGGTATCTGTGCTAATTTCAATCTCTGGTTTTATGCAGCACCCCAACTCACCTTTCCCCTTAAGCAAGCATAAGTTGGTTTTCTACATTTGACACCCTGTTCTGTTTTGTAATTCAGTTCCTGTGTAGCCAAGTTTACATTCCGTGTATTAGTGATATCTTATGATGTTTCTTTTTCTGTGTGACTTATTTCACTTAGAATCATCGTACCTGAATCCACTCATTATGCTGCTACGGGCCTGATGACATAGATTTCATTGCTGAGTGATATTGCATTGTACGTAAGTACCACAATTTCTTTATCCATTTTTCGCTTTCTGTGATATTGAACTTGTACCGTAAACGAGGTTCTTGTAAACAGAGCCGTCCCAAACTTTGGGGTGGCTGTGTCTTTTGATTTTAATTTCCCTAATCTATAGGACCATAAGTGGAAGTGCCCTAGGCTCTGTTGCTTTGTTTTTTCGATGTTTCAGGAAACACCATACACTTCTCCAGAGTGGCTGCTGGCAATTTACATCCCGCCAATCAGCATAACAAGGCTCCCAGTTCTCCATGGCCTGTCCTGCCTTTCTGGATTTTACACTTTTTTCAGATGGCCCTTTTGACCAGGGGGCAGTGAGACTTCATTGTAGTGCAGATTTCCTTTGCAAGCTTGCTTGGTTGTCCAAAAAGGGCGTATGCGTTTTTTCCTGAATATATTCAGGAAAAAACGCATACGCCCTTTTTGGCCAAGTGCATCATTGTGGACATTCTGCCTCTTTTCCTATGCTTTACATGCAATTCCAGTCTACTTCCTGAAATCGGTTTCCTGCAATTCTGCCCCCTTTTCAACTCCTCTTGGCTGCCTTACTTCAATATATTTTTGGAAGATAGCTGTCATTTATAACTCTGCAGGTTTGTGAATTACAGTGCCCCTGAGCTCCTTTCTTCAACTCGCTTTCTTGTGAGCTGGCCGCAACACCGCAGGATTGCTTCAGGCCCTAGTTTGTTTCCAGCACGGCATGCTGAGCCTTTGGTTAATTCCTCTTCCTGGTGAGAAATGAGAGTTAAATTTGCCCGTCCAGACACCTCCACCTAGTCTCTCATTGGTTCTCCCTATTCCTGTTCATTTTCCACAGAAATTGCAAACTGGGCCAAACAGGAGGTTAAAGGCACTGACTCTCCAAGTGGGGAGAGTGTTAGTAAAGCGTCTGGAATGTTGCACCCGAGTACCAGGGGACGAAAACTGAGACACATTTGAACACGTTTTCCGATCACACGGTGGATCATACTCTGGGTTCCACATGCATGTTTTAGCTGAAGGAAGAATCCCTTAAACATGGAGAGTTGAGACCCATGGAATGGGTACCATGCAGTATGACTTCAAAGGGTCTGCATTTGCTCACCAAACCTCACCAATCCTATCACTGCTGCATTTATGCCGCTGTACACACGCTTGATTCTCTTTCGGAGACATATAAATCCATAGGTTTTAAGATTCTTACTAGTCAGGTATATTCTTAGGCGTGTATATATATATTCAGGAAAAATATATATATTCAGGAAATATATTCAGGAAAAAACGCATACGCCCTTTTTGGCCAAGTGCATCATTGTGGTTTTAAGATTCTTACTAGTCAGGTAGACTCTTACTAGTCAGGTATATTCTTAGGCGTTTAATATGGGGTGTTGAGTCCACTTCGTTGAGCAAGGAGTAGCTCTTGTCTATTACATATTTGACTTATGGAACGGTATCTGTGCTACTTTCAATCTCTGGTTTTATGCAGCACCCCAACTCACCTTTCCCCTTAAGCAAGCATAACTTGGTTTTCTACATTTGAAACCCTTTTCTGTTTTGTAATTCAGTTCTTGTGTAGCCAAGTTTACATTCCGTGTAGTAGTGATATCTTATGATGTTTCTTTTTCTGTGTGACTTATTTCACTTAGAATCATCGTACCTGAATCCACTCATTATGCTGCTACGGGCCTGATGACATAGATTTCATTGCTGAGTGATATTGCATTGTACGTAAGTACCACAACTTCTTTATCCATTTTTCGCTTTCTGTGATATTGAACTTGTACTGTAAACGAGGTTCTTGTAAACAGAGCCGTCCCAAACTTTGGGGTGGCTGTGTCTTTTTGATTTTAATTTCCCTAAGCTATAGGACCATAAGTGGAAGTGCCCTAGACTCTGTTGCTTTATTTTTTGGATGTTTCAGGAAACACCATACACTTCTCCAGAGTGGCTGCTGGCAATTTACATCCCGTCCATCAGCATAAGAAGGCTCCTAGTTCTCCTTGGCCTGTCCTGCCTTTCTGGATTTTACACTTTTTTCGGATGGCCCTTTTGACCGGGGGGCAGTGAGACTTCATTGTAGTGCAGATTTCCTTTGCAAGCTTCCTTGGTTGGCCAAAAAGGGCGTATGCGTTTTTTCCTGAATATATTCAGTAAAAAACGCATACGCCCTTTTTGGCCAAGTGCATCATTGTGGACGTTCTGCCTCTTTTCCTATGCTTTACATACAATTCCAGTCTACCTCCTGAAATCGGTTTCCTGCAATTCTGCCCCGCTTTCAACTCCTCTTGGCAGCCTTACTTCAATATATTTTTGGAAGATAGCTGTCATTTATAACTCTGCAGGTTTGTGAATTACAGTGCCCCTGAGCTCCTTTCTTCAACTCGCTTTCTTATGAGCTGCCGCAACACCGCAGGATTCTTTCTGGCCCTAGTGTGGTTCAGGCATGGCACGCTGAGCCTTTGGTTAATTCCTCTTCCAGGTGGGAAATGAGAGTTAAATTTGCCCGTCCGGACACCTCCACCTAGTCTGTCATTGGTTCTCCCTATTCCTGTTCATTTTCCACAGAAATTGCAAACTGGGCCAAACAGGAGGTTAAAGGCACTGACTCTCCAAGTGGGGAGAGTGTTAGTAAAGCGTCTGGAATGTTGCACCCGAGTACCAGGGGACGAAAACTGAGACACATTTGAACACGTTTCCCGATCACATGGTGGATCATACTCTGGGTTCCACATGCATGTTTTAGCTGAAGGAAGAATCCCTTAAACATGGAGAGTTGAGACCCATGGAATGGGTACCATGCAAAATGACTTCAAAGGGTCTGCATTTGCTCACCGAACCTCACCAGTCCTATCACTGCTGCGTTTATGCCGCTGTACACACGCTTGATTGTCTTTCGGAGACATATAAATCCATAGGTTTTAAGATTCTTACTAGTCAGGTAGATTTTTACTAGTCAGGTATATTCTTAGGGGTTTAATATGGGGTGTTGAGTCCACTTCGTTGAGCAAGGAGTAGCTCTTGTCTATTACATATTTGGCTTATGGAACGGTATCTGTGCTAATTTCAATCTCTGGTTTTATGCAGCATCCCAACTCACCTTTCCCCTTAAGCAAGCATAAGTTGGTTTTCTACATTTGACACCCTGTTCTGTTTTGTAATTCAGTTCTTGTGTAGCCAAGTTTACATTCCGTGTAGTAGTGATATCTTATGATGTTTCTTTTTCTGTGTGACTTCTTTCACTTAGAATCATCGTACCTCAATCCACTCATTATGCTGCTACGGGCCTGATGACATAGATTTCATTGCTGAGTGATATTGCATTGTACGTAAGTACCACAACTTCTTTATCCATTTTTCGCTTTCTGTGATATTCAACTTGTACCGTAAACGAGGTTCTTGTAAACAGAGCCGTCCCAAACTTTGGGGTGGCTGTGTCTTTTTGATTTTAATTTCCCTAAGCTATAGGACCATAAGTGGAAGTGCCCTAGGCTCTGTTGCTTTGTTTTTTGGATGTTTCAGGAAACAACATACACTTCTTCAGAGTGGGTGTTGGCAATTTACATCCCGCCCATCAGCATAACAAGGCTCCCAGTTCTCCATGGCCTGTCCTGCCTTTCTGGATTTTACACTTTTTTCAGATAGCCCTTTTGACCAGGGGGCAGTGAGACTTCATTGTAGTGCAGATTTCCTTTGCAAGCTTGCTTGGTTGGCCAAAAAGGGCGTATGCGTTTTTTCCTGAATATATTCCGGAAAAAACGCATACGACCTTTTTGGCCAAGTGCATCATTGTGGACGTTCTGCCTCTTTTCCTATGCTTTACATGCAATTCCAGTCTACCTCATGAAATCGGTTTCCTGCAATTCTGACCCGCTTTCAAGTCCTCTTGGCAGCCTTCCTTCAATATATTTTTGGACGAAAGCTGTCATTTATAACTCTGCAGGTTTGTGAATTACAGTGCCCCTGAGCTCCTTCCTTCAACTCACTATCTTGTGAGCTGGCCGCAACACCGCAGGATTGCTTCAGGCCCTAGTGTGCTTCTGGCATGCCACGCTGCGCCTTTGGTTAATTCCTCTTCCTTGTAGGAAATGAGAGTTAAATTTGCCCGTCCAGACACCTCCACCTAGTCTCTCATTGGTTCTCCCTATTCCTGTTCATCTTACGCAGAAATTGCAAACTGGGCCAAACAGGAGGTTAAAGGCACTGACTCTCCAAGTGGGGAGAGTGTTAGTAAAGTATCTGGAATGTTGCACCCGAGTAAAAGGGGACGAAAACTGAGACACATTTGAACACGTTTCCCGATCACACAGTGGATCATACTCTGTGTTCCACATGCATGCTGAGCTGAAGGAAGAATCCCTTAAACCTGCAGAGTTGAGACCCATGGAATGGGTACCATGCAATATGACTTCAAAGGGTCTGCATTTGCTCACCGAACCTCACCAATCCTATCACTGCTGCGTTTATGCCGCTGTACACATGATTGATTCTCTTTTGGAGATATATAAATCCATAGGTTTTAAGATTCTTACTAGTCACGTATATTCTTAGGCGTTTATTATGGGGTGTTGAGTCCACTTCGTTGAGCAAGGAGTAATTCTTGTCTATTACTTATTTGGCTTACGGAATGGTATCTGTGATAATTTCAATCTCTGGTTTTATGCAGCACCCCAACTCATCTTTCCCCTTAAGCAAGCATAAGTTGGTTTTCTACATTTGAGACCCTGTTCTGTTTTGTAATTCAGTTCCTGTGTAGCCAAGTTTACATTCCGTGTAGTAGTGATATCTTATGATGTTTCTTTTTCTGTGGGACTAATTTCACTTAGAATCATCGTACCTGAATACACTCATTATGCTGCTACTGGCCTGATGACATAGATTTCATTGCTGAGTGATATTGCATTGTACGTTATTACCACAACTTCTTTATCCATTTTTCGCTTTCTGTGATATTGAACTTGTACCGTAAACGAGGTGCTTGTAAACAGAGCCGGCCCAAACTTTGGGGTGGCTGTGTCTTTTTCATTTTAATTTCCCTAAGCTATAGGACCATAAGTGGAAGTGCCCTAGGCTCTGTTGCTTTGTTTTTTGGATGTTTCAGGAAACAACATACACTTCTCCAGAGTGGCTGCTGGCAATTTACATCCCGCCCATCAGCATAACAAGGCTCCCAGTTCTCCATGGCCTGTCCTGCTTTTCTGGATTTTACACTTTTTTCAGATAGCCCTTTTGACCTGGGGGCAGTGAGACTTCATTGTAGTGCAGATTTCCTTTGCAAGCTTGCTTGGTTGGCCAAAAAGGGCGTATGCGTTTTTTCCTGAATATATTACGGAAAAAACGCATACGCGCTTTTTGGCCAAGTGCATCATTGTGGACGTTCTGCCTCTTTTCCTATGCTTTACATGCAATTCCAGTCTACCTCCTGAAATCGGTTTCCTGCAATTCTGCCCCGCTTTCAAGTCCTCTTGGCAGCCTTCCTTCAATATATTTTTGGACGAAAGCTGTCATTTATAACTCTGCAGGTTTGTGAATTACAGTGACCCTGAGCTCCTTTCTTCAACTCGCTTTCTTGTGAGCTGGCCGCAACACCGCAGGATTGCTTCAGGCCCTAGTTTGGTTCCGGCACGGCATGCTGAGCCTTTGGTTAATTCCTCTTCCTGGTGGGAAATGAGAGTTAAATTTGCCCGTCCAGACACCTCCACCTAGTCTCTCATTGGTTCTCCCTATTCCTGTTCATTTTCCACTGAAATTGCAAACTGGGCCAAACAGGAGGTTAAAGGCACTGACTCTCCAAGTGGGGAGAGTGTTAGTAAAGCGTCTGGAATGTTGCACCCGAGTAACAGGGGACGAAAACTGAGACACATTTGAACACGTTTCCCGATCACACGGTGGATCATACTCTGGGTTCCACATGCATGTTTTAGCTGAAGGAAGAATCCCTTAAACCTGGAGAGTTGAGACCCATGGAATGGGTACCATGCAATATGACTTCAAAGAGTCTCCATTTGCTCACCGAACCTCAACAATGCTATCACTGCTGCGCTTATGCCGCTGTACACACGCTTGATTCTCTTTCGGAGACATATAAATCCATAGGTTTTAAGATTCTTACTAGTCAGGTATATTCTTAGGCGTTTAATATGGGGTGTTGAGTCCACTTCGTTGAGCAAGGAGTAGCTCTTGTCTATTACATATTTGGCTTATGGAACGGTATCTGTGCCAATTTCAATCTCTGGTTTCATGAAGCACCCCAACTCACCATTCCCCTTAAGCAAGCATAAGTTGGTTTTCTACATTTGAGACCCTGTTCTGTTTTGTAATTCAGTTCCTGTGTAGCCAAGTTTACATTCCGTGTGTTAGTGATACCTTATGATGTTTCTTTTTCTGTGTGACTTATTTCACTTAGAATCATCGTACCTGAATCCACTCATTATACTGCTATGGGCCTGATGACATAGATTTTATTGCTGTGTGATACTGCATTGTACGTAAGTACCGCAACTTCTTTATCCATTTTTCGCTTTCTGTGATATTGAACTTGTACCTCAAACGAGGTTCTTGTAAACAGAGCCGTCCCAAACTTTGGGGTGGCTGTGTGTTTTTGATTTTAATTTCCCTATTCTATAGGACCATAAGTGGAAATACCCTAGGCTCTGTTGCTTTGTTTTTTGGATGTTTCTGGAAACACCATACACTACTCCAGAGTGGCTGCTGGCAATTTACATCCCGCCCATCAGCATAACAAGGCTCCTAGTTCTCCATGGCCTGTCCTGCCTTTCTGGATTTTACACTTTTTTCAGATAGCCCTTTTTAACAAGGGGCATTGAGACTTCATTGTAGTGCAGATTTCCTTTGCAAGCTTGCTTGGTTGGCCAAAAAGTGCGTATGCATTTTTTCCTGAATATATTCCGGAAAAAACGCATACGCACTTTTTGGCCAAGTGCATCATTGTGGACGTTCTGCCTCTTTTCCTATGCTTTACATGCAATTCCAGTCTACCTCCTGAAATCGGTTTCCTGCAATTCTGCCCCGCTTTCAAGTCCTCTTGGCAGCCTTCCTTCAATATATTTTTGGAAGATAGCTGTCATTTATACCTCTGCAGGTTTGTGAATTACAGTGCCCCTGAGCTCCTTTCTTCAACTCGCTTTCTTGTGAGCTGGCCGCAACACCGCAGGATTGCTTCAGGCCCTAGTGTGGTTCCGGCATGGCACGCTGAGCCTTTGGATAATTCCTCTTCCTGGTGGGAAATGAGAGTTAAATTTGCCCGTCCAGACACCTCCAGCTAGTCTCTCATTGGTTCTCCCTATTCCTGTTCATTTTCCGCAGAAATTGCAAACTGGGCCAAACAGGAGGTTAAAGGCACTGACTCTCCAAGTGGGGAGAGTGTTAGTAAAGCGTCTGGAATGTTGCACCCGAGTACCAGGGGACGAAAACTGAGGCACATTTGAACACGTTTCCCGATCACACGGTGGATCATACTCTGGGTTCCACATGCATGTTTTAGCTGAAGGAAGAATCCCTTAAACCTGGAGAGTTGAGAACCATGGAATGGGTACCATGCAATATGACTTCAAAGGGTCTGCATTTGCTCACCGAACCTCACCAATCCTATCACTGCTGCGCTGATGCCGCTGTACACACGCTTGATTCTCTTTCGGAGACATATAAATCCATAGGTTTTAAGATTCTTACTAGTCAGGTATATTCTTAGGCGTTTAATATGGTATGTTGTGTCCTCTTCGCTGAGCAAGGAGTAGCTCTTGTCTATTACATATTTGGCTTATGGAACGGTATCTGCGCTAATTTCAATCTCTGGTTTTATGCAGCACCCAAACTCACCTTTCCCCTTAAGCAAGAATAAGTTGGTTTTCTACATTAGAGACCCTGTTCTGTTTTGTAATTCAGTTCCTTTGTAGCCAAGTTTACATTTCGTGTATTAGTGATATCTTATGATGTTTCTTTTTCTGTGTGACTTATTTCACTTACAATCATCGTACCTGAATCCACTCATTATGCTGCTACTGGACTGATGACATAGATTTCATTGCTGAGTGATATTGCATTGTACGTAAGTACCACATCTTCTTTATCCATTTTTCGCTTTCTGTGATATTGAACTTGTACCGTAAACGAGGTTCTTGTAAACAGAGCCGTCCCAAACTTTGGGGTGGCTGTGTCTTTTTGATTTTAATTTTCCTAAGCTATAGGACCATAAGTGGAAGTGCCCTAGGCTCTGTTGCTTTGTTTTTTGGATGTTTCAGGAAACACCATACACTTCTCCAGAGTGGCTGTTGGCAATTTACATCCCGCCCATCAGCATAACAAGGCTCCCAGTTCTCCATACCCTGTCCTGCCTTTCTGGATTTTACACTTTTTTCAGATGGCCCTTTTGACAGGGGGGCAGTGAGACTTCATTGTAGTGCAGATTTCCTTTGCAAGCTTGCTTGGTTGGCCAAAAAGGGCGTATGCGTTTTTTCCTGAATATATTCAGGAAAAAACGCATACGCCCTTTTTGGCCAAGTGCATCATTGTGGACGTTCTGCCTCTTTTCCTATGCTTTACATGCAATTCCAGTCTACCTCCTGAAATCGGTTTCCTGCAATTCTGCCCCACTTTCAACTCCTCTTGGCAGCCTTCCTTCAATATATTTTTGGACGATAGCTGTCATTTATAACTCTGCAGGTTTGTGAATTACAGTGCCCCTGAGCTCCTTTCTTCAACTCGCTTTCTTATGAGCTGGCCGCAACACCACAGGATTGCTTCAGGCCCTAGTTTGGTTCCGGCATGGCATGTTGAGCCTTTGGTTAATTCCTCTTCCTGGTGGGAAATGAGAGTTAAATTTGCCCGTTCAGACAACTCCACCTAGTCTCTCATTGGTTCTCCCTCTTCCTGTTCATCTTCCGCAGAAATTGCAAATTGGGCCAAACAGGAGGTTAAAGGCACTGACTCTCCAAGTGGGGAGAGTGTTAGTAACGCGTCTGGAATGTTGCACCCGAGTACCAGGGAACGAAAACTGAGACACATTTGAACACGTTTTCCGATCACACGGTGGATCATACTCTGGGTTCCACATGCATGTTTTAGCTGAAGGAAGAATCCCTTAAACCTGGAGAGTTGAGAACCATGGAATGGGTACCATGCAATATGACTTCAAAGGGTCTGCATTTGCTCATCAAACCTCACCAATCCTATCACTGCTGCGCTTATGCCGCTGTACACACGCTTGATTCTCTTTCGGAGACATATAAATCCATAGGTTTTAAGATTCTTACTAGTCAGGTATATTCTTAGGCGTTGAATATGGGGTGTTGAGTCCACTTCGTTGAGCAAGGAGTAGCTCTTGTCTATTACATATTTGGCTTATAGAACAGTATCTGTGCCAATTTCAATCTCTGGTTTCATGCAGCACCCCAACTCACCCTTCCCCTTAAGCAAGCATAAGTTGGTTTTCTACATTTGAGACCCTGTTCTGTTTTGTAATTCAGTTCCTGTGTAGCCAAGTTTACATTCCGTGTGTTAGTGATACCTTATGATGTTTCTTTTTCTGTGTGACTTATTTCACTTAGAATCATCGTACCTGAATCCACTCATTATGCTGCTACGGGCCTGATGACATAGATTTCATTGCTGAGTGATATTGCATTGTACGTAATTACCACAACTTCTTTATCCATTTTTCGCTTTCTGTGATATTGAACTTGTGTCATAAACGAGGTTCTTGTAAACAGAGCCAGCCCAAACTTTGGGGTGGCTGTGTCTTTTTGATTTTAATTTCCCTAAACTATAGGACCATAAGTGGAAGTGCCCTAGGCTCTGTTGCTTTGTTTTTTGGATGTTTCAGGAAACACCATACACTTCTCCAGAGTGGCTTCTGGCAATTTACATCCCACCCATCAGCATAACAAGTCTTCCAGTTCTCCAGGGCCTGTCCTGCCTTTGTGGATTTTACACTTTTTTCAGATGGCCCTTTTGACCGGGGGGCAGTGAGACTTCATTGTAGTGCAGATTTTCTTTGCAAGCTTGCTTGGTTGGCCAAAAAGGGCGTATGCGTTTTTTCCTATTCAGGAAAAAACGCATACGCCCTTTTTGGCCAAGTGCATCATTGTGGACGTTCTGCCTCTTTTCCTATGCTTTACATGCAATTCCAGTCTACCTCCTGAAATCGGTTTCCTGCAATTCTGCCCCGCTTTCAACTCCTCTTGGCAGCCTTACTTCAATATATTTTTGGAAGATAGCTGTCATTTATAACTCTGCAGGTTTGTGAATTACAGTGCCGCTGAGCTCCTTCCTTCAACTCGCTATCTTGTGAGCTGGCCGCAACACCGCAGGATTGCTTCAGGCCCTAGTGTGCTTCTGGCATGCCACGCTGCGCCTTTGGTTAATTCCTCTTCCTTGTAGGAAATGAGAGTTAAATTTGCCCGTCCAGACACCTCCACCTAGTCTCTCATTGGTTCTCCCTATTCCTGTTCATCTTACGCAGAAATTGCAAACTGGGCCAAACAGGAGGTTAAAGGCACTGACTCTCCAAGTGGGGAGAGTGTTAGTAAAGTATCTGGAATGTTGCACCCGAGTAAAAGGGGACGAAAACTGAGACACATTTGAACACGTTTCCCGATCACACAGTGGATCATACTCTGTGTTCCACATGCATGTTTAGCTGAAGGAAGAATCCCTTAAACCTGCAGAGTTGAGACCAATGGAATGGGTACCATGCAATATGACTTCAAAGGGTCTGCATTTGCTCACCGAACCTCACCAATCCTATCACTGCTGCGTTTATGCCGCTGTACACATGATTGATTCTCTTTTGGAGATATATAAATCCATAGGTTTTAAGATTCTTACTAGTCACGTATATTCTTAGGCGTTTATTATGGGGTGTTGAGTCCACTTCGTTGAGCAAGGAGTAATTCTTGTCTATTACTTATTTGGCTTACGGAATGGTATCTGTGATAATTTCAATCTCTGGTTTTATGCAGCACCCCAACTCATCTTTCCCCTTAAGCAAGCATAAGTTGGTTTTCTACATTTGAGACCCTGTTCTGTTTTGTAATTCAGTTCCTGTGTAGCCAAGTTTACATTCCGTGTAGTAGTGATATCTTATGATGTTTCTTTTTCTGTGGGACTAATTTCACTTAGAATCATCGTACCTGAATACACTCATTATGCTGCTACTGGCCTGATGACATAGATTTCATTGCTGAGTGATATTGCATTGTACGTAATTACCACAACTTCTTTATCCATTTTTCGCTTTCTGTGATATTGAACTTGTACCGTAAACGAGGTGCTTGTAAACAGAGCCGGCCCAAACTTTGGGGTGGCTGTGTCTTTTTCATTTTAATTTCCCTAAGCTATAGGACCATAAGTGGAAGTGCCCTAGGCTCTGTTGCTTTGTTTTTTGGATGTTTCAGGAAACAACATACACTTCTCCAGAGTGGCTGCTGGCAATTTACATCCCGCCCATCAGCATAACAAGGCTCCCAGTTCTCCATGGCCTGTCCTGCCTTTCTGGATTTTACACTTTTTTCAGATAGCCCTTTTGACCTGGGGGCAGTGAGACTTCATTGTAGTGCAGATTTCCTTTGCAAGCTTGCTTGGTTGGCCAAAAAGGGCGTATGCGTTTTTTCCTGAATATATTACGGAAAAAACGCATACGCGCTTTTTGGCCAAGTGCATCATTGTGGACGTTCTGCCTCTTTTCCTATGCTTTACATGCAATTCCAGTCTACCTCCTGAAATCGGTTTCCTGCAATTCTGCCCCGCTTTCAAGTCCTCTTGGCAGCCTACCTTCAATATATTTTTGGACGAAAGCTGTCATTTATAACTCTGCAGGTTTGTGAATTACAGTGACCCTGAGCTCCTTTCTTCAACTCGCTTTCTTGTGAGCTGGCCGCAATACCGCAGGATTGCTTCAGGCCCTAGTTTGGTTCCGGCACGGCATGCTGAGCCTTTGGTTAATTCCTCTTCCTGGTGGGAAATGAGAGTTAAATTTGCCCGTCCAGACACCTCCACCTAGTCTCTCATTGGTTCTCCCTATTCCTGTTCATTTTCCACTGAAATTGCAAACTGGGCCAAACAGGAGGTTAAAGGCACTGACTCTCCAAGTGGGGAGAGTGTTAGTAAAGCGTCTGGAATGTTGCACCCGAGTAACAGGGGACGAAAACTGAGACACATTTGAACACGTTTCCCGATCACACGGTGGATCATACTCTGGGTTCCACATGCATGTTTTAGCTGAAGGAAGAATCCCTTAAACCTGGAGAGTTGAGACCCATGGAATGGGTACCATGCAATATGACTTCAAAGAGTCTCCATTTGCTCACCGAACCTCAACAATGCTATCACTGCTGCGCTTATGCCGCTGTACACACGCTTGATTCTCTTTCGGAGACATATAAATCCATAGGTTTTAAGATTCTTACTAGTCAGGTATATTCTTAGGCGTTTAATATGGGGTGTTGAGTCCACTTCGTTGAGCAAGGAGTAGCTCTTGTCTATTACATATTTGGCTTATGGAACGGTATCTGTGCCAATTTCAATCTCTGGTTTCATGCAGCACCCCAACTCACCATTCCCCTTAAGCAAGCATAAGTTGGTTTTCTACATTTGAGACCCTGTTCTGTTTTGTAATTCAGTTCCTGTGTAGCCAAGTTTACATTCCGTGTGTTAGTGATACCTTATGATGTTTCTTTTTCTGTGTGACTTATTTCACTTAGAATCATCGTACCTGAATCCACTCATTATACTGCTATGGGCCTGATGACATAGATTTTATTGCTGTGTGATACTGCATTGTACGTAAGTACCGCAACTTCTTTATCCATTTTTCGCTTTCTGTGATATTGAACTTGTACCGCAAACGAGGTTCTTGTAAACAGAGCCGTCCCAAACTTTGGGGTGGCTGTGTGTTTTTGATTTTAATTTCCCTATTCTATAGGACCATAAGTGGAAATACCCTAGGCTCTGTTGCTTTGTTTTTTGGATGTTTCTGGAAACACCATACACTACTCCAGAGTGGCTGCTGGCAATTTACATCCCGCCCATCAGCATAACAAGGCTCCTAGTTCTCCATGGCCTGTCCTGCCTTTCTGGATTTTACACTTTTTTCAGATAGCCCTTTTTAACAAGGGGCATTGAGACTTCATTGTAGTGCAGATTTCCTTTGCAAGCTTGCTTGGTTGGCCAAAAAGTGCGTATGCATTTTTTCCTGAATATATTCCGGAAAAAACGCATACGCACTTTTTGGCCAAGTGCATCATTGTGGACGTTCTGCCTCTTTTCCTATGCTTTACATGCAATTCCAGTCTACCTCCTGAAATCGGTTTCCTGCAATTCTGCCCCGCTTTCAAGTCCTCTTGGCAGCCTTCCTTCAATATATTT
The DNA here is from genome assembly GCF_964270905.1 of Leucopleurus acutus. Taxonomy (NCBI): domain Eukaryota; kingdom Metazoa; phylum Chordata; class Mammalia; order Artiodactyla; family Delphinidae; genus Leucopleurus; species Leucopleurus acutus. The sequence continues at coordinate 393,033 of NW_028139161.1, forward strand.
TTGGAAGATAGCTGTCATTTATACCTCTGCAGGTTTGTGAATTACAGTGCCCCTGAGCTCCTTTCTTCAACTCGCTTTCTTGTGAGCTGGCCGCAACACCGCAGGATTGCTTCAGGCCCTAGTGTGGTTCCGGCATGGCACGCTGAGCCTTTGGATAATTCCTCTTCCTGGTGGGAAATGAGAGTTAAATTTGCCCGTCCAGACACCTCCAGCTAGTCTCTCATTGGTTCTCCCTATTCCTGTTCATTTTCCGCAGAAATTGCAAACTGGGCCAAACAGGAGGTTAAAGGCACTGACTCTCCAAGTGGGGAGAGTGTTAGTAAAGCGTCTGGAATGTTGCACCCGAGTACCAGGGGACGAAAACTGAGGCACATTTGAACACGTTTCCCGATCACACGGTGGATCATACTCTGGGTTCCACATGCATGTTTTAGCTGAAGGAAGAATCCCTTAAACCTGGAGAGTTGAGAACCATGGAATGGGTACCATGCAATATGACTTCAAAGGGTCTGCATTTGCTCACCGAACCTCACCAATCCTATCACTGCTGCGCTGATGCCGCTGTACACACGCTTGATTCTCTTTCGGAGACATATAAATCCATAGGTTTTAAGATTCTTACTAGTCAGGTATATTCTTAGGCGTTTAATATGGTATGTTGTGTCCTCTTCGCTGAGCAAGGAGTAGCTCTTGTCTATTACATATTTGGCTTATGGAACGGTATCTGCGCTAATTTCAATCTCTGGTTTTATGCAGCACCCAAACTCACCTTTCCCCTTAAGCAAGAATAAGTTGGTTTTCTACATTAGAGACCCTGTTCTGTTTTGTAATTCAGTTCCTTTGTAGCCAAGTTTACATTTCGTGTATTAGTGATATCTTATGATGTTTCTTTTTCTGTGTGACTTATTTCACTTACAATCATCGTACCTGAATCCACTCATTATGCTGCTACTGGACTGATGACATAGATTTCATTGCTGAGTGATATTGCATTGTACGTAAGTACCACATCTTCTTTATCCATTTTTCGCTTTCTGTGATATTGAACTTGTACCGTAAACGAGGTTCTTGTAAACAGAGCCGTCCCAAACTTTGGGGTGGCTGTGTCTTTTTGATTTTAATTTTCCTAAGCTATAGGACCATAAGTGGAAGTGCCCTAGGCTCTGTTGCTTTGTTTTTTGGATGTTTCAGGAAACACCATACACTTCTCCAGAGTGGCTGTTGGCAATTTACATCCCGCCCATCAGCATAACAAGGCTCCCAGTTCTCCATACCCTGTCCTGCCTTTCTGGATTTTACACTTTTTTCAGATGGCCCTTTTGACAGGGGGGCAGTGAGACTTCATTGTAGTGCAGATTTCCTTTGCAAGCTTGCTTGGTTGGCCAAAAAGGGCGTATGCGTTTTTTCCTGAATATATTCAGGAAAAAACGCATACGCCCTTTTTGGCCAAGTGCATCATTGTGGACGTTCTGCCTCTTTTCCTATGCTTTACATGCAATTCCAGTCTACCTCCTGAAATCGGTTTCCTGCAATTCTGCCCCACTTTCAACTCCTCTTGGCAGCCTTCCTTCAATATATTTTTGGACGATAGCTGTCATTTATAACTCTGCAGGTTTGTGAATTACAGTGCCCCTGAGCTCCTTTCTTCAACTCGCTTTCTTATGAGCTGGCCGCAACACCACAGGATTGCTTCAGGCCCTAGTTTGGTTCCGGCATGGCATGTTGAGCCTTTGGTTAATTCCTCTTCCTGGTGGGAAATGAGAGTTAAATTTGCCCGTTCAGACAACTCCACCTAGTCTCTCATTGGTTCTCCCTCTTCCTGTTCATCTTCCGCAGAAATTGCAAATTGGGCCAAACAGGAGGTTAAAGGCACTGACTCTCCAAGTGGGGAGAGTGTTAGTAACGCGTCTGGAATGTTGCACCCGAGTACCAGGGAACGAAAACTGAGACACATTTGAACACGTTTTCCGATCACACGGTGGATCATACTCTGGGTTCCACATGCATGTTTTAGCTGAAGGAAGAATCCCTTAAACCTGGAGAGTTGAGACCCATGGAATGGGTACCATGCAATATGACTTCAAAGGGTCTGCATTTGCTCATCAAACCTCACCAATCCTATCACTGCTGCGCTTATGCCGCTGTACACACGCTTGATTCTCTTTCGGAGACATATAAATCCATAGGTTTTAAGATTCTTACTAGTCAGGTATATTCTTAGGCGTTGAATATGGGGTGTTGAGTCCACTTCGTTGAGCAAGGAGTAGCTCTTGTCTATTACATATTTGGCTTATAGAACAGTATCTGTGCCAATTTCAATCTCTGGTTTCATGCAGCACCCCAACTCACCCTTCCCCTTAAGCAAGCATAAGTTGGTTTTCTACATTTGAGACCCTGTTCTGTTTTGTAATTCAGTTCCTGTGTAGCCAAGTTTACATTCCGTGTGTTAGTGATACCTTATGATGTTTCTTTTTCTGTGTGACTTATTTCACTTAGAATCATCGTACCTGAATCCACTCATTATGCTGCTACGGGCCTGATGACATAGATTTCATTGCTGAGTGATATTGCATTGTACGTAATTACCACAACTTCTTTATCCATTTTTCGCTTTCTGTGATATTGAACTTGTGTCATAAACGAGGTTCTTGTAAACAGAGCCAGCCCAAACTTTGGGGTGGCTGTGTCTTTTTGATTTTAATTTCCCTAAACTATAGGACCATAAGTGGAAGTGCCCTAGGCTCTGTTGCTTTGTTTTTTGGATGTTTCAGGAAACACCATACACTTCTCCAGAGTGGCTTCTGGCAATTTACATCCCACCCATCAGCATAACAAGTCTTCCAGTTCTCCAGGGCCTGTCCTGCCTTTGTGGATTTTACACTTTTTTCAGATGGCCCTTTTGACCGGGGGGCAGTGAGACTTCATTGTAGTGCAGATTTTCTTTGCAAGCTTGCTTGGTTGGCCAAAAAGGGCGTATGCGTTTTTTCCTATTCAGGAAAAAACGCATACGCCCTTTTTGGCCAAGTGCATCATTGTGGACGTTCTGCCTCTTTTCCTATGCTTTACATGCAATTCCAGTCTACCTCCTGAAATCGGTTTCCTGCAATTCTGCCCCGCTTTCAACTCCTCTTGGCAGCCTTACTTCAATATATTTTTGGAAGATAGCTGTCATTTATAACTCTGCAGGTTTGTGAATTACAGTGCCGCTGAGCTCCTTCCTTCAACTCGCTATCTTGTGAGCTGGCCGCAACACCGCAGGATTGCTTCAGGCCCTAGTGTGCTTCTGGCATGCCACGCTGCGCCTTTGGTTAATTCCTCTTCCTTGTAGGAAATGAGAGTTAAATTTGCCCGTCCAGACACCTCCACCTAGTCTCTCATTGGTTCTCCCTATTCCTGTTCATCTTACGCAGAAATTGCAAACTGGGCCAAACAGGAGGTTAAAGGCACTGACTCTCCAAGTGGGGAGAGTGTTAGTAAAGTATCTGGAATGTTGCACCCGAGTAAAAGGGGACGAAAACTGAGACACATTTGAACACGTTTCCCGATCACACAGTGGATCATACTCTGTGTTCCACATGCATGTTTAGCTGAAGGAAGAATCCCTTAAACCTGCAGAGTTGAGACCAATGGAATGGGTACCATGCAATATGACTTCAAAGGGTCTGCATTTGCTCACCGAACCTCACCAATCCTATCACTGCTGCGTTTATGCCGCTGTACACATGATTGATTCTCTTTTGGAGATATATAAATCCATAGGTTTTAAGATTCTTACTAGTCACGTATATTCTTAGGCGTTTATTATGGGGTGTTGAGTCCACTTCGTTGAGCAAGGAGTAATTCTTGTCTATTACTTATTTGGCTTACGGAATGGTATCTGTGATAATTTCAATCTCTGGTTTTATGCAGCACCCCAACTCATCTTTCCCCTTAAGCAAGCATAAGTTGGTTTTCTACATTTGAGACCCTGTTCTGTTTTGTAATTCAGTTCCTGTGTAGCCAAGTTTACATTCCGTGTAGTAGTGATATCTTATGATGTTTCTTTTTCTGTGGGACTAATTTCACTTAGAATCATCGTACCTGAATACACTCATTATGCTGCTACTGGCCTGATGACATAGATTTCATTGCTGAGTGATATTGCATTGTACGTAATTACCACAACTTCTTTATCCATTTTTCGCTTTCTGTGATATTGAACTTGTACCGTAAACGAGGTGCTTGTAAACAGAGCCGGCCCAAACTTTGGGGTGGCTGTGTCTTTTTCATTTTAATTTCCCTAAGCTATAGGACCATAAGTGGAAGTGCCCTAGGCTCTGTTGCTTTGTTTTTTGGATGTTTCAGGAAACAACATACACTTCTCCAGAGTGGCTGCTGGCAATTTACATCCCGCCCATCAGCATAACAAGGCTCCCAGTTCTCCATGGCCTGTCCTGCCTTTCTGGATTTTACACTTTTTTCAGATAGCCCTTTTGACCTGGGGGCAGTGAGACTTCATTGTAGTGCAGATTTCCTTTGCAAGCTTGCTTGGTTGGCCAAAAAGGGCGTATGCGTTTTTTCCTGAATATATTACGGAAAAAACGCATACGCGCTTTTTGGCCAAGTGCATCATTGTGGACGTTCTGCCTCTTTTCCTATGCTTTACATGCAATTCCAGTCTACCTCCTGAAATCGGTTTCCTGCAATTCTGCCCCGCTTTCAAGTCCTCTTGGCAGCCTACCTTCAATATATTTTTGGACGAAAGCTGTCATTTATAACTCTGCAGGTTTGTGAATTACAGTGACCCTGAGCTCCTTTCTTCAACTCGCTTTCTTGTGAGCTGGCCGCAATACCGCAGGATTGCTTCAGGCCCTAGTTTGGTTCCGGCACGGCATGCTGAGCCTTTGGTTAATTCCTCTTCCTGGTGGGAAATGAGAGTTAAATTTGCCCGTCCAGACACCTCCACCTAGTCTCTCATTGGTTCTCCCTATTCCTGTTCATTTTCCACTGAAATTGCAAACTGGGCCAAACAGGAGGTTAAAGGCACTGACTCTCCAAGTGGGGAGAGTGTTAGTAAAGCGTCTGGAATGTTGCACCCGAGTAACAGGGGACGAAAACTGAGACACATTTGAACACGTTTCCCGATCACACGGTGGATCATACTCTGGGTTCCACATGCATGTTTTAGCTGAAGGAAGAATCCCTTAAACCTGGAGAGTTGAGACCCATGGAATGGGTACCATGCAATATGACTTCAAAGAGTCTCCATTTGCTCACCGAACCTCAACAATGCTATCACTGCTGCGCTTATGCCGCTGTACACACGCTTGATTCTCTTTCGGAGACATATAAATCCATAGGTTTTAAGATTCTTACTAGTCAGGTATATTCTTAGGCGTTTAATATGGGGTGTTGAGTCCACTTCGTTGAGCAAGGAGTAGCTCTTGTCTATTACATATTTGGCTTATGGAACGGTATCTGTGCCAATTTCAATCTCTGGTTTCATGCAGCACCCCAACTCACCATTCCCCTTAAGCAAGCATAAGTTGGTTTTCTACATTTGAGACCCTGTTCTGTTTTGTAATTCAGTTCCTGTGTAGCCAAGTTTACATTCCGTGTGTTAGTGATACCTTATGATGTTTCTTTTTCTGTGTGACTTATTTCACTTAGAATCATCGTACCTGAATCCACTCATTATACTGCTATGGGCCTGATGACATAGATTTTATTGCTGTGTGATACTGCATTGTACGTAAGTACCGCAACTTCTTTATCCATTTTTCGCTTTCTGTGATATTGAACTTGTACCGCAAACGAGGTTCTTGTAAACAGAGCCGTCCCAAACTTTGGGGTGGCTGTGTGTTTTTGATTTTAATTTCCCTATTCTATAGGACCATAAGTGGAAATACCCTAGGCTCTGTTGCTTTGTTTTTTGGATGTTTCTGGAAACACCATACACTACTCCAGAGTGGCTGCTGGCAATTTACATCCCGCCCATCAGCATAACAAGGCTCCTAGTTCTCCATGGCCTGTCCTGCCTTTCTGGATTTTACACTTTTTTCAGATAGCCCTTTTTAACAAGGGGCATTGAGACTTCATTGTAGTGCAGATTTCCTTTGCAAGCTTGCTTGGTTGGCCAAAAAGTGCGTATGCATTTTTTCCTGAATATATTCCGGAAAAAACGCATACGCACTTTTTGGCCAAGTGCATCATTGTGGACGTTCTGCCTCTTTTCCTATGCTTTACATGCAATTCCAGTCTACCTCCTGAAATCGGTTTCCTGCAATTCTGCCCCGCTTTCAAGTCCTCTTGGCAGCCTTCCTTCAATATATTTTTGGAAGATAGCTGTCATTTATACCTCTGCAGGTTTGTGAATTACAGTGCCCCTGAGCTCCTTTCTTCAACTCGCTTTCTTGTGAGCTGGCCGCAACACCGCAGGATTGCTTCAGGCCCTAGTGTGGTTCCGGCATGGCACGCTGAGCCTTTGGATAATTCCTCTTCCTGGTGGGAAATGAGAGTTAAATTTGCCCGTCCAGACACCTCCAGCTAGTCTCTCATTGGTTCTCCCTATTCCTGTTCATTTTCCGCAGAAATTGCAAACTGGGCCAAACAGGAGGTTAAAGGCACTGACTCTCCAAGTGGGGAGAGTGTTAGTAAAGCGTCTGGAATGTTGCACCCGAGTACCAGGGGACGAAAACTGAGGCACATTTGAACACGTTTCCCGATCACACGGTGGATCATACTCTGGGTTCCACATGCATGTTTTAGCTGAAGGAAGAATCCCTTAAACCTGGAGAGTTGAGAACCATGGAATGGGTACCATGCAATATGACTTCAAAGGGTCTGCATTTGCTCACCGAACCTCACCAATCCTATCACTGCTGCGCTGATGCCGCTGTACACACGCTTGATTCTCTTTCGGAGACATATAAATCCATAGGTTTTAAGATTCTTACTAGTCAGGTATATTCTTAGGCGTTTAATATGGTATGTTGTGTCCTCTTCGCTGAGCAAGGAGTAGCTCTTGTCTATTACATATTTGGCTTATGGAACGGTATCTGCGCTAATTTCAATCTCTGGTTTTATGCAGCACCCAAACTCACCTTTCCCCTTAAGCAAGAATAAGTTGGTTTTCTACATTAGAGACCCTGTTCTGTTTTGTAATTCAGTTCCTTTGTAGCCAAGTTTACATTTCGTGTATTAGTGATATCTTATGATGTTTCTTTTTCTGTGTGACTTATTTCACTTACAATCATCGTACCTGAATCCACTCATTATGCTGCTACTGGACTGATGACATAGATTTCATTGCTGAGTGATATTGCATTGTACGTAAGTACCACATCTTCTTTATCCATTTTTCGCTTTCTGTGATATTGAACTTGTACCGTAAACGAGGTTCTTGTAAACAGAGCCGTCCCAAACTTTGGGGTGGCTGTGTCTTTTTGATTTTAATTTTCCTAAGCTATAGGACCATAAGTGGAAGTGCCCTAGGCTCTGTTGCTTTGTTTTTTGGATGTTTCAGGAAACACCATACACTTCTCCAGAGTGGCTGTTGGCAATTTACATCCCGCCCATCAGCATAACAAGGCTCCCAGTTCTCCATACCCTGTCCTGCCTTTCTGGATTTTACACTTTTTTCAGATGGCCCTTTTGACAGGGGGGCAGTGAGACTTCATTGTAGTGCAGATTTCCTTTGCAAGCTTGCTTGGTTGGCCAAAAAGGGCGTATGCGTTTTTTCCTGAATATATTCAGGAAAAAACGCATACGCCCTTTTTGGCCAAGTGCATCATTGTGGACGTTCTGCCTCTTTTCCTATGCTTTACATGCAATTCCAGTCTACCTCCTGAAATCGGTTTCCTGCAATTCTGCCCCACTTTCAACTCCTCTTGGCAGCCTTCCTTCAATATATTTTTGGACGATAGCTGTCATTTATAACTCTGCAGGTTTGTGAATTACAGTGCCCCTGAGCTCCTTTCTTCAACTCGCTTTCTTATGAGCTGGCCGCAACACCACAGGATTGCTTCAGGCCCTAGTTTGGTTCCGGCATGGCATGTTGAGCCTTTGGTTAATTCCTCTTCCTGGTGGGAAATGAGAGTTAAATTTGCCCGTTCAGACAACTCCACCTAGTCTCTCATTGGTTCTCCCTCTTCCTGTTCATCTTCCGCAGAAATTGCAAATTGGGCCAAACAGGAGGTTAAAGGCACTGACTCTCCAAGTGGGGAGAGTGTTAGTAACGCGTCTGGAATGTTGCACCCGAGTACCAGGGAACGAAAACTGAGACACATTTGAACACGTTTTCCGATCACACGGTGGATCATACTCTGGGTTCCACATGCATGTTTTAGCTGAAGGAAGAATCCCTTAAACCTGGAGAGTTGAGACCCATGGAATGGGTACCATGCAATATGACTTCAAAGGGTCTGCATTTGCTCATCAAACCTCACCAATCCTATCACTGCTGCGCTTATGCCGCTGTACACACGCTTGATTCTCTTTCGGAGACATATAAATCCATAGGTTTTAAGATTCTTACTAGTCAGGTATATTCTTAGGCGTTGAATATGGGGTGTTGAGTCCACTTCGTTGAGCAAGGAGTAGCTCTTGTCTATTACATATTTGGCTTATAGAACAGTATCTGTGCCAATTTCAATCTCTGGTTTCATGCAGCACCCCAACTCACCCTTCCCCTTAAGCAAGCATAAGTTGGTTTTCTACATTTGAGACCCTGTTCTGTTTTGTAATTCAGTTCCTGTGTAGCCAAGTTTACATTCCGTGTGTTAGTGATACCTTATGATGTTTCTTTTTCTGTGTGACTTATTTCACTTAGAATCATCGTACCTGAATCCACTCATTATGCTGCTACGGGCCTGATGACATAGATTTCATTGCTGAGTGATATTGCATTGTACGTAATTACCACAACTTCTTTATCCATTTTTCGCTTTCTGTGATATTGAACTTGTGTCATAAACGAGGTTCTTGTAAACAGAGCCAGCCCAAACTTTGGGGTGGCTGTGTCTTTTTGATTTTAATTTCCCTAAACTATAGGACCATAAGTGGAAGTGCCCTAGGCTCTGTTGCTTTGTTTTTTGGATGTTTCAGGAAACACCATACACTTCTCCAGAGTGGCTTCTGGCAATTTACATCCCACCCATCAGCATAACAAGTCTTCCAGTTCTCCAGGGCCTGTCCTGCCTTTGTGGATTTTACACTTTTTTCAGATGGCCCTTTTGACCGGGCGGCAGTGAGACTTCATTGTAGTGCAGATTTTCTTTGCAAGCTTGCTTGGTTGGCCAAAAAGGGCGTATGCGTTTTTTCCTGAATATTTTCCTGAATATTTTCCTGAATATTCAGGAAAAAACGCATACGCCCTTTTTGGCCAAGTGCATCATTGTGGACGTTCTGCCTCTTTTCCTATGCTTTACATGCAATTCCCATCTACCTCCTGAAATCGGTTTCCTGCAATTCTGCCCCGCTTTCAACTCCTCTTGGCAGCCTTACTTCAATATATTTTTGGAAGATAGCTGTCATTTATAACTCTGCAGGTTTGTGAATTACAGTGCCGCTGAGCTCCTTCCTTCAACTCGCTATCTTGTGAGCTGGCCGAAACACCGCAGGATTGCTTCAGGCCCTAGTGTGCTTCTGGCATGCCACGCTGCGCCATTGGTTAATTCCTCTTCCTTGTAGGAAATGAGAGTTAAATTTGCCCGTCCAGACACCTCCACCTAGTCTCTCATTGGTTCTCCCTATTCCTGTTCATCTTACGCAGAAATTGCAAACTGGGCCAAACAGGAGGTTAAACGCACTGACTCTCCAAGTGGGGAGAGTGTTAGTAAAGTATCTGGAATGTTGCACCCGAGTAAAAGGGGACGAAAACTGAGACACATTTGAACACGTTTCCCGATCACACAGTGGATCATACTCTGTGTTCCACATGCATGTTTAGCTGAAGGAAGAATCCCTTAAACCTGCAGAGTTGAGACCCATGGAATGGGTACCATGCAATATGACTTCAAAGGGTCTGCATTTGCTCACCGAACCTCACCAATCCTATCACTGCTGCGTTTATGCCGCTGTACACATGATTGATTCTCTTTTGGAGATATATAAATCCATAGGTTTTAAGATTCTTACTAGTCACGTATATTCTTAGGCGTTTATTATGGGGTGTTGAGTCCACTTCGTTGAGCAAGGAGTAATTCTTGTCTATTACTTATTTGGCTTACGGAATGGTATCTGTGATAATTTCAATCTCTGGTTTTATGCAGCACCCCAACTCATCTTTCCCCTTAAGCAAGCATAAGTTGGTTTTCTACATTTGAGACCCTGTTCTGTTTTGTAATTCAGTTCCTGTGTAGCCAAGTTTACATTCCGTGTAGTAGTGATATCTTATGATGTTTCTTTTTCTGTGGGACTAATTTCACTTAGAATCATCGTACCTGAATACACTCATTATGCTGCTACTGGCCTGATGACATAGATTTCATTGCTGAGTGATATTGCATTGTACGTAATTACCACAACTTCTTTATCCATTTTTCGCTTTCTGTGATATTGAACTTGTACCGTAAACGAGGTGCTTGTAAACAGAGCCGGCCCAAACTTTGGGGTGGCTGTGTCTTTTTCATTTTAATTTCCCTAAGCTATAGGACCATAAGTGGAAGTGCCCTAGGCTCTGTTGCTTTGTTTTTTGGATGTTTCAGGAAACAACATACACTTCTCCAGAGTGGCTGCTGGCAATTTACATCCCGCCCATCAGCATAACAAGGCTCCCAGTTCTCCATGGCCTGTCCTGCCTTTCTGGATTTTACACTTTTTTCAGATAGCCCTTTTGACCTGGGGGCAGTGAGACTTCATTGTAGTGCAGATTTCCTTTGCAAGCTTGCTTGGTTGGCCAAAAAGGGCGTATGCGTTTTTTCCTGAATATATTACGGAAAAAACGCATACGCGCTTTTTGGCCAAGTGCATCATTGTGGACGTTCTGCCTCTTTTCCTATGCTTTACATGCAATTCCAGTCTACCTCCTGAAATCGGTTTCCTGCAATTCTGCCCCGCTTTCAAGTCCTCTTGGCAGCCTTCCTTCAATATATTTTTGGACGAAAGCTGTCATTTATAACTCTGCAGGTTTGTGAATTACAGTGACCCTGAGCTCCTTTCTTCAACTCGCTTTCTTGTGAGCTGGCCGCAACACCGCAGGATTGCTTCAGGCCCTAGTTTGGTTCCGGCACGGCATGCTGAGCCTTTGGTTAATTCCTCTTCCTGGTGGGAAATGAGAGTTAAATTTGCCCGTCCAGACACCTCCACCTAGTCTCTCATTGGTTCTCCCTATTCCTGTTCATTTTCCACTGAAATTGCAAACTGGGCCAAACAGGAGGTTAAAGGCACTGACTCTCCAAGTGGGGAGAGTGTTAGTAAAGCGTCTGGAATGTTGCACCCGAGTAACAGGGGACGAAAACTGAGACACATTTGAACACGTTTCCCGATCACACGGTGGATCATACTCTGGGTTCCACATGCATGTTTTAGCTGAAGGAAGAATCCCTTAAACCTGGAGAGTTGAGACCCATGGAATGGGTACCATGCAATATGACTTCAAAGAGTCTCCATTTGCTCACCGAACCTCAACAATGCTATCACTGCTGCGCTTATGCCGCTGTACACACGCTTGATTCTCTTTCGGAGACATATAAATCCATAGGTTTTAAGATTCTTACTAGTCAGGTATATTCTTAGGCGTTTAATATGGGGTGTTGAGTCCACTTCGTTGAGCAAGGAGTAGCTCTTGTCTATTACATATTTGGCTTATGGAACGGTATCTGTGCCAATTTCAATCTCTGGTTTCATGCAGCACCCCAACTCACCATTCCCCTTAAGCAAGCATAAGTTGGTTTTCTACATTTGAGACCCTGTTCTGTTTTGTAATTCAGTTCCTGTGTAGCCAAGTTTACATTCCGTGTGTTAGTGATACCTTATGATGTTTCTTTTTCTGTGTGACTTATTTCACTTAGAATCATCGTACCTGAATCCACTCATTATACTGCTATGGGCCTGATGACATAGATTTTATTGCTGTGTGATACTGCATTGTACGTAAGTACCGCAACTTCTTTATCCATTTTTCGCTTTCTGTGATATTGAACTTGTACCGCAAACGAGGTTCTTGTAAACAGAGCCGTCCCAAACTTTGGGGTGGCTGTGTGTTTTTGATTTTAATTTCCCTATTCTATAGGACCATAAGTGGAAATACCCTAGGCTCTGTTGCTTTGTTTTTTGGATGTTTCTGGAAACACCATACACTACTCCAGAGTGGCTGCTGGCAATTTACATCCCGCCCATCAGCATAACAAGGCTCCTAGTTCTCCATGGCCTGTCCTGCCTTTCTGGATTTTACACTTTTTTCAGATAGCCCTTTTTAACAAGGGGCATTGAGACTTCATTGTAGTGCAGATTTCCTTTGCAAGCCTGCTTGGTTGGCCAAAAAGTGCGTATGCATTTTTTCCTGAATATATTCCGGAAAAAACGCATACGCACTTTTTGGCCAAGTGCATCATTGTGGACGTTCTGCCTCTTTTCCTATGCTTTACATGCAATTCCAGTCTACCTCCTGAAATCGGTTTCCTGCAATTCTGCCCCGCTTTCAAGTCCTCTTGGCAGCCTTCCTTCAATATATTTTTGGAAGATAGCTGTCATTTATACCTCTGCAGGTTTGTGAATTACAGTGCCCCTGAGCTCCTTTCTTCAACTCGCTTTCTTGTGAGCTGGCCGCAACACCGCAGGATTGCTTCAGGCCCTAGTGTGGTTCCGGCATGGCACGCTGAGCCTTTGGATAATTCCTCTTCCTGGTGGGAAATGAGAGTTAAATTTGCCCGTCCAGACACCTCCAGCTAGTCTCTCATTGGTTCTCCCTATTCCTGTTCATTTTCCGCAGAAATTGCAAACTGGGCCAAACAGGAGGTTAAAGGCACTGACTCTCCAAGTGGGGAGAGTGTTAGTAAAGCGTCTGGAATGTTGCACCCGAGTACCAGGGGACGAAAACTGAGGCACATTTGAACACGTTTCCCGATCACACGGTGGATCATACTCTGGGTTCCACATGCATGTTTTAGCTGAAGGAAGAATCCCTTAAACCTGGAGAGTTGAGAACCATGGAATGGGTACCATGCAATATGACTTCAAAGGGTCTGCATTTGCTCACCGAACCTCACCAATCCTATCACTGCTGCGCTGATGCCGCTGTACACACGCTTGATTCTCTTTCGGAGACATATAAATCCATAGGTTTTAAGATTCTTACTAGTCAGGTATATTCTTAGGCGTTTAATATGGTATGTTGTGTCCTCTTCGCTGAGCAAGGAGTAGCTCTTGTCTATTACATATTTGGCTTATGGAACGGTATCTGCGCTAATTTCAATCTCTGGTTTTATGCAGCACCCAAACTCACCTTTCCCCTTAAGCAAGAATAAGTTGGTTTTCTACATTAGAGACCCTGTTCTGTTTTGTAATTCAGTTCCTTTGTAGCCAAGTTTACATTTCGTGTATTAGTGATATCTTATGATGTTTCTTTTTCTGTGTGACTTATTTCACTTACAATCATCGTACCTGAATCCACTCATTATGCTGCTACTGGACTGATGACATAGATTTCATTGCTGAGTGATATTGCATTGTACGTAAGTACCACATCTTCTTTATCCATTTTTCGCTTTCTGTGATATTGAACTTGTACCGTAAACGAGGTTCTTGTAAACAGAGCCGTCCCAAACTTTGGGGTGGCTGTGTCTTTTTGATTTTAATTTTCCTAAGCTATAGGACCATAAGTGGAAGTGCCCTAGGCTCTGTTGCTTTGTTTTTTGGATGTTTCAGGAAACACCATACACTTCTCCAGAGTGGCTGTTGGCAATTTACATCCCGCCCATCAGCATAACAAGGCTCCCAGTTCTCCATACCCTGTCCTGCCTTTCTGGATTTTACACTTTTTTCAGATGGCCCTTTTGACAGGGGGGCAGTGAGACTTCATTGTAGTGCAGATTTCCTTTGCAAGCTTGCTTGGTTGGCCAAAAAGGGCGTATGCGTTTTTTCCTGAATATATTCAGGAAAAAACGCATACGCCCTTTTTGACCAAGTGCATCATTGTGGACGTTCTGCCTCTTTTCCTATGCTTTACATGCAATTCCAGTCTACCTCCTGAAATCGGTTTCCTGCAATTCTGCCCCACTTTCAACTCCTCTTGGCAGCCTTCCTTCAATATATTTTTGGACGATAGCTGTCATTTATAACTCTGCAGCTTTGTGAATTACAGTGCCCCTGAGCTCCTTTCTTCAACTCGCTTTCTTATGAGCTGGCCGCAACACCACAGGATTGCTTCAGGCCCTAGTTTGGTTCCGGCATGGCATGTTGAGCCTTTGGTTAATTCCTCTTCCTGGTGGGAAATGAGAGTTAAATTTGCCCGTTCAGACAACTCCACCTAGTCTCTCATTGGTTCTCCCTCTTCCTGTTCATCTTCCGCAGAAATTGCAAATTGGGCCAAACAGGAGGTTAAAGGCACTGACTCTCCAAGTGGGGAGAGTGTTAGTAACGCGTCTGGAATGTTGCACCCGAGTACCAGGGAACGAAAACTGAGACACATTTGAACACGTTTTCCGATCACACGGTGGATCATACTCTGGGTTCCACATGCATGTTTTAGCTGAAGGAAGAATCCCTTAAACCTGGAGAGTTGAGACCCATGGAATGGGTACCATGCAATATGACTTCAAAGGGTCTGCATTTGCTCATCAAACCTCACCAATCCTATCACTGCTGCGCTTATGCCGCTGTACACACACTTGATTCTCTTTCGGAGACATATAAATCCATAGGTTTTAAGATTCTTACTAGTCAGGTATATTCTTAGGCGTTGAATATGGGGTGTTGAGTCCACTTCGTTGAGCAAGGAGTAGCTCTTGTCTATTACATATTTGGCTTATAGAACAGTATCTGTGCCAATTTCAATCTCTGGTTTCATGCAGCACCCCAACTCACCCTTCCCCTTAAGCAAGCATAAGTTGGTTTTCTACATTTGAGACCCTGTTCTGTTTTGTAATTCAGTTCCTGTGTAGCCAAGTTTACATTCCGTGTGTTAGTGATACCTTATGATGTTTCTTTTTCTGTGTGACTTATTTCACTTAGAATCATCGTACCTGAATCCACTCATTATGCTGCTACGGGCCTGATGACATAGATTTCATTGCTGAGTGATATTGCATTGTACGTAATTACCACAACTTCTTTATCCATTTTTCGCTTTCTGTGATATTGAACTTGTGTCATAAACGAGGTTCTTGTAAACAGAGCCAGCCCAAACTTTGGGGTGGCTGTGTCTTTTTGATTTTAATTTCCCTAAACTATAGGACCATAAGTGGAAGTGCCCTAGGCTCTGTTGCTTTGTTTTTTGGATGTTTCAGGAAACACCATACACTTCTCCAGAGTGGCTTCTGGCAATTTACATCCCGCCCATCAGCATAACAAGTCTTCCAGTTCTCCAGGGCCTGTCCTGCCTTTGTGGATTTTACACTTTTTTCAGATGGCCCTTTTGACCGGGGGGCAGTGAGACTTCATTGTAGTGCAGATTTTCTTTGCAAGCTTGCTTGGTTGGCCAAAAAGGGCGTATGCGTTTTTTCCTGAATATATTCAGGAAAAAACGCATACGCCCTTTTTGGCCAAGTGCATCATTGTGGACGTTCTGCCTCTTTTCCTATGCTTTACATGCAATTCCAGTCTACCTCCTGAAATCGGTTTCCTGCAATTCTGCCCCGCTTTCAACTCCTCTTGGCAGCCTTACTTCAATATATTTTTGGAAGATAGCTGTCATTTATAACTCTGCAGGTTTGTGAATTACAGTGCCGCTGAGCCCCTTTCTTCAACTCGCTTTCTTGTGAGCTGGCCGCAACACCGCAGGATTGCTTCAGGACCTTGTTTGGTTCCGGCACGACATGCTGAGCCTTTGGTTAATTCCTCTTCCTGGTGGGAAATGAGAGTTAAATTTGCCCGTCCAGACACCTCCACCTAGTCTCTCATTGGTTCTCCCTATTCCTGTTCATCTTACGCAGAAATTGCAAACTGGGCCAAACAGGAGGTTAAAGGCACTCACTCTCCAAGTGGGGAGAGTGTTAGTAAAGCGTGTGGAATGTTGCACCCGAGTACCAGGGGACGAAATCTGAGACACATTTGAACACGTTTCCCGATCACACGGTGGATCATACTCTGGGTTCCACATGCATGTTTTAGCTGAAGGAAGAATCCCTTAAACCTGGAGAGTTGAGACCCATGGAATGGGTACCATGCAATATGACTTCAAAGAGTCTGCATTTGCTCACCGAACCTCACCAATCCTATCACTGCTGCGTTTATGCCACTGTACACATGCTTGATTCTCTTTCGGAGACATATAAATCCATAGGTTTTAAGATTCTTACTTGTCAGGTATATTCTTAGGCGTTTAATATGGGGTGTTGAGTCCACTTCGTTGAGCAAGGAGTAGCTCTTGTCTATTACATATTTGGCTTATGGAACGGTGTCTGTGCTAATTTCAATCTCTGGTTTTATGCCGCACCCTAACTCACCTTTCCCCTTAAGCAAGCATAAGTTGCTTTTCTACATTTGAGACCATTTTCTGTTTTGTAATTCAGTTCCTGTGTAGCCAAGTTTACATTCTGTGTAGTAGTGATATCTTATGATGTTTCTTTTTCTGTGTGACTTATTTCACTTAAAATCATTGTACCTGAATCCACTCATTATGCTTCTACCGGCCTGATGACATAGATTTCATTGCTGAGTGAAATTGCATTGTACGGAAGTACCACAACTTCTTTATCCATTTTTCGCTTTCTGTGATATTGAACTTGTACCATAAACGAGGTTCTTGTAAACAGAGCCGGCCCAAACTTTGGGGTGGCTGTGTCTTTTTGATTTTAATTTCCCTAAGCTATAGGACCATAAGTGGAAGTGCCCTAGGCTCTGTTGCTTTGTTTTTTGGATGTTTCAGGAAACACCATACACTTCTCCAGAGTGGCTGTTGGCAATTTACATCCCGCCCATCAGCATAACAAGGCTCCCAGTTCTCCATACCCTGTCCTGCCTTTCTGGATTTTACACTTTTTTCAGATGGCCTTTTTGACAGGGGGGCAGTGAGACTTCATTGTAGTGCAGATTTCCTTTGCAAGCTTGCTTGGTTGGCCAAAAAGGGTGTATGCGTTTTTTCCTGAATATATTCAGGAAAAAACGCATACACACTTTTTGGCCAAGTGCATCATTGTGGACGTTCTGCCTCTTTTCCTATGCTTTACATGCAATTCCAGTCTACCTACTGAAATCGGTTTCCTGCAATTCTGCCCCACTTTCAACTCCTCTTGGCAGCCTTCCTTCAATATATTTTTGGACGATAGCTGTCATTTATAACTCTGCAGCTTTGTGAATTACAGTGCCCCTTAGCTCCTTTCTTCAACTCGCTTTCTTGTGAGCTGGCCGCAACACCACAGGATTGCTTCAGGCCCTAGTTTGGTTCCGGCATGGCATGTTGAGCCTTTGGTTAATTCCTCTTCCTGGTGGGAAATGAGAGTTAAATTTGCCCGTCCAGACACCTCCACCTAGTCTCTCATTGGTTCTCCCTATTCCTGTTCATCTTCCGCAGATATTGCAAACTGGGCCAAACAGGAGGTTAAAGGCACTGACTCTCCAAGTGGGGAGAGTGTTAGTAAAGCATCTGGAATGTTGCACCCGAGTACCAGGGAACGAAAACTGAGGCACATTTGAACACGTTTCCCGATCACACGGCGGATCATACTCTGGGTTCCACATGTATGTTTTAGCTGAAGGAAGAATCCCTTAAACCTGGAGAGTTGAGACCCATGGAATGGGTACCATGTAATATGACTTCAAAGGGTCTCCATTTGCTCACCGAACCTCAACAATCCTATCACTGCTGCGCTTATGCCGCTGTACACACGCTTGATTCTCTTTCGGAGACATATAAATCCATAGGTTTTAAGATTCTTACTAGTCAGGTATATTCTTAGGCGTTTAATATGGGGTGTTAAGTCCACTTCGTTGAGCAAGGAGTAGCTCTTGTCTATTACATATTTGGCTTATGGAACGGTATCTGTGCCAATTTCAATCTCTGGTTTCATGCAGCACCCCAACTCACCATTCCCCTTAAGCAAGCATAAGTTGGTTTTCTACATTTGAGACCCTGTTCTGTTTTGTAATTCAGTTCCTGTGTAGCCAAGTTTACATTCCGTGTGTTAGTGATACCTTATGATGTTACTTTTTCTGTGTGACTGATTTCACTTAGAATCATCGTACCTGAATCCACTCATTATACTGCTACGGGCCTGATGACATAGATTTTATTGCTGTGTGATACTGCATTGTACGTAAGTACCACAACTTCTTTATCCATTTTTCGCTTTCTGTGATATTGAACTTGCACCGTAAACGAGGTTCTTGTAAATAGAGCCGGCCCAAACTTTGGGGTGGCTGTGTGTTTTTGATTTTAATTTCCTTAATCTATAGGACCATAAGTGGAAATGCCCTAGGCTCTGTTGCTTTGTTTTTTGGATGTTTCTGGAAACACCATACACTACTCCAGAGTGGCTGCTGGAAATTTACATCCCGCCCATCAGCATAACAAGGCTCCTAGTTCTCCATGGCCTGTCCTGCCTTTCTGGATTTTACACTTTTTTCAGATAGCCCTTTTTAACAAGGGGCATTGAGACTTCATTGTAGTGCAGATTTCCTTTGCAAGCTTGCTTGGTTGGCCAAAAAGTGCGTATGCGTTTTTTCCTGAATATATTCCGGAAAAAACGCATACGCACTTTTTGGCCAAGTGCATCATTGTGGACGTTCTGCCTCTTTTCCTATGCTTTACATGCAATTCCAGTCTACCTCCTGAAATCGGTTTCCTGCAATTCTGCCCCGCTTTCAACTCCTCTTGGCAGCCTTACTTCAATATATTTTTGGAAGATAGCTGTCATTTATAACTCTGCAGGTTTGTGAATTACAGTGCCCCTGAGCTCCTTTCTTCAACTCGCTTTCTTGTGAGCTGGCCGCAACACCGCAGGATTGCTTCAGACCCTAGTTTGGTTCTGGCATGGCATGCTGAGACTTTGGTTAATTCCTCTACCTGGTGGGAAATGAGAGTTAAATTTGCCCGTCCAGACACCTCCACCTAGTCTCTCATTGGTTCTCCCTATTCCTGTTCATTTTCCACAGAAATTGCAAACTGGGCCAAACAGGAGGTTAAAGGCACTCACTCTCCAAGTGGGGAGAGTGTTAATAATGTGTCTGGAATGTTGCACCCGAGTACCAGGGGACGAAAACTGAGACACATTTGAACACGTTTCCCGATCACACCGTGGATCATACTCTGGGTTCCACATGCATGTTTTAGCTGAAGGAAGAATCCTTTAAACCTGGAGAGTTGAGACCCATGGAATGGGTACCATGCAATATGACTTCAAAGGGTCTGCATTTGCTCACCGAACCTCACCAATCCTATCACTGCTGCGCTTATGCCGCTGTACACACGCTTGATTCTCTTTCGGAGACATATAAATCCATAGGTTTTAAGATTCTTACTAGTCAGGTATATTCTTAGGCGTTTAATATGGGTTGTTGTGTCCTCTTCGTTGAGCAAGGAGTAGCTCTTGTCTATTACATATTTGGCTTATGGAACGGTATCTGTGCTAATTTCAATCTCTGGTTTTATGCCGCACCCCAACTCACCTTTCCCCTTAAGCAAGAATAAGTTGGTTTTCTACATTAGAGACCCTGTTCTGTTTTGTAATTCAGTTCCTGTGTAGCCAAGTTTACATTCCTGTAGTAGTGATATCTTATGATGTTTCTTTTTCTGTGTGACTTATTTCACATAGAATCATCGTACCTGAATCCACTCATTATGCTGCTACGGGCCTGATGACATAGAATTCATTGCTGAGTGATATTGCATTGTACGTAAGTACCACAACTTCTTTATCCATTTTTCGCTTTCTGCGATATTCAACTTGTACCATAAACGAGGTTCTTGTAAACAGAGCCGTCTCAAACTTTGGGGTGGCTGTGTCTTTTTTATTTTAATTTCCCTAAGCTATAGGACCATAAGTGGAAGTGCCCTAGGCTCTTTTGCTTTGTTTTTTGGATGTTTCAGGAAACACCATACACTTCTCCAGTGTGGCTGCTGGCAACTTACATCCCGCCCATCAGCATAACAAGGCTCCCAGTTCTCCATGGCCTGTCCTGCCTTTCTGGATTTTACACTTTTTTTAGATGGCCCTTTTGACCATGGGGGCAGTGAGACTTCATTGTAGTGCAGATTTCCTTTGCAAGCTTGCTTGGTTGGCCAAAAAGGGCGTATGCGTTTTTTCCTGAATATATTCAGGAAAGAACGCATACGCCCTTTTTGGCCAAGTGCATCATTTTGGACGTTCAGCCTCTTTTCCTATGATTTACATGCAATTCCAGTGTACCTCCTGAAATCAGTTTCCTGCAATTCTGCCACGCTTTCAACTCCTCTTGGCGGCCTTACTTCAATATATTTTTGGAAGATAGCTGTCATTTAAAACTCTGCAGGTTTGTGAATTAAAGTGCCCCTGAGCTCCTTTCTTCAACTCGCTTTGTTGTGAGCTGGCCGCAACACCGCTGGATTCCTTCTGGCCCTAGTGTGGTTCCGGCATGGCACACTGAGCCTTTGGTTAATTCCTCTTCCTGGTGGGAAATGAAAATTAAATTTTCCCGTCCGGACACCTCCAGCTAGTCTCTCATTGGTTCTCCCTATTCCTGTTCATTTTCCACAGAAATTGCAAACTGGGCCAAACAGGAGGTTAAAGGCACTGACTCTCCAAGTGGGGAGAGTGTTAGTAAAGCGTTTGGAATGTTGCACCCGAGTACAAGGGGACAAAAACTGAGACACATTTGAACACGTTTCCCGATCACACGGTGGATCATACTCTGGGTTCCACATGCATGTTTTAGCTGAAGGAAGAATCCCTTAAACCTGGAGAGTTGAGACCCATGGAATGGGTACCATGCAATATGACTTCAAAGGGTCTGCATTTGCTCACCGAACCTCACCAATCCTATCACTGCTGCGCTTATGCCGCTGTACACACGCTTGATTCTCTTTCGGAGACATATAAATCCATAGGTTTTAAGATTCTTACTAGTCAGGTATATTCTTAGGCTTTTAATGTGGGGTGTTGAGTCCACTTCGTTGAGCAAGGAGTAGCTCTTGTCTATTACATATTTGGCTTATGGAACGGTATCTGTGCTAATTTCAATCGCTGGTTTTATGCCGCACCCCAACTCACCTTTCCCCTTAAGCAAGCATACGTTGGTTTTCTACATTTCAGACCCTGTTCTGTTTTGTAATTCAGTTCCTGTGTAGCCAAGTTTACATTCCGTGTATTAGTGATAACTTTTGATGTTTCTTTTTCTGTGTGACTTATTTCACTTAGAATCATTGTACCTGAATCCACTCATTATGCTGCTACGGGCCTGATGACATAGATTTCATTGCTGAGTGATATTGCATTGTACGTAAGTACCAAAACTTCTTTATGCATTTTTCACTTTCTGTGATATTGAATTTATACCTTAAAGGAGGTGCTTGTAAACAGAGCCGGCCCAAACTTCGTGGTGGCTGTGTCTTTTTTATTTAATTTCCCTAAGCTATAGGACCATAAGTGGAAGTGCCCTAGGCTCTGTTGCTTTGTTTTTTAGATGTTTCAGGAAACACCATACACTTCTCCAGAGTGGCTTTTGGCAATTTACATCCCGCCCATCAGCATAACAAGGCTCCCAGTTCTCCATGGCCTGTCCTGCCTTTCTGGGTTTTACACTTTTTTCAGATGTCCCTTTTGACCGGGGGGAAGTGAGACTTCATTGTAGTGCATATTTCCTTTGCAAGCTTGCTTGTTTGGCCAAAAAGGGCCTATGCGTTTTTTCCTGAATATATTCAGGAAAAAACGCATACGCCCTTTTTGGCCAAGTGCATCATTGTGGACGTTCTGCCTCTTTTCCTATGCTTTACATGCAATTCCAGTCTACCTCCTTAAATCGGTTTCCTGCAGTTCTGCCTTGCTCTCAGTGCCTCTTCATAGCCTTACCTCAATATACGTTTGGAAAATAGTTGGCCTTTATAACTCTGCAGGTTTTTGAATTGCAGTGGCCCTTAGCTCCATTTTTCTGCTCTTATTTTTGTGATCTTGCCTCATATCCACAGGATTTCTTCAGGCCCTATTCTTCTTCTGGGACGCCTTGGTCCGCCTTTGGTTAATTCTTCTTCCTGATGTGAAATTAGAGTGACATGTGCCCATTGAAACCGCTACAGCTATTTTCTCACTGGTTCCCCCTATTCCCATTCATCCTCCGCACTAACTGCAGACTGTGCGATTCCGGAACTTAAAGGCATTGACTCTCCATGTGGAGATGTTGTTAGTAAAGTGGCTGGAATGTTGATCCGGAGCCCCAGGAGAGGAAAATGAGGTGCATTTTAGAAACCTTTCCCGATCATATGGTATACCATCCGCTGGATTTCCCATGCATGGTTTAGCTGTAGGAAGATTCCCTTCAACCTGGAGTGTTGGGACCCTTGGAATAAGTAGCATGAAGTATTGCATTAAACTTTTGGCAGTTGCTCACCAAAGCTCTCCAATCCTTTCAGCCCCAAGTGTCCAGCCTTATGTCTTATCCAGCTGTGGGTTTATATGTGGTCATTCCAGGTTGCATCACAGCCCCTGAGCGAATTTTGTAAGAATTTTTCTCTCTTTCATTGTTTCTGCGTTTTGGTTTTAAAATTTATTTCTATAAAGGGGTTTAGCTCATTTTCACTGCTGTGTTTGTGCCGCTCTGCGCACACTTGATTCCCTTATGGAGAGATATCAATACATGGGTTTTAAGATTCTTATTACTCAGATATATTTCTCTGCGGTGTATAGGGTGTGTTGAGGCCAGTTCATTGAGCAAGGTGTAGATCTTTTCTGATACCTATTTTGGTTTATTGAACGGTATCTGTGCTAATTTCAAACTCTGGTTTTATGCATCACCCCACCTCTCCTTTCCCCTTAAGCTGACATAAGTGTGTTTTCTAAATGTGAGACACTGTTCTGTTTTGTAATTCATTTTTTTGTGCAGCCATATTTATCCTCCCTCTATAAGTGATATCTGATGATATGTTTCTTTTTCTGTTTGACTTATTTCAAGTAGTATTATCGGACCTCAATCCACTCTTTATCCTTCTACTAGCCTTATTACATTGATTTCATGGTGAAGAGATATTCCATTGTACATAAGTACCACATTTTCTTTATCCATTGTTCTCTTTCCTGGGATATTTAAGGTGTACTGAAGTTGAGGTTCTTGTAAACAGAGTAGCCCTAAACTGTGGTGTGCTTGTGTCTTGTTGATTTTTAGACTTCCCTAGATATACTCCCGTGATTGGAAGTGCCCTATGCTCTGTCGCTCTGTTTTTTAGATGATTTAGGAACCACCATACACTTCTCCAGAGTGGCTCTCGGCAGTTCACACACTGTCCATCAGCGTATAAAGGCTTCCTGTTCTCCATGGCCTGTCCTGCATTTCTGGTTTTTACAATTTTTTCGGATGGCCCTTTTGACCAGTGGGAAATGAGACTTCTTTATTGTGCACATTTGCATTGCTTGCTTGCTTGGTTGCCCATAAAGTGCGTATGCGTTTTTTCCTGGATATATTCAGGAAAAAACGCATACTCCCTTTTGGGCCAACCGCATCGTTGTCAAAATTCTGTCGCTTTTCATGTGCTTTAAAGGCGAGTCCAATCTATCTCTTGAAATCTGTTTCTTGCAATTCTGTCTTGCATTCAGATCCTCTTCTTTGCCTTACCTCAACATATTTTTGGACGTTAGTTTTCATTTATAACTCTGCAGGTTTGTGAATTGCAGTGACCCTGAGCTCCATTTTTTAAGTTGCTCTTTTGTGAGCTGGCCTCAATACCGTAGGATTGCTTCAGGCCCTATTTTGGCTCTGGAGAGGCGGGCTGAGCCTTTTTTTAATTCTTATTCTTAATGGGAAATTAGAGTGACATGTACCCGTCCAAACCCCTACAACTATTCTCTCATTGGTTCCCCCTGTTCCCGTTCATCCTCCTCACAATTTGCAAAATGTGTGAAACAGAAGTTTAAATGTGCTGATTCTCTAAGTGGGGAGATTCTAAGTAACGTGGCTGGAATGATGAACAGGAGCACCAGGAGAGGATAAATGAGGTGCATTTTAGACACATCTCCCGATCACATGGTGTACAGTCCTCTGGGTTTTCCATGCATGTTTTAGCTGTAGGAAGATTCCTTGAACCTGCAGATTTGGGACCCATTGAATGGGTACCAGGTAGTATTACTTTAAAGGGTGTGCATTTCCTCACCCAACCTCACATTTCTCTTAGCGCGAACAGTTTCCAGCCTTATGTCTCATCCTGCTGTGGGTCTAGATGTGTTCAATCCATGTTGCATCACCGTCCCTGAGGAAAAGTTGTAAGAGGTTTTCTCTGTCTCTCTGTCGTTTATTTTTTTCAATTTATTACTATATTGGTTACAGCTGATTTTCAAAGCTCTGTTTCTTGCTGCTGTACATCCACTTGATTCACGTACAGAGAGACATCAATAAATTCTTTTTCAGATTCTTACCAGTCATAGATATTCTTTTCCGGTGACTTGAGTGTGCTGAGTGCAGTTCTTTTAGCTACCGTGTAGGCCTTGTTGATTATCAGTTTGGTATTTGGAATGGTATCTTTGCTAATTTCAACCTCCTGGATGATGCCTCACCCCTCCCCACCTTTCCCGTTTAGCAGCCTCACGCGTGTTTTCTACATATTTGACTATGTTTTTGTTTTGTAATTTATTTCATGTGTAGCCATTTTGGATTCCACCTTTAAGTGATATCTTATGATATGTGTCTTTTTCTTTTTGAATTATGTCACTTAGAATGATCATACGTAACTCCTCCGGAGTTGTTACAACTGGCCATATTTCATTGATTTCCAGGCTGAGTAATATTCCACTCTACATAAGTACAACATCTCTATTCATTTTTTCCCTCCAGAGACATTTAAGTTATATCCTAGTCGAGGATCTTTTAAACAGAGAGGCAGTAAACATTGGGGTGCCTGTGTCCTCTCGATTTTTGTTTTTCCCAAGATATACGCCCATGAGTGCAAGTGCCCTATGCTCTGTAGCTCATTTTTTAGATGCTTTAGTAAACACAATACACTTCTCCAGAATGGCCGTTGGCAATATACATTTCCACTATAAGCCTCACAGGGCTCCCTCTTCTCCTTGCCCTGTCCTGCATTTCTGGCGTTTACACTTTATGAGGATGGCTCTTCTGACTGATGCGAAGTGATATCTTTTGTAGTATTGATTTCCAGTGCCCACCTGTTTGGTTGGCTAAAAAAGTGTATGCCCTTTTCTTGAATATATACAGAAAAAAACGCATACAGCCTTTTTGGCCAACTGCAATGTCGGCAATGTTCAGCCCCTTTTCTTGTGCTTAATGGCGAGTCCTTTCTACCTCCTCAAATCCCTTTCCTGCCATTCTCCCTTGCTTGCCAATCCTTTTCTCTGACTTTCCTCAAGACATTTTTCAGTGATAGATATTTTCAACTCTGCAGTTTCGTGAATTTTACTGCCCCTGAGTTCCATTGTTCAACTTGTGTTTATGGGAACTGGCCACAAAGCAGTGGGATTTCCTCAAGCCCTATACTGTTTCCATGGGCAACCCTAGCCTTTGGTCAATTCATCTTCCTGATTGGAAATTAGAGTGACATGTGCCTGTCTGAACACCTAGGACTTGTCTCTCATTGTTCCTCATCCTTCCGCTTCATCCTCTGGACAAATTCCAAACTGTACGCAACGGGATGTTGACAGTGTTGACATCTCCAAGTGGGGAGACTGTTAGTAAAGACGCTGGAGGGGTGAACCCGAGCACCAGGAGATGAGGAGATGAGATGCCTTTTCCAAACTCTTCCCGATCAGACGGTATACCATCCTCTGGATGTGACAGACATGTTTTAGCAGTAGGAAGAGTCCCATTCATGTAAGGAGAACACCAGGGCTTTTTCAAAATCAGTGTCTCCCCGAAACCCAAACTGGGGAGTTTTTTAAGCTACGGCTACACATATGTTCATTAAGGGCCTTGGGAAGTAGGCAGAGTCCAAACTTTAGATGACTGAAGTCTTCAGGGTCAGAAGCACTCACCACTGGCTTCCCTTAGGTTACACTTTAACTGTCATTGATAGATGATGTCAATAAAAATATCTGTTCTTTTTCCGATTATTTCCCCTTATAGGTTATTGCACAATATTGAGTGTAGTTCCCTGTGCTATACAGTAGTTCCTTGTTGATGATCTATTTTATACATAGCAGTGTGTATGTGTTAATTCCAAACTGTTAATTTATCCCTCCTCCCACCTTTCCCCTTTGGTGATAATAAATTATAAGATTTTATACTTCTCAGAAATGGGGGAGCTGAAAGAGAGGTATCATTTTCAATGGAAAAGCATTTAAAACAAGATTGAAGCTTTAACCAAGATTATTAGATGTACATCCTTGGAAAGAAATCACTTCATTTCTCTAATATTGACCTGACAAATAAGACAAACCTTTTCACTGAACTTGCTTATAATAAAGTGATGGAAATATCAAATGGAAGTGTTAGAAACATCTTATTTTACCCGAGCCTTATAAACTGTTCTATGTTAACTACAGTTTGGCTCACACATCTGTTCATTGAAGTTACAATAGTCTCAATTTCTGTTACTGATCCTCCAGAGTGGACCCCAACAAGGGTCCCCCTGCCCAGTGTCATTGGGGCCAACAGATCGAGACTGAGTTTGGTTCCCAAGCAAAGGAAACTTTATATTTTCATCAGAGAATGGAGAGGTGAGAGCATGCACTACCCCGTGGGCTGTGGGCTGGGCTGCTGTGTAGAGATCCTGTCAGAGTCAGTGGGAGGGAGGGGGCGGAGCTCTCAAGGGCCGGGTTGGCTGCAGCTCAGGCTCTATATCTCGGAGTCTGCACTGGGCCCCAGGAGCTGAGGTGTCGACCCAGCCATTCTGCACCAGGAAATCTGGTCTGAAGTGCCGGGTGTGGAACCTCTGCATGCGGGACCCTAGGAGCACGTGAAATTAGACAAAGCACAAAGGATAAAAAAAGGTCAGACTTGATTTTATTGCCCAGATTCTATTTTTATCTCCCAGGGATTTTTAATGGGCTTTGCTGGGGACAAACCCCTCCTCTGCCTTTTGTCCCGTTCCTCATTCTTGGAGTGCTGAGGGTGCAGACCCTTCTTCTGTAACTGCTGAGTGCTGAGTTGGGAGCCCTCATACCAGGGGACGAGGGTCAGAACTTCTCCCCAGCAGCCTCCAGGTGACGTTGATTGGCCCCAGGACCCCTGCCTCCCTGCTCGTCCGCCTGAGCACCAGCATTGGAAGTGTTATAGATTCTAATGACCTTTAAGGGTCCAGGAAAGAGATGTGCAGAGACGCTGTGGGGGCCGGTTTCACCCCGCCCCACATTTGTTCGGCCACCTTAGGCTGACCGTTTCTGCCAGCCTAGATGCTCTGACCAGTAGTCTGCTCTTTCTTCAATTAGGCCCCTGAATTAACGTAAAAACAGCACCAGGTGTCAGAGCCCTGCCCGCTCAACTCCCAGACAGTCCAGGGTCAGTGGTGATCAAGGACCATGATGGCCACTGAGTTAACAGCCTTTTGAAGTAAACAGGAGTCCAGCCGGTCTTATTGGCCACCATCATCACGGTGTCTGTAGGCTTTTCTATGGTGACAGTGTGATATACGGTTCCCCCGCCAAGATTATTAGCTCCCCTCTGGGTGCAGGAAGTCCTGCAAGCAGTAGTCTACTCCTTCGGGACACACTATTGTTGTTTTATGAGAGAAACTCCAGGTCAAGTGATGTTCACACGAGTCGTCATGGTGCCCTGTTGCCCCCGGTTATCTCTCTGGATGTTGGAGTTGGAGGGCCTCCTCACTCGAGGTCGGTGTGCCCACGGAGCGAACCCTGCAACTTCAGGGCATGGTTGGTGATTAGGATCACCACGTGGGGTCCTTTTCCCTTAGGAGGGAGGTGGCCTTTTGGGCTGCTGATTTCCAGGTTTTTAGATACCGCCAGTATCTTGGCCAGATGTGGCAGTGGGCCAAGCCCCTTGGTGACTGTAGTTTATCCTACCTGGATGGCATTCTTGCGTTGTTCCATTTCAAGTGGTCCCAGTTTTTGCACTAATTCTCCAATGGCGATTCACCTTTCACCGGGAATGGAAAGGTCAAAGGGTTTAGCTCAATTAGGGAGTTCCAGGGCAAGGGTCTGAATTGACTGCTCTTTCCATTCTTGAAAGGCCACTTCTGGATTCTGTTCAAAAGGATCATCATCTTTTCCTTTCAGTGTTTCATATAGAGGCCCAGCTAGTAGACTGTAGTTAGGGATCCAGAAGCAGCAAACCCTGGCCTCCCCAGGAACCCCTAAGCTGTCTTCTAGTTTTAGAAAGGGGTAAGGCTGCAAATGGTTTCTTCCCTTTCCTGGGATGGGCTTCTCTGACCTTGTGTGAGAATGAAGCCCAGGCAGGTCACTGCAGTCTGTGATATTTGAGCTTTTTCTTGGACAACTTCTATCCTTTATTGGCTTGGTAGTTCAGAGGCCTCCTTAGTAGGGCTGGCGATCAGAATGTCGTCTGCATATTGAAGGAGGGTTTCCTTTTCCAGAGGTAGAACTTTTCGGTCGTTAGCTAAGCTTTCCCCAAAGATGGTGTGGGAATTTTTGAACCCTTGGGGCAAGACGGCCCGGAAGTATTGTTTTAGTTGTATGTTGAGTCCTGCCACTCACAAGCCAAAATTTCTTGTGACTCTGGGGCTAATGGAATACAAAAGAAGGCATCATTGAAGACTAATACAGAATACCATGTCCTGGTGGTTGGTAGAATGACCAGCAGGGTGTAGGAATCAGGAGTAACTGGAGGTATATCCTCGGTGGCTTCACTGACTGTCCTGACATCCTTTACCAGGTCCCCAGCAGCCCATGGGTCTCTCGTGGTCAGGCCAATCCCAGGATATGGAGCTCTCCTGGGCAGGTACCCCACCCCCAACCCAGCCCACGGGGCTCTCATGGTCAGGCCCCTCCCAGGATACAGAGCTACCCTTGCAGGTACCGTGGCAGGGCTGGGCACACAGGAACCGTGTACATAGCCCTCATTGAAGAGCACCCCCAGCTCACCTGTCGCTCAGAGCTGACACAGAGCACCTCAGAGCAGGACTTGAACTAACAAACAGCAGCTCCGACAGGTCTGTGACCCTGGGCATCACTCTGTGTGGCCTCCCTCCACCTGGTCTTCCAGAGACTTCCACTGCACCCAGGGCACCAGGCCTCTGTCTCCAACCACCACCCACCCCTCCTCTCCCTGACTCCTGGGTTCCTCTCATTAGGAGAGGGTTTTCTTGAAGTTGTCTCCCACTCATGGGCCAGATAAAATGATTAGAAAACAAGCCAAAGCTGCAGCCCCTTGTCTATCCTGACTCTCAGGAGCCCACACCTGTTCCTTGGACCTGGCCGGTTCAGCAAGTTCCATTTTCTGCAACTGTGAGCCCCTGAGGGGTGATGATTGGCTACCTGGGCAGCCTTACCATGCCGGCCAGCCCTCCCCAGGTGTGCCTGGGTTGAGATCAATATAAATACCACTCCAGGCAGCAAAAGCCCCTGCAGCTGTGCCTGACGCCATTTTCTCTGCCCTGTCAGCAGTCTCGGGGCTGGGCTGGTGGGAGGGAGTGAGAGGCCACGGCTTTGTGGGTGGCCCAGTGTGAGTGGGGCTCTGCTGGACTTTCTGCAGCAGTTGCCAGGCTGCCACCTGCTAAAGAAGAGGATGTGTCACCCATACCTGCTGCTGGAATTTCTCCCTGGGCAGAGGTGAGGAAGGAAAAAAGCAGTGGGGGCAGGGACAGGACGGGTATCTCAGGCAGGGAAATGGAAATCTTCCAGAAGAGCACCCAGGGCCAGGACCATCCTGGCTGGCCTGCAGGCACCAAGTCAGCTGGCATGCTGTCACTCGTGTGGCTCCATGGCCCTTCCTCTAGGCTTTCAAGTCCTTGTATATATTCAGGTGTTTTACCTGGGAAGGGCGGGAACAGTTCAGCAGCAACTGGCCTGGGGCTCAGCTCACGTTTACTCACAGATGCCTCGGCACGGTGCCCCAGCTTTGCAATGAGGACGCTTGTTGTGTGGGGGCTGCTGGCTGAATGGGAGACGATTCCCCACCACTGACCAACTTCAGAATTGTTTACAACTGGAGCAAGTGCCCTGATACGGTTTTCCTCTGAGTAACTGGTGGGTTCTGTTTTTTTTTTTTCTCTTTTTCGTTTTTGGTTCAAGGTAGATTTTATTCCTCTTTTTTGTATTTACAGATATAAGCATGGAAATAATTTATTCATATAAATACATGTATGTGAAGGGAATAATTGTTTTTTCTGTTTTATTTTTTAAATTTTATTTCTTTTTAATTTTGAATTTTATTTTATATTTTTATACAGCAGGTTCTCATTGGTTATCTATTTTATACATATAAATGTTTACATGCCAATCCCAATCTCTCAACTCCTCCCACCACCACCCCTCCAAGAGCTTTCCCCCCTTGTTGTCCATACGATTGTTGTCTATATCTGTTGCTCTATTTATGCCTTGCAAAACGGTTAATCTGTACAGTTTTTCTAGGTTCCACATATATGCATGAATATACAAGATTTGTTTTTCTCTTTCTGACTTACTTCACTCTGTATGACAGTCTCTAGATCCATCGACGTCTCTACAAATGACCCAATTTCATTCCTTTCATGGCTTAGTAATATTCCATTTTATATATGTACCACAGCTTTATGCATTCGTCTGTCTGTGGGCATTTAGGTTGCTTCCATTACCTCGATATTGTAAATAGTGATGCAATGAACATTGCGGTGAATGTCTCTTTTTGATTTATGGTTTTGTCTGGGTATATGTCCAGTCCTGGGATTGCTGTATCATATGGTAATTCTATTATTAGTTTCTTAAGAAACTCCATATTGTTCTCCATAGTGAATGTATCAATTTATATTCCCAACAATAGTGGAAGAGGGTTCCTTTTCTCCACACCCTTTCCAGCATTTGTTGTTTGTAGATTTTCAGATGATGCCCATTCTAACAGGTGTGAGGTGATACCTCATTGTTGAGTCCATTTCGTTGAGCAGGGGGTAGGTCTTGTCTATTACATATTTGGCTTATGGAACGGTATCTGTGCTAATTTCAAACTCTGGTTTTATGCAGCACCCCCTTAACTCACCTTTCCCCTTAAGCAAGCATAAGTTGGTTTTCTAATCTTGAGACCCTGTTCTGTTTTGTAATTCAGTTCATGTGTAGCCAAGTTTACATTCCGTGCATTAGTGATACCTTATGATGTTTCTTTTTCTGTGTGACTTATTTCACTTAGAATCATCATGCCTCAATCCACTCATTATGCTGGTACAGGCCTGGTGACACAGATTTCATTGCTGAGTGGTATTCTGTTGTACGTAAGTACCGCAACTTCTTTATCAATTATTTGTTCTCTGGGATATTTAACTCGTACTGTAGAAGAGGTTCCTGTAAACAGAGCCGTCCCAAATTTTGGGGTGGCTGTGTCTTTTTGATTTTAATTTCCCTAAGCTATAGGACCATTAGTGGAAATGCCCTAGACTCTGTTGCTTGGTTTTTCAGATGTATCAGGAAACACCATACACTTCTCCAGAGTGGCTGTTGGCAATTTACATCCCGCCCATCAGCATAACAAGGCTCCTTTTTCCCCATGGCCTGTCTTGCCTTTCTGGATTTTACACTTTTCTCAGATGGCCCTTTAGACCGGGGGGAAGTGACACTCATAGTTCGGATTTCCATTGCAAGCTTGCTTGGTTTGCCAAAAAGGGCGTATGTGTTTTTTCCTGAATATATTCAGGAACAAACTCATACGCCCTTTGTTGCCAAGTGCATCATTGTCGATGTTCTGCCTCTTTTCCTATGCTTTAAATGCAAATCCAGTCTACCTCCTGAAATCGGTTTCCTGAAATTCTGCCCCGCTTTCAAGTCCTCTTCGCAGCCTTACTTCAATATATTTTTGGACGTTATCTGTCATTTATAACTCTCCAGGTTTGTGAATTACAGGGCCCCTGAGCTCCTTTCTTCAACTCGCTTTCTTGTGAGCTGGCCGCAAACCTGCAAGACTGCTTCAGGCCCTAATCTGCTTCTGGCAGGGCACGCTGAGCCTTTGGTTAATTTCTCTTCCTGGTGGGAAATGAGTGTTAAATATGCCCGTCCAGACACCTACCTCACTCTCAACCCCTTGGTGATGTGGGTCCTCTGGTTTGTGGCCACCTTTTCTGGGTTCCTCACCTTTCGATGATGTGGCCCCACTAGTGTGAGGACACTCCTGCCTGGTTCTCATCCACGTGGTTATGTGGACCCCCTGGTGAGAGTCTGTTCCTGGCTTTGTTCCTCACCCACCTGTGAGGGAGACCCTCTGCTGATAGGTCACTCCTGCATGGCTGGCACACATTGCCTTGGTGAAGTCAGCCGTGTGGTGGCAGTTGGAGCGTGCTGGGAATCTCCTCCCCCCGGTGATGAGGGCCCTCTTGCGTCAGGCCCTAACTGCTGGGCTCACCAACTTTTCTTAGGGAGCCCAGTGATGCTTTGGCACTCCTCTTAGGATCCCATCTCCATGGAGATGTGGGCCTTCTGCTCTGAGGTCCCAACGGCTGGGTTGTTCACATTTTCATGATGTGGGCTCTCTGGTGTTCACAGAGGCCTGGATCCCATAGCCTCTGTGCTCTTGGCCGCCTGCTGGGAGGTTCCAACTGCTGGATTCCTCACTTTTTTAATTTTTTGGGCCCTCTGTTGTGAGGATCCTCCTGCCTGCCTCACTCCCAGTCCCTTCGTGATGTGTGTCGTCTGGTTTGAGGCCACATGTGCTGGGTTCCTCACCTTTCGATGATGTGGGACCAATGGTCTTAGGAGACTCCTGCCTGGTTCACATCCCCTTGGTGATGTGGGCCCTCTGTTGAGAGTCTGATCCTGGCTGGGTTCCTAACCCATCTGTGAGGTGGGCCGTCTGCTGTGAGGTCACTCCTGCCTGGCTTGCTCACCTCGCCTTGTGGACATGAGCCCTCTGGTGGCACTTGGAGCCTGCTGGGAGCCTCCTCTCCTGGGTGATGAGGGCCCTCTGGCGTCAGGCCCTAACTGCTGGGCTCCCCACATTTTGTGATGTGCGCCCAGTGGTGCGAGGACACTCCAGCCAGGTTCACATCCCCATTGGGATGTGGGCCTTCTGCTCTGAGGTCCCAAAGCCTGGGTTGCTCACAGTTTCATGATGTGGGCTCTCTGGTATTAGTTCACTCCTGCCTGCATCCCATAGCTTCTGTGCTCTGGGCCGCCTGCTGGGAGGTTCCAACTGCTGGATTCCTCACCTTTCTTATTCTTTGGGCCCTCTGTTTTTAGGCTACTCCTGCCTGCCTCACTCCCATTCCCTTTGTGATATGTGTCCTCTGATTTGAGGCCACATGTGCTGGGTTCCGCACCTTTCGATGATGTGACCCCACTGGAGGGAAGACAGTCCTGACTGGTTCCCATCCCCTTGCTGATGTGGGCCCTCAGGTGAGAGTCTGATCCTGGCTGGGTTCCTCACCCTTCTGTGAGGTGGGCCCTCTGCTGTGAGGTCAGTCATGCCTGTCTGGCACACGTCACCTTGGCGACGTGGGCCCTCTGG
This sequence comes from Leucopleurus acutus, assembly GCF_964270905.1. Lineage (NCBI taxonomy): Eukaryota > Metazoa > Chordata > Mammalia > Artiodactyla > Delphinidae > Leucopleurus > Leucopleurus acutus. The sequence goes on from NW_028139161.1 coordinate 426,837, forward strand.
TGGCAGTTGGAGTGTGCTGGGATCCTCCTCCCCTCGGTGATGAGGGCCCTCTTGCCTTAGGCCATAACTGCTGGGCTCCCCACATTTTCTGATGTGCGCCAAGTGAGTGAGGAGACTCTTGCCAGGTTCCCATCCCCATGGCGATATGGGCCTTCTGCTCTGAGGTCAAAACGGCTGGCTTGCTCACAGTACCAAGATGTGGGCCCTCTGCTGTGAGTTCACTCCGGCAAGGATCCCTTATCATCGGTGCTCTGAGCCGCCTGCTGGGAGGTTCCAACTGCTGGATTCCTCAACATTTTTATTCTATGTGCCCTCTGTTGTGAGGCTCCTCCTGCCTGCCTCACTGCCAGCCCCTTGGTGATGACTGTCCTATGGCTTGAGGCCACATGTGCTGCGTTCCTCACCTTTCGATGATGTGACCCCACTCGTGTGAGGACACTCCTGCCTGGTTCCCATCCCCTTGGTGAGGTGGGCCCTCTGGCGAGAGTCTAATCCTGGCTGGGTTCCTCAACGTTCTGTGAGGTAGGCCCTCTGCTGTGAGGTCACTCCTGCCTGGCTGGCACACGTCACCTTGGAGACGTGAGCCCTCTGGTGGCAGTTGGAGCGTGCAGGGCGCCTCCTCCTCTCGGTGATGACGGCCCTCTGGCGTCAGGCCCTAAATGGTGGGCTCCCCACATTTTCTGATGTGCGCCCAGTGGTGCGAGGACACTCCAGCCAGGTTCCCATTCCCATGGGGATGTGGTCCTTCTGCGCTGAGGTCTCAACTCCTGGGTTGCTCACAGTTTTGTGATGTGGGCCCTCTGCTGTGAGTTCACTGTGGCCTGGATCCCATAGCCTCGGTGTTCTGGGCCGCCTGCTGGAAGGTCTAAATGCTGGAATCCTCACGTTTTTTATATTATGTGCCCTGTGTTGTGAGGCTACTCCTGCCTGCCTCACTCCAAGGCCCTTGGTGATGTGGGTCCTCTGGTTTGAGGACACATGTGCTGGGTTCCTCACCTTAAGATGATGAGGCCCCACTGGTGTGAGGATAATCCTGACTGGGTCCCATCCCCTTTGTGATGTGGGCCCTCTGGTGAGAGTCTGATCCTGGCTGGGTTCCTCACCCATCTGTGAGGTGGGCCCTCTACTATCAGGTAACTCTTGCCTGGGTTGCTCACCTCGCCTTGTTGACATGAGCCCTCTGGTGGCAATTGGACCCTGCTGGGAGCCTCCTCAGCTCTGTGATGAGGGCCCTCTGACGTCAGGCCCTAACTGCTGGGCTCCCCAACTTTTCTTAGTGAGCCCAGTGTTGCTCAAGCACTCCTCTTAGGTTCCCATCCCCATGGGGATGTGGGCCTTCTGCTCTGAGGTTCCAACGGCTGGGTTGATCACAATTTCATGATGTGGGCTCTCTGGTGTTAGTTCACTGTGGCCTGGATCCCATAGCCTCTGTGGTCTTGGCTGCCTGCTGGGAGGTTCCAACTGCTCGATTCCTCAACTTTTGTATTCTATGGGTCCTGTGTTGTGATGCTCCTCCTGCCTGCCTCACTCGCAACCCCTTCGTGATGTGGGTCTTCTGGTTTGAGGCCACATGTGCTGGGTTAGGCAACTTTCAATGATGTGGCCCCACTGGTGTGAGGACACTCCTGCCTGGTTCCCATCCCCTTGGTGATGTGGGCCTTCTGGTGACAGTCTTATCCTGGCTGGGTTCCTCACTCTTCTGTGAGGTAGGCCCTCTGCTGTGAGGTCAATCCTGCCTGACTTGCACACATCACCTTGGCGACGTGGGCCCTCTGTTGGCACATGGAACCTGCTGGGAGCCTCCTGCCCTCGGTGATGACGGCCCTCTAGCATCAGGCTCTAACTGCTGGGCTCCCCACGTTTTCTGATGTGAGCCCAGTGATGCCAGGACACTCCTGTCAGGTTCCCATCCCCATGGGGATGTGGGCTTTCTGCTCTGAGGTCCCAATGCCTGGGTTGCTCACAGTTTCATGATGTGGGCTCTCTGGTGTTAGTTAACTCCTGCCTGCATCCCATAGCTTCTGTGCTCTCGGCCGCCTGCTGGGAGGTTCCAAATGCTGGATTCCTCACTTTTTTTATTCTTTGGGCCCTCTGTTTTTAGGCTACTCCTACCTGCCTCACTCCCATCCCCTTTGTGATGTATGTCCTCTGATATGAGGCCACATGTGCTGGGTTCCTCACCTTTCAATGATGTGGCCCCACTGGTGGGAGGACAGTCCTGACTGGTTCCCATCCCCTTGGTGTTGTGGGCCCTCTGGTGAGAGTCTCATCCTGCCTCGGTTCCTCACCCTTCTGTGAGATAGGCCCTCTGCTGTGAGGTCACTACTGCCTGGCTGGTGCATGCCACCTTGTAGACGTGGTCCCTCTGTTGGCAGTTGGAACCTGCTGGGAGTCTCCTCCCCTCAGTTATGAGGGCCCCCTGGCATCAGGCCCTAACTGCTGGGCTCCTAACATTTTCTGATATGTGCTAAGTGGTGCAAAGCCACTCCTGCCAGGTTCCCATCCCAATGGGGATGTGGGCCTTCTGTTCTGAGGTCCCAACAGCTGGGCTGCTCACAGGTTCATGATGTGGGCCCTCTGCTGTGAGTTCACTGCGGCCTGGATCCCATAGCCTCGGTGCTCTGGGCCACTTGCTGGGAGGTTCCAACTGCTGGATTCCTCAACTTTTATATTCTATGGACCCTGTGTTGTGAGGCCAGTCCTGCCAGCCTCATTCTGAACCCCTTGGTGATGTGGTTCCTCTGGTTTGAGGACACATGTGCTGGGATCCTCACCTTTCGATGATGTTGTCCCACTGGTGTGGGGACACTCCTGCCTGGTTCCCATCCCCTTGGTGATGTGGGCCCTCTGGTGAGAGTCTGATCCTGGCTGTGTTCCTCACCCTTCTGTGAGGTGGGCCCTCTGCTGTGAAGTCATTCGTGCCTGGTTGGCACACATCGCCTTGGTGACGTCAGCCCTCTGGTGGCAGTTGGAGCCTGCTGGGAGCCTCCTTCCCTTGGTGATGAGGGTCCTCTGGCGTCAGGCCCTAACTGCTGGTCGCCCAAAATTTTCTGATACGTTCTCAGTGGTGCGAGGACACTCCTACCAGAATTCCATCCCCATGGGGATGTGAGCCTCCTGCTCTGAGGTCCCAATGGCTGGGTTGCTCAGTTTCATGACATGGGCCCTCTTCTGTGAGTTCACTGTGGCCTGGATCCCATAGCCTCGGTGCTCTGGGCCGCCTGCTGGGAGGTTCCAACTGCTGGATTCCTCACTTTTTTATTCTATGTGCCCAGTGTTGTGAGGCTACTCCTGCCTGCCTCACTCCGAGGTCCTTGGTGATGTGGGTCCTCTGGTTTGAGGACACATGTGCTGAGTACCTCAGCTTTCGATGATGTGGCCCCACTGATGTGAAGACACTCCTGCCTGGTTCCCATCCCCTTGGTGATGTGGGCCCTCTGGTGAGAGTCTGATGTTGGCTGGGTTTCTCACCCTTCTGTGAGGTGGGACCTCTGCTGTGAGGTAACTCCTGCCTGGCATGCTCACGTTGCCTTGGCAATGTGAGCCCTCAGGTGGCACTTGGAGCCTGCTGGGAATCTCCTCCCCTCAGTTATGAGAGCTCTGGATAAAACACATATGCCCTTTTTTGCCAAGTGCATTATTTTCCAAGTTCTGTCTCTTTTCCTATGCTTTAAGAGCTACTCCCGTGTACGTTCTGAAATCAGTTTCCAGCAATTCTGCCCCACATTCAAGTCCTCTTCGCAGCCTTACTTCAGTATAATTTTGGATGATAGCTGTCATTTATAACTCCGCAGGTTTCTGAATTACAGTGTCCCTGAGCTCCTTTCTTCAACTCGCTTTCTTGTGAGCTGGCCGCAACACCGCAGGATCTCCTCAGGCCCTAATCTAGTTCCAGCATGGCACACGGAGCCTTTGGTTAATTCCTCTTCCTGGTGGGATATGAGAGTTAAATTTGCCCGTCCAGACACCTACAGATAGTCTCCAATTGCTTCTCCTTATTCCTGTTCATCTTCCGAAGAAATTGCAAACTGGGCCAAACAGGAGGTTAAAGGCACTGACTCTCCAAGTGGGGAGAGTGTTAGTAAAGCGTCTGGAATGTTGCACCCGAGTACCAGGGGACGAAAACTGAGACACATTTGAACACGTTTCCCGATCACACGGTGGATCATACTCTGGGTTCCACATGCATGTTTTAGCTGAAGGAAGAATCCCTTAAACATGGAGAGTTGAGACCCATGGAATGGGTACCATGCAATATGACTTCAAAGAGTCTGCATTTGCTAACCGAACCTCACCAATCCTATCACTGCTGCGTTTATGACACTGTACACACGCTTGATTCTCTTTCGGAGACATATAAATCCATAGGTTTTAAGATTCTTACTAGTCAGGTATATTCTTAGTCGTTTAATATGGGGTGTTGAGTCCACTTCGTTGAGCAAGGAGTAGCTCTTGTCTATTACATATTTGGCTTATGGAACAGTATCTGTGCTAATTTCAATCTCTGATTTTATGCCGCACCCCAACTCACCTTTCCCCTTAAGCAAGCATAAGTTGGTTTTCTACATTTGACACCCTGTTCTGTTTTGTAATTCAGTTCCTGTGTAGCCAAGTTTACATTCCGTGTAGTAGTGATATCTTATGATGTTTCTTTTTCTGTGTGACTTATTTCTCTTAGAATCATCATACCTGAATCCACTCATTATGCTGTCACGGGCCTGATGACATAGATTTCTTTGCTGAGTGATATTGCATTGTACGTAAGTACCACAATTTCTTTATCCATTTTTCGCTTTCTGCGATATTGAACCTGTACCGTAAACGAGGTTCTTGTAAACAGAGCCATCCCAAACTTTGGGGAGGCTGTGTCTTTTTGATTATTATTTCCCTAAGCTATACGACCATAAGTGGAAATGCCGTAGACTCTGTTGCTTGGTTTTTTGGATGTTTCAGGAAACACCATACACTTCTCCAGAGTGGCTGTTGGCAATTTACATCCCGCCCATCAGCATAACAAGGCTCCCAGTTCTCCATGACCTGTCCTGCGTTTCTGGATTTTACACTTTTTACAGATGACCCTTTTGACCGGGGGGCAGTGAGACTTCATTGTAGTGCAGATTTCCTTTGCAAGCTTGCTTGGTTGGCCAAAACGGGCGTATGCGTTTTTTCCTGAATATATTCAGGAAAAAACGCATACGCCCTTTTTGGCCAAGTGCATCATTGTGGACATTCTGCCTCTTTTCCTATGCTTTACATGCAATTCCAGTCTACCTCCTGAAATCGGTTTCCTGCAATTCTGCCCCGCTTTCAACTCCTCTTGGCAGCCTTACTTTAATATATTTTTGGAAGATGGCTGTCATTTATAACTCTGCAGGTTTGTGAATTACAGTGCCCCTGAGCTCCTTTCTTCAACTCGCTTTCTTGTGAGCTGGCCGCAACACCGCAGGATTGCTTCAGGCCTAGTGTGGTTCCGGCATGGCATGCTGAGCCTTTGGTTAATTCCTCTTCCTGGTGGGAAATGAGAGTTAAATTTGCCCGTCCGGACACCTCCACCTAGTCTCTCATTGGTTCTCCCTATTCCTGTTCATTTTCCACAGAAATTGCAAACTGGGCCAAACAGGAGGTTAAAGTCACTGACATTCCAAGTGGGGAGAGTGTTAGTAAAGCATCTGGAATGTTGCACCCGAGTACCAGGGGACGAAAACTGAGACACATTTGAACACGTTTTCCAATCACACGGTGGATCATACTCTGGGTTCCACATGCATGTTTTAGCTGAAGGAAGAATCCCTTAAACCTGGAGAGTTGAGACCCATGGAATGGGTACCATGCAATATGACTTCAAAGGGTCTGCATTTGCTCACCGAACCTCACCAATTCTATCACTGCTGCGCTTATGCCACTGTACACACGCTTGATTCTCTTTCGGAGACATATAAATCCATAGGTTTTAAGATTCTTACTAGTCAGGTATATTCTTAGGCGTTTAATATGGGGTGTTGAGTCCACTTCGTTGAGCAAGGAGTAGCTCTTGTCTATTACATATTTGGCTTTTGGAACGGTATCTGTGCTAATTTCAATCTCTGGTTTTATGCAGCACCCCAACTCACCTTTCCCCTTAAGCAAGCATAAGTTGGTTTTCTACATTTGAGGCCCTGTTCTGTTTTGTAATTCAGTTCTTGTGTAGCCAAGTTTACATTCCGTGTAGTAGTGATATCTTATGATGTTTCTTTTTCTGTGTGACTTATTTCACTTAGAATCATCGTACCTGAATCCACTCATTATGCTGCTACGGGCCTGATGACATAGATTTCACTGCTGAGTGATATTGCATTGTACGTAAGTACCACAACTTCTTTATCCATTTTTCGCTTTCTGTGATATTGAACTTGTACTGTAAACGAGGTTCTTGTAAACAGAGCCGTCCCAAACTTTGGGGTGGCTGTGTCTTTTGGATTTTAATTTCCCTAAGCTATAGGACCATAAGTGGAAGTGCCCTAGGCTCTGTTGCTTTGTTTTTTGGATGTTTCAGGAAACACCATACACTTCTCCAGAGTGGCTGTTGGCAATTTACATGCCGCCCATCAGCATAACAAGGCTCCCAGTTCTCCATGGCCTGTCCTGCCTTTCTGGATTTTACACTTTGTTCAGATAGCCCTTTTGACCGGGGGGCAGTGAGACTTCATTGTAGTGCAGATTTCCTTTGCAAGCTTGCTTGGTTGGCCAAAAAGCGCGTATGCGTTTTTTCCTGAATATATTCAGGAAAAAACGCATACGCCCTTTTTGACCAAGTGCATCATTGTGGACATTCTGCCTCTTTTCCTATGCTTTACATGCAATTCCAGTCTACCTCCTGAAATCGGTTTCCTGCAATTCTGCCCCACTTTCAACTCCTCTTGGCAGCCTTACTTTAATATATTTTTGGAAGATGGCTGTCATTTATAACTCTGCAGGTTTGTGAATTACAGTGCCCCTGAGCTCCTTTCTTCAACTCGCTTTCTTGTGAGCTGGCCGCAACACCGCAGGATTGCTTCGGGCCCTAGTGTGGTTCCAGCATGGCACGCTGAGCCTTTGGTTAATTCCTCTTCCTGGTGGGAAATGAGAGTTAAATTTGCCCGTCCGGACACCTCCACCTAGTCTCTCATTGGTTCTCCCTATTCCTGTTCATTTTCCACAGAAATTGCAAACTGGGCCAAACAGGAGGTTAAAGTCACTGACACTCCAAGTGGGGAGAGTGTTAGTAAAGCATCTGGAATGTTGCACCCGAGTACCAGGGGACGAAAACTGAGACACATTTGAACACGTTTTCCGATCACACGGTGGATCATACTCTGGGTTCCACATGCATGTTTTTGCTGAAGGAAGAATCCCTTAAACCTGGAGAGTTGAGACCCATGGAATGGGTACCATGCAATATGACTTCAAAGGGTCTGCATTTGCTCACCGAACCTCACCAATCCTATCACTGCTGCGCTTATGCCGCTGTACACACACTTGATTCTCTTTCGGAGACATATAAATCCATAGGTTTTAAGATTCTTACTAGTCAGGTATATTCTTAGGCGTTTAATATGGGGTGTTGAGTCCACTTCGTTGAGCAAGGAGTAGCTCTAGTCTATTACATATTTGCCTTATGGAACGGTATCTGTGCTAATTTCAATCTCTGGTTTTATGAAGCACCCCAACTCACCTTTCCCCTTAAGCAAGCATAAGTTGGTTTTCTACATTTGAGGCCCTGTTCTGTTTTGTAATTCAGTTCTTGTCTGGCCAAGTTTACATTCCGTGTAGTAGTGATATCTTATGATGTTTCTTTTTCTGTGTGACTTATTTCACTTAGAATCATCGTACCTGAATCCACTCATTATGCTGCTACGGGCCTGATGACATAGATTTCATTGCTGAGTGATATTGCATTGTACGTAAGTACCACAACTTCTTTATCCATTTTTCGCTTTCTGTGATATTGAACTTGTACCGTAAACGAGGTTCTTGTAAACAGAGCCGGCCCAAACTTTGGGGTGGCTGTGTCTTTTTGATTTTAATTTCCCTAAGCTATAGGACCATAAGTGGAAGTGCCCTAGGCTCTGTTGCTTTGTTTTTTGGATGTTTCAGGAAACACCATACACTTCTCCAGAGTGGCTGCTGGCAATTTACATCCCGCCCATCAGCATAACAAGGCTCCCAGTTCTCCATGGCCTGTCCTGCCTTTCTGGATTTTACACTTTTTTCAGATGGCCCTTTGACCGGGGTGAAGTGAGACTTCATTGTAGTGCAGATTTCGTTTGCGAGTTTGCTTGGTTGGCCAGAAAGGGCGTATGCGTTTCTTCCTGAATATATTCAGGAAAAAACGCATACGCCCTTTTTGGCCAAGTGCATCATTGTGGACGTTCTGCCTCTTTTCCTATGCTTTACATGCAATTCCATTCTACCTCCTGCAATTGGTTTCCTGCAGTTCTGCCTTGCTCTCAGTGCCTCTTCATAGCCTTATGTCAATATACTTTTGGAAAATAGTTGGCCTTCATAACTCTGCAGGTTTTTGAATTGCAATGGCCCTTAGCTCCATTTTTCAGCTCTTATTTTTGTGATCTTGCCTCATATCCACAGGATTTCTTCAGGCCGTATTCTTCTTCTGGGGCGCCTTGCTCTGCCTTTGGTTAATTCTTCTTCCTGATGTGAAATTAGAGTGACATGTGCCCATTGAAACCGCTACAGCTATTTTCTCACTGGTTCCCCCTATTCCCATTCATTTTCCGCACTAACTGCAGACTGTGCGATTCCGGAACTTAAAGGCATTGACTCTCCATGTGGAGATGTTGTTAGTAAAGTGGCTGGAATGTTGATCCGGAGCCCCAGGAGAGGAAAATGAGGTGCATTTTAGAAACCTTTCCCGATCATATGGTATACCATCCGCTGGATTTCCCATGCATGGTTTAGCTCTAGGAAGATTCCCTTCAACTTGGAGTGTTGGGACCCTTGGAATAAGTAGCATGAAGTATTGCATTAAACTTTCGGCAGTTGCTCACCAAAGCTCACCAATCCTTTCAGCCCCAAGTGTCCAGCCTTATGTCTTATCCAGCTGTGGGTTTATATGTGGTCATTCCAGGTTGCATCACAGCCCCTGAGCGAATTTTGTAAGAATTTTTCTCTCTTTCATTGTTTCTGCGTTTTGGTTTTAAAATTTATTTCTATAAAGGGGTTTAGCTCATTTTCACTACTGTGTTTGTGCCGCTCTGTGCACACTTGATTCCCTTATGGAGAGATATCAATACATGGGTTTTAAGATTCTTATTACTCAGATATATTTCTCTGCGGTGTATAGGGTGTGTTGAGGCCAGTTCATTGAGCAAGGTGTAGATCTTGTCTGATACCTATTTGGTTTATTGAACGGTATCTGTGCTAATTTCAAACTCTGGTTTTATGCATCACCCCACCTCTCCTTTCCCCTTAAGCTGACATAAGTGTGTTTTCTAAATGTGAGACACTGTTCTGTTTTGTAATTAATTTTTTGTGCAGCCATATTTATCCTCCCTCTATAAGTGATATCTTATGATATGTTTCTTTTTCTGTTTGACTTATTTCAAGTAGTATTATCGGACCTCAATCCACTCTTTATCCTTCTACTAGCCTTATTACATTGATTTCATGGTGAAGAGATATTCCATTGTACATAAGTACCACATTTTCTTTATCCATTGTTCTCTTTCCTGGGATATTTAAGGTGTACTGAAGTTGAGGTTCTTGTAAACAGAGTAGCCCTAAACTGTGGTGTGCTTGTGTCTTGTTGATTTTTAGACTTCCCTAGATATACTCCCGTGATTGGAAGTGCCCTATGCTCTGTCGCTCTGTTTTTTAGATGATTTAGGAACCACCATACACTTCTCCAGAGTGGCTCTCGGCAGTTCACACACTGTCCATCAGCGTATAAAGGCTCCCTGTTCTCCATGGCCTGTCCTGCATTTCTGGTGTTTACAATTTTTTCGGATGGCCCTTTTGACCGGTGGGAAATGAGACTTCTTTGTTGTGCACATTTGCATTGCTTGCTTGCTTGGTTGCCCATAAAGTGCGTATGCGTTTTTTCCTGGATATATTCAGGAAAAAACGCATACTCCCTTTTGGGCCAACTGCATCGTTGTCGAAATTCTGCCGCTTTTCATGTGCTTTAAAGGCGAGTCCAATCTATCTCTTGAAATCTGTTTCTTGCAATTCTGTCTTGCATTCAGATCCTCTTCTTTGCCTTACCTCAACATATTTTTGGACGTTAGTTTTCATTTATAACTCTGCAGGTTTGTGAATTGCAGTGACCCTGAGCTCCATTTTTTAAGTTGCTCTTTTGTGAGCTGGCCTCAAAACCGCAGGATTGCTTCAGGCCCTATTTTGGCTCCGGCGAGGCGGGCTGAGCCTTTTTTTAATTCTTATTCTTAATGGGAAATTAGAGTGACATGTGCCCGTCCAAACCCCTACAACTATTCTCTCATTGGTTCCCCCTGTTCCCGTTCATCCTCCTCACAATTTGCAAAATGTGTGAAACAGAAGTTTAAATGTGCTGATTCTCTAAGTGGGGAGATTCTAAGTAACGTGGCTGGAATGATGAACAGGAGCACCAGGAGAGGATAAATGAGGTGCATTTTAGACACATCTCCCGATCACATGGTGTACAGTCCTCTGGGTTTTCCATGCATGTTTTAGCTGTAGGAAGATTCCTTGAACCTGCAGATTTGGGACCCATTGAATGGGTACCAGGTAGTATTACTTTAAAGGGTGTGCATTTCCTCACCCAACCTCACATTTCTCTTAGCGCGAACAGTTTCCAGCCTTATGTCTCATCCTGCTGTGGGTCTAGATGTGTTCAATCCATGTTGCATCACCGTCCCTGAGGAAAAGTTGTAAGAGGTTTTCTCTGTCTCTCTGTCGTTTATTTTTTTCAATTTATTACTATATTGGTTACAGCTGATTTTCAAAGCTCTGTTTCTTGCTGCTGTACATCCACTTGATTCACGTACAGAGAGACATCAATAAATTCTTTTTCAGATTCTTACCAGTCATAGATATTCTTTTCCGGTGACTTGAGTGTGCTGAGTGCAGTTCTTTTAGCTACCGTGTAGGCCTTGTTGATTATCAGTTTGGTATTTGGAATGGTATCTTTGCTAATTTCAACCTCCTGGATGATGCCTCACCCCTCCCCACCTTTCCCGTTTAGCAGCCTCACGCGTATTTTCTACATATTTGACTATGTTTTTGTTTTGTAATTTATTTCATGTGTAGCCATTTTGGATTCCACCTTTAAGTGATATCTTATGATATGTGTCTTTTTCTTTTTGAATTATGTCACTTAGAATGATCATACGTAACTCCTCCGGAGTTGTTACAACTGGCCATATTTCATTGATTTCCAGGCTGAGTAATATTCCACTCTACATAAGTACCACATCTCTATCCATTTTTTCCCTCCAGAGACATTTAAGTTATATCCTAGTCGAGGATCTTTTAAACAGAGGGGCAGTAAACATTGGGGTGCCTGTGTCCTCTCGATTTTTGTTTTTCCCAAGATATACGCCCATGAGTGCAAGTGCCCTATGCTCTGTAGCTCATTTTTTAGATGCTTTAGTAAACACAATACACTTCTCCAGAATGGCCGTTGGCAATATACATTTCCACTATAAGCCTCACAGGGCTCCCTCTTCTCCTTGCCCTGTCCTGCATTTCTGGCGTTTACACTTTATGAGGATGGCTCTTCTGACTGATGCGAAGTGATATCTTTTGTAGTATTGATTTCCAGTGCCCACCTGTTTGGTTGGCTAAAAAAGTGTATGCCCTTTTCTTGAATATATACAGAAAAAAACACATACAGCCTTTTTGGCCAACTGCAATGTCGGCAATGTTCAGCCCCTTTTCTTGTGCTTAATGGCGAGTCCTTTCTACCTCCTCAAATCCCTTTCCTGCCATTCTCCCTTGCTTGCCAATCCTTTTCTCTGACTTTCCTCAAGACATTTTTCAGTGATAGATATTTTCAACTCTGCAGTTTCGTGAATTTTACTGCCCCTGAGTTCCATTGTTCAACTTGTGTTTATGGGAACTGGCCACAAAGCAGTGGGATTTCCTCAAGCCCTATACTGTTTCCATGGGCAACCCTAGCCTTTGGTCAATTCATCTTCCTGATGGGAAATTAGAGTGACATGTGCCTGTCTGAACACCTAGGACTTGTCTCTCATTGTTCCTCATCCTTCCGCTTCATCCTCTGGACAAATTCCAAACTGTACGCAACAGGATGTTGACAGTGTTGACATCTCCAAGTGGGGAGACTGTTAGTAAAGACGCTGGAGGGGTGAACCCGAGCACCAGGAGATGAGGAGATGAGATGCCTTTTCCAAACTCTTCCCGATCAGACGGTATACCATCCTCTGGATGTGACAGACATGTTTTAGCAGTAGGAAGAGTCCCATTCATGTAAGGAGAACACCAGGGCTTTTTCAAAATCAGTGTCTCCCCGAAACCCAAACTGGGGAGTTTTTTAAGCTACGGCTACACATATGTTCATTAAGGGCCTTGGGAAGTAGGCAGAGTGCAAACTTTAGATGACTGAAGTCTTCAGGGTCAGAAGCACTCACCACTGGCTTCCCTTAGGTTACACTTTAACTGTCATTGATAGATGATGTCAATAAAAATATCTGTTCTTTTTCCGATTATTTCCCCTTATAGGTTATTGCACAATATTGAGTGTAGTTCCCTGTGCTATACAGTAGTTCCTTGTTGATGATCTATTTTATACATAGCAGTGTGTATGTGTTAATTCCAAACTGTTAATTTATCCCTCCTCCCACCTTTCCCCTTTGGTAATAATAAATTATAAGATTTTATACTTCTCAGAAATGGGGGAGCTGAAAGAGAGGTATCATTTTCAATGGAAAAGCATTTAAAACAAGATTGAAGCTTTAACCAAGATTATTAGATGTACATCCTTGGAAAGAAATCACTTCATTTCTCTAATATTGACCTGACAAATAAGACAAACCTTTTCACTGAACTTGCTTATAATAAAGTGATGGAAATATCAAATGGAAGTGTTAGAAACATCTTATTTTACCCGAGCCTTATAAACTGTTCTATGTTAACTACATTTTGGCTCACACATCTGTTCATTGAAGTTACAATAGTCTCAATTTCTGTTACTGATCCTCCAGAGTGGACCCCAACAAGGGTCCCCCTGCCCAGTGTCATTGGGGCCAACAGATCGAGACTGAGTTTGGTTCCCAAGCAAAGGAAACTTTATATTTTCATCAGAGAATGGAGAGGTGAGAGCATGCACTACCCCGTGGGCTGTGGGCTGGGCTGCTGTGTAGAGATCCTGTCAGAGTCAGTGGGAGGGAGGGGGCGGAGCTCTCAAGGGCCGGGTTGGCTGCAGCTCAGGCTCTATATCTCGGAGTCTGCACTGGGCCCCAGGAGCTGAGGTGTCGACCCAGCCATTCTGCACCAGGAAATCTGGTCTGAAGTGCCGGGTGTGGAACCTCTGCATGCGGGACCCTAGGAGCACGTGAAATTAGACAAAGCACAAAGGATAAAAAAGGTCAGACTTGACTTTATTGCCCACATTCTATTTTTATCTCCCAGGGATTTTTAATGGGCTTTGCTGGGGACAAACCCCTCCTCTGCCTTTTGTCCCGTTCCTCATTCTTGGAGTGCTGAGGGTGCAGACCCTTCTTCTGTAACTGCTGAGTGCTGAGTTGGGAGCCCTCATACCAGGGGACGAGGGTCAGAACTTCTCCCCAGCAGCCTCCAGGTGACGTTGATTGGCCCCAGGACCCCTGCCTCCCTGCTCGTCCGCCTGAGCACCAGCATTGGAAGTGTTATAGATTCTAATGACCTTTAAGGGTCCAGGAAAGAGATGTGCAGAGACGCTGTGGGGGCCGGTTTCACCCCGCCCCACATTTGTTCGGCCACCTTAGGCTGACCGTTTCTGCCAGCCTAGATGCTCTGACCAGTAGTCTGCTCTTTCTTCAATTAGGCCCCTGAATTAACGTAAAAACAGCACCAGGTGTCAGAGCCCTGCCCGCTCAACTCCCAGACAGTCCAGGGTCAGTGGTGATCAAGGACCATGATGGCCACTGAGTTAACAGCCTTTTGAAGTAAACAGGAGTCCAGCCGGTCTTATTGGCCACCATCATCACGGTGTCTGTAGGCTTTTCTATGGTGACAGTGTGATATACGGTTCCCCCGCCAAGATTATTAGCTCCCCTCTGGGTGCAGGAAGTCCTGCAAGCAGTAGTCTACTCCTTCGGGACACACTATTGTTGTTTTATGAGAGAAACTCCAGGTCAAGTGATGTTCACACGAGTCGTCATGGTGCCCTGTTGCCCCCGGTTATCTCTCTGGATGTTGGAGTTGGAGGGCCTCCTCACTCGAGGTCGGTGTGCCCACGGAGCGAACCCTGCAACTTCAGGGCATGGTTGGTGATTAGGATCACCACGTGGGGTCCTTTTCCCTTAGGAGGGAGGTGGCCTTTTGGGCTGCTGATTTCCAGGTTTTTAGATACCGCCAGTATCTTGGCCAGATGTGGCAGTGGGCCAAGCCCCTTGGTGACTGTAGTTTATCCTACCTGGATGGCATTCTTGCGTTGTTCCATTTCAAGTGGTCCCAGTTTTTGCACTAATTCTCCAATGGCGATTCACCTTTCACCGGGAATGGAAAGGTCAAAGGGTTTAGCTCAATTAGGGAGTTCCAGGGCAAGGGTCTGAATTGACTGCTCTTTCCATTCTTGAAAGGCCACTTCTGGATTCTGTTCAAAAGGATCATCATCTTTTCCTTTCAGTGTTTCATATAGAGGCCCAGCTAGTAGACTGTAGTTAGGGATCCAGAAGCAGCAAACCCTGGCCTCCCCAGGAACCCCTAAGCTGTCTTCTAGTTTTAGAAAGGGGTAAGGCTGCAAATGGTTTCTTCCCTTTCCTGGGATGGGCTTCTCTGACCTTGTGTGAGAATGAAGCCCAGGCAGGTCACTGCAGTCTGTGATATTTGAGCTTTTTCTTGGACAACTTCTATCCTTTATTGGCTTGGTAGTTCAGAGGCCTCCTTAGTAGGGCTGGCGATCAGAATGTCGTCTGCATATTGAAGGAGGGTTTCCTTTTCCAGAGGTAGAACTTTTCGGTCGTTAGCTAAGCTTTCCCCAAAGATGGTGTGGGAATTTTTGAACCCTTGGGGCAAGACGGCCCGGAAGTATTGTTTTAGTTGTATGTTGAGTCCTGCCACTCACAAGCCAAAATTTCTTGTGACTCTGGGACTAATGGAATACAAAAGAAGGCATCATTGAAGACTAATACAGAATACCATGTCCTGGTGGTTGGTAGAATGACCAGCAGGGTGTAGGAATCAGGAGTAACTGGAGGTATATCCTCGGTGGCTTCACTGACTGTCCTGACATCCTTTACCAGGTCCCCAGCAGCCCATGGGGCTCTCGTGGTCAGGCCAATCCCAGGATATGGAGCTCTCCTGGGCAGGTACCCCACCCCCAACCCAGCCCACGGGGCTCTCATGGTCAGGCCCCTCCCAGGATACAGAGCTACCCTTGCAGGTACCGTGGCAGGGCTGGGCACACAGGAACCGTGTACATAGCCCTCATTGAAGAGCACCCCCAGCTCACCTGTCGCTCAGAGCTGACACAGAGCACCTCAGAGCAGGACTTGAACTAACAAACAGCAGCTCCGACAGGTCTGTGACCCTGGGCATCACTCTGTGTGGCCTCCCTCCACCTGGTCTTCCAGAGACTTCCACTGCACCCAGGGCACCAGGCCTCTGTCTCCAACCACCACCCACCCCTCCTCTCCCTGACTCCTGGGTTCCTCTCATTAGGAGAGGGTTTTCTTGAAGTTGTCTCCCACTCATGGGCCAGATAAAATGATTAGAAAACAAGCCAAAGCTGCAGCCCCTTGTCTATCCTGACTCTCAGGAGCCCACACCTGTTCCTTGGACCTGGCCGGTTCAGCAAGTTCCATTTTCTGCAACTGTGAGCCCCTGAGGGGTGATGATTGGCTACCTGGGCAGCCTTACCATGCCGGCCAGCCCTCCCCAGGTGTGCCTGGGTTGAGATCAATATAAATACCACTCCAGGCAGCAAAAGCCCCTGCAGCTGTGCCTGACGCCATTTTCTCTGCCCTGTCAGCAGTCTCGGGGCTGGGCTGGTGGGAGGGAGTGAGAGGCCACGGCTTTGTGGGTGGCCCAGTGTGAGTGGGGCTCTGCTGGACTTTCTGCAGCAGTTGCCAGGCTGCCACCTGCTAAAGAAGAGGATGTGTCACCCATACCTGCTGCTGGAATTTCTCCCTGGGCAGAGGTGAGGAAGGAAAAAAGCAGTGGGGGCAGGGACAGGACGGGTATCTCAGGCAGGGAAATGGAAATCTTCCAGAAGAGCACCCAGGGCCAGGACCATCCTGGCTGGCCTGCAGGCACCAAGTCAGCTGGCATGCTGTCACTCGTGTGGCTCCATGGCCCTTCCTCTAGGCTTTCAAGTCCTTGTATATATTCAGGTGTTTTACCTGGGAAGGGCGGGAACAGTTCAGCAGCAACTGGCCTGGGGCTCAGCTCACGTTTACTCACAGATGCCTCGGCACAGTGCCCCAGCTTTGCAATGAGGACGCTTGTTGTGTGGGGGCTGCTGGCTGAATGGGAGACGATTCCCCACCACTGACCAACTTCAGAATTGTTTACAACTGGAGCAAGTGCCCTGATACGGTTTTCCTCTGAGTAACTGGTGGGTTCTGTTTTTATTTTTTCTCTTTTTTGTTTTTGGTTCAAGGTAGATTTTATTCCTCTTTTTTGTATTTACAGATATAAGCATGGAAATAATTTATTCATATAAATACATGTATGTGAAGGGAATAATTGTTTTTTCTGTTTTATTTTTTAAATTTTATTTCTTTTTAATTTTGAATTTTATTTTATATTTTTATACAGCAGGTTCTCATTGGTTATCTATTTTATACATATAAATGTTTACATGCCAATCCCAATCTCTCAACTCCTCCCACCACCACCCCTCCAAGAGCTTTCCCCCCTTGTTGTCCATACGATTGTTGTCTACATCTGTTGCTCTATTTATGCCTTGCAAAACGGTTAATCTGTACAGTTTTTCTAGGTTCCACATATATGCATGAATATACAAGATTTGTTTTTCTCTTTCTGACTTACTTCACTCTGTATGACAGTCTCTAGATCCATCGACGTCTCTACAAATGACCCAATTTCATTCCTTTCATGGCTTAGTAATATTCCATTTTATATATGTACCACAGCTTTATGCATTCGTCTGTCTGTGGGCATTTAGGTTGCTTCCATTACCTCGATATTGTAAATAGTGATGCAATGAACATTGCGGTGAATGTCTCTTTTTGATTTATGGTTTTGTCTGGGTATATGTCCAGTCCTGGGATTGCTGTATCATATGGTAATTCTATTATTAGTTTCTTAAGAAACTCCATATTGTTCTCCATAGTGAATGTATCAATTTATATTCCCAACAATAGTGGAAGAGGGTTCCTTTTCTCCACACCCTTTCCAGCATTTGTTGTTTGTAGATTTTCAGATGATGCCCATTCTAACAGGTGTGAGGTGATACCTCATTGTTGAGTCCATTTCGTTGAGCAGGGGGTAGGTCTTGTCTATTACATATTTGGCTTATGGAACGGTATCTGTGCTAATTTCAAACTCTGGTTTTATGCAGCACCCCCTTAACTCACCTTTCCCCTTAAGCAAGCATAAGTTGGTTTTCTAATCTTGAGACCCTGTTCTGTTTTGTAATTCAGTTCATGTGTAGCCAAGTTTACATTCCGTGCATTAGTGATACCTTATGATGTTTCTTTTTCTGTGTGACTTATTTCACTTAGAATCATCATGCCTCAATCCACTCATTATGCTGGTACAGGCCTGGTGACACAGATTTCATTGCTGAGTGGTATTCTGTTGTACGTAAGTACCGCAACTTCTTTATCAATTATTTGTTCTCTGGGATATTTAACTCGTACTGTAGAAGAGGTTCCTGTAAACAGAGCCGTCCCAAATTTTGGGGTGGCTGTGTCTTTTTGATTTTAATTTCCCTAAGCTATAGGACCATAAGTGGAAATGCCCTAGACTCTGTTGCTTTGTTTTTCAGATGTATCAGGAAACACCATACACTTCTCCAGAGTGGCTGTTGGCAATGTACATCCCGCCCATCAGCATAACAAGGCTCCTTTTTCCCCATGGCCTGTCTTGCCTTTCTGGATTTTACACTTTTCTCAGATGGCCCTTTAGACCGGGGGGAAGTGACACTTCATAGTAGTTCGGATTTCCATTGCAAGCTTGCTTGGTTTGCCAAAAAGGGCGTATGTGTTTTTTCCTGAATATATTCAGGAACAAACTCATACGCCCTTTGTTGCCAAGTGCATCATTGTCGATGTTCTGCCTCTTTTCCTATGCTTTAAATGCAAATCCAGTCTACCTCCTGAAATCGGTTTCCTGAAATTCTGCCCCGCTTTCAAGTCCTCTTCGCAGCCTTACTTCAATATATTTTTGGACGTTATCTGTCATTTATAACTCTCCAGGTTTGTGAATTACAGGGCCCCTGAGCTCCTTTCTTCAACTCGCTTTCTTGTGAGCTGGCCGCAAACCCGCAAGACTGCTTCAGGCCCTAATCTGCTTCTGGCAGGGCACGCTGAGCCTTTGGTTAATTTCTCTTCCTGGTGGGAAATGAGTGTTAAATATGCCCGTCCAGACACCTACCTCACTATCAACCCCTTGGTGATGTGGGTCCTCTGGTTTGTGGCCACCTTTTCTGGGTTCCTCACCTTTCGATGATGTGGCCCCACTAGTGTGAGGACACTCCTGCCTGGTTCTCATCCACGTGGTTATGTGGACCCCCTGGTGAGAGTCTGTTCCTGGCTTTGTTCCTCACCCACCTGTGAGGGAGACCCTCTGCTGATAGGTCACTCCTGCATGGCTGGCACACATTGCCTTGGTGAAGTCAGCCGTGTGGTGGCAGTTGGAGCGTGCTGGGAATCTCTTCCCCCCGGTGATGAGGGCCCTCTTGCGTCAGGCCCTAACTGCTGGGCTCACCAACTTTTCTTAGGGAGCCCAGTGATGCTTTGGCACTCCTCTTAGGATCCCATCTCCATGGAGATGTGGGCCTTCTGCTCTGAGGTCCCAACGGCTGGGTTGTTCACATTTTCATGATGTGGGCTCTCTGGTGTTCACAGAGGCCTGGATCCCATAGCCTCTGTGCTCTTGGCCGCCTGCTGGAAGGTTCCAACTGCTGGATTCCTCACTTTTTTAATTTTTTGGGCCCTCTGTTGTGAGGATCCTCCTGCCTGCCTCACTCCCAGCCCCTTCGTGATGTGTGTCGTCTGGTTTGAGGCCACATGTGCTGGGTTCCTCACCTTTCGATGATGTGGGACCAATGGTCTTAGGAGACTCCTGCCTGGTTCACATCCCCTTGGTGATGTGGGCCCTCTGTTGAGAGTCTGATCCTGGCTGGGTTCCTCACCCATCTGTGAGGTGGGCCGTCTGCTGTGAGGTCACTCCTGCCTGGCTTGCTCACCTCGCCTTGTGGACATGAGCCCTCTGGTGGCACTTGGAGCCTGCTGGGAGCCTCCTCTCCTCGGTGATGAGGGCCCTCTGGCGTCAGGCCCTAACTGCTGGGCTCCCCACATTTTGTGATGTGCGCCCAGTGGTGCGAGGACACTCCAGCCAGGTTCACATCCCCATTGGGATGTGGGCCTTCTGCTCTGAGGTCCCAAAGCCTGGGTTGCTCACAGTTTCATGATGTGGGCTCTCTGGTATTAGTTCACTCCTGCCTGCATCCCATAGCTTCTGTGCTCTGGGCCGCCTGCTGGGAGGTTCCAACTGCTGGATTCCTCACCTTTCTTATTCTTTGGGCCCTCTGTTTTTAGGCTACTCCTGCCTGCCTCACTCCCATTCCCTTTGTGATATGTGTCCTCTGATTTGAGGCCACATGTGCTGGGTTCCGCACCTTTCGATGATGTGACCCCACTGGAGGGAAGACAGTCCTGACTGGTTCCCATCCCCTTGCTGATGTGGGCCCTCAGGTGAGAGTCTGATCCTGGCTGGGTTCCTCACCCTTCTGTGAGGTGGGCCCTCTGCTGTGAGGTCAATCATGCCTGTCTGGCACACGTCACCTTGGCGATGTGGGCCCTCTGGTGGCAGTTGGAGTGTGCTGGGATCCTCCTCCCCTCGGTGATGAGGGCCCTCTTGCCTTAGGCCATAACTGCTGGGCTCCCCACATTTTCTGATGTGCGCCAAGTGAGTGAGGACACTCTTGCCAGGTTCCCATCCCCATGGCGATATGGGCCTTCTGCTCTGAGGTCAAAACGGCTGGCTTGCTCACAGTACCAAGATGTGGGCCCTCTGCTGTGAGTTCACTCCGGCAAGGATCCCTTATCATCGGTGCTCTGAGCCGCCTGCTGGGAGGTTCCAACTGCTGGATTCCTCAACTTTCTTATTCTTTGGGCCCTCTGTTGTGAGGCTCCTCCTGCCTGCCTCACTGCCAGCCCCTTGGTGATGACTGTCCTATGGCTTGAGGCCACATGTGCTGCGTTCCTCCTTTCGATGATGTGACCCCACTCGTGTGAGGACACTCCTGCCTGGTTCCCATCCCCTTGGTGAGGTGGGCCCTCTGGCGAGAGTCTAATCCTGGCTGGGTTCCTCAACGTTCTGTGAGGTAGGCCCTCTGCTGTGAGGTCACTCCTGCCTGGCTGGCACACGTCACCTTGGAGACGTGAGCCCTCTGGTGGCAGTTGGAGCGTGCAGGGCGCCTCCTCCTCTCGGTGATGACGGCCCTCTGGCGTCAGGCCCTAAATGGTGGGCTCCCCACATTTTCTGATGTGCGCCCAGTGGTGCGAGGACACTCCAGCCAGGTTCCCATTCCCATGGGGATGTGGTCCTTCTGCGCTGAGGTCTCAACTGCTGGGTTGCTCACAGTTTTGTGATGTGGGCCCTCTGCTGTGAGTTCACTGTGGCCTGGATCCCATAGCCTCGGTGTTCTGGGCCGCCTGCTGGAAGGTCTAAATGCTGGAATCCTCACGTTTTTTATATTATGTGCCCTGTGTTGTGAGGCTACTCCTGCCTGCCTCACTCCAAGGCCCTTGGTGATGTGGGTCCTCTGGTTTGAGGACACATGTGCTGGGTTCCTCACCTTAAGATGATGAGGCCCCACTGGTGTGAGGATAATCCTGACTGGGTCCCATCCCCTTTGTGATGTGGGCCCTCTGGTGAGAGTCTGATCCTGGCTGGGTTCCTCACCCATCTGTGAGGTGGGCCCTCTACTATCAGGTAACTCTTGCCTGGGTTGCTCACCTCGCCTTGTTGACATGAGCCCTCTGGTGGCAATTGGACCCTGCTGGGAGCCTCCTCAGCTCTGTGATGAGGGCCCTCTGACGTCAGGCCCTAACTGCTGGGCTCCCCAACTTTTCTTAGTGAGCCCAGTGTTGCTCAAGCACTCCTCTTAGGTTCCCATCCCCATGGGGATGTGGGCCTTCTGCTCTGAGGTTCCAACGGCTGGGTTGATCACAATTTCATGATGTGGGCTCTCTGGTGTTAGTTCACTGTGGCCTGGATCCCATAGCCTCTGTGGTCTTGGCTGCCTGCTGGGAGGTTCCAAATGCTCGATTCCTCAACTTTTGTATTCTATGGGTCCTGTGTTGTGATGCTCCTCCTGCCTGCCTCACTCGCAACCCCTTCGTGATGTGGGTCTTCTGGTTTGAGGCCACATGTGCTGGGTTAGGCAACTTTCAATGATGTGGCCCCACTGGTGTGAGGACACTCCTGTCTGGTTCCCATCCCCTTGGTGATGTGGGCCTTCTGGTGACAGTCTTATCCTGGCTGGGTTCCTCACTCTTCTGTGAGGTAGGCCCTCTGCTGTGAGGTCAATCCTGCCTGACTTGCACACATCACCTTGGCGACGTGGGCCCTCTGTTGGCACATGGAACCTGCTGGGAGCCTCCTGCCCTCGGTGATGACGGCCCTCTAGCATCAGGCTCTAACTGCTGGGCTCCCCACGTTTTCTGATGTGAGCCCAGTGATGCCAGGACACTCCTGTCAGGTTCCCATCCCCATGGGGATGTGGGCTTTCTGCTCTGAGGTCCCAATGCCTGGGTTGCTCACAGTTTCATGATGTGGGCTCTCTGGTGTTAGTTAACTCCTGCCTGCATCCCATAGCTTCTGTGCTCTCGGCCGCCTGCTGGGAGGTTCCAAATGCTGGATTCCTCACTTTTTTTATTCTTTGGGCCCTCTGTTTTTAGGCTACTCCTACCTGCCTCACTCCCATCCCCTTTGTGATGTATGTCCTCTGATATGAGGCCACATGTGCTGGGTTCCTCACCTTTCGATGATGTGGCCCCACTGGTGGGAGGACAGTCCTGACTGGTTCCCATCCCCTTGGTGTTGTGGGCCCTCTGGTGAGAGTCTCATCCTGCCTCGGTTCCTCACCCTTCTGTGAGATAGGCCCTCTGCTGTGAGGTCACTACTGCCTGGCTGGCGCATGCCACCTTGTAGACGTGGTCCCTCTGTTGGCAGTTGGAACCTGCTGGGAGTCTCCTCCCCTCAGTTATGAGGGCCCCCTGGCATCAGGCCCTAACTGCTGGGCTCCTAACATTTTCTGATATGTGCTAAGTGGTGCAAAGCCACTCCTGCCAGGTTCCCATCCCAATGGGGATGTGGGCCTTCTGTTCTGAGGTCCCAACAGCTGGGCTGCTCACAGGTTCATGATGTGGGCCCTCTGCTGTGAGTTCACTGCGGCCTGGATCCCATAGCCTCGGTGCTCTGGGCCACTTGCTGGGAGGTTCCAACTGCTGGATTCCTCAACTTTTATATTCTATGGACCCTGTGTTGTGAGGCCAGTCCTGCCAGCCTCATTCCGAACCCCTTGGTGATGTGGTTCCTCTGGTTTGAGGACACATGTGCTGGGATCCTCACCTTTCGATGATGTTGTCCCACTGGTGTGGGGACACTCCTGCCTGGTTCCCATCCCCTGGGTGATGTGGGCCCTCTGGTGAGAGTCTGATCCTGGCTGTGTTCCTCACCCTTCTGTGAGGTGGGCCCTCTGCTGTGAGGTCATTCGTGCCTGGTTGGCACACATCGCCTTGGCAACGTCAGCCCTCTGGTGGCAGTTGGAGCCTGCTGGGAGCCTCCTTCCCTTGGTGATGAGGGTCCTCTGGCGTCAGGCCCTAACTGCTGGTCGCCCAAAATTTTCTGATATGTTCTCAGTGGTGCGAGGACACTCCTACCAGAATTCCATCCCCATGGGGATGTGGGCCTCCTGCTCTGAGGTCCCAATGGCTGGGTTGCTCAGTTTCATGACATGGGCCCTCTTCTGTGAGTTCACTGTGGCCTGGATCCCATAGCCTCGGTGCTCTGGGCCGCCTGCTGGGAGGTTCCAACTGCTGGATTCCTCACTTTTTTATTCTATGTGCCCAGTGTTGTGAGGCTACTCCTGCCTGCCTCACTCCGAGGTCCTTGGTGATGTGGGTCCTCTGGTTTGAGGACACATGTGCTGAGTACCTCAGCTTTCGATGATGTGGCCCCACTGATGTGAAGACACTCCTGCCTGGTTCCCATCCCCTTGGTGATGTGGGCCCTCTGGTGAGAGTCTGATGTTGGCTGGGTTTCTCACCCTTCTGTGAGGTGGGACCTCTGCTGTGAGGTAACTCCTGCCTGGCATGCTCACGTTGCCTTGGCAATGTGAGCCCTCAGGTGGCACTTGGAGCCTGCTGGGAATCTCCTCCCCTCAGTTATGAGAGCTCTGGATAAAACACATATGCCCTTTTTTGCCAAGTGCATTATTTTCCAAGTTCTGTCTCTTTTCCTATGCTTTAAGAGCTACTCCCGTGTACGTTCTGAAATCAGTTTCCAGCAATTCTGCCCCGCATTCAAGTCCTCTTCGCAGCCTTACTTCAGTATAATTTTGGATGATAGCTGTCATTTATAACTCCGCAGGTTTCTGAATTACAGTGCCCCTGAGCTCCTTTCTTCAACTCGCTTTCTTGTGAGCTGGCCGCAACACCGCAGGATCTCCTCAGGCCCTAATCTAGTTCCAGCATGGCACACGGAGCCTTTGGTTCATTTATCTTCCTGGTGGGAAATGAGAGTTAAATTTGCCCGTCCAGACACCTACAGATAGTCTCCCATTGCTTCTCCTTATTCCTGTTCATCTTCCGAAGAAATTGCAAACTGGGCCAAATAGGAGGTTAAAGGCACTGACTCTCCAAGTGGGGAGAGTGTTAGTAAAGCGTCTGGAATGTTGCACCCGAGTACCAGGGGACGAAAACTGAGACACATTTGAACACGTTTCCCGATCACACGGTGGATCATACTCTGGGTTCCACATGCATGTTTTAGCTGAAGGAAGAATCCCTTAAACCTGGAGAGTTGAGACCCATGGAATGGGTACCATGCAATATGACTTCAAAGAGTCTGCATTTGCTAACCGAACCTAACCAATCCTATCACTGCTGCGTTTATGACACTGTACACACGCTTGATTCTCTTTCGGAGACATATAAATCCATAGGTTTTAAGATTCTTACTAGTCAGGTATATTCTTAGTCGTTTAATATGGGGTGTTGAGTCCACTTCGTTGAGCAAGGAGTAGCTCTTGTCTATTACATATTTGGCTTATGGAACAGTATCTGTGCTAATTTCAATCTCTGATTTTATGCCGCACCCCAACTCACCTTTCCCCTTAAGCAAGCATAATTTGGTTTTCTACATTTGACACCCTGTTCTGTTTTGTAATTCAGTTCCTGTGTAGCCAAGTTTACATTCCGTGTAGTAGTGATATCTTATGATGTTTCTTTTTCTGTGTGACTTATTTCTCTTAGAATCATCATACCTGAATCCACTCATTATGCTGTCACGGGCCTGATGACATAGATTTCTTTGCTGAGTGATATTGCATTGTACGTAAGTACCACAATTTCTTTATCCATTTTTCGCTTTCTGCGATATTGAACCTGTACCGTAAACGAGGTTCTTGTAAACAGAGCCATCCCAAACTTTGGGGAGGCTGTGTCTT
Source organism: Leucopleurus acutus (assembly GCF_964270905.1). NCBI lineage: Eukaryota > Metazoa > Chordata > Mammalia > Artiodactyla > Delphinidae > Leucopleurus > Leucopleurus acutus. The sequence goes on from NW_028139161.1 coordinate 451,879, forward strand.
TTTGATTATTATTTCCCTAAGCTATACGACCATAAGTGGAAATGCCCTAGGCTCTGTTGCTTGGTTTTTTGGATGTTTCAGGAAACACCATACACTTCTCCAGAGTGGCTGTTGGCAATTTACATCCCGCCCATCAGCATAACAAGGCTCCCTGTTCTCCATGGCCTGTCCTGCCTTTCTGGATTTTACACTTTTTTCAGATGGCCCTTTTGACCGGGGGGCAGTGAGACTTCATTGTAGTGCAGATTTCCTTTGCAAGCTTGCTTGGTTGGCCAAAAAGGGCGTATGCGTTTTTTCCTGAATATATTCAGGAAAAAACGCATACGCCCTTTTTGGCCAAGTGCATCATTGTGGACATTCTGCCTCTTTTCCTATGCTTTACATGCAATTCCAGTCTACCTCCTGAAATCGGTTTCCTGCAATTCTGCCCCCCTTTCAACTCCTCTTGGCAGCCTTACTTTAATATATTTTTGGAAGATGGCTGTCATTTATAACTCTGCAGGTTTGTGAATTACAGTGCCCCTGAGCTCCTTTCTTCAACTCGCTTTCTTGTGAGCTGGCCGCAACACCGCAGGATTGCTTCGGGCCCTAGTGTGGTTCCGGCATGGCACGCTGAGCCTTTGGTTAATTCCTCTTCCTGGTGGGAAATGAGAGTTAAATTAGCCCGTCCGGACACCTCCACCTAGTCTCTCATTGGTTCTCCCTATTCCTGTTCATTTTCCACAGAAATTGCAAACTGGGCCAAACAGGAGGTTAAAGTCACTGACACACCAAGTGGGGAGAGTGTTAGTAAAGCATCTGGAATGTTGCACCCGAGTACCAGGGGACGAAAACTGAGACACATTTGAACACGTTTTCCGATCACACGGTGGATCATACTCTGGGTTCCACATGCATGTTTTAGCTGAAGGAAGAATCCCTTAAACCTGGAGAGTTGAGACCCATGGAATGGGTACCATGCAATATGACTTCAAAGGGTCTGCATTTGCTCACCGAACCTCACCAATCCTATCACTGCTGCGATTATGCCGCTGTACACACGCTTGATTCTCTTTCGGAGACATATAAATCCATAGGTTTTAAGATTCTTACTAGTCAGGTATATTCTTAGGCGTTTAATATGGGGTGTTGAGTCCACTTCATTGAGCAAGGAGTAGCTCTTGTCTATTACATATTTGGCTTATGGAACGGTATCTGTGCTAATTTCAATCTCTGGTTTTATGAAGCACCCCAACTCACCTTTCCCCTTAAGCAAGCATAAGTTGGTTTTCTACATTTGAGGCCCTGTTCTGTTTTGTAATTCAGTTCTTGTCTGGCCAAGTTTACATTCCGTGTAGTAGTGATATCTTATGATGTTTCTTTTTCTGTGTGACTTATTTCACTTAGAATCGTCGTACCTGAATCCACTCATTATGCTGCTACGGGCCTGATGACATAGATTTCATTGCTGAGTGATATTGCATTGTACGTAAGTACCACAACTTCTTTATCCATTTTTCGCTTTCTGTGATATTGAACTTGTACCGTAAACGAGGTTCTTGTAAACAGAGCCGGCCCAAACTTTGGGGTGGCTGTGTCTTTTGGATTTTAATTTCCCTAAGCTATAGGACCATAAGTGGAAGTGCCCTAGGCTCTGTTGCTTTGTTTTTTGGATGTTTCAGGAAACACCATACACTTCTCCAGAGTGGCTGTTGGCAATTTACATGCCGCCCATCAGCATAACAAGGCTCCCAGTTCTCCATGGCCTGTCCTGCCTTTCTGGATTTTACACTTTTTTCAGATAGCCCTTTTGACCAGGGGGCAGTGAGACTTCATTGTAGTGCAGATTTCCTTTGCAAGCTTGCTTGGTTGGCCAAAAAGGGCGTATGCGTTTTTTCCTGAATATATTCAGGAAAAAACGCATACGCCCTTTTTGGCCAAGTGCATCATTGTCGATGTTCTGTCTCTTTTCCTATGCTTTAAATGCAAATCCAGTCTACCTCCTGAAATCGGTTTCCTGAAATTCTGCCCTGCTTTCAAGTCCTCTTCGCAGCCTTACTTCAATATATTTTTGGACGTTATCTGTCATTTATAACTCTCCAGGTTTGTGAATTACAGGGCCCCTGAGCTCCTTTCTTCAACTCGCTTTCTTGTGAGCTGGCCGCAAACCCGCAAGACTGCTTCAGGCCCTAATCTGCTTCTGGCAGGGCACGCTGAGCCTTTGGTTAATTTCTCTTCCTGGTGGGAAATGAGTGTTAAATATGCCCGTCCAGACACCTACCTCACTATCAACCCCTTGGTGATGTGGGTCCTCTGGTTTGTGGCCACCTTTTCTGGGTTCCTCACCTTTCGATGATGTGGCCCCACTAGTGTGAGGACACTCCTGCCTGGTTCTCATCCACGTGGTTATGTGGACCCCCTGGTGAGAGTCTGTTCCTGGCTTTGTTCCTCACCCACCTGTGAGGGAGACCCTCTGCTGATAGGTCACTCCTGCATGGCTGGCACACATTGCCTTGGTGAAGTCAGCCGTGTGGTGGCAGTTGGAGCGTGCTGGGAATCTCCTCCCCCCGGTGATGAGGGCCCTCTTGCGTCAGGCCCTAACTGCTGGGCTCACCAACTTTTCTTAGGGAGCCCAGTGATGCTTTGGCACTCCTCTTAGGATCCCATCTCCATGGAGATGTGGGCCTTCTGCTCTGAGGTCCCAACGGCTGGGTTGTTCACATTTTCATGATGTGGGCTCTCTGGTGTTCACAGAGGCCTGGATCCCATAGCCTCTGTGCTCTTGGCCGCCTGCTGGGAGGTTCCAACTGCTGGATTCCTCACTTTTTTAATTTTTTGGGCCCTCTGTTGTGAGGATCCTCCTGCCTGCCTCACTCCCAGCCCCTTCGTGATGTGTGTCGTCTGGTTTGAGGCCACATGTGCTGGGTTCCTCACCTTTCGATGATGTGGGACCAATGGTCTTAGGAGACTCCTGCCTGGTTCACATCCCCTTGGTGATGTGGGCCCTCTGTTGAGAGTCTGATCCTGGCTGGGTTCCTCACCCATCTGTGAGGTGGGCCGTCTGCTGTGAGGTTACTCCTGCCTGGCTTGCTCACCTCGCCTTGTGGACATGAGCCCTCTGGTGGCACTTGGAGCCTGCTGGGAGCCTCCTCTCCTCGGTGATGAGGGCCCTCTGGCGTCAGGCCCTAACTGCTGGGCTCCCCACATTTTGTGATGTGCGCCCAGTGGTGCGAGGACACTCCAGCCAGGTTCACATCCCCATTGGGATGTGGGCCTTCTGCTCTGAGGTCCCAAAGCCTGGGTTGCTCACAGTTTCATGATGTGGGCTCTCTGGTATTAGTTCACTCCTGCCTGCATCCCATAGCTTCTGTGCTCTGGGCCGCCTGCTGGGAGGTTCCAACTGCTGGATTCCTCACCTTTCTTATTCTTTGGGCCCTCTGTTTTTAGGCTACTCCTGCCTGCCTCACTCCCATTCCCTTTGTGATATGTGTCCTCTGATTTGAGGCCACATGTGCTGGGTTCCGCACCTTTCGATGATGTGACCCCACTGGAGGGAAGACAGTCCTGACTGGTTCCCATCCCCTTGCTGATGTGGGCCCTCAGGTGAGAGTCTGATCCTGGCTGGGTTCCTCACCCTTCTGTGAGGTGGGCCCTCTGCTGTGAGGTCAATCATGCCTGTCTGGCACACGTCACCTTGGCGACGTGGGCCCTCTGGTGGCAGTTGGAGTGTGCTGGGATCCTCCTCCCCTCGGTGATGAGGGCCCTCTTGCCTTAGGCCATAACTGCTGGGCTCCCCACATTTTCTGATGTGCGCCAAGTGAGTGAGGACACTCTTGCCAGGTTCCCATCCCCATGGCGATATGGGCCTTCTGCTCTGAGGTCAAAACGGCTGGCTTGCTCACAGTACCAAGATGTGGGCCCTCTGCTGTGAGTTCACTCCGGCAAGGATCCCTTATCATCGGTGCTCTGAGCCGCCTGCTGGGAGGTTCCAACTGCTGGATTCCTCAACTTTTTTATTCTATGTGCCCTCTGTTGTGAGGCTCCTCCTGCCTGCCTCACTGCCAGCCCCTTGGTGATGACTGTCCTATGGCTTGAGGCCACATGTGCTGCGTTCCTCCTTTCGATGATGTGACCCCACTCGTGTGAGGACACTCCTGCCTGGTTCCCATCCCCTTGGTGAGGTGGGCCCTCTGGCGAGAGTCTAATCCTGGCTGGGTTCCTCAACGTTCTGTGAGGTAGGCCCTCTGCTGTGAGGTCACTCCTGCCTGGCTGGCACACGTCACCTTGGAGACGTGAGCCCTCTGGTGGCAGTTGGAGCGTGCAGGGCGCCTCCTCCTCTCGGTGATGACGGCCCTCTGGCGTCAGGCCCTAAATGGTGGGCTCCCCACATTTTCTGATGTGCGCCCAGTGGTGCGAGGACACTCCAGCCAGGTTCCCATTCCCATGGGGATGTGGTCCTTCTGCGCTGAGGTCTCAACTGCTGGGTTGCTCACAGTTTTGTGATGTGGGCCCTCTGCTGTGAGTTCACTGTGGCCTGGATCCCATAGCCTCGGTGTTCTGGGCCGCCTGCTGGAAGGTCTAAATGCTGGAATCCTCACGTTTTTTATATTATGTGCCCTGTGTTGTGAGGCTACTCCTGCCTGCCTCACTCCAAGGCCCTTGGTGATGTGGGTCCTCTGGTTTGAGGACACATGTGCTGGGTTCCTCACCTTAAGATGATGAGGCCCCACTGGTGTGAGGATAATCCTGACTGGGTCCCATCCCCTTTGTGATGTGGGCCCTCTGGTGAGAGTCTGATCCTGGCTGGGTTCCTCACCCATCTGTGAGGTGGGCCCTCTACTATCAGGTAACTCTTGCCTGGGTTGCTCACCTCGCCTTGTTGACATGAGCCCTCTGGTGGCAATTGGACCCTGCTGGGAGCCTCCTCAGCTCTGTGATGAGGGCCCTCTGACGTCAGGCCCTAACTGCTGGGCTCCCCAACTTTTCTTAGTGAGCCCAGTGTTGCTCAAGCACTCCTCTTAGGTTCCCATCCCCATGGGGATGTGGGCCTTCTGCTCTGAGGTTCCAACGGCTGGGTTGATCACAATTTCATGATGTGGGCTCTCTGGTGTTAGTTCACTGTGGCCTGGATCCCATAGCCTCTGTGGTCTTGGCTGCCTGCTGGGAGGTTCCAAATGCTCGATTCCTCAACTTTTGTATTCTATGGGTCCTGTGTTGTGATGCTCCTCCTGCCTGCCTCACTCGCAACCCCTTCGTGATGTGGGTCTTCTGGTTTGAGGCCACATGTGCTGGGTTAGGCAACTTTCAATGATGTGGCCCCACTGGTGTGAGGACACTCCTGTCTGGTTCCCATCCCCTTGGTGATGTGGGCCTTCTGGTGACAGTCTTATCCTGGCTGGGTTCCTCACTCTTCTGTGAGGTAGGCCCTCTGCTGTGAGGTCAATCCTGCCTGACTTGCACACATCACCTTGGCGACGTGGGCCCTCTGTTGGCACATGGAACCTGCTGGGAGCCTCCTGCCCTCGGTGATGACGGCCCTCTAGCATCAGGCTCTAACTGCTGGGCTCCCCACGTTTTCTGATGTGAGCCCAGTGATGCCAGGACACTCCTGTCAGGTTCCCATCCCCATGGGGATGTGGGCTTTCTGCTCTGAGGTCCCAATGCCTGGGTTGCTCACAGTTTCATGATGTGGGCTCTCTGGTGTTAGTTAACTCCTGCCTGCATCCCATAGCTTCTGTGCTCTCGGCCGCCTGCTGGGAGGTTCCAAATGCTGGATTCCTCACTTTTTTTATTCTTTGGGCCCTCTGTTTTTAGACTACTCCTACCTGCCTCACTCCCATCCCCTTTGTGATGTATGTCCTCTGATATGAGGCCACATGTGCTGGGTTCCTCACCTTTCGATGATGTGGCCCCACTGGTGGGAGGACAGTCCTGACTGGTTCCCATCCCCTTGGTGTTGTGGGCCCTCTGGTGAGAGTCTCATCCTGCCTCGGTTCCTCACCCTTCTGTGAGATAGGCCCTCTGCTGTGAGGTCACTACTGCCTGGCTGGCGCATGCCACCTTGTAGACGTGGTCCCTCTGTTGGCAGTTGGAACCTGCTGGGAGTCTCCTCCCCTCAGTTATGAGGGCCCCCTGGCATCAGGCCCTAACTGCTGGGCTCCTAACATTTTCTGATATGTGCTAAGTGGTGCAAAGCCACTCCTGCCAGGTTCCCATCCCAATGGGGATGTGGGCCTTCTGTTCTGAGGTCCCAACAGCTGGGCTGCTCACAGGTTCATGATGTGGGCCCTCTGCTGTGAGTTCACTGCGGCCTGGATCCCATAGCCTCGGTGCTCTGGGCCACTTGCTGGGAGGTTCCAACTGCTGGATTCCTCAACTTTTATATTCTATGGACCCTGTGTTGTGAGGCCAGTCCTGCCAGCCTCATTCCGAACCCCTTGGTGATGTGGTTCCTCTGGTTTGAGGACACATGTGCTGGGATCCTCACCTTTCGATGATGTTGTCCCACTGGTGTGGGGACACTCCTGCCTGGTTCCCATCCCCTGGGTGATGTGGGCCCTCTGGTGAGAGTCTGATCCTGGCTGTGTTCCTCACCCTTCTGTGAGGTGGGCCCTCTGCTGTGAGGTCATTCGTGCCTGGTTGGCACACATCGCCTTGGCAACGTCAGCCCTCTGGTGGCAGTTGGAGCCTGCTGGGAGCCTCCTTCCCTTGGTGATGAGGGTCCTCTGGCGTCAGGCCCTAACTGCTGGTCGCCCAAAATTTTCTGATACGTTCTCAGTGGTGCGAGGACACTCCTACCAGAATTCCATCCCCATGGGGATGTGGGCCTCCTGCTCTGAGGTCCCAATGGCTGGGTTGCTCAGTTTCATGACATGGGCCCTGTTCTGTGAGTTCACTGTGGCCTGGATCCCATAGCCTCGGTGCTCTGGGCCGCCTGCTGGGAGGTTCCAACTGCTGGATTCCTCACTTTTTTATTCTATGTGCCCAGTGTTGTGAGGCTACTCCTGCCTGCCTCACTCCGAGGTCCTTGGTGATGTGGGTCCTCTGGTTTGAGGACACATGTGCTGAGTACCTCAGCTTTCGATGATGTGGCCCCACTGATGTGAAGACACTCCTGCCTGGTTCCCATCCCCTTGGTGATGTGGGCCCTCTGGTGAGAGTCTGATGTTGGCTGGGTTTCTCACCCTTCTGTGAGGTGGGACCTCTGCTGTGAGGTAACTCCTGCCTGGCATGCTCACGTTGCCTTGGCAATGTGAGCCCTCAGGTGGCACTTGGAGCCTGCTGGGAATCTCCTCCCCTCAGTTATGAGAGCTCTGGATAAAACACATATGCCCTTTTTTGCCAAGTGCATTATTTTCCAAGTTCTGTCTCTTTTCCTATGCTTTAAGAGCTACTCCCGTGTACGTTCTGAAATCAGTTTCCAGCAATTCTGCCCCGCATTCAAGTCCTCTTCGCAGCCTTACTTCAGTATAATTTTGGATGATAGCTGTCATTTATAACTCCGCAGGTTTCTGAATTACAGTGTCCCTGAGCTCCTTTCTTCAACTCGCTTTCTTGTGAGCTGGCCGCAACACCGCAGGATTGCTTCAGACCCTAGTTTGGTTCCGGCATGGCATGCTGAGCCTTTGGTTAATTCCTCTTCCTGGTGGGAAATGAGAGTTAAATTTGCTTGTCCAGACACCTCCACCTAGTCTCTCATTGGTTCTCCCTATTCCTGTTCATTTTCCACAGAAATTGCAAACTGGCCAAACAGGAGGTTAAAGGCACTGACTCTCCAAGTGGGGAGAGTGTTAGTAAAGCGTCTGGAATGTTGCACCCGAGTACTAGGGGACGAAAACTGAGACACATTTGAACACGTTTCCCGATCACACCGTGGATCATACTCTGGGTTCCACATGCATGTTTTAGCTGAAGGAAGAATCCCTTAAACCTGGAGAGTTGAGACCCATGGAATGGGTACCATGCAATATGACTTCAAAGGGTCTGCATTTGCTCACCGAACCTCACCAATCCTATCACTGCTGCGTTTATGCCGCTGTACACACGTTTGATTCTCTTTCGGAGACATATAAATCTATAGGTTTTAAGATTCTTACTAGTCAGGTATATTCTTAGGCGTTTAATATGGGGTGTTGAGTCCACTTCGTTGAGCAAGGAGTAGCTCTTCTCTATTACATATTTGGCTTATGGAAAGGTATCTGTGCTAATTTCAATCTCTGGTTTTATGCAGCACCCCAACTCACCTTTCCCCTTAAGCAAGCATAAGTTGGTATTCTACATTTGAGACCCTGTTCTGTTTTGTAATTCAGTTCCTTTGTAGCCAAGTTTACATTCCGTGTATTAGTGATATCTTATGATGCTTCTTTTTCTGTGTGACTTATTTCACTTACAATCATCGTACCTGAATCCACTCATTATGCTGCTACGGGCCTGATGACATAGATTTCATTGCTGAGTGATATTGCATTGTACATAAGTACCACAACTTCTTTATCCATTTTTCGCTTTCTGTGATATTGAACTTGTACCGTAAACGAGGTTCTTGTAAACAGAGCCGGCCCAAAATTTGGGGTGGCTGTGTCTTTTTGATTTTAATTTCCCTAAGCTATAGGACCATATGTGGAAGTGCCCTAGGCTCTGTTGCTTTGTTTTTTAGATGTTTCAGGAAACACCATACACTTCTCCACAGTGGCTGTTGGCAATTTACATCCCGCCCATCAGCATAACATGGCTCCCAGTTCTCCATGGCCTGTCCTGCCTTTCTGGATTTTACACTTTTTTCAGATGGCCCTTTTGACCGGGGGGCAGTGAGACTTCATTGTAGTTCAGATGTCCTTTGCAAGCTTGCTTGGTTGGCCAAAAAGGGCGTATGCGTTTTTTCCTGAATATATTCAGGAAAAAACGCATACGCCCTTTTTGGCCAAGTGCATCATTGTGGACGTTCTGCCTCTTTTCCTATGCTTTACATGCAATTCCAGTCTACCTCCTGAAATCGGTCTCCTGCAATTCTGCCCCGCTTTCAACTCCTTTTGGCAGCCTTACTTCAATATATTTTTGGAAGATAGCTGTCATTTATAACTCTGCAGGTTTGTGAATTACAGTGTCCCTGAGTTCCTTTCTTCAACTCACTTTCTTGTGAGCTGGCCGCAACATCGCAGGATTGCTTCAGGCCCTAGTTTGGTTCTGGCATGGCATGCTGCGCCTTTGGTTATTTCCTCTTCCTGGTGGGAAATGAGAGTTAAATTTGCCCGTCCAGACACCTCCACCTAGTCTCTCATTGGTTCTCCCTATTCCTGTTCATTTTCCACAGAAATTGCAAACTGGGCCAAACAGGAGGTTAAAGGCACTGACTCTCCAAGTGGGGGAGTGTTAGTAAAGCGTCTGGAATGTTGCACCCGAGTACCAGGGGACGAAAACTGAGAAACATTTGAACACGTTTTCCAATCACACGGTGGATCATACTCTGGGTTCCACATGCATGTTTTAGCTGAAGGAAGAATCCCTTAAACATGGAGAGTTGAGACCCATGGAATGGGTACCATGCAATATGACTTCAAAGGGTCTGCATTTGCTCACCGAACCTCACCAGTCCTATCACTGGTGCGTTCATGCCGCTGTACACATGCTTGATTCTCTTTCAGAGACATATAAATCCATAGGTTTTAAGATTGTTACTAGTCAGGTATATTCTTAGGCGTTTAATATGGGGTGTTGAGTCCACTTCGTTGAGCAAGGAGTAGCTCTTGTCTATTATATATTTGGCTTATGGAACGGTATCTGTGCTAATTTCAATCTCTGGTTTTATGCCGCACCGCAAGTCACCTTTCCCCTTAATGAAGCATAAGTTGGTTTTCTACATTTGAGACCCTGTTATGTTTTGTAATTCAGTTCCTGTGTAGCCAAGTTTACATTCCGTGTATTAGTGATATCTTATGATGTTTCTTTTTCTGTGTGACTTATTTCACTTATAATCATCGTACCTGAATCCACTCATTATGCTGCTACGGACCTGATGACATAGATTTCATTGCTGAGTGATATTGCATTGTACGTAAGTACCACAACTTCTTTATCCATTTTTCGCTTTCTGTGATATTCAACTTGTACCGTAAACGAGGTTCTTGTAAACAGAGCCAGCCCAAACTTTGGGGTGGCTGTGTCTTTTTGATTTTAATTTCCCTAAGCTATAGGACCATAAGTAGAAGTGCCCTAGGCTCTGTTGCTTTGTTTTTTGGATGTTTCAGGAAACACCATACAGTTCTCCAGAGTGGCTGCTGGCTATTTACATCCCGCCCATCAGCATAACAAGGCTCCCAGTTCTCCATGGCCTGTCCTGCCTTTCTGGATTTTACACTTTTTTCAGATGGCCCTTTTGACCGGGTGGCAGTGAGACTTCATTGTAGTGCAGATTTCCTTTGCAAGCTTGCTTGGTTGGCCAAAAAGGGCCTATGCGTTTTTTCCTGAATATATTCAGGAAAAAACGCATACGCCCTTTCTGGCCAAGTGCATCATTGTGGACGTTCTGCCTCTTTTCCTATGCTTTACATGCAATTCCAGTCTACCTCCTGAAATCGGTTTCCTGCAATTCTGCCCCACTTTCAATTCCTCTTGGCAGCCTTACTTCAATATATTTTTGGAAGGTAGCTGTCATTTATAACTCTGCAGGTTTGTGAATTACAGTGCCCCTGAGCTCCTTTCTTCAACTCGCTTTCTTGTGAGCTGGCCGCAACACCGCAGGATTGCTTCAGGCCCTAGTTTCGTTCCGGCACGGCATGCTGAACCTTTGGTTAATTCCACTTCCTGGTGGGAAATGAGAGTTAAATTTGCCCGTCCAGACACCTCCACCTAGTCTCTCATTGGTTCTCCCTATTCCTGTTCATTTTCCACAGAAATTGCAAACTGGGTCAAATAGGAGGTTAAAGGCACTGACTCTCCAAGTGGGGAGAGTGTTAGTAAAGCGTCTGGAATGTTGTACCCGAGTACCAGGGGACGAAAACTGAGACACATTTGAACACGTTTCCTGACCACACGGTGGATCATACTCTGGGTTCCACATGCGTGTTTTAGCTGAAGGAAGAATCCCTTAAACCTGGAGAGTTGAGACCCATGGAATGGGGACCATGCAATATGACTTCAAAGGGTCTGCATTTGCTCACCGAACCTCACCAATCCTATCACTGCTGCGTTTATGCCGCTGTTCACACGCTTGATTCTCTTTCGGAGACATATAAATCCATAGGTTTTAAGATTCTTACTAGTCAGGTATATTCTTAGGCGTTTAATATGGGGTGTTGAGTCCACTTCGTTGAGCAAGGAGTAGCTCTTGTCTATTACATATTTGGCTTACGGAACGGTATCTGTGCTAATTTCAATCTCTGGTTTTATGCAGCACCCCAACTCACCTTTCCCCTTAAGCAAGCATAAGTTGGTTTTCTACATTTGAGACCCTGTTCTGTTTTGTAATTCAGTTCCTGTGTAGCCAAGTTTACATTCCGTGCATTAGTGATACCTTATGATATTTCTTTTTCTGTGTGACTTATTTCACTTAGAATCATCGTACCTGAATCCACTCATTATGCTGCTACGGGCCTGATGACATAGATTTCATTGCTGAGTGATATTGCATTGTACGGAAGTACCACAACTTCTTTATCCATTTTTCGCTTTCTGTGATATTGAACTTGTACCGTAAACGAGGTTCTTGTAAACAGAGCCGTCCCAAACTTTGGGGTGGCTGTGTCTTTTTAATTTTAATTTCCCTAAGCTATAGGACCATATGTGGAAGTGCCCTAGGCTCTGTTGCTTTGTTTTTTAGATGTTTCAGGAAACACCATACACTTCTCCACAGTGGCTGTTGGCAATTTACATCCCGCCCATCAGCATAACAAGGCTTTCAGTTCTCCATGGCCTGTCCTGCCTTTCTGGATTTTACACTTTTTTCAGATGGCCCTTTTGACCGGGGGGCAGTGAGACTTCATTGTAGTGCAGATTTTCTTTGCAAGCTTGCTTGGTTGGCCAAAAAGGGCGTATGCGTTTTTTCCTGAATATATTCAGGAAAAAACGCATACGCCCTTTCTGGCCAAGTGCATCATTGTGGACGTTCTGCCTCTTTTCCTATGCTTTACATGCAATTCCAGTCTACCTCCTGAAATCGGTTTCCTGCAATTCTGCCCCGCTTTCAACTCCTTTTGGCAGCCTTACTTCAATATATTTTTGGAAGATAGCTGTCATTTATAACTCTGCAGGTTTGTGAATTACAGTGCCTCTGTGCTCCTTTCTTCAACTCGCTTTCTTGTGAGCTGGCCGCAACACCGCAGGATTGCTTCAGACCCTAGTTTGGTTCCGGCATGGCATGCTGAGCCTTTGGTTATTTCCTCTTCCTGGTGGGAAATGAGAGTTAAATTTGCCCGTCCAGACACCTCCACCTAGTCTCTCATTGGTTCTCCCTATTCCTGTTCATTTTCCACAGAAATTGCAAACTGGGCCAAACAGGAGGTTAAAGGCACTGACTCTCCAAGTGGGGGAGTGTTAGTAAAGCGTCTGGAATGTTGCACCCGAGTACCAGGGGACGAAAACTGAGAAACATTTGAACACGTTTTCCAATCACACGGTGGATCATACTCTGGGTTCCACATGCATGTTTTAGCTGAAGGAAGAATCCCTTAAACATGGAGAGTTGAGACCCATGGAATGGGTACCATGCAATATGACTTCAAAGGGTCTGCATTTGCTCACCGAACCTCACCAGTCCTATCACTGGTGCGTTCATGCCGCTGTACACATGCTTGATTCTCTTTCAGAGACATATAAATCCATAGGTTTTAAGATTGTTACTAGTCAGGTATATTCTTAGGCGTTTAATATGGGGTGTTGAGTCCACTTCGTTGAGCAAGGAGTAGCTCTTGTCTATTACATATTTGGCTTATGGAACGGTATCTGTGCTAATTTCAATCTCTGGTTTTATGCCGCACCGCAAGTCACCTTTCCCCTTAATGAAGCATAAGTTGGTTTTCTACATTTGAGACCCTGTTATGTTTTGTAATTCAGTTCCTGTGTAGCCAAGTTTACATTCCGTGTATTAGTGATATCTTATGATGTTTCTTTTTCTGTGTGACTTATTTCACTTATAATCATCGTACCTGAATCCACTCATTATGCTGCTACGGACCTGATGACATAGATTTCATTGCTGAGTGATATTGCATTGTACGTAAGTACCACAACTTCTTTATCCATTTTTCGCTTTCTGTGATATTCAACTTGTACCGTAAACGAGGTTCTTGTAAACAGAGCCAGCCCAAACTTTGGGGTGGCTGTGTCTTTTTGATTTTAATTTCCCTAAGCTATAGGACCATAAGTGGAAGTGCCCTAGGCTCTGTTGCTTTGTTTTTTGGATGTTTCAGGAAACACCATACACTTCTCCAGAGTGGCTGCTGGCAATTTACATCCCGCCCATCAGCATAACAAGGCTCCCAGTTCTCCATGGCCTGTCCTGCCTTTCTGGATTTTACACTTATTTCAGATGTCTCTTTTGACCGGGGGGCAGTGAGACTTCATTGTAGTGCAGATTTCCTTTGCAAGCTTGCTTGGTTGGCCAAAAAGGGCGTATGCGTTTTTTCCTGAATATATTCAGGAAAAAACGCATACGCCCTTTTTGGCCAAGTGCATCATTGTGGACATTCTGCCTCTTTTCCTATGCTTTACATGCAATTCCAGTCTACCTCCTGAAATCGGTTTCCTGCAATTCTGCCCCGCTTTCAATTCCTCTTGGCTGCCTTACTTCAATATATTTTTGGAAGATAGCTGTCACTTATAACTCTGCAGGTTTGTGAATTACAGTGCCCCTGAGCTCCTTTCTTCAACTCACTTTCTTGTGAGCTGGCCGCAACATCGCAGGATTGCTTCAGGCCCTAGTTTCGTTCCGGCACGGCATGCTGTGCCTTTGCTTAATTCCTCTTCCTGGTGGGAAATGAGAGTTAAATTTGCCCGTCCAGACACCTCCACCTAGTCTCTCATTGGTTCTCCCTATTCCTGTTCATTTTCCACAGAAATTGCAAACTGGGCCAAACAGGAGGTTAAAGGCACCGACTCTCCAAGTGGGGGAGTGTTAGTAAAGCGTCTGGAATGTTGCACCCGAGTACCAGGGGACAAAAACTGAGACACATTTGAACACTTTTCCCGATCACACGGTGGATCATACTCTGGGTTCCACATGCATGTTTTAGCTGAAGGAAGAATCCCTTAAACCTGGAGAGTTGAGACCCATGGAATGGGTACCATGCAATATGACTTCAAAGGGTCTGCATTTGCTCACCGAACCTCACCAGTCCTATCACTGCTGCGTTTATGCCGCTGTACACACGCTAGATTCTCTTTCAGAGACATATAAATCCATAGGTTTTAAGATTCTTACAAGTCAGGTATATTCTTAGGCGTTTAATATGGGGTGTTGAGTCCACTTTGTTGAGCAAGTAGTAGTTCTTGTCTATTACATATTTGGCTTATGGAACGGTATCTGTGCTAATTTCAATTGCTTGTTGTATGCAGCACCCCAACTCACCTTTCCCCTTAAGCAAGCATAAGTTGATTTTCTGCATTTGACACCCTGTTCTGTTTTGTAATTCAGTTCCTGTGTAGCCAAGTTTACATTCCGTGTAGTAGTGATATCTTATGATGTTTCTTTTTCTGTGTGACTCATTTCACTTAGAATCATCGTACCTGAATCCACTCATTATGCTGCTACGGGCCTGATGACATAGATTTCATTGCTGAGTGATATTGCATTGTACGTAAGTACCACAACTTCTTTATCTATTTTTCGCTTTCTGTGATATTGAACTTGTACCGTAAACGAGGTTCTTGTAAACAGAGCCGTCCCAAACTTTGGGGTGGCTGTGTCTTTTTGATTTTAATTTCCCTAAGCTATAGGACCATAAGTGGAAGTGCCCTAGGCTCTGTTGCTTTGTTTTTTGGATGTTTCAGGAAACACCATACACTTCTCCAGAGTGGCTGCTGGCAATTTACATCCCGCCCATCAGCATAAGAAGGCTCCTAGTTCTCCTTGGCCTATCCTGCCTTTCTGGATTTTACACTTTTTTCAGATGGCCCTTTTGACCGGGGGGCAGTGAGACTTCATTGTAGTGCAGATTTCCTTTGCAAGCTTGCTTGGTTGGCCAAAAAGGGCGTATGCGTTTTTTCCTGAATATATTCAGGAAAAAACGCATACGCCCTTTTTGGGCAAGTGCATCATTGTGGACGTTCTGCCTCTTTTCCTATGCTTTACATGCAATTCCAGTCTACCTCCTGAAATCGGTTTCCTGCAATTCTGCCCCGCATTCAACTCCTCTTGGCTGCCTTACTTCAATATATTTTTGGAAGATAGCTGTCATTTATAACTCTGCAGGTTTGTGAATTACAGTGCCCGTGAGCTCCTTTCTTCAACTCGCTTTCTTGTGAGCTGGCCGCAACACCGCAGGATTGCTTCAGGCCCTAGTTTGGTTCCGGCTTCGCATGCTGAGCCTTTGGTTAATTCCTCTTCCTGGTGGGAAATGAGAGTTAAATTTGCCCATTCAGACACCTCCACCTAGTCTCTCATTGGTTCTCCCTCTTCCTGTTCATTTTCCACAGAAATTGCAAACTGGGCCAAACAGGAGGTTAAAGGCACTGACTCTCCAAGTGGGGAGAGTGTTAGTAAAGCGTCTGGTATGTTGCACCCGAGTACCAGGGGACGAAACTGAGACACATTTGAACACGTTTCCCGATCACAAAGTGGATCATACTCTGGGTTCCACATGCATGTTTTAGCTGAAGGAAGAATCCCTTAAACCTGGAGAGTTGAGACCCATGGAATGGGTACCATGCAATATGAATTCAAAGGGGCTGCATTTGCTCACCGAACCTCACCAATCCTATCACTGCTGCGTTTATGCCGCTTTACAAACGCTTGATTCTCTTTCGGAGACATATAAATCCATAGGTTTTAAGATTCTTACTAGTCAGGTATATTCTTAGGCGTTTAATATGGGGTGTTGAGTCCACTTCGTTGAGCAAGGAGTAGCTCTTGTCTATTACATATTTGGCTTACGGAACGGTATCTGTGCTAATTTCAATCTCTGGTTTTATGCAGCACCCCAACTCACCTTTCCCCTTAAGCAAGCATAATTTGGTTTTCTACATTTGAGACCCTGTTCTGTTTTGTAATTCAGTTCCTGTGTAGCCAAGTTTACATTCCGTGCATTAGTGATACCTTATGATATTTCTTTTTCTGTGTGACTTATTTCACTTAGAATCATCGTACCTGAATCCACTCATTATGCTGCTACGGGCCTGATGACATAGATTTCATTGCTGAGTGATATTGCATTGTACGGAAGTACCACAACTTCTTTATCCATTTTTCGCTTTCTGTGATATTGAACTTGTACCGTAAACGAGGTTCTTGTAAACAGAGCCGTCCCAAACTTTGGGGTGGCTGTGTCTTTTTAATTTTAATTTCCCTAAGCTATAGGACCATATGTGGAAGTGCCCTAGGCTCTGTTGCTTTGTTTTTTAGATGTTTCAGGAAACAACATACACTTCTCCACAGTGGCTGTTGGCAATTTACATCCCGCCCATCAGCATAACAAGGCTTTCAGTTCTCCATGGCCTGTCCTGCCTTTCTGGATATTACACTTTTTTCAGTTGGCCCTTTTGACCGGGGGGCAGTGAGACTTCATTGTAGTGCAGATTTTCTTTGCAAGCTTGCTTGGTTGGCCAAAAAGGGCGTAGGCGTTTTTTCCTGAATATATTCAGGAAAAAACGCATACGCCCTTTCTGGCCAAGTGCATCATTGTGGACGTTCTGCCTCTTTTCCTATGCTTTACATGCAATTCCAGTCTACCTCCTGAAATCGGTTTCCTGCAATTCTGCCCCGCTTTCAACTCCTCTTGGCACCCTTACTTCAATATATTTTTGGAAGATAGCTGTCATTTATAACTCTGCAGGTTTGTGAATTACAGTGCCCCTGAGCTCCTTTCTTCAACTCGCTTTCTTGTGAGCTGGCCGCAACACCGCAGGATTGCTTCAGACCCTAGTTTGGTTCCGGCATGGCATGCTGAGCCTTTGGTTAATTCCTCTTCCTGGTGGGAAATGAGAGTTAAATTTGCCCGTCCGGACACCTCCACCTAGTCTCTCATTGGTTCTCCCTATTCCTGTTCATTTTCCACAGAAATTGCAAACTGGCCAAACAGGAGGTTAAAGGCACTGACTCTCCAAGTGGGGAGAGTGTTAGTAAAGCATCTGGAATGTTGCACCCGAGTACTAGGGGACGAAAACTGAGACACATTTGAACACGTTTCCCGATCACACCGTGGATCATACTCTGGGTTCCACATGCATGTTTTAGCTGAAGGAAGAATCCCTTAAACCTGGAGAGTTGAGACCCATGGAATTGGTACCATGCAATATGACTTCAAAGGGTCTGCATTTGCTCACCGAACCTCACCAATCCTATCACTGCTGCGTTTATGCCTCTGTACACACGTTTGATTCTCTTTCGGAGACATATAAATCCATAGGTTTTAAGATTCTTACTAGTCAGGTATATTCTTAGGCGTTTAATATGGGGTGTTGAGTCCACTTCGTTGAGCAAGGAGTAGCTCTTCTCTATTACATATTTGGCTTATGGAACAGTATCTGTGCTAATTTCAATCTCTGGTTTTATGCAGCACCCCAACTCACCTTTCCCCTTAAGCAAGCATAAGTTGGTATTCTACATATGAGACCCTGTTCTGTTTTGTAATTCAGTTCCTTTGTAGCCAAGTTTACATTCCGTGTATTAGTGATATCTTATGCTGCTTCTTTTTCTGTGTGACTTATTTCACTTACAATCATCGTACATGAATCCACTCATTATGCTGCTACGGGCCTGATGACATAGATTTCATTGCTGAGTGATATTGCATTGTACGTAAGTACCACAACTTCTTTATCCATTTTTCGCTTTCTGTGATATTGAACTTGTACCGTAAACGAGGTTCTTGTAAACAGAGCCGGCCCAAAATTTGGGGTGGCTGTGTCTTTTTGATTTTAATTTCCCTAAGCTATAGGACCATATGTGGAAGTGCCCTAGGCTCTGTTGCTTTGTTTTTTAGATGTTTCAGGAAACACCATACACTTCTCCACAGTGGCTGTTGGCAATTTACATCCCACCCATCAGCATAACAAGGCTCGCAGTTCTCCATGGCCTGTCCTGCCTTTCTGGATTTTACACTTTTTTCAGATGGCCCTTTTGACCGGGGGGCAGTGAGACTTCATTGTAGTGCAGATTTCCTTTGCAAGCTTGCTTGGTTGGCCAAAAAGGGCGTATGCGTTTTTTCCTGAATATATTCAGGAAAAAACGCATACGCCCTTTTTGGCCAAGTGCATCATTGTGGACGTTCTGCCTCTTTTCCTATGCTTTACATGCAATTCCAGTCTACCTCCTGAAATCGGTTTCGTGCAATTCTGCCCCGCTTTCAACTCCTCTTGGCAGCCTTACTTCAATATATTTTTGGAAGATAGCTGTCATTTATAACTCTGCAGGTTTGTGAATTACAGTGCCCCTGTGCTCCTATCTTCAACTCGCTTTCTTGTGAGCTGGCCGCAACACCGCAGGATTGCTTCAGACCCTAGTTTGGTTCCGGCATGGCATGCTGAGCCTTTGGTTAATTCCTCTTCCTGGTGGGAAATGAGAGTTAAATTTGCTTGTCCAGACACCTCCACCTAGTCTCTCATTGGTTCTCCCTATTCCTGTTCATTTTCCACAGAAATTGCAAACTGGCCAAACAGGAGGTTAAAGGCACTGACTCTCCAAGTGGGGAGAGTGTTAGTAAAGCGTCTGGAATGTTGCACCCGAGTACTAGGGGATGAAAACTGAGACACATTTGAACACGTTTTCCGATCACACGGTGGATCATACTCTGGGTTCCACATGCATGTTTTAGCTGAAGGAAGAATCCCTTAAGCATGGAGAGTTGAGACCCATGGAATGGGTACCATGCAATATGACTTCAAAGGGTCTGCATTTGCTCACCGAACCTCACCAATCCTATCACTGCTGCGTTTATGCCGTTGTACACACGCTTGATTCTCTTTCAGAGATATATAAATCCATAGGTTTTAAGATTCTTACTAGTCAGGTATATTCTTAGGCTTTTAATATGGGGTGTTGAGTCCACTTCGTTGAGCAAGTAGTAGTTCTTGTCTATTACATATTTGGCTTATGGAACGGTATCTGTGCTAATTTCAATCTCTTGTTGTATGTAGCACCCCAACTCACCTTTCCCCTTAAGCAAGCATAAGTGGGTTTTCTACATTTGACACCATTTTCTGTTTTGTAATTCAGTTCCTGTGTAGCCAAGTTTACATTCCGTGTAGTAGTGATAACTTATGATGTTTCTTTTTCTGTGTGACTCATTTCACTTAGAATCATCATACCTGAATCCACTCATTATGCTGCTACGGGCCTGATGACATAGATTTCATTGCTGAGTGATATTGCATTGTACGTAAGTACCACAACTTCTTTATCCATTTTTCGCTTTCTGTGATATTGAACTTGTACCGTAAACGAGGTTCTTGTAAACAGAGCCATCCCAAACTTTGGGGTGGCTGTGTCTTTTTGAATTTAATTTCCCTAAGCTATAGGACCATAAGTGGAAGTGCCCTAGGCTCTGTTGCTTTGTTTTTTGGATGTTTCAGGAAACACCATACACTTCTCCAGAGTGGCTGCTGTCAATTTACATCCCGCCCGTCAGCATAAGACGGCTCCTAGTTCTCCTTGGCCTGTCCTGCCTTTCTGGATTTTACACTTTTTTCAGATGGCCCTTTTGACCGGGGGGCAGTGAGACTTCATTGTAGTGCAGATTTCCTTTGCAAGCTTGCTTGGTTGGCCAAAAAGGGCGTATGCGTTTTTTCCTGAATATATTCAGGAAAAAACGCATACGCCCTTTTTGGCCAAGTGCATCATTGTGGACGTTCTGCCTTTTTTCCTATGCTTTACATGCAATTCCAGTCTACCTCCTGAAATCGGTTGCCTGCAATTCTGCCCCACTTTCAATTCCTCTTGGCTGCCTTACTTCAATATATTTTTGGAAGATAGCTGTCATTTATAACTCGGCAGGTTTGTGAATTACAGTGCCCCTGAGCTCCTTTCTACAAGTTGCTTTCTTGTGAGCTGGCAGCAACACCGCAGGATTGCTTCAGGCCCTAGTTTGGTTCCGGCATGGCATGTTGAGCCTTTGGTTAATTCCTCTTCCTGGTGGGAAATGAGAGTTAAATTTGCCCGTCCAGACACCTCCACCTAGTCTCTCATTGGTTCTCCCTATTCCTGTTCATTTTCCACAGAAATTGCAAACTGGGCCAAACAGGAGGTTAAAGGCACCGACTCTCCAAGTGGGGAGAGTGTTAGTAAAGCGTCTGGAATGTTGCACCCGAGTACCAGGGGACAAAAACTGAGACACATTTGAACACGTTTCCCGATCACACGGTGGATCATACTCTGGGTTCCACATGCATGTTTTAGCTGAAGGAAGAATCCCTTAAACATGGAGAGTTGAGACCCATGGAATGGGTACCATGCAATATGACTTCAAAGGGTCTGCATTTGCTCACCGAACCTCACCAATCCTATCACTGCTGCGCTTATGCCGCTATACACACGCTTGATTCTCTTTCGGAGACATATAAATCCATAGGTTTTAAGATTCTTACTAGTCAGGTATATTCTTAGGCGTTTAATATGGGGTGTTGAGTCCACTTCGTTGAGCAAGGAGTAGCTCTTGTCTATTACATATTTGGCTTATGGAACGGTATCTGGGCTAATTTCAATCTCTGGTTTTATGAAGCACCCCAACTCACCTTTCTCCTTAAGCAAGCATAAGTTGGTTTTCTACATTTGAGGCCCTGTTCTGTTTTGTAATTCAGTTCTTGTGTAGCCAAGTTTACATTCCGTGTAGTAGTGATATCTTATGATGTTTCTTTTTCTGTGTGACTTATTTCACTTAGAATCATCATACCTGAATCCACTCATTATTCTGCTACGGGCCTGATGACATAGATTTCATTGCTGAGTGATATTGCATTGTACGTAAGTACCACAACTTCTTTATCCATTTTTTGCTTTCTGTGATATTGAACTTGTACTGTAAACGAGGTTCTTGTAAACAGAGCCATCCCAAACTTTGGGGTGGCTGTGTCTTTTTGATTTTAATTTCCCTAAGCTATAGGACCATAAGTGGAAGTGCCCTAGGCTCTGTTGCTTTGTTTTTTGGATGTTTCAGGAAACACCATACACTTCTCCAGAGTGGCTGCTGGCAATTTACATCCCGCCCATCAGCATAACAAGGCTCCCAGTTCTCCATGACCTGTCCTGCCTTTCTGGATTTTACACTTTTTTCAGAAGGCCCTTTTGACCTGGGGGCAGTGAGACTTCATTGTAGTGCAGATTTCCTTTGCAAGCTTGCTTGGTTAGCCAAAAAGGGCATATGCGTTTTTTCCTGAATATATTCAGGAAAAAACGCATACGCCCTTTTTGGCCAAGTGCATCATTGTGGACGTTCTGCCTCTTTTCCTATGCTTTACATGCCATTCCTGTCTACCTCCTGAAATCGGTTTCCTGCAATTCTGCCCCGCTTTCAAGTCCTCTTGGCAGCCTTCCTTCAATATATTTTTGGACGATAGCTGTCATTTATAACTCTGCAGCTTTGTGAATTACAGTGCCCCTGAGCTCCTTTCTTCAACTCGCTTTCTTGTGAGCTGGCCGCAACACCGCAGGATTGCTTCAGGCCCTAGGTTGGTTCCGGCATGGCACGCTGAGCCTTTGGTTCATTCCTCTTCCTGGTGGGAAATGAGAGTTAAATTTGCCCGTCCGGACACCTCCACCTAGTCTCTCATTGTTTCTCCCTATTCCTGTTCATTTTCCACAGAAATTGCAAACTGGGCCAAACAGGAGGTTAAAGGCACTGACTCTCCAAGTGGGGAGAGTGTTAGTAAAGCATCTGGAATGTTGCACCCGAGTACCAGGGGACGAAAACTGAGACACATTTGAACACGTTTTCCGATCACACGGTGGATCATACTCTGGGTTCCACATGCATGTTTTAGCTGAAGGAAGAATCCCTTAAACATGGAGAGTTGAGACCCATGGAATGGGTACCATGCAATATGACTTCAAAGGGTCTGCATTTGCTCACCGAACCTCAACAATCCTATCACTGCTGCGCTTATGCCGCTGTACACACGCTTGATTCTCTTTCGGAGACATATAAATCCATAGGTTTTAAGATTCTTACTAGTCAGGTATATTCTTAGGCGTTTAATATGGGGTGTTGTGTCCACTTCGTTGAGCAAGGAGTAGCTCTTGTCTATTACATATTTGGCTTATGGAACGGTATCTGTGCTAATTTCAATCTCTGGTTTTATGAAGCACCCCAACTCACCTTTCCCCTTAAGCAAGCATAAGTTGGTTTTCTACATTTGAGGCCCTGTTCTGTTTTGTAATTCAGTTCTTGTGTAGCCAAGTTTACATTCCGTGTAGTAGTGATATTTTATGATGTTTCTTTTTCTGTGTGACTTATTTCACTTAGAATCATCGTACCTGTATCCACTCATTATGCTGCTACGGGCCTGATGACACAGATTTCATTACTGAGTGATATTGCATTGTACGTAAGTACCACAAATTCTTTATCCATTTTTCGCTTTCTGTGATATTGAACTTCTACCGTAAACGAGGTTCTTGTAAACAGAGCCGGCCAAAACTTTGGGTGGCTGTGTCTTTTTGATTTTAATTTCCCTAAGCTATAGGACAATAAGTGGAAATGCACTAGGCTCTGTTGCTTTGTTTTTTGGATGTTTCAGGAAACACCATACACTTCTCCAGAGTGGCTGCTGGCAATTTATATCCCGCCCATCAGCATAACAAGGCTCCCAGTTCTCCATGGCCTGTCCTGCCTTTCTGGATTTTACACTTTTTTCAGATGGCCCTTTTGACCGGGGGGCAGTGAGACTTCATTGTAGTGCAGATTTCCTTTGCAAGCTTGCTTGGTTGGCCAAAAAGGGCGTATGCGTTTTTTCCTGAATATATTCAGGAAAAAACGCATACGCCCTTTTTGGCCAAGTGCATCATTGTGGACGTTCTGCCTCTTTTCCTATGCTTTACATGCAATTCCAGTCTACCTCCTGAAATCGGTTTCCTGCAATTCTGCCCCGCTTTCAATTCCTCTTGGCAGCCTTACTTCAATATATTTTTGGAAGATAGCTGTCATTTATAACTCTGCAGGTTTGTGAATTACAGTGCCCCTGAGCTCCTTTCTTCAACTCGCTTTCTTGTGAGCTGGCCGCAACACCGCAGGATTGCTTCAGGCCCTAGTTTCGTTCCGGCACGGCATGCTGAACCTTTGGTTAATTCCTCTTCCTGGTGGGAAATGAGAGTTAAATTTGCCCGTCCAGACACCTCCACCTAGTCTCTCATTGGTTCTCCCTATTCCTGTTCATTTTCCACAGAAATTGTAAACTGGGTCTAATAGGAGGTTAAAGGCACTGACTCTCCAAGTGGGGAGAGTGTTAGTAAAGCGTCTGGAATGTTGTACCCGAGTACCAGGGGACGAAAACTGAGACACATTTGAACACGTTTCCTGACCACACGGTGGATCATACTCTGGGTTCCACATGCGTGTTTTAGCTGAAGGAAGAATCCCTTAAACCTGGAGAGTTGAGACCCATGGAATGGGTACCATGCAATATGACTTCAAAGGGTCTGCATTTGCTCACCGAACCTCACCAATCCTATCACTGCTGCGTTTATGCCGCTGTTCACACGCTTGATTCTCTTTCGGAGACATATAAATCCATAGGTTTTAAGATTCTTACTAGTCAGGTATATTCTTAGGCGTTTAATATGGGGTGTTGAGTCCACTTCGTTGAGCAAGGAGTAGCTCTTGTCTATTACATATTTGGCTTACGGAACGGTGTCTGTGCTAATTTCAATCTCTGGTTTTATGCAGCACCCCAACTCACCTTTCCCCTTAAGCAAGCATAAGTTGGTTTTCTACATTTGAGACCCTGTTCTGTTTTGTAATTCAGTTCTTGTGTAGCCAAGTTTACATTCCGTGCATTAGTGATACCTTATGATATTTCTTTTTCTGTGTGACTTATTTCACTTAGAATCATCGTACCTGAATCCACTCATTATGCTGCTACGGGCCTGATGACATAGATTTCATTGCTGAGTGATATTGCATTGTACGTAAGTACCAGAACTTCTTTATCCATTTTTCGCTTTCTGTGATATTGAACTTGTACCGTAAACGAGGTTCTTGTAAACAGAGCCGGCCCAAAATTTGGGGTGGCTGTGTCTTTTTGATTTTAATTTCCCTAAGCTATAGGACCATATGTGGAAGTGCCCTAGGCTCTGTTGCTTTGTTTTTTGGATGTTTCAGGAAACACCATACACTTCTCCAGAGTGGCTGCTGGCAATTTACATTCCGCCCATCAGCATAACAAGGCTCCCAGTTCTCCATGGCCTGTCCTGCCTTTCTGGATTTTACACTTATTTCAGATGTCCCTTTTGACCGGCGGGCAGTGAGACTTCATTGTAGTGCAGATTTCCTTTGCAAGCTTGCTTGGTTGGCCAAAAAGGGCGTATGCGTTTTTTCCTGAATATATTCAGGAAAAAACGCATACGCCCTTTTTGGCCAAGTGCATCATTGTGGACATTCTGCCTCTTTTCCTATGCTTTACATGCAATTCCAGTCTACCTCCTGAAATCGGTTTCCTGCAATTCTGCCCCGCTTTCAATTCCTCTTGGCTGCCTTACTTCAATATATTTTTGGAAGATAGCTGTCATTTATAACTCTGCAGGTTTGTGAATTACAGTGCCCCTGAGCTCCTTTCTTCAACTCACTTTCTTGTGAGCTGGCCGCAACATCGCAGGATTGCTTCAGGCCCTAGTTTCGTTCCGGCACGGCATGCTGTGCCTTTGCTTAATTCCTCTTCCTGGTGGGAAATTAGAGTTAAATTTGCCCGTCCAGACACCTCCACCTAGTCTCTCATTGGTTCTCCCTATTCCTGTTCATTTTCCACAGAAATTGCAAACTGGGCCAAACAGGAGGTTAAAGGCACCGACTCTCCAAGTGGGGGAGTGTTAGTAAAGCGTCTGGAATGTTGCACCCGAGTACCAGGGGACAAAAACTGAGACACATTTGAACACTTTTCCCGATCACACGGTGGATCATACTCTGGGTTCCACATGCATGTTTTAGCTGAAGGAAGAATCCCTTAAACCTGGAGAGTTGAGACCCATGGAATGGGTACCATGCAATATGACTTCAAAGGGTCTGCATTTGCTCACCGAACCTCACCAGTCCTATCACTGCTGCGTTTATGCTGCTGAACACACGCTTGATTCTCTTTCGGAGACATATAAATCCATAGGTTTTAAGATTCTTACTAGTCAGGTATATTCTTAGGCGTTTAATATGGGGTGTTGAGTCCACTTCGTTGAGCAAGGAGTAGCTCTTGTCTATTACATATTTGGCTTATGGAACGGTATCTGTGCTAATTTCAATCTCTGATTTTATGCAGCTCCCCACCTCACCTTTCCCCTTAAGCAAGCATAAGTTGGTTTTCTACATTTGACACCCTGTTCTGTTTTGTAATTCAGTTCTTGTGTAGCCAAGTTTACATTCCGTGTAGTAGTGATATCTTATGATGTTTCTTTTTCTGTGTGACTTATTTCACTTAGAATCATCGTACCTGAATCCACTCATTATGCTGCTACGGGCCTGATGACATAGATTTCATTGCTGAGTGATATTGCATTGTACGTAAGTACCACAACGTCTTTATCCATTTTTCACTTTCTGTGATATTGAACTTGTACGGTAAACGAGGTTCTTGTAAACAGAGCCGTCCCAAACTTTGGGGTGGGTGTGTCTTTTTGATTTTAATTTCCCTAAGCTATAGGACCATAAGTGGAAGTGCCCTAGGCTCTGTTGCTTTGTTTTTTGGATGTTTCAGGAAACACCATACACTTCTCCAGTGTGGCTGCTGGCAGTTTACATCCCGCCCATCAGCATAACAAGGCTCCCAGTTCTCCATGGCCTGTCCTGCCTTTCTGGATTTTACACTTTTTTCAGATGGCCCTTTGACCGGTGTGAAGTGAGACTTCATTATAGTGCAGATTTCCTTTGCGAGCTTGCTTGGTTGGCCAGAAAGGGCGTATGCGTTTCTTCCTGAATATATTCCGGAAAAAACGCATATGCCCTTTTAGGCCAAGTGCATCATTGTCGACGTTCTGAGTCTTTTCATATGTTTTCAGTGCAATTCCAGTCTACGTCCTGAAATCGGTTTCCTGCAGTTCTGCGTTGCTCTCAGTGCCTCTTCATAGCCTTACCTCAATATACTTTTGGAAAATAGGTGGCCTTCATACCTCTGCAGGTTTTTGAATTGCAGTGGCCCTTAGCTCCATTTTCCAGCTCTTATTTTTGTGATCTTGCCTCATATCCACAGGATTTCTTCAGGCCCTATTCTACTGGGACGCCTTGCTCTCCCTTTGGTTAATTCTTCTTCCTGATGTGAAATTAGAGTGACTTGTGCCCATTGAAACCGCTACAGCTATTTTCTCACTGGTTCCCCCTATTCCCATTCATCCTCCGCACTAACTGCAGACTGTGCGATACCGGAACTTAAAGGCATTGACTCTCCATGTGGAGATGTTGTTAGTAAAGTGGCTGGAATGTTGATCCGGAGCCCCAGGAGAGGAAAATGAGGTGCATTTTAGAAACCTTTCCCGATCATATGGTATACCATCCACTGGATTTCCCATGCATGGTTTAGCTGTAGGAAGATTCCCTTTAACTTGGAGTGTTGGGATCCTTGGAATAAGTAGCATGAAGTATTGCATTAAACTTTCGGCAGTTGCTCACCAAAGCTCTCCAGTCCTTTCAGCCCCAAGTGTCCATTCTTATGTCTTATCCAGCTGTGGGTTTATATGTGGTCATTCCAGGTTGCATCACAGCCCCTGAGCGAATTTTGTAAGAATTTTTCTCTCTTTCATTGTTTCTGCGTTTTGGTTTTAAAATTTATTTCTATAAGGGGGTTTAGCTCATTTTCACTGCTGTGTTTGTGCCGCTCTGCACACACTTGATTCCCTTATGGAGATATATCAATACATGGGTTTTAAGATTCTTATTACTCAGATATATTTCTCTGCGGTGTATAGGGTGTGTTGAGGCCAGTTCATTGAGCAAGGTGTAGATCTTGTCTGATACCTATTTGGTTTATTGAACGGTATCTGTGCTAATTTCAAACTCTGGTTTTATGCATCACCCCACCTCTCCTTTCCCCTTAAGCTGACATAAGTGTGTTTTCTAAATGTGAGACACTGTTCTGTTTTGTAATTCATTTTTTGTGCAGCCATATTTATCCTCCCTCTATAAGTGATATCTTATGATATGTTTCTTTTTCTGTTTGACTTATTTCAAGTAGTATTATCGGACCTCAATCCACTCTTTATCCTTCTACTAGCCTTATTACATTGATTTCATGGTGAAGAGATATTCCATTGTACATAAGTACCACATTTTCTTTATCCATTGTTCTCTTTCCTGG
The DNA here is from genome assembly GCF_964270905.1 of Leucopleurus acutus. Lineage (NCBI taxonomy): Eukaryota > Metazoa > Chordata > Mammalia > Artiodactyla > Delphinidae > Leucopleurus > Leucopleurus acutus. Next base: position 479,488 of record NW_028139161.1, read on the forward strand.
GATATTTAAGGTGTACTGAAGTTGAGGTTCTTGTAAACAGAGTAGCCCTAAACTGTGGTGTGCTTGTGTCTTGTTGATTTTTAGACTTCCCTAGATATACTCCCGTGATTGGAAGTGCCCTATGCTCTGTAGCTCTGTTTTTTAGATGATTTAGGAACCACCATACACTTCTCCAGAGTGGCTCTCGGCAGTTCACACACCGTGCATCAGCATATAAAGGCTCCCTGTTCTCCATGGCCTGTCCTGCATTTCTGGTTTTTACAATTTTTTCGGATGGCCCTTTTGACCGGTGGGAAATGAGACTTCTTTGTTGTGCACATTTGCATTGCTTGCTTGCTTGGTTGCCCATAAAGTGCGTATGCATTTTTTCCTGGATATATTCAGGAAAAAACGCATACTCCCTTTTGGGCCAACCACATCATTGTCGAAATTCTGCCGCTTATCATGTGCTTTAAAGGCGAGTCCAATCTATCTCTTGAAATCTGTTTCTTGCAATTCTGTCTTGCATTCAGATCCTCTTCTTTGCCTTACCTCAACATATTTTTGGACGTTAGTTTTCATTTATAACTCTGCAGGTTTGTGAATTGCAGTGACCCTGAGCTCCATCTTTTAAGTTGCTCTTTTGTGAGCTGGCCTCAAAACCGCAGGATTGCTTCAGGCCCTATTTTGGCTCCGGCGAGGCGGGCTGAGCCTTTTTTTAATTCTTATTCTTAATGGGAAATTAGAGTGACATGTGCCCGTCCAAACCCCTACAACTATTCTCTCATTGGTTCCCCCTGTTCCCGTTCATCCTCCTCACAATTTGCAAAATGTGTGAAACAGAAGTTTAAATGTGCTGATTCTCTAAGTGGGGAGATTCTAAGTAACGTGGCTGGAATGATGAACAGGAGCACCAGGAGAGGATAAATGAGGTGCATTTTAGACACATCTCCCGATCACATGGTGTACAGTCCTCTGGGTTTTCCATGCATGTTTTAGCTGTAGGAAGATTCCTTGAACCTGCAGATTTGGGACCCATTGAATGGGTACCAGGTAGTATTACTTTAAAGGGTGTGCATTTCCTCACCCAACCTCACATTTCTCTTAGTGCGAACAGTTTCCAGCCTTATGTCTCATCCTGCTGTGGGTCTAGATGTGTTCAATCTATGTTGCATCACCGTCCCTGAGGAAAAGTTGTAAGAGGTTTTCTCTGTCTCTCTGTCGTTTATTTATTTCAATTTATTACTATATTGGTTACAGCTGATTTTCAAAGCTCTGTTTCTTGCTGCTGTACATCCACTTGATTCACGTACAGAGAGACATCAATAAATTCTTTTTCAGATTCTTACCAGTCATAGATATTCTTTTCCGGTGACTTGAGTGTGCTGAGTGCAGTTCTTTTAGCTACCGTGTAGGCCTTGTTGATTATCAGTTTGGTATTTGGAATGGTATCTTTGCTAATTTCAACCTCCTGGATGATGCCTCACCCCTCCCCACCTTTCCCGTTTAGCAGCCTTACGCGTGTTTTCTACATATTTGACTATGTTTTTGTTTTGTAATTTATTTCATGTGTAGCCATTTTGGATTCCACCTTTAAGTGATATCTTATGATATATGTCTTTTTCTTTTTGAATTATGTCACTTAGAATGATCATACGTAACTCCTCCGGAGTTGTTACAACTGGCCATATTTCATTGATTTCCAGGCTGAGTAATATTCCACTCTACATAAGTACCACATCTCTATTCATTTTTTCCCTCCAGAGACATTTAAGTTATATCCTAGTCGAGGATCTTTTAAACAGAGAGGCAGTAAACATTGGGGTGCCTGTGTCCTCTCGATTTTTGTTTTTCCCAAGATATACGCCCATGAGTGCAAGTGCCCTATGCTCTGTAGCTCATTTTTTAGATGCTTTAGTAAACACAATACACTTCTCCAGAATGGCCGTTGGCAATATACATTTCCACTATAAGCCTCACAGGGCTCCCTCTTCTCCTTGCCCTGTCCTGCATTTCTGGCGTTTACACTTTATGAGGATGGCTCTTCTGACTGATGCGAAGTGATATCTTTTGTAGTATTGATTTCCAGTGCCCACCTGTTTGGTTGGCTAAAAAAGTGTATGCCCTTTTCTTGAATATATACAGAAAAAAACACATACAGCCTTTTTGGCCAACTGCAATGTCGGCAATGTTCAGCCCCTTTTCTTGTGCTTAATGGCGAGTCCTTTCTACCTCCTCAAATCCCTTTCCTGCCATTCTCCCTTGCTTGCCAATCCTTTTCTCTGACTTTCCTCAAGACATTTTTCAGTGATAGATATTTTCAACTCTGCAGTTTCGTGAATTTTACTGCCCCTGAGTTCCATTGTTCAACTTGTGTTTATGGGAACTGGCCACAAAGCAGTGGGATTTCCTCAAGCCCTATACTGTTTCCATGGGCAACCCTAGCCTTTGGTCAATTCATCTTCCTGATTGGAAATTAGAGTGACATGTGCCTGTCTGAACACCTAGGACTTGTCTCTCATTGTTCCTCATCCTTCCGCTTCATCCTCTGGACAAATTCCAAACTGTACGCAACAGGATGTTGACAGTGTTGACATCTCCAAGTGGGGAGACTGTTAGTAAAGACGCTGGAGGGGTGAACCCGAGCACCAGGAGATGAGGAGATGAGATGCCTTTTCCAAACTCTTCCCGATCAGACGGTATACCATCCTCTGGATGTGACAGACATGTTTTAGCAGTAGGAAGAGTCCCATTCATGTAAGGAGAACACCAGGGCTTTTTCAAAATCAGTGTCTCCCCGAAACCCAAACTGGGGAGTTTTTTAAGCTACGGCTACACATATGTTCATTAAGGGCCTTGGGAAGTAGGCAGAGTGCAAACTTTAGATGACTGAAGTCTTCAGGGTCAGAAGCACTCACCACCGGCTTCCCTTAGGTTACACTTTAACTGTCATTGATAGATGATGTCAATAAAAATATCTGTTCTTTTTCCGATTATTTCCCCTTATAGGTTATTGCACAATATTGAGTGTAGTTCCCTGTGCTATACAGTAGTTCCTTGTTGATGATCTATTTTATACATAGCAGTGTGTATGTGTTAATTCCAAACTGCTAATTTATCCCTCCTCCCACCTTTCCCCTTTGGTAATAATAAATTATAAGATTTTATACTTCTCAGAAATGGGGGAGCTGAAAGAGAGGTATCATTTTCAATGGAAAAGCATTTAAAACAAGATTGAAGCTTTAACCAAGATTATTAGATGTACATCCTTGGAAAGAAATCACTTCATTTCTCTAATATTGACCTGACAAATAGGACAAACCTTTTCACTGAACTTGCTTATAATAAAGTGATGGAAATATCAAATGGAAGTGTTAGAAACATCTTATTTTACCCGAGCCTTATAAACTGTTCTATGTTAACTACAGTTTGGCTCACACATCTGTTCATTGAAGTTACAATAGTCTCAATTTCTGTTACTGATCCTCCAGAGTGGACCCCAACAAGGGTCCCCCTGCCCAGTGTCATTGGGGCCAACAGATCGAGACTGAGTTTGGTTCCCAAGCAAAGGAAACTTTATATTTTCATCAGAGAATGGAGAGGTGAGAGCATGCACTACCCCGTGGGCTGTGGGCTGGGCTGCTGTGTAGAGATCCTGTCAGAGTCAGTGGGAGGGAGGGGGCGGAGCTCTCAAGGGCCGGGTTGGCTGCAGCTCAGGCTCTATATCTCGGAGTCTGCACTGGGCCCCAGGAGCTGAGGTGTCGACCCAGCCATTCTGCACCAGGAAATCTGGTCTGAAGTGCCGGGTGTGGAACCTCTGCATGCGGGACCCTAGGAGCACGTGAAATTAGACAAAGCACAAAGGATAAAAAAGGTCAGACTTGACTTTATTGCCCACATTCTATTTTTATCTCCCAGGGATTTTTAATGGGCTTTGCTGGGGACAAAACCCTCCTCTGCCTTTTGTCCCGTTCCTCATTCTTGGAGTGCTGAGGGTGCAGACCCTTCTTCTGTAACTGCTGAGTGCTGAGTTGGGAGCCCTCATACCAGGGGACGAGGGTCAGAACTTCTCCCCAGCAGGCTCCAGGTGACGTTGATTGGCCCCAGGACCCCTGCCTCCCTGCTCGTCCGCCTGAGCACCAGCATTGGAAGTGTTATAGATTCTAATGACCTTTAAGGGTCCAGGAAAGAGATGTGCAGAGACGCTGTGGGGGCCGGTTTCACCCCGCCCCACATTTGTTCGGCCACCTTAGGCTGACCGTTTCTGCCAGCCTAGATGCTCTGACCAGTAGTCTGCTCTTTCTTCAATTAGGCCCCTGAATTAACGTAAAAACAGCACCAGGTGTCAGAGCCCTGCCCGCTCAACTCCCAGACAGTCCAGGGTCAGTGGTGATCAAGGACCATGATGGCCACTGAGTCAACAGCCTTTTGAAGTAAACAGGAGTCCAGCCGGTCTTATTGGCCACCATCATCACGGTGTCTGTAGGCTTTTCTATGGTGACAGTGTGATATACGGTTGCCCCGCCAAGATTATTAGCTCCCCTCCGGGTGCAGGAAGTCCTGCAAGCAGTAGTCTACTCCTTCGGGACACACTATTGTTGTTTTATGAGAGAAACTCCAGGTCAAGTGATGTTCACACGAGTCGTCATGGTGCCCTGTTGCCCCCGGTTATCTCTCTGGATGTTGGAGTTGGAGGGCCTCCTCACTCAAGGTCGGTGTGCCCACGGAGCGAACCCTGCAACTTCAGGGCATGGTTGGTGATTAGGATCACCACGTGGGGTCCTTTTCCCTTAGGAGGGAGGTGGCCTTTTGGGCTGCTGATTTCCAGGTTTTTAGATACCGCCAGTATCTTGGCCAGATGTGGCAGTGGGCCAAGCCCCTTGGTGACTGTAGTTTATCCTACCTGGATGGCATTCTTGCGTTGTTCCATTTCAAGTGGTCCCAGTTTTTGCACTAATTCTCCAATGGCGATTCACCTTTCACCGGGAATGGAAAGGTCAAAGGGTTTAGCTCAATTAGGGAGTTCCAGGGCAAGGGTCTGAATTGACTGCTCTTTCCATTCTTGAAAGGCCACTTCTGGATTCTGTTCAAAAGGATCATCATCTTTTCCTTTCAGTGTTTCATATAGAGGCCCAGCTAGTAGACTGTAGTTAGGGATCCAGAAGCAGCAAACCCTGGCCTCCCCAGGAACCCCTAAGCTGTCTTCTAGTTTTAGAAAGGGGTAAGGCTGCAAATGGTTTCTTCCCTTTCCTGGGATGGGCTTCTCTGACCTTGTGTGAGAATGAAGCCCAGGCAGGTCACCGCAGTCTGTGATATTTGAGCTTTTTCTTGGACAACTTCTATCCTTTATTGGCTTGGTAGTTCAGAGGCCTCCTTAGTAGGCCTGGCGATCAGAATGTCGTCTGCATATTGAAGGAGGGTTTCCTTTTCCAGAGGTAGAACTTTTCGGTCTTTAGCTAAGCTTTCCCCAAAGATGGTGTGGGATTTTTTGAACCTTTGGGGCAAGACGGCCCGGAAGTATTGTTTTAGTTGTATGTTGAGTCCTGCCACTCACAAGCCAAAATTTCTTGTGACTCTGGGACTAATGGAATACAAAAGAAGGCATCATTGAAGACTAATACAGAATACCATGTCCTGGTGGTTGGTAGAATGACCAGCAGGGTGTAGGAATCAGGAGCAACTGGAGGTATATCCTCGGTGGCTTCACTGACTGTCCTGACATCCTTTACCAGGTCCCCAGCAGCCCATGGGGCTCTCGTGGTCAGGCCAATCCCAGGATATGGAGCTCTCCTGGGCAGGTACCCCACCCCCAACCCAGCCCACGGGGCTCTCATGGTCAGGCCCCTCCCAGGATACAGAGCTACCCTTGCAGGTACCGTGGCAGGGCTGGGCACACAGGAACCGTGCACATAGCCCTCATTGAAGAGCACCCCCAGCTCACCTGTCGCTCAGAGCTGACACAGAGCACCTCAGAGCAGGACTTGAACTAACAAACAGCAGCTCCGACAGGTCTGTGACCCTGGGCATCACTCTGTGTGGCCTCCCTCCACCTGGTCTTCCAGAGACTTCCACTGCACCCAGGGCACCAGGCCTCTGTCTCCAACCACCACCCACCCCTCCTCTCCCTGACTCCTGGGTTCCTCTCATTAGGAGAGGGTTTTCTTGAAGTTGTCTCCCACTCATGGGCCAGATAAAATGATTAGAAAACAAGCCAAAGCTGCAGCCCCTTGTCTATCCTGACTCTCAGGAGCCCACACCTGTTCCTTGGACCTGGCCGGTTCAGCAAGTTCCATTTTCTGCAACTGTGAGCCCCTGAGGGGTGATGATTGGCTACCTGGGCAGCCTTACCATGCCGGCCAGCCCTCCCCAGGTGTGCCTGGGTTGAGATCAATATAAATACCACTCCAGGCAGTAAAAGCCCCTGAAGCTGTGCCTGATGCCATTTTCTCTGCCCTGTCAGCAGTCTCGGGGCTGGGCTGGTGGGAGGGAGTGAGAGGCCACGGCTTTGTGGGTGGCCCAGTGTGAGTGGGGCTCTGCTGGACTTTCTGCAGCAGTTGCCAGGCTGCCACCTGCTAAAGAAGAGGATGTGTCACCCATACCTGCTGCTGGAATTTCTCCCTGGGCAGAGGTGAGGAAGGAAAAAAGCAGTGGGGTCAGGGACAGGACGGGTATCTCAGGCAGGGAAATGGAAATCTTCCAGAAGAGCACCCAGGGCCAGGACCATCCTGGCTGGCCTGCAGGCACCAAGTCAGCTGGCATGCTGTCACTCGTGTGGCTCCATGGCCCTTCCTCTAGGCTTTCAAGTCCTTGTATATATTCAGGTGTTTTACCTGGGAAGGGTGGGAACAGTTCAGCAGCAACTGGCCTGGGGCTCAGCTCACGTTTACTCACAGATGCCTCGGCACGGTGCCCCAGCTTTGCAATGAGGACGCTTGTTGTGTGGGGGCTGCTGGCTGAATGGGAGACGATTCCCCACCACTGACCAACTTCAGAATTGTTTACAACTGGAGCAAGTGCCCTGATACGGTTTTCCTCTGAGTAACTGGTGGGTTCTGTTCTTTTTTTCTCTTTTTCGTTTTTGGTTCAAGGTAGATTTTATTCCTCTTTTTTGTATTTACAGATATAAGCATGGAAATAATTTATTCATATAAATACATGTATGTGAAGGGAATAATTGTTTTTTCTGTTTTATTTTTTAAATTTTATTTCTTTTTAATTTTGAATTTTATTTTATATTTTTATACAGCAGGTTCTCATTGGTTACCTATTTTATACATATAAATGTTTACATGCCAATCCCAATCTCTCAACTCCTCCCACCACCACCCCTCCAAGAGCTTTCCCCCCTTGTTGTCCATACGATTGTTGTCTACATCTGTTGCTCTATTTATGCCTTGCAAAACGGTTAATCTGTACAGTTTTTCTAGGTTCCACATGTATGCATGAATATACAAGATTTGTTTTTCTCTTTCTGACTTATTTCACTCTGTATGACAGTCTCTAGATCCATCGACGTCTCTACAAATGACCCAATTTCATTCCTTTCATGGCTTAGTAATATTCCATTTTATATATGTACCACAGCTTTATGCATTCGTCTGTCTGTGGGCATTTAGGTTGCTTCCATTACCTCGATATTGTAAATAGTGATGCAATGAACATTGCGGTGAATGTCTCTTTTTGATTTATGGTTTTGTCTGGGTATATGTCCAGTACTGGGATTGCTGTATCATATGGTAATTCTATTATTAGTTTCTTAAGAAACTCCATATTGTTCTCCATAGTGACTGTATCAATTTATATTCCCAACAATAGTGGAAGAGGGTTCCTTTTCTCCACACCCTTTCCAGCATTTGTTGTTTGTAGATTTTCAGATGATGCCCATTCTAACAGGTGTGAGGTGATACCTCATTGTTGAGTCCATTTCGTTGAGCAGGGGATAGGTCTTGTCTATTACATATTTGGCTTATGGAACGGTATCTGTGCTAATTTCAAACTCTGGTTTTATGCAGCACCCCCTTAACTCACCTTTCCCCTTAAGCAAGCATAAGTTGGTTTTCTAATCTTGAGACCCTGTTCTGTTTTGTAATTCAGTTCATGTGTAGCCAAGTTTACATTCCGTGCATTAATGATACCTTATGATGTTTCTTTTTCTGTGTGACTTATTTCACTTAGAATCATCATGCCTCAATCCACTCATTATGCTGGTACAGGCCTGGTGACACAGATTTCATTGCTGAGTGGTATTCTGTTGTACGTAAGTACCGCAATTTCTTTGTCAATTATTTGTTCTCTGGGATATTTAACTCGTACTGTAGAAGAGGTTCCTGTAAACAGAGCCGTCCCAAATTTTGGGGTGGCTGTGTCTTTTTGATTTTAATTTCCCTAAGCTATAGGACCATAAGTGGAAATGCCCTAGACTCTGTTGCTTTGTTTTTCAGATGTATCAGGAAACACCATACACTTCTCCAGAGTGGCTGTTGGCAATGTACATCCCGCCCATCAGCATAACAAGGCTCCTTTTTCCCCATGGCCTGTCTTGCCTTTCTGGATTTTACACTTTTCTCAGATGGCCCTTTAGACCGGGGGGAAGTGACACTTCATAGTAGTTCGGATTTCCATTGCAAGCTTGCTTGGTTTGCCAAAAAGGGCGTATGTGTTTTTTCCTGAATATATTCAGGAACAAACTCATACGCCCTTTGTTGCCAAGTGCATCATTGTCGATGTTCTGCCTCTTTTCCTATGCTTTAAATGCAAATCCAGTCTACCTCCTGAAATCGGTTTCCTGAAATTCTGCCCCGCTTTCAAGTCCTCTTCGCAGCCTTACTTCAATATATTTTTGGACGTTATCTGTCATTTATAACTCTCCAGGTTTGTGAATTACAGGGTCCCTGAGCTCCTTTCTTCAGCTCGCTTTCTTGTGAGCTGGCCGCAAACCCGCAAGACTGCTTCAGGCCCTAATCTGCTTCTGGCAGGGCACGCTGAGCCTTTGGTTAATTTCTCTTCCTGGTGGGAAATGAGTGTTAAATATGCCCGTCCAGACACCTACCTCACTCTCAACCCCTTGGTGATGTGGGTCCTCTGGTTTGTGGCCACTTTTGCTGGGTTCCTCACCTTTCGATGATGTGGCCCCACTAGTGTGAGGACACTCCTGCCTGGTTCTCATCCACGTGGTTATGTGGAGCCCCTGGTGAGAGTCTGTTCCTGGCTTTGTTCCTCACCCACCTGTGAGGGAGACCCTCTGCTGATAGGTCACTCCTGCATGGCTGGCACACATTGCCTTGGTGAAGTCAGCCGTGTGGTGGCAGTTGGAGCGTGCTGGGAATCTCCTCCCCCCGGTGATGAGGGCCCTCTTGCGTCAGGCCCTAACTGCTGGGCTCACCAACTTTTCTTAGTGAGCCCAGTGATGCTTTGGCACTCCTCTTAGGATCCCATCTCCATGGGGATGTGGGCCTTCTGCTCTGAGGTCCCAATGGCTGGGTTGTTCACATTTTCATGATGTGGGCTCTCTGGTGTTCACAGAGGCCTGGATCCCATAGCCTCTGTGCTCTTGCCCGCCTGCTGGGAGGTTCCAACTGCTGGATTCCTCACTTTTTTAATTTTTTGGGCCCTCTGTTGTGAGGATCCTCCTGCCTGCCTCACTCCCAGCCCCTTCATGATGTGTGTCGTCTGGTTTGAGGTCACATGTGCTGGGTTCCTCACCTTTCGATGATGTGGGACCAATGGTCTTAGGAGACTCCTGCCTGGTTCACATCCCCTTGGTGATGTGGGCCCTCTGTTGAGAGTCTGATCCTGGCTGGGTTCCTAACCCATCTGTGAGGTGGGCCGTCTGCTGTGAGGTCACTCCTGCCTGGCTTGCTCACCTCGCCTTGTGGACATGAGCCCTCTGGTGGCACTTGGAGCCTGCTGGGAGCCTCCTCTCCTCAGTGATGAAGGCCCTCTGGCGTCAGGCCCTAACTGCTGGGCTCCCCACATTTTGTGATGTGCGCCCAGTGGTGCGAGGACACTCCAGCCAGGTTCACATCCCCATTGGGATGTGGGCCTTCTGCTCTGAGGTCCCAAAGCCTGGGTTGCTCACAGTTTCATGATGTGGGCTCTCTGGTATTAGTTCACTCCTGCCTGCATCCCATAGCTTCTGTGCTCTGGGCCGCCTGCTGGGAGGTTCCAAATGCTGGATTCCTCACCTTTCTTATTCTTTGGGCCCTCTGTTTTTAGGCTACTCCTGCCTGCCTCACTCCCATTCCCTTTGTGATATGTGTCCTCTGATTTGAGGCCACATGTGCTGGGTTCCGCACCTTTCGATGATGTGACCCCACTGGAGGGAAGACAGTCCTGACTGGTTCCCATCCCCTTGCTGATGTGGGCCCTCAGGTGAGAGTCTGATCCTGGCTGGGTTCCTCACCCTTCTGTGAGGTGGGCCCTCTGCTGTGAGGTCAATCATGCCTGTCTGGCACACGTCACCTTGGCGACGTGGGCCCTCTGGTGGCAGTTGGAGTGTGCTGGGATCCTCCTCCCCTCGGTGATGAGGGCCCTCTTGCCTTAGACCATAACTGCTGGGCTCCCCACATTTTCTGATGTGCGCCAAGTGAGTGAGGAGACTCTTGCCAGGTTCCCATCCCCATGGCGATATGGGCCTTCTGCTCTGAGGTCAAAACGGCTGGCTTGCTCACAGTACCATGATGTGGGCCCTCTGCTGTGAGTTCACTCCGGCAAGGATCCCTTATCATCGGTGCTCTGAGCCGCCTGCTGGGAGGTTCCAACTGCTGGATTCCTCAACTTTTTTATTCTATGTGCCCTCTGTTGTGAGGCTCCTCCTGCCTGCCTCACTGCCAGCCCCTTGGTGATGACTGTCCTATGGCTTGAGGCCACATGTGCTGCGTTCCTCACCTTTCGATGATGTGACCCCACTCGTGTGAGGACACTCCTGCCTGGTTCCCATCCCCTTGGTGAGGTGGGCCCTCTGGCGAGAGTCTAATCCTGGCTGGGTTCCTCAACGTTCTGTGAGGTAGGCCCTCTGCTGTGAGGTCACTCCTGCCTGGCTGGCACACGTCACCTTGGAGACGTGAGCCCTCTGGTGGCAGTTGGAGCGTGCAGGGCGCCTCCTCCTCTCGGTGATGACGGCCCTCTGGCGTCAGGCCCTAAATGGTGGGCTCCCCACATTTTCTGATGTGCGCCCAGTGGTGCGAGGACACTCCAGCCAGGTTCCCATTCCCATGGGGATGTGGTCCTTCTGCGCTGAGGTCTCAACTCCTGGGTTGCTCACAGTTTTGTGATGTGGGCCCTCTGCTGTGAGTTCACTGTGGCCTGGATCCCATAGCCTCGGTGTTCTGGGCCGCCTGCTGGAAGGTCTAAATGCTGGAATCCTCACGTTTTTTATATTATGTGCCCTGTGTTGTGAGGCTACTCCTGCCTGCCTCACTCCAAGGCCCTTGGTGATGTGGGTCCTCTGGTTTGAGGACACATGTGCTGGGTTCCTCACCTTAAGATGATGAGGCCCCACTGGTGTGAGGATAATCCTGACTGGGTCCCATCCCCTTTGTGATGTGGGCGCTCTGGTGAGAGTCTGATCCTGGCTGGGTTCCTCACCCATCTGTGAGGTGGGCCCTCTACTATCAGGTAACTCTTGCCTGGGTTGCTCACCTCGCCTTGTTGACATGAGCCCTCTGGTGGCAATTGGACCCTGCTGGGAGCCTCCTCAGCTCTGTGATGAGGGCCCTCTGACGTCAGGCCCTAACTGCTGGGCTCCCCAACTTTTCTTAGTGAGCCCAGTGTTGCTCAAGCATTCCTCTTAGGTTCCCATCCCCATGGGGATGTGGGCCTTCTGCTCTGAGGTTCCAACGGCTGGGTTGATCACAATTTCATGATGTGGGCTCTCTGGTGTTAGTTCACTGTGGCCTGGATCCCATAGCCTCTGTGGTCTTGGCTGCCTGCTGGGAGGTTCCAACTGCTCGATTCCTCAACTTTTGTATTCTATGGGTCCTGTGTTGTGATGCTCCTCCTGCCTGCCTCACTCGCAACCCCTTCGTGATGTGGGTCTTCTGGTTTGAGGCCACATGTGCTGGGTTAGGCAACTTTCAATGATGTGGCCCCACTGGTGTGAGGACACTCCTGCCTGGTTCCCATCCCCTTGGTGATGTGGGCCTTCTGGTGACAGTCTTATCCTGGCTGGGTTCCTCACTCTTCTGTGAGGTAGGCCCTCTGCTGTGAGGTCAATCCTGCCTGACTTGCACACATCACCTTGGCGACGTGGGCCCTCTGTTGGCACATGGAACCTGCTGGGAGCCTCCTGCCCTCGGTGATGACGGCCCTCTAGCATCAGGCTCTAACTGCTGGGCTCCCCACGTTTTCTGATGTGAGCCCAGTGATGCCAGGACACTCCTGTCAGGTTCCCATCCCCATGGGGATGTGGGCTTTCTGCTCTGAGGTCCCAATGCCTGGGTTGCTCACAGTTTCATGATGTGGGCTCTCTGGTGTTAGTTAACTCCTGCCTGCATCCCATAGCTTCTGTGCTCTCGGCCGCCTGCTGGGAGGTTCCAAATGCTGGATTCCTCACTTTTTTTATTCTTTGGGCCCTCTGTTTTTAGGCTACTCCTACCTGCCTCACTCCCATCCCCTTTGTGACGTATGTCCTCTGATATGAGGCCACATGTGCTGGGTTCCTCACCTTTCGATGATGTGGCCCCACTGGTAGGAGGACAGTCCTGACTGGTTCCCATCCCCTTGGTGTTGTGGGCCCTCTGGTGAGAGTCTCATCCTGCCTCGGTTCCTCACCCTTCTGTGAGATAGGCCCTCTGCTGTGAGGTCACTACTGCCTGGCTGGTGCATGCCACCTTGTAGACGTGGGCCCTCTGTTGGCAGTTGGAACCTGCTGGGAGTCTCCTCCCCTCAGTTATGAGGGCCCCCTGGCATCAGGCCCTAACTGCTGGGCTCCTAACATTTTCTGATATGTGCTAAGTGGTGCAAAGCCACTCCTGCCAGGTTCCCATCCCAATGGGGATGTGGGTCTTCTGTTCTGAGGTCCCAACAGCTGGGCTGCTCACAGGTTCATGATGTGGGCCCTCTGCTGTGAGTTCACTGTGGCCTGGATCCCATAGCCTCGGTGCTCTGGGCCACTTGCTAGGAGGTTCCAACTGCTGGATTCCTCAACTTTTATATTCTATGGACCCTGTGTTGTGAGGCCAGTCCTGCCAGCCTCATTCCGAACCCCTTGGTGATGTGGTTCCTCTGGTTTGAGGACACATGTGCTGGGATCCTCACCTTTCGATGATGTTGTCCCACTGGTGGGAGGACAGTCCTGACTGGTTCCCATCCCCTTGGTGTTGTGGGCCCTCTGGTGAGAGTCTGATCCTGGCTGTGTTCCTCACCCTTCTGTGAGGTGGGCCCTCTGCTGTGAGGTCACTCCTGCCAGGCTGGCACACATCGCCTTGGCGACGTTGGCCCTCTGGTGGCAGCTGGAGCCTGCTGGGAGCCTCCTCCTCTCGGTGATGAGTGCCCTCTAGCGTCAGGCCCTAACTTCTGAGCACCCCACGTTTTCTGATGTGAGCCCAGTGATGCCAGGACACTCCTGTCATGTTCCCATCACCATGGGGATGTGGGCCTTCTGCTCTGAGGTCCCAATGTCTGGGTTGCTCACAGTTTCATGATGTGGGCTGTCTGGTGTTAGTTCACTCTGGCCTGGTTCCTCTAGCCTCTGTGCTCTGGGCCGCCTGCTGGGAGGTTCCAACTGCTGGATTCCTCACCTTTCTTATTTTTGGGCCCTCTGTTATGAGGCTCCTCCTGCCTGCCTCACTCCCAGCCCCTTGGTGATGGGTGTCCTATGGTTTGAAGCCACATGTTCTGGGTTCCTCACCTTTAGATGATGTGGCCCTACTCATGTGAGGACACTCCTGCCTGGTTCCAATCCATTTGGTGATGTGGGCCCTCTGGTGCGAGTCTGATCCTGACTGGGTTCGTCACACTTCTCTGAGGTGGGCCCTCTGCTGTGAGGTCATTCGTGCCTGGTTGGCACACATCGCCTTGACGACATCAGCCCTCTGGTGGCAGTTGGAGCCTGCTGGGAGCCTCCTTCCCTTGGTGATGAGGGTCCTCTGGCGTCAGGCCCTAACTGCTGGTCGCCCAAAATTTTCTGATACGTTCTCAGTGGTGCGAGGACACTCCTACCAGAATTCCATCCCCATGGGGATGTGGGCCTCCTGCTCTGAGGTCCCAATGGCTGGGTTGCTCAGTTTCATGACATGGGCCCTCTTCTGTGAGTTCACTGTGGCCTGGATCCCATAGCCTCGGTGCTCTGGGCCGCCTGCTGGGAGGTTCCAACTGCTGGATTCCTCACGTTTTTATTCTATGTGCCCAGTGTTGTGAGGCTACTCCTGCCTGCCTCACTCCGAGGTCCTTGGTGATGTGGGTCCTCTGGTTTGAGGACACATGTGCTGAGTACCTCAGCTTTCGATGATGTGGCCCCACTGATGTGAAGACACTCCTGCCTGGTTCCCATCCCCTTGGTGATGTGGGCCCTCTGGTGAGAGTCTGATGTTGGCTGGGTTTCTCACCCTTCTGTGAGGTGGGACCTCTGCTGTGAGGTAACTCCTGCCTGGCATGCTCACGTTGCCTTGGCAATGTGAGCCCTCAGGTGGCAGTTGGAGCCTGCTGGGAATCTCCTCCCCTCAGTTATGAGAGCTCTGGATAAAACACATATGCCCTTTTTTGCCAAGTGCATTATTTTCCAAGTTCTGTCTCTTTTCCTATGCTTTAAGAGCTACTCCCGTGTACGTTCTGAAATCAGTTTCCAGCAATTCTGCCCCGCATTCAAGTCCTCTTCGCAGCCTTACTTCAGTATAATTTTGGATGATAGCTGTCATTTATAACTCCGCAGGTTTCTGAATTACAGTGCCCCTGAGCTCCTTTCTTCAACTCGCTTTCTTGTGAGCTGGCCACAACACCGCAGGATCTCCTCAGGCCCTAATCTAGTTCCAGCATGGCACACGGAGCCTTTGGTTCATTTATCTTCCTGGTGGGAAATGAGAGTTAAATTTGCCCGTCCAGACACCTACAGATAGTCTCCCATTGTTTTTCCTTATTCCTGTTCATCTTCCGAAGAAATTGCAAACTGGGCCAAACAGGAGGTTAAAGGTACTGACTCTCCAAGTGGGGAGAGTGTTAGTAAAGCGTCTGGAATGTTGCACCCGAGTACCAGGGGACGAAAACTGAGACACATTTGAACACGTTTCCGGATCACACGGTGGATCATACTCTGGGTTCCACATGCATGTTTTAGCTGAAGGAAGAATCCCTTAAACCTGGAGAGTTGAGACCCATGGAATGGGTACCATGCAATATGACTTCAAAGAGTCTGCATTTGCTAACCGAACCTCACCAATCCTATCACTGCTGCGTTTATGACACTGTACACATGCTTGATTCTCTTTCGGAGACATATAAATCCATAGGTTTTAAGATTCTTACTAGTCAGGTATATTCTTAGGCGTTTAATATGGGGTGTTGAGTCCACTTCGTTGAGCAAGGAGTAGCTCTTGTCTATTACATATTTGGCTTATGGAACAGTATCTGTGCTAATTTCAATCTCTGATTTTATGCCGCACCCCAACTCACCTTTCCCCTTAAGCAAGCATAAGTTGGTTTTCTACATTTTAGACCCTGTTCTGTTTTGTAATTCAGTTCCTGTGTAGCCAAGTTTACATTCCGTGTAGTAGTGATATCTTATGATGTTTCTTTTTCTGTGTGATTTATTTCACTTAGAATCATCGTACCTGAATCCACTCATTATGCTGCTATGGGCCTGATGACATAGATTTCATTGCTGAGTGATATTGCATTGTACGTAAGTACCACAACTTCTTTATCCATTTTTCACTTTCTGTGATATTGAACTTGTACCGTAAATGAGGTTCTTGTAAACAGAGCCATCCCAAACTTTGGGGTGGCTGTGTCTTTTTGATTTTAATATCCCTAAGCTATAGGACCATAAGTGGAAGTGCCCTAGGCTCTGTTGCTTTGTTTTTTGGATGTTTCAGGAAACACCATACACTTCTCCAGAGAGGCTGTTGGCAATTTACATCCTGCCCATCAGCATAACAAGGCTCCCAGTTCTCCATGGCCTGTCCTGCCTTTCTGGATTTTACACTTTTTTCAGATAGCCCTTTTGACCGGGGGGCAGTGAGACTTCATTGTAGTGCAGATTTCCTTTGCAAGCTTGCTTGGTTGACCAAAAAGGGCGTATGCGTTTTTTACTGTATATATTCAGGAAAAAATGCATACGCCCTTTTTGGCCAAGTGCATCATTGTGGATGTTCTGCCTCTTTTCCTATGCTTTACATGCAATTCCAGTCTACCTCCTGAAATCGGTTTCCTGCAATTCCGCCCCGCTTTCAAGTCCTCTTGGCAGCCTTCCTTCAATATATTTTTGGAAGATAGCTGTCATTTATAACTCTGCAGGTTTGTGAATTACAGTGCCCCTGAGCTCCTTTCTTCAACTCGCTTTCTTGTGAGCTGGCCGCAACACCGCAGGATTGCTTCGGGCCGTAGTGTGGTTCCAGCATGGCACGCTGAGCCTTTGGTTAATTCCTCTTCCTGGTGGGAAATGAGAATTAAATTTGCCCGTACGGACACCTCCACCTAGTCTCTCATTGGTTCTCCCTATTCCTGTTCATTTTCCACAGAAATTGCAAACTGGGCCAAACAGGAGATTAAAGGCACTGACTCTCCAAGTGGGGAGAGTGTTAGTAAAGCGTCTGGAATGTTGCACCCGAGTACCAGGGGACGAAAACTGACACACATTTGAACACGTTTCCTGATCACACGGTGGATCATACTCTGGGTTCCACATGCATGTTTTAGCTGAAGGAAGAATCCCTTAAACCTGGAGAGTTGAGACCCATGGAATGGGTACCATGCAATATGACTTCAAAGGGTCTGCATTTGCTCACCGAACCTCACCAATCCTATCACTGCTGCGTTTATGCCGCTGTATACACGCTTGATTCTCTTTCGGAGACATATAAATCCATAGGTTGTAAGATTCTTACTAGTCAGGTATATTCTTAGGCGTTTAATATTGGGTGTTGAGTCCACATCGTTGAGCAAGGAGTAGCTCGTGTCTATTACATATTTGGCTTATGGAACGGTATCTGTGCTAATTTCAATCTGTGGTTTTATGCCGCACCCCAACTCACCTTTCCCCTTAAGCAAGCATAAGTTGGTTTTCTACATTTGAGACGCTGTTCTGTTTTGTAATTCAGTTTCTGTGTAGCCAAGTTTACATTCCGTGTAGTAGTGATATCTTATGATGTTTCTTTTTCTGTGTGACTTATTTCTCTTAGAATCATCATACCTGAATCCACTCATTATGCTGTCACAGGCCTGATGACATAGATTTCATTGCTGAGTGATATTGCATTGTACGTAAGTACCACAATTTCTTTATCCATTTTTCGCTTTCTGCGATATTGAACCTGTACCGTAAACGAGGTTCTTGTAAACAGAGCCGTCCCAAACTTTGGGGAGGCTGTGTCTTTTTGATTATTATTTCCCTAAGCTATACGACCATAAGTGGAAATGCCCTAGGCTCTGTTGCTTGGTTTTTTGGATGTTTCAGGAAACACCATACACTTCTCCAGAGTGGCTGTTGGCAATTTACATCCCGCCCATCAGCATAACAAGTCTCCCAGTTCTCCATGGCCTGTCCTGCCTTTCTGGATTTTACACTTTTTTCAGATGGCCCTTCTGACCGGGGGGCAGTGAGACTTCATTGTAGTGCAGATTTCCTTTGCAAGCTTGCTTGGTTGGCCAAAAAGGGCGTATGCGTTTTTTCCTGAATATATTCAGGAAAAAACGCATACGCCCTTTTTGGCCAAGGGCATCATTGTGGACGTTCTGCCTCTTTTCCTATGCTTTACATGCAATTCCAGTCTACCTCCTGAAATCAGTTTCCTGCAATTCTGCCCCGCTTTCAAGTCCTCTTGGAAGCTTTCCTTCAATATATTTTGGAGGATAGCTGTCATTTGTAACTGCAGGTTTGTGAATTACAGTGCCCCTGAGCTCCTTTCTTCAACTCGCTTTCTTGTGAGCTGGCCGCAACACCGCAGGATTGCTTCAGGCCCTAGTTTTGTTCCGGCATCGCATGCTGAGCCTTTGGTTAATTCCTCTTCCTGGTGGGAAATGAGAGTTAAATTTGCCCGTCCAGACACCTCCAGCTAGTCTCTCATTGGTTCTCCCTCTTCCTGTTTATCTTACGGAGAAATTGCAAACTGGGCCAAACAAGAGGTTAAAGGCACTGACTCTCCAAGTGGGGAGAGTGTTAGTAAAGCGTCTGGAATGTTGCACCCGAGTACCAGGGGACGAAAACTGAGACACATTTGAATACGTTTCCCGATCACACCGTGGATCATACTCTGGGTTCAACATGCATGTTTCAGCTGAAGGAAGAATCCCTTAAACCTGGAGAGTTGAGACCCATGGAATGGGTACCATGCAATATGACTTCAAAGGGTCTGCATTTGCTCACCGAACCTCACCAATCCTATCACTGCTGCGTTTATGCCGCTGTATACACGCTTGATTCTCTTTCGGAGACATATAAATCCATAGGTTTTAAGATTCTTACTAGTCAGGTATATTCTTAGGCGTTTAATATTGGGTGTTGAGTCCACATCGTTGAGCAAGGAGTAGCTCTTGTCTATTACATATTTGGCTTATGGAACGGTATCTGTGCTAATTTCAATCTGAGGTTTTATGCCGCACCCCAACTCACCTTTCCCCTTAAGCAAGCATAAGTTGGTTTTCTACATTTGAGACGCTGTTCTGTTTTGTAATTCAGTTTCTGTGTAGCCAAGTTTACATTCCGTGTAGTAGTGATATCTTATGATGTTTCTTTTTCTGTGTGACTTATTTCTCTTAGAGTCATCATACCTGAATCCACTCATTATGCTGTCACGGGCCTGATGACATAGATTTCATTGCTGAGTGATATTGCATTGTACGTAAGTACCACAATTTCTTTATCCATTTTTCGCTTTCTGCGATATTGAACCTGTACCGTAAACGGGGTTCTTGTAAACAGAGCCGTCCCAAACTTTGGGGAAGCTGTTTCTTTTTGATTATTATTTCCCTAAGCTATAGGACCATAAGTGGAAATGCCCTAGGCTCTGTTGCTTGGTTTTTTGGATGTTTCAGGAAACACCATACACTTCTCCAGAGTGGCTGCTGGCAATTTACATCCCGCCCATCAGCATAACAAGGCTCCCAGTTCTCCATGGCCTGTCCTGCCTTTCTGGATTTTACACTTTTTTCAGATTGCCCTTTTGTCCGTGGGGCAGTGAGACTTCATTGTAGTGCAGATTTCCTTTTCAAGCTTGCTTGGTTGGCCAAAAAGGGCGTATGCGTTTTTTCCTGAATATATTCAGGAAAAAACGCATATGCCCTTTTTGGCCAAGTGCATCATTGTGGACGTTCTGCCTCTTTTCCTATGCTTTACATGCAATTCCAGTCTACCTCCTGAAATCGGTTTCCTGCAATTCTGCCCCGCTTTCAACTCCTCTTGGCAGGCTTACTTTAATATATTTTTGGAAGATGGCTGTCATTTATAACTCTGCAGGTTTGTGAATTACAGTGCCCCTGAGCTCCTTTCTTCAACTCGCTTTCTTGTGAGCTGGCCGCAACACCGCAGGATTGCTTCGGGCCCTAGTGTGGTTCTGGCATGGCACGCTGAGCCTTTGGTTAATTCCTCTTCCTGGTGGGAAATGAGAGTTAAATTTGCCTGTCCGGACACCTCCACCTAGTCTCTCATTGGTTCTCCCTATTCCTGTTCATTTTCCACAGAAATTGCAAACTGGGCCAAACAGGAGGTTAAAGGCACTGACTCTCCAAGTGGGGAGAGTGTTAGTAAAGCATCTGGAATGTTGCACCCGAGTACCAGGGGACGAAAACTGAGACACATATGAACACGTTTTCCGATCACACGGTGGATCATACTCTGGGTTCCACATGCATGCTTTAGCTGAAGGAAGAATCCCTTAAACCTGGAGAGTTGAGACCCATGGAATGGGTACCATGCAATATGACTTCAAAGGGTCTGCATTTGCTCACCGAACCTCACCAATCCTATCACTGCTGCGCTTATGCCACTGTACACACGCTTGATTCTCTTTCGGAGACATATAAATCCATTGGTTTTAAGATTCTTACTAGTCAGGTATATTCTTAGGCGTTTAATATGGGGTGTTGAGTCCACTTCGTTGAGCAAGGAGTAGCTCTTGTCTATTACATATTTGGCTTATGGAACGGTATCTGGGCTAATTTCAATCTCTGGTTTTATGAAGCACCCCAACTCACCTTTCCCCTTAAGCAAGCATAATTTGGTTTTCGACATTTGAGGCCCTGTTCTGTTTTGTAATTCAGTTCTTGTGTAGCCAAGTTTACATTCCGTGTAGTAGTGATATCTTATGATGTTTCTTTTTCTGTGTGACTTATTTCACTTAGAATCATCGTACCTGAATCCACTCATTATGCTGCTACGGGCCTGATGACATAGATTTCATTGCTGAGTGATATTGCATTGTACGTAAGTACCACAACTTCTTTATCCATTTTTCGCTTTCTGTGATATTGAACTTGTACAGTAAACGAGGTTCTTGTAAACAGAGCCGGCCCAAACTTTGGGGTGGCTGTGTCTTTTTGATTTTAATTTCCCTAAGCTATAGGACCATAAGTGGAAGTGACCTAGGCTCTGTTGCTTGGTTTTTTGGATGTTTCAGGAAACACCATACACTTCTCCAGAGTGGCTGCTGGCAATTTACATCCCGCCCATCAGCATAACAAGGCTCCCAGTTCTCCATGGCCTGTCCTGCCTTTCTGGATTTTACACTTTTTTCAGATGGCCCTTTTAACCGGGGGGCAGTGAGACTTCATTGTAGTGCAGATTTCCTTTGCAAGCTTGCTTGGTTGACCAAAAAGGGCGTATGCGTTTTTTCCTGAATATATTCAGGAAAAAACGCATACGCCCTTTTTGGCCAAGTGCATCATTGTGGACGTTCTGCCTCTTTTCCTATGCTTTACATGCAATTCCAGTCTACCTCCTGAAATCGGTTTCCTGCAATTCTGCCCCGCTTTCAAGTCCTCTTGGCAGCCTTCCTTCAATATATTTTTGGACGATAGCTGTCATTTATAACTCTGCAGGTTTGTGAATTACAGTGCCGCTGAGCTCCTTTCTTCAACTCGCTTTCTTGTGAGCTGGCCGCAACACTGCAGGATTGCTTCAGGCCCTAGTTTGGTTCCGGCATCGCATGCTGAGCCTTTGGTTAATTCCTCTTCCTGGTGGGAAATGAGAGTTAAATTTGCCTGTCCAGACAGCTCCAGCTAGTCTCTCTTTGGTTCTCCCTCTTCCTGTTCATCTTACGCGGAAATTGCAAACTGGGCCAAACAGGAGTTTAAAGGCACTGACTCTCCAAGTGGGGAGAGTGTTAGTAAAGCGTCTGGTATGTTGCACCCGAGTACCAGGGGACGAAAACTGAGACACATTTGAACACGTTTCCCGATCACACGGTGGATCATACTCTGGTTTCCACATGCATGTTTTAGCTGAAGGAAGAATCCCTTAAACATGGAGTTTTGAGACCCATGGAATGGGTACCATGCAATATGACTTCAAAGGGTCTGCATTTGCTCACCGAACCTCACCAATCCTATCACTGCTGTGTTTATGCCGTTGTACACACCCTTGATTCTCTTTCGGAGACATATAAATCCATAAGTTTTAAGATTCTTACTAGTCAGGTATATTGTTAGGCGTTTAATATGGGGTGTTGAGTCCACTTCGTTGAGCAAGGAGTAGCTCTTGTCTATTACATATTTGTCTTATGGAACGGTATCTGTGCTAATTTCAATCTCTGGTTTTATGCAGCACCCCAACTCACCTTTCCCCTTAAGCAAGCGTAAGTTGGTTTTCTACATTTGACACCCTGTTCTGTTTTGTAATTCAGTTCCTGTGTAGCCAAGTTTACATTCGTGTAGTAGTGATATCTTATGATGTTTCTTTTTCTGTGTGACTTATTTCACTTAGAATCATCGTACCTGAATCCACTCATTATGCTGCTACGGGCCTGATGACATAGATTTCATTGCTGAGTGATATTGCATTGTACGTAAGTACCACAACTTCTTTATCCATTTTTCGCTTTCTGTGATATTGAACTTGTACAGTAAACGAGGTTCTTGTAAACAGAGCCGGCCCAAACTTTGGGGTGGCTGTGTCTTTTTGATTTTAATTTCCCTAAGCTATAGGACCATAAGTGGAAGTGCCCTAGGCTCTGTTGCTTGGTTTTTTGGATGTTTCAGGAAACACCATACACTTCTCCAGAGTGGCTGCTGGCAATTTACATCCCGCCCATCAGCATAACAAGGCTCCCAGTTCTCCATGGCCTGTCCTGCCTTTCTGGATTTTACACTTTTTTCAGATGGCCCTTTTAACCGGGGGGCAGTGAGACTTCATTGTAGTGCAGATTTCCTTTGCAAGCTTGCTTGGTTGACCAAAAAGGGCGTATGCGTTTTTTCCTGAATATATTCAGGAAAAAACGCATACGCCCTTTTTGGCCAAGTGCATCATTGTGGACGTTCTGCCTCTTTTCCTATGCTTTACATGCAATTCCAGTCTACCTCCTGAAATCGGTTTCCTGCAATTCTGCCCCGCTTTCAAGTCCTCTTGGCAGCCTTCCTTCAATATATTTTTGGACGATAGCTGTCATTTATAACTCTGCAGGTTTGTGAATTACAGTGCCGCTGAGCTCCTTTCTTCAACTCGCTTTCTTGTGAGCTGGCCGCAACACTGCAGGATTGCTTCAGGCCCTAGTTTGGTTCCGGCATCGCATGCTGAGCCTTTGGTTAATTCCTCTTCCTGGTGGGAAATGAGAGTTAAATTTGCCTGTCCAGACAGCTCCAGCTAGTCTCTCTTTGGTTCTCCCTCTTCCTGTTCATCTTACGCGGAAATTGCAAACTGGGCCAAACAGGAGTTTAAAGGCACTGACTCTCCAAGTGGGGAGAGTGTTAGTAAAGCGTCTGGTATGTTGCACCCGAGTACCAGGGGACGAAAACTGAGACACATTTGAACACGTTTCCCGATCACACGGTGGATCATACTCTGGTTTCCACATGCATGTTTTAGCTGAAGGAAGAATCCCTTAAACATGGAGTTTTGAGACCCATGGAATGGGTACCATACAATATGACTTCAAAGGGTCTGCATTTGCTCACCGAACCTCACCAATCCTATCACTGCTGTGTTTATGCCGTTGTACACACCCTTGATTCTCTTTCGGAGACATATAAATCCATAAGTTTTAAGATTCTTACTAGTCAGGTATATTGTTAGGCGTTTAATATGGGGTGTTGAGTCCACTTCGTTGAGCAAGGAGTAGCTCTTGTCTATTACATATTTGTCTTATGGAACGGTATCTGTGCTAATTTCAATCTCTGGTTTTATGCAGCACCCCAACTCACCTTTCCCCTTAAGCAAGCGTAAGTTGGTTTTCTACATTTGACACCCTGTTCTGTTTTGTAATTCAGTTCCTGTGTAGCCAAGTTTACATTCGTGTAGTAGTGATATCTTATGATGTTTCTTTTTCTGTGTGACTTATTTCTCTTAGAATCATCGTACCTGAATCCACTCATTATGCTGTCACAGGCCTGATGACATAGATTTCATTGCTGAGTGATATTGCATTGTACGTAAGTACCACAATTTCTTTATCCATTTTTCGCTTTCTGCGATATTGAACCTGTACCGTAAACGAGGTTCTTGTAAACAGAGCCGTCCCAAACTTTGGGGAGGCTGTGTCTTTTTGATTATTATTTCCCTAAGCTATATGACCATAAGTGGAAATGCCCTAGTCTCTGTTGCTTGGTTTTTTGGATGTTTCAGGAAACACCATACACTTCTCCAGAGTGGCTGTTGGCAATTTACATCCCGCCCATCAGCATAACAAGGCTCCCAGTTCTCCATGGCCTGTCCTGCCTTTCTGGATTTTACACTTTTTTCAGATGGCCCTTTTGACCGGGGGGCAGTGAGACTTCATTGTAGTGCAGATTTCCTTTGCAAGCTTGCTTGGTTGGCCAAAAAGGGCGTATGCGTTTTTTCCTAAATATATTCAGGAAAAAACAGATACGCCCTTTTTGGCCAAGTGCATCATTGTGAACGTTCTGCCTCTTTTCCTATGCTTTACATGCAATTCCAGTCTACCTCCTGAAATCGGTTTCCTGCAATTCTGCCCCGATTTCAACTCCTCTGGCAGCCTTACTTTAATATATTTTTGGAAGATGGCTGTCATTTATAACTCTGCAGGTTTGTGAATTACAGTGCCCCTGAGCTCCTTTCTTCAACTCGCTTTCTTGTGAGCTGGCCGCAACACCGCAGGATTCCGTCTGGCCCTAGTGTGGTTTTGGAATGGCACGCTGAGCCTTTGGTTAATTCCTCTTCCTGGTGGGAAATGAGAGTTAAATTTGCCCGTCCGGACACCTCCACCTAGTCTCTCATTGGTTCTCCCTATTCCTGTTCATTTTCCACAGAAATTGCAAACTGGGCCAAACAGGAGGTTAAAGGCACTGACTCTCCAAGTGGGGAGAGTGTTAGTAAAGCATCTGGAATGTTGCACCCGAGTACCAGGGCACGAAAACTGAGAGACATTTGAACACGTTTTCCTATCACACGGTGGATCATACTCTGGGTTCCACATGCATGTTTTAGCTGAAGGAAGAATCCCTTAAACCTGGAGAGTTGAGACCCATGGAATGGGTACCATGCAATATGACTTCAAAGGGTCTGCATTTGCTCACCGAACCTCACCAATCCTATCACTGCTGCGCTTATGCCGCTGTACACACGCTTGATTCTCTTTCAGAGACATATAAATCCATAGGTTTTAAGATTCTTACTAGTCAGGTATATTCTTAGGCGTTTAATATGGGGTGTTGAGTCCACTTCGTTGAGCAAGGAGTAGCTCTTGTCTATTACATATTTGGCTTATGGAACGGTATCTGTGCTAATTTCAATCTCTGGTTTTATGAAGCACCCCAACTCACCTTTCCCCTTAAGCAAGCATAAGATGGTTTTCTACATTTGAGGCCCTGTTCTGTTTTGTAATTCAGTTCTTGTGTAGCCAAGTTTACATTCCGTGTAGTAGTGATATCTTATGATGTTTCTTTTTCTGTGTGACTTATTTCACTTAGAATCATCGTACCTGAATCCACTCATTATGCTGCTACAGGCCTGATGACATAGATTTCATTGCTGAGTGATATTGCATGGTACGTAAGTACCACAACTTCTTTATCCATTTTTCGCTTTCTGTGATATTGAACTTGTACTGTAAACGAGGTTCTTGTAAACAGAGCCGGCCCAAACTTTGGGGTGGCTGTGTCTTTTTGATTTTAATATCCCTAAGCTATAGGACCATAAGTGGAAGTGCCCTAGGCTCTGTTGCTTTGTTTTTTGGATGTTTCAGGAAACACCATACACTTCTCCAGAGAGGCTGTTGGCAATTTACATCCTGCCCATCAGCATAACAAGGCTCCCAGTTCTCCATGGCCTGTCCTGCCTTTCTGGATTTTACACTTTTTACAGATAGCCCTTTTGACCGGGGGGCAGTGAGACTTCATTGTAGTGCAGATTTCCTTTGCAAGCTTGCTTGGTTGACCAAAAAGGGCGTATGCGTTTTTTACTGTATATATTCAGGAAAAAATGCATACGCCCTTTTTGGCCAAGTGCATCATTGTGGATGTTCTGCCTCTTTTCCTATGCTTTACATGCAATTCCAGTCTACCTCCTGAAATCGGTTTCCTGCAATTCCGCCCCGCTTTCAAGTCCTCTTGGCAGCCTTCCTTCAATATATTTTTGGAAGATAGCTGTCATTTATAACTCTGCAGGTTTGTGAATTACAGTGCCCCTGAGCTCCTTTCTTCAACTCGCTTTCTTGTGAGCTGGCCGCAACACCGCAGGATTGCTTCGGGCCGTAGTGTGGTTCCAGCATGGCACGCTGAGCCTTTGGTTAATTCCTCTTCCTGCTGGGAAATGAGAATTAAATTTGCCCGTACGGACACCTCCACCTAGTCTCTCATTGGTTCTCCCTATTCCTGTTCATTTTCCACAGAAATTGCAAACTGGGCCAAACAGGAGATTAAAGGCACTGACTCTCCAAGTGGGGAGAGTGTTAGTAAAGCGTCTGGAATGTTGCACCCGAGTACCAGGGGACGAAAACTGACACACATTTGAACACGTTTCCTGATCACACGGTGGATCATACTCTGGGTTCCACATGCATGTTTTAGCTGAAGGAAGAATCCCTTAAACATGGAGAGTTGAGACCCATGGAATGGGTACCATGCAATATGACTTCAAAGGGTCTGCATTTGCTCACCGAACCTCACCAATCCTATCACTGCTGCGTTTATGCCACTGTATACACGCTTGATTCTCTTTCGGAGACATATAAATCCATAGGTTGTAAGATTCTTACTAGTCAGGTATATTCTTAGGCGTTTAATATTGGGTGTTGAGTCCACATCGTTGAGCAAGGAGTAGCTCGTGTCTATTACATATTTGGCTTATGGAACGGTATCTGTGCTAATTTCAATCTCTGGTTTTATGAAGCACCCCAACTCACCTTTCCCCTTAAGCAAGCATAAGTTGGTTTTCTACATTTGAGACGCTGTTCTGTTTTGTAATTCAGTTTCTGTGTAGCCAAGTTTACATTCCGTGTAGTAGTGATATCTTATGATGTTTCTTTTTCTGTGTGACTTATTTCTCTTAGAATCATCATACCTGAATCCACTCATTATGCTGTCACGGGCCTGATGACATAGATTTCATTGCTGAGTGATATTGCATTGTACGTAAGTACCACAATTTCTTTATCCATTTTTCGCTTTCTGCGATATTGAACCTGTACCGTAAACGAGGTTCTTGTAAACAGAGCCGTCCCAAACTTTGGGGAGGCTGTGTCTTTTTGATTATTATTTCCCTAAGCTATACGACCATAAGTGGAAATGCCCTAGGCTCTGTTGCTTGGTTTTTTGGATGTTTCAGGAAACACCATACACTTCTCCAGAGTGGCTGTTGGCAATTTACATCCCGCCCATCAGCATAACAAGTCTCCCAGTTCTCCATGGCCTGTCCTGCCTTTCTGGATTTTACACTTTTTTCAGATGGCCCTTTTGACCGGGGGGCAGTGAGACTTCATTGTAGTGCAGATTTCCTTTGCAAGCTTGCTTGGTTGGCCAAAAAGGGCGTATGCGTTTTTTCCTGAATATATTCAGGAAAAAACGCATACGCCCTTTTTGGCCAAGGGCATCATTGTGGACGTTCTGCCTCTTTTCCTATGCTTTACATGCAATTCCAGTCTACCTCCTGAAATCAGTTTCCTGCAATTCTGCCCCGCTTTCAAGTCCTCTTGGAAGCTTTCCTTCAATATATTTTGGACGATAGCTGTCATTTGTAACTGCAGGTTTGTGAATTACAGTGCCCCTGAGCTCCTTTCTTCAACTCGCTTTCTTGTGAGCTGGCCGCAACACCGCAGGATTGCTTCAGGCCCTAGTTTTGTTCCGGCATCGCATGCTGAGCCTTTGGTTAATTCCTCTTCCTGGTGGGAAATGAGAGTTAAATTTGCCCGTCCAGACACCTCCAGCTAGTCTCTCATTGGTTCTCCCTCTTCCTGTTTATCTTACGCAGAAATTGCAAACTGGGCCAAACAAGAGGTTAAAGGCACTGACTCTCCAAGTGGGGAGAGTGTTAGTAAAGCGTCTGGAATGTTGCACCCGAGTACCAGGGGACGAAAACTGAGACACATTTGAATACGTTTCCCGATCACACCGTGGATCATACTCTGGGTTCCACATGCATGTTTTAGCTGAAGGAAGAATCCCTTAAACCTGGAGAGTTGAGACCCATGGAATGGGTACCATGCAATATGACTTCAAAGGGTCTGCATTTGCTCACCGAACCTCACCAATCCTATCACTGCTGCGTTTATGCCGCTGTATACACGCTTGATTCTCTTTCGGAGACATATAAATCCATAGGTTTTAAGATTCTTACTAGTCAGGTATATTCTTAGGCGTTTAATATTGGGTGTTGAGTCCACATCGTTGAGCAAGGAGTAGCTCTTGTCTATTACATATTTGGCTTATGGAACGGTATCTGTGCTAATTTCAATCTGAGGTTTTATGCCGCACCCCAACTCACCTTTCCCCTTAAGCAAGCATAAGTTGGTTTTCTACATTTGAGACGCTGTTCTGTTTTGTAATTCAGTTTCTGTGTAGCCAAGTTTACATTCCGTGTAGTAGTGATATCTTATGATGTTTCTTTTTCTGTGTGACTTATTTCTCTTAGAGTCATCATACCTGAATCCACTCATTATGCTGTCACGGGCCTGATGACATAGATTTCATTGCTGAGTGATATTGCATTGTACGTAAGTACCACAATTTCTTTATCCATTTTTCGCTTTCTGCGATATTGAACCTGTACCGTAAACGGGGTTCTTGTAAACAGAGCCGTCCCAAACTTTGGGGAGGCTGTTTCTTTTTGATTATTATTTCCCTAAGCTATAGGACCATAAGTGGAAATGCCCTAGGCTCTGTTGCTTGGTTTTTTGGATGTTTCAGGAAACACCATACACTTCTCCAGAGTGGCTGCTGGCAATTTACATCCCGCCCATCAGCATAACAAGGCTCCCAGTTCTCCATGGCCTGTCCTGCCTTTCTGGATTTTACACTTTTTTCAGATGGCCCTTTTGTCCGTGGGGCAGTGAGACTTCATTGTAGTGCAGATTTCCTTTTCAAGCTTGCTTGGTTGGCCAAAAAGGGCGTATGCGTTTTTTCCTGAATATATTCAGGAAAAAACGCATATGCCCTTTTTGGCCAAGTGCATCATTGTGGACGTTCTGCCTCTTTTCCTATGCTTTACATGCAATTCCAGTCTACCTCCTGAAATCGGTTTCCTGCAATTCTGCCCCGCTTTCAACTCCTCTTGGCAGGCTTACTTTAATATATTTTTGGAAGATGGCTGTCATTTATAACTCTGCAGGTTTGTGAATTACAGTGCCCCTGAGCTCCTTTCTTCAACTCGCTTTCTTGTGAGCTGGCCGCAACACCGCAGGATTGCTTCGGGCCCTAGTGTGGTTCTGGCATGGCACGCTGAGCCTTTGGTTAATTCCTCTTCCTGGTGGGAAATGAGAGTTAAATTTGCCTGTCCGGACACCTCCACCTAGTCTCTCATTGGTTCTCCCTATTCCTGTTCATTTTCCACAGAAATTGCAAACTGGGCCAAACAGGAGGTTAAAGGCACTGACTCTCCAAGTGGGGAGAGTGTTAGTAAAGCATCTGGAATGTTGCACCCGAGTACCAGGGGACGAAAACTGAGACACATATGAACACGTTTTCCGATCACACGGTGGATCATACTCTGGGTTCCACATGCATGCTTTAGCTGAAGGAAGAATCCCTTAAACCTGGAGAGTTGAGACCCATGGAATGGGTACCATGCAATATGACTTCAAAGGGTCTGCATTTGCTCACCGAACCTCACCAATCCTATCACTGCTGCGCTTATGCCACTGTACACACGCTTGATTCTCTTTCGGAGACATATAAATCCATTGGTTTTAAGATTCTTACTAGTCAGGTATATTCTTAGGCGTTTAATATGGGGTGTTGAGTCCACTTCGTTGAGCAAGGAGTAGCTCTTGTCTATTACATATTTGGCTTATGGAACGGTATCTGTGCTAATTTCAATCTCTGGTTTTATGAAGCACCCCAACTCACCTTTCCCCTTAAGCAAGCATAATTTGGTTTTCGACATTTGAGGCCCTGTTCTGTTTTGTAATTCAGTTCTTGTGTAGCCAAGTTTACATTCCGTGTAGTAGTGATATCTTATGATGTTTCTTTTTCTGTGTGACTTATTTCACTTAGAATCATCGTACCTGAATCCACTCATTATGCTGCTACGGGCCTGATGACATAGATTTCATTGCTGAGTGATATTGCATTGTACGTAAGTACCACAACTTCTTTATCCATTTTTCGCTTTCTGTGATATTGAACTTGTACAGTAAACGAGGTTCTTGTAAACAGAGCCGGCCCAAACTTTGGGGTGGCTGTGTCTTTTTGATTTTAATTTCCCTAAGCTATAGGACCATAAGTGGAAGTGACCTAGGCTCTGTTGCTTGGTTTTTTGGATGTTTCAGGAAACACCATACACTTCTCCAGAGTGGCTGCTGGCAATTTACATCCCGCCCATCAGCATAACAAGGCTCCCAGTTCTCCATGGCCTGTCCTGCCTTTCTGGATTTTACACTTTTTTCAGATGGCCCTTTTAACCGGGGGGCAGTGAGACTCCATTGTAGTGCAGATTTCCTTTGCAAGCTTGCTTGGTTGACCAAAAAGGGCGTATGCGTTTTTTCCTGAATATATTCAGGAAAAAACGCATACGCCCTTTTTGGCCAAGTGCATCATTGTGGACGTTCTGCCTCTTTTCCTATGCTTTACATGCAATTCCAGTCTACCTCCTGAAATCGGTTTCCTGCAATTCTGCCCCGCTTTCAAGTCCTCTTGGCAGCCTTCCTTCAATATATTTTTGGACGATAGCTGTCATTTATAACTCTGCAGGTTTGTGAATTACAGTGCCGCTGAGCTCCTTTCTTCAACTCGCTTTCTTGTGAGCTGGCCGCAACACTGCAGGATTGCTTCAGGCCCTAGTTTGGTTCCGGCATCGCATGCTGAGCCTTTGGTTAATTCCTCTTCCTGGTGGGAAATGAGAGTTAAATTTGCCTGTCCAGACAGCTCCAGCTAGTCTCTCTTTGGTTCTCCCTCTTCCTGTTCATCTTACGCGGAAATTGCAAACTGGGCCAAACAGGAGTTTAAAGGCACTGACTCTCCAAGTGGGGAGAGTGTTAGTAAAGCGTCTGGTATGTTGCACCCGAGTACCAGGGGACGAAAACTGAGACACATTTGAACACGTTTCCCGATCACACGGTGGATCATACTCTGGTTTCCACATGCATGTTTTAGCTGAAGGAAGAATCCCTTAAACATGGAGTTTTGAGACCCATGGAATGGGTACCATACAATATGACTTCAAAGGGTCTGCATTTGCTCACCGAACCTCACCAATCCTATCACTGCTGTGTTTATGCCGTTGTACACACACTTGATTCTCTTTCGGAGACATATAAATCCATAAGTTTTAAGATTCTTACTAGTCAGGTATATTGTTAGGCGTTTAATATGGGGTGTTGAGTCCACTTCGTTGAGCAAGGAGTAGCTCTTGTCTATTACATATTTGTCTTATGGAACGGTATCTGTGCTAATTTCAATCTCTGGTTTTATGCAGCACCCCAACTCACCTTTCCCCTTAAGCAAGCGTAAGTTGGTTTTCTACATTTGACACCCTGTTCTGTTTTGTAATTCAGTTCCTGTGTAGCCAAGTTTACATTCGTGTAGTAGTGATATCTTATGATGTTTCTTTTTCTGTGTGACTTATTTCTCTTAGAATCATCGTACCTGAATCCACTCATTATGCTGTCACAGGCCTGATGACATAGATTTCATTGCTGAGTGATATTGCATTGTACGTAAGTACCACAATTTCTTTATCCATTTTTCGCTTTCTGCGATATTGAACCTGTACCGTAAACGAGGTT
Source organism: Leucopleurus acutus (assembly GCF_964270905.1). Taxonomy (NCBI): domain Eukaryota; kingdom Metazoa; phylum Chordata; class Mammalia; order Artiodactyla; family Delphinidae; genus Leucopleurus; species Leucopleurus acutus. The sequence continues at coordinate 511,161 of NW_028139161.1, forward strand.
CTTGTAAACAGAGCCGTCCCAAACTTTGGGGAGGCTGTGTCTTTTTGATTATTATTTCCCTAAGCTATATGACCATAAGTGGAAATGCCCTAGTCTCTGTTGCTTGGTTTTTTGGATGTTTCAGGAAACACCATACACTTCTCCAGAGTGGCTGTTGGCAATTTACATCCCGCCCATCAGCATAACAAGGCTCCCAGTTCTCCATGGCCTGTCCTGCCTTTCTGGATTTTACACTTTTTTCAGATGGCCCTTTTGACCGGGGGGCAGTGAGACTTCATTGTAGTGCAGATTTCCTTTGCAAGCTTGCTTGGTTGGCCAAAAAGGGCGTATGCGTTTTTTCCTAAATATATTCAGGAAAAAACAGATACGCCCTTTTTGGCCAAGTGCATCATTTTGGACGTTCTGCCTCTTTTCCTATGCTTTACATGCAATTCCAGTCTACCTCCTGAAATCGGTTTCCTGCAATTCTGCCCCGATTTCAACTCCTCTGGCAGCCTTACTTTAATATATTTTTGGAAGATGGCTGTCATTTATAACTCTGCAGGTTTGTGAATTACAGTGCCCCTGAGCTCCTTTCTTCAACTCGCTTTCTTGTGAGCTGGCCGCAACACCGCAGGATTCCGTCTGGCCCTAGTGTGGTTTTGGAATGGCACGCTGAGCCTTTGGTTAATTCCTCTTCCTGGTGGGAAATGAGAGTTAAATTTGCCCGTCCGGACACCTCCACCTAGTCTCTCATTGGTTCTCCCTATTCCTGTTCATTTTCCACAGAAATTGCAAACTGGGCCAAACAGGAGGTTAAAGGCACTGACTCTCCAAGTGGGGAGAGTGTTAGTAAAGCATCTGGAATGTTGCACCCGAGTACCAGGGCACGAAAACTGAGAGACATTTGAACACGTTTTCCTATCACACGGTGGATCATACTCTGGGTTCCACATGCATGTTTTAGCTGAAGGAAGAATCCCTTAAACCTGGAGAGTTGAGACCCATGGAATGGGTACCATGCAATATGACTTCAAAGGGTCTGCATTTGCTCACCAAACCTCACCAATCCTATCACTGCTGCGCTTATGCCGCTGTACACACGCTTGATTCTCTTTCAGAGACATATAAATCCATAGGTTTTAAGATTCTTACTAGTCAGGTATATTCTTAGGCGTTTAATATGGGGTGTTGAGTCCACTTCGTTGAGCAAGGAGTAGCTCTTGTCTATTACATATTTGGCTTATGGAACGGTATCTGTGCTAATTTCAATCTCTGGTTTTATGAAGCACCCCAACTCACCTTTCCCCTTAAGCAAGCATAAGTTGGTTTTCTACATTTGAGGCCCTGTTCTGTTTTGTAATTCAGTTCTTGTGTAGCCAAGTTTACATTCCGTGTAGTAGTGATATCTTATGATGTTTCTTTTTCTGTGTGACTTATTTCACTTAGAATCATCGTACCTGAATCCACTCATTATGCTGCTACAGGCCTGATGACATAGATTTCATTGCTGAGTGATATTGCATGGTACGTAAGTACCACACCTTCTTTATCCATTTTTCGCTTTCTGTGATATTGAACTTGTACTGTAAACGAGGTTCTTGTAAACAGAGCCGGCCCAAACTTTGGGGTGGCTGTGTCTTTTATATTTTAATTTCCCTAAGCTATAGGACCATAAGTGGAAGTGACCTAGGCTCTGTTGCTTGGTTTTTTGGATGTTTCAGGAAACACCATACACTTCTCCAGAGTGGCTGCTGGCAATTTACATCCCGCCCATCAGCATAACAAGGCTCCCAGTTCTCCATGGCCTGTCCTGCCTTTCTGGATTTTACACTTTTTTCAGATGGCCCTTTTGACCGGGGGGCAGTGAGACTTCATTGTAGTGCAGATTTCCTTTGCAAGCTTGCTTGGTTGACCAAAAAGGGCGTATGCGTTTTTTCCTGAATATATTCAGGAAAAAACGCATACGCCCTTTTTGGCCAAGTGCATCATTGTGGACGTTCTGCCTCTTTTCCTATGCTTTACATGCAATTCCAGTCTACCTCCTGAAATCGGTTTCCTGCAATTCTGCCCTGCTTTCAACTCCTCTTGGCAGCCTTCCTTCAATATATTTTTGGACGATAGCTGTCATTTATAACTCTGCAGGTTTGTGAATTACAGTGCCCCTGAGCTCCTTTCTTCAACTCGCTTTCTTCTGAGCTGGCCGCAAAACCGCAGGATTGCTTCAGGCCCTAGTTTGGTTCCGGCATCGCATGCTGAGCCTTTGGTTAATTCCTCTTCCTGGTGGGAAATGAGAGTTAAATTTGCCTGTCCAGAGAGCTCCAGCTAGTCTCTCATTGGTTCTCCCTCTTCCTGTTCATCTTACGCAGAAATTGCAAACTGGGCCAAACAGGAGTTTAAAGGCACTGACTCTCCAAGTGGGGAGAGTGTTAGTAAAGCGTCTGGAATGTTGCACCCGAGTACCAGGGTACGAAAACTGAGACACATTTGAACACGTTTCCCGATCACACGGTGGATCATACTCTGGTTTCCACATGCATGTTTTAGCTGAAGGAAGAATCCCTTAAACATGGAGTTTTGAGACCCATGGAATGGGTACCATACAATATGACTTCAAAGGGTCTGCATTTGCTCACCGAACCTCACCAATCCTATCACTGCTGTGTTTATGCCGCTGTACACACCCTTGATTCTCTTTCGGAGACATATAAATCCATAAGTTTTAAGATTCTTACTAGTCAGGTATATTGTTAGGCGTTTAATATGGGGTGTTGAGTCCACTTCATTGAGCAAGGAGTAGCTCTTGTCTATTATATATTTGGCTTATGGAACGGTATCTGTGCTAATTTCAATCTCTGGTTTTATGCAGCACCCCAACTCACCTTTCCCCTTAAGCAAGCATAAGTTGGTTTTCTACATTTGACACCCTGTTCTGTTTTGTAATTCAGTTCCTGTGTAGCCAAGTTTACATTCGTGTAGTAGTGATATCTTATGATGTTTCTTTTTCTGTGTGATTTATTTCTCTTAGAATCATCATACCTGAATCCACTCATTATGCTGTCACAGGCCTGATGACATAGATTTCATTGCTGAGTGATATTGCATTGTACGTAAGTACCACAATTTCTTTATCCATTTTTCGCTTTCTGTGATATTGAACCTGTACCGTAAACGAGGTTCTTGTAAACAGAGCCGTCCCAAACTTTGGGGAGGCTGTGTCTTTTTGATTATTATTTCCCTAAGCTATATGACCATAAGTGGAAATGCCCTAGGCTCTGTTGCTTGGTTTTTTGGATGTTTCAGGAAACACCATACACTTCTCCAGAGTGGCTGTTGGCAATTTACATCCCGCCCATCAGCATAACAAGGCTCCCAGTTCTCCATGGCCTGTCCTGCCTGTCTGGATTTTACACTTTTTTCAGATGGCCCTTTTGACCGGGGGGCAGTGAGACTTCATTGTAGTGCAGATTTCCTTTGCAAGCTTGCTTGGTTGGCCAAAAAGGGCGTATGCGTTTTTTCCTGAATATATTCAGGAAAAAACGCATACGCCCTTTTTGGCCAAGTGCATCATTGTGGACGTTCTGCCTCTTTTCCTATGCTTTACATGCAATTCCAGTCTACCTCCTGAAATCGGTTTCCTGCAATTCTGCCCCGCATTCAACTCCTCTTGGCAGCCTTACTTTAATATATTTTTGGAAGATGGCTGTCATTTATAACTCTGCAGGTTTGTGAATTACAGTGCCCCTGAGCTCCTTTCTTCAACTCGCTTTCTTTTGAGCTGGCCGCAACACCGCAGGATTGCTTCAGGCCCTAGTGTGGTTCCGGAATGGCACGCTAAGCCTTTCGTTAATTCCTCTTCCTGGTGGGAAATGAGAGTTAAATTTGCCCGTCCGGACACCTCCACCTAGTCTCTCATTGGTTCTCCCTATTCCTGTTCATTTTCCACAGAAATTGCAAACTGGGCCAAACAGGAGGTTAAAGGCACTGACTCTCCAAGTGGGGAGAGTGTTAGTAAAGCATCTGGAATGTTGCACCCGAGTACCAGGGGATGAAAACTGAGACACATTTGAACACGTTTTCCGATCACACGGTGGATCATACTCTGGGTTCCACATGCATGTTTTAGCTGAAGGAAGAATCCCTTAAACCTGGAGAGTTGAGACCCATGGAATGGGTACCATGCAATATGACTTCAAAGGGTCTGCATTTGCTCACCGAACCTCACCAATCCTATCACTGCTGCGCTTATGCCACTGTACACACGCTTGATTCTCTTTCGGAGACATATAAATCCATAGGTTTTAAGATTCTTACTAGTCAGGTATATTCTTAGGTGTTTAATATGGGGTGTTGAGTCCACTTCGTTGAGCAACGAGTAGCTCTTCTCTATTACATATTTGGCTTATGGAATGGTATCTGTGCTAATTTCAATCTCTGGTTTTATGAAGCACCCCAACTCACCTTTCCCCTTAAGCAAGCATAAGTTGGTTTTCTACATTTGAGGCCCTGTTGTGTTTTGTAATTCAGTTCTTGTGTAATCAAGTTTACATTCCGTGTAGTAGTGATATCTTATGATGTTTCTTTTTCTGTGTGACTTATTTCACTTAGAATCATCGTACCTGAATCCACTCATTATGCTGCTACGGGCCTGATGACATAGATTTCATTGCTGAGTGATATTGCATTGTACGTAAGTACCACAACTTCTTTATCCATTTTTCGCTTTCTGTGATATTGAACCTGTACCGTAAACGAGGTTCTTGTAAACAGAGCCGTCCCAAACTTTGGGGTGGCTGTGTCTTTTTGATTTTAATTTCCCTAAGCTATAGGACCATAAGTGGAAGTGCCCTAGGCTCTGTTGCTTTGTTTTTTTGATGTTTCAGGAAACATCATACACTTCTCAAGAGTGGCTGTTGGCAATTTACATCCCGCCGATCAGCATAACAAGGCTCCCAGTTCTCCATGGCCTGTCCTGCCTTTCTGCATTTTACACTTTTTTCAGATAGCCCTTTTGACCCGGGGGCAGTGAGACTTCATTGTAGTGCAGATTTCCTTTGCAAGCTTGCTTGGTTGGCCAAAAAGTGCGTATGCGTTTTTTCCTGAATATATTCAGGAAAAAACGCATACGCCCTTTTTGGCCAAGTGCATCATTGTGGACGTTCTGCCTCTTTTCCTATGCTTTACATGCAATTCCAGTCTACCTCCTGAAATCGGTTTCCTGCAATTCTGCCCCGCTTTCAAGTCCTCTTGGCAGCCTTCCTTCAATATATTTTGGACGATAGCTGTCATTTATAACTGCAGGTTTGTGAATTACAGTGCCCCTGAGCTCCTTTCTTCAACTCGCTTTCTTGTGAGCTGGCCGCAACACCGCAGGATTGCTTCAGGCCCTAGTTTGGTTCCGGCATCGCATGCTGAGCCTTTGGTTAATTCCTCTTCCTGGTGGGAAATGAAAGTTAAATTTGCCCGTCCAGACACCTCCAGCTAGTCTCTCATTGGTTCTCCCTATTCCTGTTCATTTTCCACAGAAATTGCAAACTGGGCCAAACAGGAGGTTAAAGGCACTGACTCTCCAAGTGGGGAGAGTGTTAGTAAAGCATCTGGAATGTTGCACCCGAGTACCAGGGGACGAAAACTGAGACACATTTGAACACGTTTTCCGATCACACGGTGGATCATACTCTGGGTTCCACATGCATGTTTTAGCTGAAGGAAGAATCCCTTAAACCTGGAGAGTTGAGACCCATGGAATGGGTACCATGCAATATGACTTCAAAGGGTCTGCATTTGCTCACCGAACCTCACCAATCCTATCACTGCTGCGCTTATGCCGCTGTACACACGCTTGATTCTCTTTCGGAGACATATAAATCCATAGGTTTTAAGATTCTTACTAGTCAGGTATATTCTTAGGCGTTTAATATGGGGTGTTGAGTCCACTTCGTTGAGCAAGGAGTAGCTCTTGTCTATTACATATTTGGCTTATGGAACGGTATCTGTGCTAATTTCAATCTCTGGTTTTATGCAGCACCCCGACTCATCCGTCCCCTTAAGCAAGCCTAAGTTGGTTTTCTACATTTGACACCCTGTTCTGTTTTGTAATTCAGTTCCTTTGTAGCCAAGTTTCCATTCCGTGTATTAGTGATATCTTATGATGCTTCTTTTTCTGTGTGACTTATTTCACTTAGAATCATCGTACCTGAATCCACTCATTATGCTGCTACGGGCCTGATGACATAGATTTCATTGCTGAGTGATATTGCATTGTACGTAAGTACCACAACTTCTTTATCCATTTTTTGCTTTCTGTGATACTGAACTTGTACCGTAAACGAGGTTCTTGTAAACAGAGCCGGCCCAAAATTTGGGGTGGCTGTGTCTTTTTGATTTTAATTTCCCTAAGCTATAGGACCATATGTGGAAGTGCCCTAGGCTCTGTTGCTTTGTTTTTTAGATGTTTCAGGAAACACCATACACTTCTCCAGAGTGGCTGTTGGCAATTTACATGCCGCCCATCAGCATAACAAGGCTCCCAGTTCTCCATGGCCTGTCCTGCCTTTCTGGATTTTACACTTTTTTCAGATGGCCCTTTTGACCGGGGAGCAGTGAGACTTCATTGTAGTGCAGATTTCCTTTGCAAGCTTGCTTGGTTGGCCAAAAAGGGCGTATGCGTTTTTTCCTGAATATATTCAGGAAAAAACGCATATGCCCTTTTTGGCCAAGTGCATCATTGTGGACGTTCTGCCTCTTTTCCTATGCTTTACATGCAATTCCAGTCTACCTCCTGAAATCGGTTTCCTGCAATTCTGCCCCGCTTTCAACTCCTCTTGGCACCCTTACTTCAATATATTTTTGGAAGATAGCTGTCATTTATAACTCTGCAGGTTTGTGAATTACAGTGCCCCTGAGCTACTTTCTTCTACTCATTTTCTTGTGAGCTGGCCGCAACATCGCAGGATTGCTTCAGGCCCTAGTTTGGTTCTGGCACGGCATGCTGCGCCTTTGGTTAATCCCTCTTCCTGGTGGGAAATGAGAGTTAAATTTGCCCGTCCAGACACCTCCACCTAGTCTCTCATTGGTTCTCCCTATTCCTGTTCATTTTCCACAGAAATTGCAAACTGGGCCAAACAGGAGGTTAAAGGCACTGACTCTCCAAGTGGGGGAGTGTTAGTAAAGCGTCTGGAATGTTGCACCCGAGTACCAGGGGACGAAAACTGAGACACATTTGAACACGTTTTCCGATCACACGGTGGATCATACTCTGGGTTCCACATGCATGTTTTAGCTGAAGGAAGAATCCCTTAAACATGGAGAGTTGAGACCCATGGAATGGGTACCATGCAATATGACTTCAAAGGGTCTGCATTTGCTCACCGAACCTCACCAGTCCTATCACTGCTGCGTTTATGCCGCTGTACACACGCTTGATTCTCTTTCAGAGACATATAAATCCATAGGTTTTAAGATTCTTACTAGTCAGGTATATTCTTAGGCATTTAATATGGGGTGTTGAGTCCACTTCGTTGAGCAAGGTGTAGCTCTTGTCTATTACATATTTGGCTTATGGAACGGTATCTGTGCTAATTTCAATCTCTGGTTTTATGAAGCACCCCAACTCACCTTTCCCCTTAAGCAAGCATAAGTTGGTTTTCTACATTTGAGGCCCTGTTCTGTTGTGTAATTCAGTTCTTTTGTAGCCAAGTTTACATTCCGTGTAGTAGTGATATCTTATGATGTTTCTTTTTCTGTGTGACTTATTTCACTTAGAATCATCGTACCTGAATCCACTCATTATGCTGCTACGGGCCTGATGACATAGATTTCATTGCTGAGTGATATTGCATTGTACGTAAGTACCACAACTTCTTTATCCATTTTTCGCTTTCTGTGATATTGAACCTGTACCGTAAACGAGGTTCTTGTAAACAGAGCCCGCCGAAACTTTGGGGTGACTGTGTCTTTTTGATTTTAATTTCCCTAAGCTATAGGACCATAAGTGGAAGTGCCCTAGGCTCTGTTGCTTTGTTTTTTGGATGTTTCAGGAAACACCATACACTTCTCCAGAGTGGCTGCTGGCAATTTACATCCCGCCCATCAGCATAACAAGGCTCCCAGTTCTCCATGGCCTGTCCTGCCTTTCTGGATTTTACACTTTTTTCAGAAGGCCTTTTGACCGGGGGGCAGTGAGACTTCATTGTAGTGCAAATTTCCTTTGCAAGCTGCTTGGTTGGCCAGAAAGGGCCTATGCGTTTCTTCCTGAATATATTCAGGAAAGTACGCATACACCCTTTTTGGCCAAGTGCATCATTGTCGACGTTCTGAGTCTTTTCATATGTTTTCAGTGCAATTCCAGTCTCCCTCCTGAAATCGGTTTCCTGCAGTTCTGCCTTGCTCTCAGTGCCTCTTCATAGCCTTACCTCAATATACTTTTGGAAAATAGTTGGCCTTTATAACTCTGCAGGTTTTTGAATTGCAGTGGCCATTAGCTCCATTTTTCAGCTCTTATTTTTGTGATCTTGCCTCATATCCACAGGATTTCTTCAGGCCGTATTCTTCTTCTGGGGCGCCTTGCTCTGCCTTTGGTTAATTCTTCTTCCTGATGTGAAATTAGAGTGACATGTGCCCATTGAAACCGCTACAGCTATTTTCTCACTGGTTCCCCCTATTCCCATTCATCCTCCGCACTAACTGCAGACTGTGCGATACCGGAACTTAAAGGCATTGACTCTCCATGTGGAGATGTTGTTAGTAAAGTGGCTGGAATGTTGATCCGGAGCCCCAGGAGAGGAAAATGAGGTGCATTTTAGAAACCTTTCCCGATCATATGGTATACCATCTGCTGGATTTCCCATGCATGGTTTAGCTGTAGGAAGATTCCCTTCAACTTGGAGTGTTGGGACCCTTGGAATAAGTAGCATGAAGTATTGCATTAAACTTTCGGCAGTTGCTCACCAAAGCTCACCAATCCTTTCAGCCCCAAGTGTCCAGCCTTATGTCTTATCCAGCTGTGGGTTTATATGTGGTCATTCCAGGTTGCATCACAGCCCCTGAGCGAATTTTGTAAGAATTTTTCTCTCTTTCATTGTTTCTGCGTTTTGGTTTTAAAATTTATTTCTATAATGGGGTTTAGCTCATTTTCACTGCTGTGTTTGTGCCGCTCTGCGCACACTTGATTCCCTTATGGAGATATATCAATACATGGGTTTTAAGATTCTTATTACTCAGATATATTTCTCTGCGGTGTATAGGGTGTGTTGAGGCCAGTTCATTGAGCGAGGTGTAGATCTTGTCTGATACCTATTTGGTTTATTGAACGGTATCTGTGCTAATTTCAAACTCTGGTTTTATGCGTCACCCCACCTCTCCTTTCCCCTTAAGCTGACATAAGTGTGTTTTCTAAATGTGAGACACTGTTCTGTTTTGTAATTAATTTTTTGTGCAACCATATTTATCCTCCCTCTATAAGTGATATCTTATGATATGTTTCTTTTTCTGTTTGACTTATTTCAAGTAGTATTATCGGACCTCAATCCACTCTTTATCCTTCTACTAGCCTTATTACATTGATTTCATGGTGAAGAGATATTCCATTGTACATAAGTACCACATTTTCTTTATCCATTGTTCTCTTTCCTGGGATATTTAAGGTGTACTGAAGTTGAGGTTCTTGTAAACAGAGTAGCCCTAAACTGTGGTGTGCTTGTGTCTTGTTGATTTTTAGACTTCCCTAGATATACTCCCGTGATTGGAAGTGCCCTATGCTCTGTCGCTCTGTGTTTTAGATGATTTAGGAACCACCATACACTTCTCCAGAGTGGCTCTCGGCAGTTCACACACTGTCCATCAGCGTATAAAGGCTCCCTGTTCTCCATGGCCTGTCCTGCATTTCTGGTTTTTACAATTTTTTCGGATGGCCCTTTTGACCGGTGGGAAATGAGACTTCTTTGTTGTGCACATTTGCATTGCTTGCTTGCTTGGTTGCCCATAAAGTGCGTATGCGTTATTTCCTGGATATATTCAGGAAAAAACGCATACTCCCTTTTGGGCCAACTGCATCATTGTCGAAATTCTGCCGCTTTTCATGTGCTTTAAAGGCGAGTCCAATCTATCTCTTGAAATCTGTTTCTTGCAATTCTGTCTTGCATTCAGATCCTCTTCTTTGCCTTACCTCAACATATTTTTGGACGTTAGTTTTCATTTATAACTCTGCAGGTTTGTGAATTGCAGTGACCCTGAGCTCCATTTTTTAAGTTGCTCTTTTGTGAGCTGGCCTCAAAACCGCAGGATTGCTTCAGGCCCTATTTTGGCTCCGGCGAGGCGGGCTGAGCCTTTTTTTAATTCTTATTCTTAATGGGAAATTAGAGTGACATGTGCCCGTCCAAACCCCTACAACTATTCTCTCATTGGTTCCCCCTGTTCCCGTTCATCCTCCTCACAATTTGCAAAATGTGTGAAACAGAAGTTTAAATGTGCTGATTCTCTAAGTGGGGAGATTCTAAGTAACGTGGCTGGAATGATGAACAGGAGCACCAGGAGAGGATAAATGAGGTGCATTTTAGACACATCTCCCGATCACATGGTGTACAGTCCTCTGGGTTTTCCATGCATGTTTTAGCTGTAGGAAGATTCCTTGAACCTGCAGATTTGGGACCCATTGAATGGGTACCAGGTAGTATTACTTTAAAGGGTGTGCATTTCCTCACCCAACCTCACATTTCTCTTAGTGCGAACAGTTTCCAGCCTTATGTCTCATCCTGCTGTGGGTCTAGATGTGTTCAATCCATGTTGCATCACCGTCCCTGAGGAAAAGTTGTAAGAGGTTTTCTCTGTCTCTCTGTCGTTTATTTTTTTCAATTTATTACTATGTTGTTTACAGCTGATTTTCAAAGCTCTGTTTCTTGCTGCTGTACATCCACTTAATTCACGTACAGAGAGACATCAATAATTTCTTTTTCAGATTCTTACCAGTCATAGATATTCTTTTCCGGTGACTTGAGTGTGCTGAGTGCAGTTCTTTTAGCTACCGTGTAGGCCTTGTTGATTATCAGTTTGGTATTTGGAATGGTATCTTTGCTAAATTCAACCTCCTGGATGATGCCTCACCCCTCCCCACCTTTCCCGTTTAGCAGCCTTACGCGTGTTTTCTACATATTTATGTCACTTAGAATGATCATACGTAACTCCTCCGGAGTTGTTACAACTGGCCATATTTCATTGATTTCCAGGCTGAGTAATATTCCACTCTACATAAGTACCACATCTCTATCCATTTTTTCCCTCCAGAGACATTTAAGTTATATCCTAGTCGAGGATCTTTTAAACAGAGAGGCAGTAAACATTGGGGTGCCTGTGTCCTCTCGATTTTTGTTTTTCCCTAGATATACGCCCATGAGTGCAAGTGCCCTATGCTCTGTAGCTCATTTTTTAGATGCTTTAGTAAACACAATACACTTCTCCAGAATGGCCATTGGCAATATAATTTCCACTATAAGCCTCACAGAGCTCCCACTTCTCCTTGCCCTGTCCTGCATTTCTGGCGTTTACACTTTATGAGGATGGCTCTTCTGACTGATGTGAAGTGATATCTTTTGTAGTATTGATTTCCAGTGCCCACCTGTTTGGTTGGCTAAAAAAGTGTATGCCCTTTTCTTGAATATATACAGAAAAAAACGCATACAGCCTTTTTGGCCAACTGCAATGTTGGCAATGTTCAGCCCCTTTTCTTGTGCTTAATGGCGAGTCCTTTCTACCTCCTCAAATCCCTTTCCTGCCATTCTCCCTTGCTTGCCAATCCTTTTCTCTGACTTTCCTCAAGACATTTTTCAGTGATAGATATTTTCAACTCTGCAGTTTCGTGAATTTTACTGCCCCTGAGTTCCATTGTTCAACTTGTGTTTATGGGAACTGGCCACAAAGCAGTGGGATTTCCTCAAGCCCTATACTGTTTCCATGGGCAACCCTAGCCTTTGGTCAATTCATCTTCCTGATTGGAAATTAGAGTGACATGTGCCTGTCTGAACACCTAGGACTTGTCTCTCATTGTTCCTCATCCTTCCGCTTCATCCTCTGGACAAATTCCAAACTGTACGCAACAGGATGTTGACAGTGTTGACATCTCCAAGTGGGGAGACTGTTAGTAAAGACGCTGGAGGGGTGAACCCGAGCACCAGGAGATGAGGAGATGAGATGCCTTTTCCAAACTCTTCCCGATCAGACGGTATACCATCCTCTGGATGTGACAGACATGTTTTAGCAGTAGGAAGAGTCCCATTCATGTAAGGAGAACACCAGGGCTTTTTCAAAATCAGTGTCTCCCCGAAACCCAAACTGGGGAGTTTTTTAAGCTACGGCTACACATATGTTCATTAAGGGCCTTGGGAAGTAGGCAGAGTGCAAACTTTAGATGACTGAAGTCTTCAGGGTCAGAAGCACTCACCACCGGCTTCCCTTAGGTTACACTTTAACTGTCATTGATAGATGATGTCAATAAAAATATCTGTTCTTTTTCCGATTATTTCCCCTTATAGGTTATTGCACAATATTGAGTGTAGTTCCCTGTGCTATACAGTAGTTCCTTGTTGATGATCTATTTTATACATAGCAGTGTGTATGTGTTAATTCCAAACTGTTAATTTATCCCTCCTCCCACCTTTCCCCTTTGGTAATAATAAATTATAAGATTTTATACTTCTCAGAAATGGGGGAGCTGAAAGAGAGGTATCATTTTCAATGGAAAAGCATTTAAAACAAGATTGAAGCTTTAACCAAGATTATTAGATGTACATCCTTGGAAAGAAATCACTTCATTTCTCTAATATTGACCTGACAAATAGGACAAACCTTCTCACTGAACTTGCTTATAATAAAGTGATGGAAATATCAAATGGAAGTGTTAGAAACATCTTATTTTACCCGAGCCTTATAAACTGTTCTATGTTAACTACAGTTTGGCTCACACATCTGTTCATTGAAGTTACAATAGTCTCAATTTCTGTTACTGATCCTCCAGAGTGGACCCCAACAAGGGTCCCCCTGCCCAGTGTCATTGGGGCCAACAGATCGAGACTGAGTTTGGTTCCCAAGCAAAGGAAACTTTATATTTTCATCAGAGAATGGAGAGGTGAGAGCATGCACTACCCCGTGGGCTGTGGGCTGGGCTGCTGTGTAGAGATCCTGTCAGAGTCAGTGGGAGGGAGGGGGCGGAGCTCTCAAGGGCCGGGTTGGCTGCAGCTCAGGCTCTATATCTCGGAGTCTGCACTGGGCCCCAGGAGCTGAGGTGTCGACCCAGCCATTCTGCACCAGGAAATCTGGTCTGAAGTGCCGGGTGTGGAACCTCTGCATGCGGGACCCTAGGAGCACGTGAAATTAGACAAAGCACAAAGGATAAAAAAGGTCAGACTTGACTTTATTGCCCACATTCTATTTTTATCTCCCAGGGATTTTTAATGGGCCTTGCTGGGGACAAAACCCTCCTCTGCCTTTTGTCCCGTTCCTCATTCTTGGAGTGCTGAGGGTGCAGACCCTTCTTCTGTAACTGCTGAGTGCTGAGTTGGGAGCCCTCATACCAGGGGACGAGGGTCAGAACTTCTCCCCAGCAGCCTCCAGGTGACGTTGATTGGCCCCAGGACCCCTGCCTCCCTGCTCGTCCGCCTGAGCACCAGCATTGGAAGTGTTATAGATTCTAATGACCTTTAAGGGTCCAGGAAAGAGATGTGCAGAGACGCTGTGGGGGCCGGTTTCACCCCGCCCCACATTTGTTCGGCCACCTTAGGCTGACCGTTTCTGCCAGCCTAGATGCTCTGACCAGTAGTCTGCTCTTTCTTCAATTAGGCCCCTGAATTAACGTAAAAACAGCACCAGGTGTCAGAGCCCTGCCCACTCAACTCCCAGACAGTCCAGGGTCAGTGGTGATCAAGGACCATGATGGCCACTGAGTCAACAGCCTTTTGAAGTAAACAGGAGTCCAGCCGGTCTTATTGGCCACCATCATCACGGTGTCTGTAGGCTTTTCTATGGTGACAGTGTGATATACGGTTGCCCCGCCAAGATTATTAGCTCCCCTCCGGGTGCAGGAAGTCTTGCAAGCAGTAGTCTACTCCTTCGGGACACACTATTGTTGTTTTATGAGAGAAACTCCAGGTCAAGTGATGTTCACACGAGTCGTCATGGTGCCCTGTTGCCCCCGGTTATCTCTCTGGATGTTGGAGTTGGAGGGCCTCCTCACTCGAGGTCGGTGTGCCCACGGAGCGAACCCTGCAACTTCAGGGCATGGTTGGTGATTAGGATCACCACGTGGGGTCCTTTTCCCTTAGGAGGGAGGTGGCCTTTTGGGCTGCTGATTTCCAGGTTTTTAGATACCGCCAGTATCTTGGCCAGATGTGGCAGTGGGCCAAGCCCCTTGGTGACTGTAGTTTATCCTACCTGGATGGCATTCTTGCGTTGTTCCATTTCAAGTGGTCCCAGTTTTTGCACTAATTCTCCAATGGCGATTCACCTTTCACCGGGAATGGAAAGGTCAAAGGGTTTAGCTCAATTAGGGAGTTCCAGGGCAAGGGTCTGAATTGACTGCTCTTTCCATTCTTGAAAGGCCACTTCTGGATTCTGTTCAAAAGGATCATCATCTTTTCCTTTCAGTGTTTCATATAGAGGCCCAGCTAGTAGACTGTAGTTAGGGATCCAGAAGCAGCAAACCCTGGCCTCCCCAGGAACCCCTAAGCTGTCTTCTAGTTTTAGAAAGGGGTAAGGCTGCAAATGGTTTCTTCCCTTTCCTGGGATGGGCTTCTCTGACCTTGTGTGAGAATGAAGCCCAGGCAGGTCACTGCAGTCTGTGATATTTGAGCTTTTTCTTGGACAACTTCTATCCTTTATTGGCTTGGTAGTTCAGAGGCCTCCTTAGTAGGGCTGGCGATCAGAATGTCGTCTGCATATTGAAGGAGGGTTTCCTTTTCCAGAGGTAGAACTTTTCGGTCGTTAGCTAAGCTTTCCCCAAAGATGGTGTGGGAATTTTTGAACCCTTGGGGCAAGACGGCCCGGAAGTATTGTTTTAGTTGTATGTTGAGTCCTGCCACTCACAAGCCAAAATTTCTTGTGACTCTGGGGCTAATGGAATACAAAAGAAGGCATCATTGAAGACTAATACAGAATACCATGTCCTGGTGGTTGGTAGAATGACCAGCAGGGTGTAGGAATCAGGAGTAACTGGAGGTATATCCTCGGTGGCTTCACTGACTGTCCTGACATCCTTTACCAGGTCCCCAGCAGCCCATGGGGCTCTCGTGGTCAGGCCAATCCCAGGATATGAAGCTCTCCTGGGCAGGTACCCCACCCCCAACCCAGCCCACGGGGCTCTCATGGTCAGGCCCCTCCCAGGATACAGAGCTACCCTTGCAGGTACTGTGGCAGGGCTGGGCACACAGGAACCGTGCACATAGCCCTCATTGAAGAGCACCCCCAGCTCACCTGTCGCTCAGAGCTGACACAGAGCACCTCAGAGCAGGACTTGAACTAACAAACAGCAGCTCCGACAGGTCTGTGACCCTGGGCATCACTCTGTGTGGCCTCCCTCCACCTGGTCTTCCAGAGACTTCCACTGCACCCAGGGCACCAGGCCTCTGTCTCCAACCACCACCCACCCCTCCTCTCCCTGACTCCTGGGTTCGTCTCATTAGGAGAGGGTTTTCTTGAAGTTGTCTCCCACTCATGGGCCAGATAAAATGATTAGAAAACAAGCCAAAGCTGCAGCCCCTTGTCTATCCTGACTCTCAGGAGCCCACACCTGTTCCTTGGACCTGGCCCGTTCAGCAAGTTCCATTTTCTGCAACTGTGAGCCCCTGAGGGGTGATGATTGGCTACCTGGGCAGCCTTACCATGCCGGCCAGCCCTCCCCAGGTGTGCCTGGGTTGAGATCAATATAAATACCACTCCAGGCAGCAAAAGCCCCTGCAGCTGTGCCTGACGCCATTTTCTCTGCCCTGTCAGCAGTCTCGGGGCTGGGCTGGTGGGAGGGAGTGAGAGGCCACGGCTTTGTGGGTGGCCCAGTGTGAGTGGGGCTCTGCTGGACTTTCTGCAGCAGTTGCCAGGCTGCCACCTGCTAAAGAAGAGGATGTGTCACCCATACCTGCTGCTGGAATTTCTCCCTGGGCAGAGGTGAGGAAGGAAAAAAGCAGTGGGGGCAGGGACAGGACGGGTATCTCAGGCAGGGAAATGGAAATCTTCCAGAAGAGCACCCAGGGCCAGGACCATCCTGGCTGGCCTGCAGGCACCAAGTCAGCTGGCATGCTGTCACTCGTGTGGCTCCATGGCCCTTCCTCTAGGCTTTCAAGTCCTTGTATATATTCAGGTGTTTTACCTGGGAAGGGCGGGAACAGTTCAGCAGCAACTGGCCTGGGGCTCAGCTCACGTTTACTCACAGATGCCTCGGCACGGTGCCCCAGCTTTGCAATGAGGACGCTTGTTGTGTGGGGGCTGCTGGCTGAATGGGAGACGATTCCCCACCACTGACCAACTTCAGAATTGTTTACAACTGGAGCAAGTGCCCTGATACGGTTTTCCTCTGAGTAACTGGTGGGTTCTGTTTTTTTTTTTCTCTTCTTTGTTTTTGGTTCAAGGTAGATTTTATTCCTCTTTTTTGTATTTACAGATATAAGCATGGAAATAATTTATTCATATAAATACATGTATGTGAAGGGAATAATTGTTTTTTCTGTTTTATTTTTTTAAATTTTATTTCTTTTTAATTTTGAATTTTATTTTATATTTTTATACAGCAGGTTCTCATTGGTTATCTATTTTATACATATAAATGTTTACATGCCAATCCCAATCTCTCAACTCCTCCCACCACCACCCCTCCAAGAGCTTTCCCCCCTTGTTGTCCATACGATTGTTGTCTACATCTGTTGCTCTATTTATGCCTTGCAAAACGGTTAATCTGTACAGTTTTTCTAGGTTCCACATATATGCATGAATATACAAGATTTGTTTTTCTCTTTCTGACTTACTTCACTCTGTATGACAGTCTCTAGATCCATCGACGTCTCTACAAATGACCCAATTTCATTCCTTTCATGGCTTAGTAATATTCCATTTTATATATGTACCACAGCTTTATGCATTCGTCTGTCTGTGGGCATTTAGGTTGCTTCCATTACCTCGATATTGTAAATAGTGATGCAATGAACATTGCGGTGAATGTCTCTTTTTGATTTATGGTTTTGTCTGAGTATATGTCCAGTCCTGGGATTGCTGTATCATATGGTAATTCTATTATTAGTTTCTTAAGAAACTCCATATTGTTCTCCATAGTGACTGTATCAATTTATATTCCCAACAATAGTGGAAGAGGCTTCCTTTTCTCCACACCCTTTCCAGCATTTGTTGTTTGTAGATTTTCAGATGATGCCCATTCTAACAGGTGTGAGGTGATACCTCATTGTTGAGTCCATTTCGTTGAGCAAGGGGTAGGTCTTGTCTATTACATATTTGGCTTATGGAACGGTATCTGTGCTAATTTCAAACTCTGGTTTTATGCAGCACCCCAACTCACCTTTCCCCTTAAGCAAGCATAAGTTGGTTTTCTAAACTTGAGACCCTGTTCTGTTTTGTAATTCAGTTCATGTGTAGCCAAGTTTACATTCCGTGCATTAGTGATACCTTATGATGTTTCTTTTTCTGTGTGACTTATTTCACTTAGAATCATCATGCCTCAATCCACTCATTATGCTGGTACAGGCCTGGTGACACAGATTTCATTGCTGAGTGGTATTCTGTTGTACATAAGTACCGCAACTTCTTTATCAATTATTTGTTCTCTGGGATATTTAACTTGTACTGTAGAAGAGGCTCCTGTAAACAGAGCCATTGTAAATTTTGGGGTGGCTGTGTCTTTTTGATTTTAATTTCCCTAAGCTATAGGACCATAAGTGGAAATGCCCTAGACTCTGTTGCTTTGTTTTTCAGATGTATCAGGAAACACCATACACTTCTCCAGAGTGGCTGTTGGCAATGTACATCCCGCCCATCAGCATAACAAGGCTCCTTTTTCCCCATGGCCTGTCTTGCCTTTCTGGATTTTACACTTTTCTCAGATGGCCCTTTAGACCGGGGGGAAGTGACACTTCATAGTAGTTCGGATTTCCATTGCAAGCTTGCTTGGTTTGCCAAAAAGGGCGTATGTGTTTTTTCCTGAATATATTCAGGAACAAACTCATACGCCCTTTGTTGCCAAGTGCATCATTGTCGATGTTCTGCCTCTTTTCCTATGCTTTAAATGCAAATCCAGTCTACCTCCTGAAATCGGTTTCCTGAAATTCTGCCCCGCTTTCAAGTCCTCTTCGCAGCCTTACTTCAATATATTTTTGGACGTTATCTGTCATTTATAACTCTGCAGGTTTGTGAATTACAGGGCCCCTGAGCTCCTTTCTTCAACTCGCTTTCTTGTGAGCTGGCCGCAACACTGCAGGATTCCGTCTGGCCCTAGTGTGGTTTTGGAATGGCACGCTGAGCCTTTGGTTAATTCCTCTTCCTGGTGGGAAATGAGAGTTAAATTTGCCCGTCCGGACACCTCCACCTAGTCTCTCATTGGTTCTCCCTATTCCTGTTCATTTTCCACAGAAATAGCAAACTGGGCCAAACAGGAGGTTAAAGGCACTGACTCTCCAAGTAGGGAGAGTGTTAGTAAAGCATCTGGAATGTTACACCCGAGTACCAGGGCACGAAAACTGAGAGACATTTGAACACGTTTTCCTATCACACGGTGGATCATACTCTGGGTTCCACATGCATGTTTTAGCTGAAGGAAGAATCCCTTAAACCTGGAGAGTTGAGACCCATGGAATGGGTACCATGCAATATGACTTCAAAGGGTCTGCATTTGCTCACCGAACCTCACCAATCCTATCACTGCTGCGCTTATGCCGCTGTACACACGCTTGATTCTCTTTCAGAGACATATAAATCCATAGGTTTTAAGATTCTTACTAGTCAGGTATATTCTTAGGCGTTTAATATGGGGTGTTGAGTCCACTTCGTTGAGCAAGGAGTAGCTCTTGTCTATTACATATTTGGCTTATGGAACGGTATCTGTGCTAATTTCAATCTCTGGTTTTATGCAGCACCCCAACTCACCTTTCCCCTTAAGCAAGCATAAGTTGGTTTTCTACATTTTACACCCTGTTCTGTTTTGTAATTCAGTTCCTGTGTAGCCAAGTTTACATTCGTGTAGTAGTGATATCTTATGATGTTTCATTTTATGTGTGATTTATTTCTCTTAGAATCATCATACCTGAATCCACTCATTATGATGTCACAGGCCTGATGACATAGATTTCATTGCTGAGTGATATTGCATTGTACGTAAGTACCACAATTTCTTTATCCATTTTTCGCTTTCTGCGATATTGAACCTGTACCGTAAATGAGGTTCTTGTAAACAGAGCCGTCCCAAACTTTGGGGAGGCTGTGTCTTTTTGATTATTATTTCCCTAAGCTATATGACCATAAGTGGAAATGCCCTAGGCTCTGTTGCTTGGTTTTTTGGATGTTTCAGGAAACACCATACACTTCTCCAGAGTGGCTGTTGGCAATTTACATCCCGCCCATCAGCATAACAAGGCTCCCAGTTCTCCATGGCCTGTCCTGCCTTTCTGGATTTTACACTTTTTTCAGATGGCCCTTTTGACCGGGGGGCAGTGAGACTTCATTGTAGTGCAGATTTCCTTTGCAAGCTTGCTTGGTTGGCCAAAAAGGGCGTATGCGTTTTTTCCTGAATATATTCAGGAAAAAACGCATACGCCCTTTTTGGCCAAGTGCATCATTGTGGACGTTCTGCCTCTTTTCCTATGCTTTACATGCAATTCCAGTCTACCTCCTGAAATCGGTTTCCTGCAATTCTGCCCCGCATTCAACTCCTCTTGGCAGCCTTACTTTAATATATTTTTGGAAGATGGCTGTCATTTATAACTCTGCAGGTTTGTGAATTACAGTGCCCCTGAGCTCCTTTCTTCAACTCGCTTTCTTTTGAACTGGCCGCAACACCGCAGGATTGCTTCAGGCCCTAGTGTGGTTCCGGAATGGCACGCTGAGCCTTTGGTTAATTCCTCTTCCTGGTGGGAAATGAGAGTTAAATTTGCCTGTCTGGACACCTGCACCTAGTCACTCATTGGTTCTCCCTATTCCTGTTCATTTTCCACAGAAATTGCAAACTGGGCCAAACAGGAGGTTAAAGGCACTGACTCTCCAAGTGGGGAGAGTGTTAGTAAAGCGTCTGGAATGTTGACCCGAGTACCAGGGGACAAAAACTGAGACACATTTGAACATGTTTCCCGATCACACGGTGGATCATACTCTGGGTTCCACATGCATGTTTTAGCTGAAGGAAGAATCCCTTAAACCTGGAGAGTTGAGAACCATGGAATGGGTACCATGCAATATGACTTCAAAGGGTCTGCATTTGCTCACCGAACCTCACCAATCCTATCACTGCTGCGTTTATGCCGCTGTACACACGCTTGATTCTCTTTCGGAGACATATAAATCCATAGGTTTTAAGATTCTTACTAGTCAGGTAGATTCTTACTAGTCAGGTATATTCTTAGCCGTTTAATATGGGGTGTTGAGTCCACTTCGTTGAGCAAGGAGTAGCTCTTGTCTATTACATATTTGGCTTATGGAACGGTATCTGTGCTAATTTTAATCTCTGGTTTTATGCAGCACCCCAACTCACCTTTCCCCTTAAGCAAGCATAAGTTGGTTTTCTACATTTGACACCCTGTTCTGTTTTGTAATTCAGTTCCTGTGTAGCCAAGTTTACATTCCGTGTATTAGTGATATCTTATGATGTTTCTTTTTCTGTGTGACTTATTTCACTTATAATCATCGTACCTGAATCCACTCATTATGCTGCTACGGATCTGATGACATAGATTTCATTGCTGAGTGATATTGCATTGTACGTAAGTACCACAACTTCTTTATCCATTTTTCGCTTTCTGTGATATTCAACTTGTACCGTAAACGAGGTTCTTGTAAACAGAGCCGTCCCAAACTTTGGGGTGGCTGTGTCTTTTTGATTTTAATTTCCCTAAGCTATAGGACCATAAGTGGAAGTGCCCTAGGCTCTGTTGCTTTGTTTTTTGGATGTTTCAGGAAACACGGTACACTTCTCCAGAGTGGCTGCTGGCAATTTACATCCCGCCCATCAGCATAACAAGGCTCCCAGTTCTCCATGGCCTGTCCTGCCTTTCTGGATTTTACACTTTTTTCAGATGGCCCTTTTGACCGGGGGGCAGTGAGACTTCATTGTAGTGCAGATTTCCTTTGCAACTTGCTTGGTTGGCCAAAAAGGGCGTATGCGTTTTTTCCTAAATATATTCAGGAAAAAACGCATACGCCCTTTTTGGCCAAGTGCATCATTGTGGACGTTCTGCCTCTTTTCCTATGCTTTACATGCAATTCCAGTCTACCTCCTGAAATCGGTTTCGTGCAATTCTGCCCCGCTTTCAACTCCTCTTGGCAGCCTTACTTCAATATATTTTTGGAAGATAGCTGTCATTTATAACTCTGCAGGTTTGTGAATTACAGTGCCCCTGAGCTCCTTTCTTCAACTCACTTTCTTGTGAGCTGGCCGCAACATCGTAGTATTGCTTCAGGCCCTAGTTTGGTTCCGGCACGGCATGCTGTGCCTTTGGTTAATTCCTCTTCCTGGTGGGAAATGAGAGTTAAATTTGCTTGTCCAGACACCTCCACCTAGTCTCTCATTGGTTCTTCCTATTCCTGTTCATTTTCCACAGAAATTGCAAACTGGGCCAAACAGGAGGTTAAAGGCACCGACTCTCCAAGTGGGGGAGTGTTAGTAAAGCGTCTGGAATGTTGCACCCGAGTAACAGGGGACGAAAACTGAGACACATTTGAACACGTTTTCCGATCACACGGTGGATCATACTGTGGGTTCCACATGCATGTTTTAGCTGAAGGAAGAATCCCTTAAACATGGAGAGTTGAGACCCATGGAATGGGTACCATGCAATATGACTTCAAAGGGTCTGCATTTGCTCACCGAACCTCACCAATCCTATCACTGCTGCGTTTATGCCGTTGTACACACGCTTGATTCTCTTTCAGAGATATATAAATCCATAGGTTTTAAGATTCTTACTAGTCAGGTATATTCTTAGGCTTTTAATATGGGGTGTTGAGTCCACTTCGTTGAGCAAGTAGTAGTTCTTGTCTATTACATATTTGGCTTATGGAACGGTATCTGTGCTAATTTCAATCTCTTGTTGTATGTAGCACCCCAACTCACCTTTCCCCTTAAGCAAGCATAAGTGGGTTTTCTACATTTGACACCCTTTTCTGTTTTGTAATTCAGTTCCTGTGTAGCCAAGTTTACATTCCGTGTAGTAGTGATAACTTATGATGTTTCTTTTTCTGTGTGACTCATTTCACTTAGAATCATCATACCTGAATCCACTCATTATGCTGCTACGGGCCTGATGACATAGATTTCATTGCTGAGTGATATTGCATTGTACGTAAGTACCACAACTTCTTTATCCATTTTTCGCTTTCTGTGATATTGAACTTGTACCGTAAACGAGGTTCTTGTAAACAGAGCCATCCCAAACTTTGGGGTGGCTGTGTCTTTTTGAATTTAATTTCCCTAAGCTATAGGACCATAAGTGGAAGTGCCCTAGGCTCTGTTGCTTTGTTTTTTGGATGTTTCAGGAAACACCATACACTTCTCCAGAGTGGCTGCTGTCAATTTACATCCCGCCCGTCAGCATAAGACGGCTCCTAGTTCTCCTTGGCCAGTCCTGCCTTTCTGGATTTTACACTTTTTTCAGATGGCCCTTTTGACCGGGGGGCAGTGAGACTTCATTGTAGTGCAGATTTCCTTTGCAAGCTTGCTTGGTTGGCCAAAAAGTGCGTATGCGTTTTTTCCTGAATATATTCAGGAAAAAACGCATACGCCCTTTTTGGCCAAGTGCATCATTGTGGACGTTCTGCCTTTTTTCCTATGCTTTACATGCAATTCCAGTCTACCTCCTGAAATCGGTTGCCTGCAATTCTGCCCCACTTTCAATTCCTCTTGGCTGCCTTACTTCAATATATTTTTGGAAGATAGCTGTCATTTATAACTCTGCAGGTTTGTGAATTACAGTGCCCCTGAGCTCCTTTCTTCAAGTTGCTTTCTTGTGAGCTGGCAGGAACACCGCAGGATTGCTTCAGGCCCTAGTTTGGTTCCAGCATGGCATGTTGAGCCTTTGGTTAATTCCTCTTCCTGGTGGGAAATGAGAGTTAAATTTGCCCGTCCAGACACCTCCACCTAGTCTCTCATTGGTTCTCCCTATTCCTGTTCATTTTCCACAGAAATTGCAAACTGGGCCAAACAGGAGGTTAAAGGCACCGACTCTCCAAGTGGGGAGAGTGTTAGTAAAGCGTCTGGAATGTTGCACCCGAGTACCAGGGGACAAAAACTGAGACACATTTGAACACGTTTCCCGATCACACGGTGTATCATACTCTGGGTTCCACATGCATGTTTTAGCTGAAGGAAGAATCCCTTAAACATGGAGAGTTGAGACCCATGGAATGGGTACCATGCAATATGACTTCAAAGGGTCTGCATTTGCTCACCGAACCTCACCAATCCTATCACTGCTGCGTTTATGCCGCTGTTCACACGCTTGATTCTCTTTCGGAGACATATAAATCCATAGGTTTTAAGATTCTTACTAGTCAGGTATATTCTTAGGCGTTTAATATGGGGTGTTGAGTCCACTTCGTTGAGCAAGGAGTAGCTCTTGTCTATTACATATTTGGCTTACGGAACGGTATCTGTGCTAATTTCAATCTCTGGTTTTATGCAGCACCCCAACTCACCTTTCCCCTTAAGCAAGCATAAGTTGGTTTTCTACATTTGAGACCCTGTTCTGTTTTGTAATTCAGTTCCTGTGTAGCCAAGTTTACATTCCGTGCATTAGTGATACCTTATGATATTTCTTTTTCTTTGTGACTTATTTCACTTTGAA
Source organism: Leucopleurus acutus (assembly GCF_964270905.1). NCBI lineage: Eukaryota > Metazoa > Chordata > Mammalia > Artiodactyla > Delphinidae > Leucopleurus > Leucopleurus acutus. Next base: position 535,166 of record NW_028139161.1, read on the forward strand.
TCATCGTACCTGAATCCACTCATTATGCTGCTACGGGCCTGATGACATAGATTTCATTGCTGAGTGATATTGCATTGTACGGAAGTACCACAACTTCTTTATCCATTTTTCGCTTTCTGTGATATTGAACTTGTACCATAAACGAGGTTCTTGTAAACAGAGCCGTCGCAAACTTTGGGGTGGCTGTGTCTTTTTAATTTTAATTTCCCTAAGCTATAGGACCATATGTGGAAGTGCCCTAGGCTCTGTTGCTTTGTTTTTTAGATGTTTCAGGAAACACCATACACTTCTCCACAGTGGCTGTTGGCAATTTACATCCCGCCCATCAGCATAACAAGGCTTTCAGTTCTCCATGGCCTGTCCTGCCTTTCTGGATTTTACACTTTTTTCAGATGGCCCTTTTGACCGGGGGGCAGTGAGACTTCATTGTAGTGCAGATTTTCTTTGCAAGCTTGCTTGGTTGGCCAAAAAGGGCGTATGCGTTTTTTCCTGAATATATTCAGGAAAAAACGCATACGCCCTTTCTGGCCAAGTGCATCATTGTGGACGTTCTGCCTCTTTTCCTATGCTTTACATGCAATTCCAGTCTACCTCCTGAAATCGGTTTCCTGCAATTCTGCCCCGCTTTCAACTCCTCTTGGCAGCCTTACTTCAATATATTTTTGGAAGATAGCTGTCATTTATAACTCTGCAGGTTTGTGAATTACAGTGCCCCTGAGCTCCTTTCTTCAACTCGCTTTCTTGTGAGCTGGCCGCAACACCGCAGGATTGCTTCAGACCCTAGTTTGGTTCCGGCATGGCATGCTGAGCCTTTGGTTAATTCCTCTTCCTGGTGGGAAATGAGAGTTAAATTTGCCCGTCCGGACACCTCCACCTAGTCTCTCATTGGTTCTCCCTATTCCTGTTCATTTTCCACAGAAATTGGAAACTGGCCAAACAGGAGGTTAAAGGCACTGACTCTCCAAGTGGGGAGAGTGTTAGTAAAGCATCTGGAATGTTGCACCCGAGTACTAGGGGACGAAAACTGAGACACATTTGAACACGTTTCCCGATCACACCGTGGATCATACTCTGGGTTCCACATGCATGTTTTAGCTGAAGGAAGAATCCCTTAAACCTGGAGAGTTGAGACCCATGGAATTGGTACCATGCAATATGACTTCAAAGGGTCTGCATTTGCTCACCGAACCTCACCAATCCTATCACTGCTGCGTTTATGCCTCTGTACACACGTTTGATTCTCTTTCGGAGACATATAAATCCATAGGTTTTAAGATTCTTACTAGTCAGGTATATTCTTAGGCGTTTAATATGGGGTGTTGAGTCCACTTCGTTGAGCAAGGAGTAGCTCTTGTCTATTACATATTTGGCTTATTGAACGGTATCTGTGCTAATTTCAATCTCTGGTTTTATGCAGCACCCCAACTCACCTTTCCCCTTAAGCAAGCATAAGTTGGTATTCTACATTTGAGACCCTGTTCTGTTTTGTAATTCAGTTCCTTTGTAGCCAAGTTTACATTCCGTGTATTAGTGATATCTTATGATGCTTCTTTTTCTGTGTGACTTATTTCACTTACAATCATCGTACCTGAATCCACTCATTATGCTGCTACGGGCCTGATGACATAGATTTCATTGCTGAGTGATATTGCATTGTACGTAAGTACCACAACTTCTTTATCCATTTTTCGCTTTCTGTGATATTGAACTTGTACCGTAAACGAGGTTCTTGTAAACAGAGCCGGCCCAAAATTTGGGGTGGCTGTGTCTTTTTGATTTTAATTTCCCTAAGCTATAGGACCATATGTGGAAGTGCCCTAGGCTCTGTTGCTTTGTTTTTTAGATGTTTCAGGAAACACCATACACTTCTCCACAGTGGCTGTTGGCAATTTACATCCCACCCATCAGCATAACAAGGCTCGCAGTTCTCCATGGCCTGTCCTGCCTTTCTGGATTTTACACTTTTTTCAGATGGCCCTTTTGACCGGGGGGCAGTGAGACTTCATTGTAGTGCAGATTTCCTTTGCAAGCTTGCTTGGTTGGCCAAAAAGGGCGTATGCGTTTTTTCCTGAATATATTCAGGAAAAAACGCATACGCCCTTTTTGGCCAAGTGCATCATTGTGGACGTTCTGCCTCTTTTCCTATGCTTTACATGCAATTCCAGTCTACCTCCTGAAATCGGTTTCCTGCAATTCTGCCCCGCTTTCAACTCCTCTTGGCAGCCTTACTTCAATATATTTTTGGAAGATAGCTGTCATTTATAACTCTGCAGGTTTGTGAATTACAGTGCCCCTGTGCTCCTTTCTTCAACTCGCTTTCTTGTGAGCTGGCCGCAACACCGCAGGATTGCTTCAGACCCTAGTTTGGTTCCGGCATGGCATGCTGAGCCTTTGGTTAATTCCTCTTCCTGGTGGGAAATGAGAGTTAAATTTGCTTGTCCAGACACCTCCACCTAGTCTCTCATTGGTTCTCCCTATTCCTGTTCATTTTCCACAGAAATTGCAAACTGGCCAAACAGGAGGTTAAAGGCACTGACTCTCCAAGTGGGGAGAGTGTTAGTAAAGCGTCTGGAATGTTGCACCCGAGTACTAGGGGATGAAAACTGAGACACATTTGAACACGTTTTCCGATCACACGGTGGATCATACTCTGGGTTCCACATGCATGTTTTAGCTGAAGGAAGAATCCCTTAAACATGGAGAGTTGTGACCCATGGAATGGGTACCATGCAATATGACTTCAAAGGGTCTGCATTTGCTCACCGAACCTCACCAATCCTATCACTGCTGCGTTTATGCCGTTGTACACACGCTTGATTCTCTTTCAGAGATATATAATCCATAGGTTTTAAGATTCTTACTAGTCAGGTATATTCTTAGGCTTTTAATATGGGGTGTTGAGTCCACTTCGTTGAGCAAGTAGTAGTTCTTGTCTATTACATATTTGGCTTATGGAACGGTATCTGTGCTAATTTTAATCTCTTGTTGTATGTAGCACCCCAACTCACCTTTCCCCTTAAGCAAGCATAAGTGGGTTTTCTACATTTGACACCATTTTCTGTTTTGTAATTCAGTTCCTGTGTAGCCAAGTTTACATTCCGTGTAGTAGTGATAACTTATGATGTTTCTTTTTCTGTGTGACTCATTTCACTTAGAATCATCATACCTGAATCCACTCATTATGCTGCTACGGGCCTGATGACATAGATTTCATTGCTGAGTGATATTGCATTGTACGTAAGTACCACAACTTCTTTATCCATTTTTCGCTTTCTGTGATATTGAACTTGTACCGTAAACGAGGTTCTTGTAAACAGAGCCATCCCAAACTTTGGGGTGGCTGTGTCTTTTTGAATTTAATTTCCCTAAGCTATAGGACCATAAGTGGAAGTGCCCTAGGCTCTGTTGCTTTGTTTTTTGGATGTTTCAGGAAACACCATACACTTCTCCAGAGTGGCTGCTGTCAATTTACATCCCGCCCGTCAGCATAAGACGGCTCCTAGTTCTCCTTGGCCTGTCCTGCCTTTCTGGATTTTACACTTTTTTCAGATGGCCCTTTTGACCGGGGGGCAGTGAGACTTCATTGTAGTGCAGATTTCCTTTGCAAGCTTGCTTGGTTGGCCAAAAAGTGCGTATGCGTTTTTTCCTGAATATATTCAGGAAAAAACGCATACGCCCTTTTTGGCCAAGTGCATCATTGTGGACGTTCTGCCTTTTTTCCTATGCTTTACATGCAATTCCAGTCTACCTCCTGAAATCGGTTGCCTGCAATTCTGCCCCACTTTCAATTCCTCTTGGCTGCCTTACTTCAATATATTTTTGGAAGATAGCTGTCATTTATAACTCTGCAGGTTTGTGAATTACAGTGCCCCTGAGCTCCTTTCTTCAAGTTGCTTTCTTGTGAGCTGGCAGCAACACCGCAGGATTGCTTCAGGCCCTAGTTTGGTTCCGGCATGGCATGTTGAGCCTTTGGTTAATTCCTCTTCCTGGTGGGAAATGAGAGTTAAATTTGCCCGTCCAGACACCTCCACCTAGTCTCTCATTGGTTCTCCCTATTCCTGTTCATTTTCCACAGAAATTGCAAACTGGGCCAAACAGGAGGTTAAAGGCACCGACTCTCCAAGTGGGGAGAGTGTTAGTAAAGCGTCTGGAATGTTGCACCCGAGTACCAGGGGACAAAAACTGAGACACATTTGAACACGTTTCCCGATCACACGGTGTATCATACTCTGGGTTCCACATGCATGTTTTAGCTGAAGGAAGAATCCCTTAAACATGGAGAGTTGAGACCCATGGAATGGGTACCATGCAATATGACTTCAAAGGGTCTGCATTTGCTCACCGAACCTCACCAATCCTATCACTGCTGCGCTTATGCCGCTGTACACACGCTTGATTCTCTTTCGGAGACATATAAATCCATAGGTTTTAAGATTCTTACTAGTCAGGTATATTCTTAGGCGTTTAATATGGGGTGTTGAGTCCACTTCGTTGAGCAAGGAGTAGCTCTTCTCTATTACATATTTGGCTTATGGAACGGTATCTGGGCTAATTTCAATCTCTGGTTTTATGAAGCACCCCAACTAACCTTTCTCCTTAAGCAAGCATAAGTTGGTTTTCTACATTTGAGGCCCTGTTCTGTTTTGTAATTCAGTTCTTGTGTAGCCAAGTTTACATTCCGTGTAGTAGTGATATCTTATGATGTTTCTTTTTCTGTGTGACTTATTTCACTTAGAATCATCATACCTGAATCCACTCATTATGCTGCTACGGGCCTGATGACATAGATTTCATTGCTGAGTGATATTGCATTGTACGTAAGTACCACAACTTCTTTATCCATTTTTTGCTTTCTGTGATATTGAACTTGTACTGTAAACGAGGTTCTTGTAAACAGAGCCATCCCAAACTTTGGGGTGGCTGTGTCTTTTTGATTTTAATTTCCCTAAGCTATAGGACCATAAGTGGAAGTGCCCTAGGCTCTGTTGCTTTGTTTTTTGGATGTTTCAGGAAACACCATACACTTCTCCAGAGTGGCTGCTGGCAATTTACATCCCGCCCATCAGCATAACAAGGCTCCCAGTTCTCCATGGCCTGTCCTGCCTTTCTGGATTTTACACTTTTTTCAGATGGCCCTTTTGACCGGGGGGCAGTGAGACTTCATTGTAGTGCAGATTTCCTTTGCAAGCTTGCTTGGTTGGCCAAAAAGGGCGTATGCGTTTTTTCCTGAATATATTCAGGAAAAAACGCATACGCCCTTTTTGGCCAAGTGCATCATTGTGGACGTTCTGCCTCTTTTCCTATGCTTTACATGCAATTCCAGTCTACCTCCTGAAATCGGTTTCCTGCAATTCTGCCCCACTTTCAATTCCTCTTGGCAGCCTTACTTCAATATATTTTTGGAAGATAGCTGTCATTTATAACTCTGCAGGTTTGTGAATTACAGTGCCCCTGAGCTCCTTTCTTCAACTCGCTTTCTTGTGAGCTGGCCGCAACACCGCAGGATTGCTTCAGGCCCTAGTTTCGTTCCGGCACGGCATGCTGAACCTTTGGTTAATTCCACTTCCTGGTGGGAAATGAGAGTTAAATTTGCCCGTCCAGACACCTCCACCTAGTCTCTCATTGGTTCTCCCTATTCCTGTTCATCTTACGCAGAAATTGCAAACTGGGTCAAATAGGAGGTTAAAGGCACTGACTCTCCAAGTGGGGAGAGTGTTAGTAAAGCGTCTGGAATGTTGTACCCGAGTACCAGGGGACGAAAACTGAGACACATTTGAACACGTTTCCTGACCACACGGTGGATCATACTCTGGGTTCCACATGCATGTTTTAGCTGAAGGAAGAATCCCTTAAACCTGGAGAGTTGAGACCCATGGAATGGGTACCATGCAATATGACTTCAAAGGGTCTGCATTTGCTCACCGAACCTCACCAATCCTATCACTGCTGCGTTTATGCTGCTGTTCACACGGTTGATTCTCTTTCGGAGACATATAAATCCATAGGTTTTAAGATTCTTACTAGTCAGGTATATTCTTAGGCGTTTAATATGGGGTGTTGAGTCCACTTCGTTGAGCAAGGAGTAGCTCTTGTCTATTACATATTTGGCTTACGGAACGGTATCTGTGCTAATTTCAATCTCTGGTTTTATGCAGCACCCCAACTCACCTTTCCCCTTAAGCAAGCATAAGTTGGTTTTCTACATTTGAGACCCTGTTCTGTTTTGTAATTCAGTTCCTGTGTAGCCAAGTTTACATTCCGTGCATTAGTGATACCTTATGATATTTCTTTTTCTGTGTGACTTATTTCACTTAGAATCATCGTACCTGAATCCACTCATTATGCTGGTACAGGCCTGGTGACAGAGATTTCATTGCTGAGTGGTATTCTGTTGTACATAAGTACCGCAACTTCTTTATCAATTATTTGTTCTCTGGGATATTTAACCTGTACTGTAGAAGAGGCTCCTGTAAACAGAGCCATTGTAAATTTTGGGGTGGCTGTGTCTTTTTGATTTTAATTTCCCTAAGCTATAGGACCATAAGTGGAAATGCCCTAGACTCTGTTGCTTTGTTTTTCAGATGTATCAGGAAACACCATACACTTCTCCAGAGTGGCTGTTGGCAATGTACATCCCGCCCATCAGCATAACAAGGCTCCTTTTTCCCCATGGCCTGTCTTGCCTTTCTGGATTTTACACTTTTCTCAGATGGCCCTTTAGACCGGGGGGAAGTGACACTTCATAGTAGTTCGGATTTCCATTGCAAGCTTGCTTGGTTTGCCAAAAAGGGCGTATGTGTTTTTTCCTGAATATATTCAGGAACAAACTCATACGCCCTTTGTTGCCAAGTGCATCATTGTCGATGTTCTGCCTCTTTTCCTATGCTTTAAATGCAAATCCAGTCTACCTCCTGAAATCGGTTTCCTGCAATTCTGCCCCGCTTTCAAGTCCTCTTCGCAGCCTTACTTCAATATATTTTTGGACGTTATCTGTCATTTATAACTCTGCAGGTTTGTGAATTACAGGGCCCCTGAGCTCCTTTCTTCAACTCGCTTTCTTGTGAGCTGGCCGCAAACCCGCAAGACTGCTTCAGGCCCTAATCTGCTTCTGGCAGGGCACGCTGAGCCTTTGGTTAATTCCTCTTCCTGGTGGGAAATGAGTGTTAAATATGCCCGTCCAGACACCTACCTCACTCTCAACCCCTTGGTGATGTGGGTCCTATGGTTTGTGGCCACTTTTGCTGGGTTCCTCACCTTTCGATGATGTGGCCCCACTAGTGTGAGGACACTCCTGCTTGGTTCTCATCCACGTGGTTATGTGGACCCCCTGGTGAGAGTCTGTTCCTGGCTTTGTTCCTCACCCACCTGTGAGGGAGACCCTCTGCTGATAGGTCACTCCTGCATGGCTGGCACACATTGCCTTGGTGAAGTCAGCCATGTGGTGGCAGTTGGAGCGTGCTGGGAATCTCTTCCCCCCGGTGATGAGAGCCCTCTTGCGTCAGGCCCTAACTGCTGGGCTCACCAACTTTTCTTAGTGAGCCCAGTGATGCTTTGGCACTCCTCTTAGGATCCCATCTCCATGGGGATGTGGGCCTTCTGCTCTGAGGTCCCAACGGCTGGGTTGTTCACATTTTCATGATGTGGGCTCTCTGGTGTTAGTTCACAGAAGCCTGGATCCCATAGCCTCTGTGCTCTTGGCCGCCTGCTGGGAGGTTCCAACTGCTGGATTCCTCACTTTTTTAATTTTTTGGGCCCTCTGTTGTGAGGATCCTCCTGCCTGCCTCACTCCCAGCCCCTTCGTGATGTGTGTCGTCTGGTTTGAGGCCACATGTGCTGGGTTCCTCACCTTTCGATGATGTGGGACCAATGGTCTTAGGAGACTCCTGCCTGGTTCACATCCCCTTGGTGATGTGGGCCCTCTGTTGAGAGTCTGATCCTGGCTGGGTTCCTAACCCATCTGTGAGGTGGCCCGTCTGCTGTGAGGTCACTCCTGCCTGGCTTGCTCACCTCGCCTTGTGGACATGAGCCCTCTGGTGGCACTTGGAGCCTGCTGGGAGCCTCCTCTCCTCGGTGATGAGGGCCCTCTGGCATCAGGCCCTAACTGCTGGGCTCCCTACATTTTGTGATGTGCGCCCAGTGGTGCGAGGACACTCCAGCCAGGTTCACATCCCCATTGGGGTGTGGGCCTTCTGCTCTGAGGTCCCAAAGCCTGGGTTGCTCACAGTTTCATGATGTGGGCTCTCTGCTGTTAGTTCACTCCTGCCTGTATCCCATAGCTTCTGTGCTCTGGGCCGCCTGCTAGGAGGTTCCAACTGCTGGATTCCTCACCTTTCTTATTCTTTGGGCCCTCTGTTTTTAGGCTACTCCTGCCTGCCTCACTCCCATTCCCTTTGTGATATGTGTCCTCTGATTTGAGGCCACATGTGCTGGGTTCTGCACCTTTCGATGATGTGACCCCACTGGAGGGAAGACAGTCCTGACTGGTTCCCATCCCCTTGCTGATGTGGGCCCTCAGGTGAGAGTCTGATCCTGGCTGGGTTCCTCACCCTTCTGTGAGGTGGGCCCTCTGCTGTGAGGTCAATCATGCCTGTCTGGCACACGTCACCTTGGCGACGTGGGCCCTCTGGTGGCAGTTGGAGTGTGCTGGGATCCTCCTCCCCTCGGTGATGAGGGCCCTCTTGCCTTAGACCATAACTGCTGGGCTCCCCACATTTTCTGATGTGCGCCAAGTGAGTGAGGAGACTCTTGCCAGGTTCCCATCCCCATGGCGATATGGGCCTTCTGCTCTGAGGTCAAAACGGCTGGCTTGCTCACAGTACCATGATGTGGGCCCTCTGCTGTGAGTTCACTCCGGCAAGGATCCCTTATCATCGGTGCTCTGAGCCGCCTGCTGGGAGGTTCCAACTGCTGGATTCCTCAACTTTTTTATTCTATGTGCCCTCTGTTGTGAGGCTCCTCCTGCCTGCCTCACTGCCAGCCCCTTGGTGATGACTGTCCTATGGCTTGAGGCCACATGTGCTGCGTTCCTCACCTTTCGATGATGTGACCCCACTCGTGTGAGGACACTCCTGCCTGGTTCCCATCCCCTTGGTGAGGTGGGCCCTCTGGCGAGAGTCTAATCCTGGCTGGGTTCCTCAACGTTCTGTGAGGTAGGCCCTCTGCTGTGAGGTCACTCCTGCCTGGCTGGCACACGTCACCTTGGAGACGTGAGCCCTCTGGTGGCAGTTGGAGCGTGCAGGGCGCCTCCTCCTCTCGGTGATGACGGCCCTCTGGCGTCAGGCCCTAAATGGTGGGCTCCCCACATTTTCTGATGTGCGCCCAGTGGTGCGAGGACACTCCAGCCAGGTTCCCATTCCCATGGGGATGTGGTCCTTCTGCGCTGAGGTCTCAACTCCTGGGTTGCTCACAGTTTTGTGATGTGGGCCCTCTGCTGTGAGTTCACTGTGGCCTGGATCCCATAGCCTCGGTGTTCTGGGCCGCCTGCTGGAAGGTCTAAATGCTGGAATCCTCACGTTTTTTATATTATGTGCCCTGTGTTGTGAGGTTACTCCTGCCTGCCTCACTCCAAGGCCCTTGGTGATGTGGGTCCTCTGGTTTGAGGACACATGTGCTGGGTTCCTCACCTTAAGATGATGAGGCCCCACTGGTGTGAGGATAATCCTGACTGGGTCCCATCCCCTTTGTGATGTGGGCGCTCTGGTGAGAGTCTGATCCTGGCTGGGTTCCTCACCCATCTGTGAGGTGGGCCCTCTACTATCAGGTAACTCTTGCCTGGGTTGCTCACCTCGCCTTGTTGACATGAGCCCTCTGGTGGCAATTGGACCCTGCTGGGAGCCTCCTCAGCTCTGTGATGAGGGCCCTCTGACGTCAGGCCCTAACTGCTGGGCTCCCCAACTTTTCTTAGTGAGCCCAGTGTTGCTCAAGCACTCCTCTTAGGTTCCCATCCCCATGGGGATGTGGGCCTTCTGCTCTGAGGTTCCAACGGCTGGGTTGATCACAATTTCATGATGTGGGCTCTCTGGTGTTAGTTCACTGTGGCCTGGATCCCATAGCCTCTGTGGTCTTGGCTGCCTGCTGGGAGGTTCCAACTGCTCGATTCCTCAACTTTTGTATTCTATGGGTCCTGTGTTGTGATGCTCCTCCTGCCTGCCTCACTCGCAACCCCTTCGTGATGTGGGTCTTCTGGTTTGAGGCCACATGTGCTGGGTTAGGCAACTTTCAATGATGTGGCCCCACTGGTGTGAGGACACTCCTGCCTGGTTCCCATCCCCTTGGTGATGTGGGCCTTCTGGTGACAGTCTTATCCTGGCTGGGTTCCTCACTCTTCTGTGAGGTAGGCCCTCTGCTGTGAGGTCAATCCTGCCTGACTTGCACACATCACCTTGGCGACGTGGGCCCTCTGTTGGCACATGGAACCTGCTGGGAGCCTCCTGCCCTCGGTGATGACGGCCCTCTAGCATCAGGCTCTAACTGCTGGGCTCCCCACGTTTTCTGATGTGAGCCCAGTGATGCCAGGACACTCCTGTCAGGTTCCCATCCCCATGGGGATGTGGGCTTTCTGCTCTGAGGTCCCAATGCCTGGGTTGCTCACAGTTTCATGATGTGGGCTCTCTGGTGTTAGTTAACTCCTGCCTGCATCCCATAGCTTCTGTGCTCTCGGCCGCCTGCTGGGAGGTTCCAAATGCTGGATTCCTCACTTTTTTTATTCTTTGGGCCCTCTGTTTTTAGGCTACTCCTACCTGCCTCACTCCCATCCCCTTTGTGATGTATGTCCTCTGATATGAGGCCACATGTGCTGGGTTCCTCACCTTTCGATGATGTGGCCCCACTGGTGGGAGGACAGTCCTGACTGGTTCCCATCCCCTTGGTGTTGTGGGCCCTCTGGTGAGAGTCTCATCCTGCCTCGGTTCCTCACCCTTCTGTGAGATAGGCCCTCTGCTGTGAGGTCACTACTGCCTGGCTGGTGCATGCCACCTTGTAGACGTGGGCCCTCTGTTGGCAGTTGGAACCTGCTGGGAGTCTCCTCCCCTCAGTTATGAGGGCCCCCTGGCATCAGGCCCTAACTGCTGGGCTCCTAACATTTTCTGATATGTGCTAAGTGGTGCAAAGCCACTCCTGCCAGGTTCCCATCCCAATGGGGATGTGGGTCTTCTGTTCTGAGGTCCCAACAGCTGGGCTGCTCACAGGTTCATGATGTGGGCCCTCTGCTGTGAGTTCACTGCGGCCTGGATCCCATAGCCTCGGTGCTCTGGGCCACTTGCTGGGAGGTTCCAACTGCTGGATTCCTCAACTTTTATATTCTATGGACCCTGTGTTGTGAGGCCAGTCCTGCCAGCCTCATTCCGAACCCCTTGGTGATGTGGTTCCTCTGGTTTGAGGACACATGTGCTGGGATCCTCACCTTTCGATGATGTTGTCCCACTGGTGGGAGGACAGTCCTGACTGGTTCCCATCCCCTTGGTGTTGTGGGCCCTCTGGTGAGAGTCTGATCCTGGCTGTGTTCCTCACCCTTCTGTGAGGTGGGCCCTCTGCTGTGAGGTCACTCCTGCCAGGCTGGCACACATCGCCTTGGCGACGTTGGCCCTCTGGTGGCAGCTGGAGCCTGCTGGGAGCCTCCTCCTCTCGGTGATGAGTGCCCTCTAGCGTCAGGCCCTAACTTCTGAGCACCCCACGTTTTCTGATGTGAGCCCAGTGATGCCAGGACACTCCTGTCATGTTCCCATCACCATGGGGATGTGGGCCTTCTGCTCTGAGGTCCCAATGTCTGGGTTGCTCACAGTTTCATGATGTGGGCTGTCTGGTGTTAGTTCACTCTGGCCTGGTTCCTCTAGCCTCTGTGCTCTGGGCCGCCTGCTGGGAGGTTCCAACTGCTGGATTCCTCACCTTTCTTATTTTTGGGCCCTCTGTTATGAGGCTCCTCCTGCCTGCCTCACTCCCAGCCCCTTGGTGATGGGTGTCCTATGGTTTGAAGCCACATGTTCTGGGTTCCTCACCTTTAGATGATGTGGCCCTACTCATGTGAGGACACTCCTGCCTGGTTCCAATCCATTTGGTGATGTGGGCCCTCTGGTGCGAGTCTGATCCTGACTGGGTTCGTCACACTTCTCTGAGGTGGGCCCTCTGCTGTGAGGTCATTCGTGCCTGGTTGGCACACATCGCCTTGACGACATCAGCCCTCTGGTGGCAGTTGGAGCCTGCTGGGAGCCTCCTTCCCTTGGTGATGAGGGTCCTCTGGCGTCAGGCCCTAACTGCTGGTCGCCCAAAATTTTCTGATACGTTCTCAGTGGTGCGAGGACACTCCTACCAGAATTCCATCCCCATGGGGATGTGGGCCTCCTGCTCTGAGGTCCCAATGGCTGGGTTGCTCAGTTTCATGACATGGGCCCTCTTCTGTGAGTTCACTGTGGCCTGGATCCCATAGCCTCGGTGCTCTGGGCCGCCTGCTGGGAGGTTCCAACTGCTGGATTCCTCACGTTTTTATTCTATGTGCCCAGTGTTGTGAGGCTACTCCTGCCTGCCTCACTCCGAGGTCCTTGGTGATGTGGGTCCTCTGGTTTGAGGACACATGTGCTGAGTACCTCAGCTTTCGATGATGTGGCCCCACTGATGTGAAGACACTCCTGCCTGGTTCCCATCCCCTTGGTGATGTGGGCCCTCTGGTGAGAGTCTGATGTTGGCTGGGTTTCTCACCCTTCTGTGAGGTGGGACCTCTGCTGTGAGGTAACTCCTGCCTGGCATGCTCACGTTGCCTTGGCAATGTGAGCCCTCAGGTGGCAGTTGGAGCCTGCTGGGAATCTCCTCCCCTCAGTTATGAGAGCTCTGGATAAAACACATATGCCCTTTTTTGCCAAGTGCATTATTTTCCAAGTTCTGTCTCTTTTCCTATGCTTTAAGAGCTACTCCCGTGTACGTTCTGAAATCAGTTTCCAGCAATTCTGCCCCGCATTCAAGTCCTCTTCGCAGCCTTACTTCAGTATAATTTTGGATGATAGCTGTCATTTATAACTCCGCAGGTTTCTGAATTACAGTGCCCCTGAGCTCCTTTCTTCAACTCGCTTTCTTGTGAGCTGGCCGCAACACCGCAGGATCTCCTCAGGCCCTAATCTAGTTCCAGCATGGCACACGGAGCCTTTGGTTCATTTATCTTCCTGGTGGGAAATGAGAGTTAAATTTGCCCGTCCAGACACCTACAGATAGTCTCCCATTGTTTTTCCTTATTCCTGTTCATCTTCCGAAGAAATTGCAAACTGGGCCAAACAGGAGGTTAAAGGCACTGACTCTCCAAGTGGGGAGAGTGTTAGTAAAGCGTCTGGAATGTTGCACCCGAGTACCAGGGGACGAAAACTGAGACACATTTGAACACGTTTCCGGATCACACGGTGGATCATACTCTGGGTTCCACATGCATGTTTTAGCTGAAGGAAGAATCCCTTAAACCTGGAGAGTTGAGACCCATGGAATGGGTACCATGCAATATGACTTCAAAGAGTCTGCATTTGCTAACCGAACCTCACCAATCCTATCACTGCTGCGTTTATGACACTGTACACACGCTTGATTCTCTTTCGGAGACATATAAATCCATAGGTTTTAAGATTCTTACTAGTCAGGTATATTCTTAGGCGTTTAATATGGGGTGTTGAGTCCACTTCGTTGAGCAAGGAGTAGCTCTTGTCTATTACATATTTGGCTTATGGAACGGTATCTGTGCTAATTTCAATCTCTGATTTTATGCCGCACCCCAACTCACCTTTCCCCTTAAGCAAGCATAAGTTGGTTTTCTACATTTGAGACCCTGTTCTGTTTTGTAATTCAGTTCCTGTGTAGCCAAGTTTACATTCCGTGTAGTAGTGATATCTTATGATGTTTCTTTTTCTGTGTGACTTATTTCTCTTAGAATCATCATACCTGAATCCACTCATTATGCTGTCACGGGCCTGATGACATAGATTTCATTGCTGAGTGATATTGCATTGTACGTAAGTACCACAATTTCTTTATCCATTTTTCGCTTTCTGCGATATTGAACCTGTACCGTAAACGAGGTTCTTGTAAACAGAGCCGTCCCAAACATTGGGGAGGCTGTGTCTTTTTGATTATTATTTCCCTAAGCGATACGACCATAAGTGGAAATGCACTAGGCTCTGTTGCTTTGTTTTTTGGATGTTTCAGGAAACACCATACACTTCTCCAGAGTGGCTGTTGGCAATTTACATCCCGCCCATCAGCATAACAAGGCTCCCAGTTTTCCATGGCCTGTCCTGCCTTTCTGGATTTTACACTTTTTTCAGATGGCCCTTTTGACCGGGGGGCAGTGAGACTTCATTGTAGTGCAGATTTCCTTTGCAAGCTTGCTTGGTTGGCCAAAAAGGGCGTATGCGTTTTTTCCTGAATATATTCAGGAAAAAACGCATACGCCCTTTTTGGCCAAGTGCATCATTGTGGACGTTCTGCCTCTTTTCCTATGCTTTACATGCAATTCCAGTCTACCTCCTGAAATCGGTTTCCTGCAATTCTGCCCCGATTTCAACTCCTCTGGCAGCCTTACTTTAATATATTTTTGGAAGATGGCTGTCATTTATAACTCTGCAGGTTTGTGAATTACAGTGCCCCTGAGCTCCTTTCTTCAACTCGCTTTCTTGTGAGCTGGCCGCAACACCGCATGATTCCGTCTGGCCCTAGTGTGGTTTTGGAATGGCACGCTGAGCCTTTGGTTAATTCCTCTTCCTGGTGGGAAATGAGAGTTAAATTTGCCCGTCCGGACACCTCCACCTAGTCTCTCATTGGTTCTCCCTATTCCTGTTCATTTTCCACAGAAATAGCAAACTGGGCCAAACAGGAGGTTAAAGGCACTGACTCTCCAAGTAGGGAGAGTGTTAGTAAAGCATCTGGAATGTTACACCCGAGTACCAGGGCACGAAAACTGAGAGACATTTGAACACGTTTTCCTATCACACGGTGGATCATACTCTGGGTTCCACATGCATGTTTTAGCTGAAGGAAGAATCCCTTAAACCTGGAGAGTTGAGACCCATGGAATGGGTACCATGCAATATGACTTCAAAGGGTCTGCATTTGCTCACCGAACCTCACCAATCCTATCACTGCTGCGCTTATGCCGCTGTACACACGCTTGATTCTCTTTCAGAGACATATAAATCCATAGGTTTTAAGATTCTTACTAGTCAGGTATATTCTTAGGCGTTTAATATGGGGTGTTGAGTCCACTTCGTTGAGCAAGGAGTAGCTCTTGTCTATTACATATTTGGCTTATGGAACGGTATCTGTGCTAATTTCAATCTCTGGTTTTATGCAGCACCCCAACTCACCTTTCCCCTTAAGCAAGCATAAGTTGGTTTTCTACATTTTACACCCTGTTCTGTTTTGTAATTCAGTTCCTGTGTAGCCAAGTTTACATTCGTGTAGTAGTGATATCTTATGATGTTTCATTTTATGTGTGATTTATTTCTCTTAGAATCATCATACCTGAATCCACTCATTATGATGTCACAGGCCTGATGACATAGATTTCATTGCTGAGTGATATTGCATTGTACGTAAGTACCACAATTTCTTTATCCATTTTTCGCTTTCTGCGATATTGAACCTGTACCGTAAATGAGGTTCTTGTAAACAGAGCCGTCCCAAACTTTGGGGAGGCTGTGTCTTTTTGATTATTATTTCCCTAAGCTATATGACCATAAGTGGAAATGCCCTAGGCTCTGTTGCTTGGTTTTTTGGATGTTTCAGGAAACACCATACACTTCTCCAGAGTGGCTGTTGGCAATTTACATCCCGCCCATCAGCATAACAAGGCTCCCAGTTCTCCATGGCCTGTCCTGCCTTTCTGGATTTTACACTTTTTTCAGATGGCCCTTTTGACCGGGGGGCAGTGAGACTTCATTGTAGTGCAGATTTCCTTTGCAAGCTTGCTTGGTTGGCCAAAAAGGGCGTATGCGTTTTTTCCTGAATATATTCAGGAAAAAACGCATACGCCCTTTTTGGCCAAGTGCATCATTGTGGACGTTCTGCCTCTTTTCCTATGCTTTACATGCAATTCCAGTCTACCTCCTGAAATCGGTTTCCTGCAATTCTGCCCCGCATTCAACTCCTCTTGGCAGCCTTACTTTAATATATTTTTGGAAGATGGCTGTCATTTATAACTCTGCAGGTTTGTGAATTACAGTGCCCCTGAGCTCCTTTCTTCAACTCGCTTTCTTTTGAACTGGCCGCAACACCTCAGGATTGCTTCAGGCCCTAGTGTGGTTCCGGAATGGCACGCTGAGCCTTTGGTTAATTCCTCTTCCTGGTGGGAAATGAGAGTTAAATTTGCCTGTCTGGACACCTGCACCTAGTCACTCATTGGTTCTCCCTATTCCTGTTCATTTTCCACAGAAATTGCAAACTGGGCCAAACAGGAGGTTAAAGGCACTGACTCTCCAAGTGGGGAGAGTGTTAGTAAAGCGTCTGGAATGTTGACCCGAGTACCAGGGGACAAAAACTGAGACACATTTGAACATGTTTCCCGATCACACGGTGGATCATACTCTGGGTTCCACATGCATGTTTTAGCTGAAGGAAGAATCCCTTAAACCTGGAGAGTTGAGAACCATGGAATGGGTACCATGCAATATGACTTCAAAGGGTCTGCATTTGCTCACCGAACCTCACCAATCCTATCACTGCTGCGTTTATGCCGCTGTACACACGCTTGATTCTCTTTCGGAGACATATAAATCCATAGGTTTTAAGATTCTTACTAGTCAGGTAGATTCTTACTAGTCAGGTATATTCTTAGCCGTTTAATATGGGGTGTTGAGTCCACTTCGTTGAGCAAGGAGTAGCTCTTGTCTATTACATATTTGGCTTATGGAACGGTATCTGTGCTAATTTTAATCTCTGGTTTTATGCAGCACCCCAACTCACCTTTCCCCTTAAGCAAGCATAAGTTGGTTTTCTACATTTGACACCCTGTTCTGTTTTGTAATTCAGTTCCTGTGTAGCCAAGTTTACATTCCGTGTATTAGTGATATCTTATGATGTTTCTTTTTCTGTGTGACTTATTTCACTTATAATCATCGTACCTGAATCCACTCATTATGCTGCTACGGATCTGATGAAATAGATTTCATTGCTGAGTGATATTGCATTGTACGTAAGTACCACAACTTCTTTATCCATTTTTCGCTTTCTGTGATATTCAACTTGTACCGTAAACGAGGTTCTTGTAAACAGAGCCGTCCCAAACTTTGGGGTGGCTGTGTCTTTTTGATTTTAATTTCCCTAAGCTATAGGACCATAAGTGGAAGTGCCCTAGGCTCTGTTGCTTTGTTTTTTGGATGTTTCAGGAAACACGGTACACTTCTCCAGAGTGGCTGCTGGCAATTTACATCCCGCCCATCAGCATAACAAGGCTCCCAGTTCTCCATGGCCTGTCCTGCCTTTCTGGATTTTACACTTTTTTCAGATGGCCCTTTTGACCGGGGGGCAGTGAGACTTCATTGTAGTGCAGATTTCCTTTGCAACTTGCTTGGTTGGCCAAAAAGGGCGTATGCGTTTTTTCCTAAATATATTCAGGAAAAAACGCATACGCCCTTTTTGGCCAAGTGCATCATTGTGGACGTTCTGCCTCTTTTCCTATGCTTTACATGCAATTCCAGTCTACCTCCTGAAATCGGTTTCGTGCAATTCTGCCCCGCTTTCAACTCCTCTTGGCAGCCTTACTTCAATATATTTTTGGAAGATAGCTGTCATTTATAACTCTGCAGGTTTGTGAATTACAGTGCCCCTGAGCTCCTTTCTTCAACTCACTTTCTTGTGAGCTGGCCGCAACATCGTAGTATTGCTTCAGGCCCTAGTTTGGTTCCGGCACGGCATGCTGTGCCTTTGGTTAATTCCTCTTCCTGGTGGGAAATGAGAGTTAAATTTGCTTGTCCAGACACCTCCACCTAGTCTCTCATTGGTTCTTCCTATTCCTGTTCATTTTCCACAGAAATTGCAAACTGGGCCAAACAGGAGGTTAAAGGCACCGACTCTCCAAGTGGGGGAGTGTTAGTAAAGCGTCTGGAATGTTGCACCCGAGTAACAGGGGACGAAAACTGAGACACATTTGAACACGTTTTCCGATCACACGGTGGATCATACTGTGGGTTCCACATGCATGTTTTAGCTGAAGGAAGAATCCCTTAAACATGGAGAGTTGAGACCCATGGAATGGGTACCATGCAATATGACTTCAAAGGGTCTGCATTTGCTCACCGAACCTCACCAATCCTATCACTGCTGCGTTTATGCCGTTGTACACACGCTTGATTCTCTTTCAGAGATATATAAATCCATAGGTTTTAAGATTCTTACTAGTCAGGTATATTCTTAGGCTTTTAATATGGGGTGTTGAGTCCACTTCGTTGAGCAAGTAGTAGTTCTTGTCTATTACATATTTGGCTTATGGAACGGTATCTGTGCTAATTTCAATCTCTTGTTGTATGTAGCACCCCAACTCACCTTTCCCCTTAAGCAAGCATAAGTGGGTTTTCTACATTTGACACCCTTTTCTGTTTTGTAATTCAGTTCCTGTGTAGCCAAGTTTACATTCCGTGTAGTAGTGATAACTTATGATGTTTCTTTTTCTGTGTGACTCATTTCACTTAGAATCATCATACCTGAATCCACTCATTATGCTGCTACGGGCCTGATGACATAGATTTCATTGCTGAGTGATATTGCATTGTACGTAAGTACCACAACTTCTTTATCCATTTTTCGCTTTCTGTGATATTGAACTTGTACCGTAAACGAGGTTCTTGTAAACAGAGCCATCCCAAACTTTGGGGTGGCTGTGTCTTTTTGAATTTAATTTCCCTAAGCTATAGGACCATAAGTGGAAGTGCCCTAGGCTCTGTTGCTTTGTTTTTTGGATGTTTCAGGAAACACCATACACTTCTCCAGAGTGGCTGCTGTCAATTTACATCCCGCCCGTCAGCATAAGACGGCTCCTAGTTCTCCTTGGCCTGTCCTGCCTTTCTGGATTTTACACTTTTTTCAGATGGCCCTTTTGACCGGGGGGCAGTGAGACTTCATTGTAGTGCAGATTTCCTTTGCAAGCTTGCTTGGTTGGCCAAAAAGTGCGTATGCGTTTTTTCCTGAATATATTCAGGAAAAAACGCATACGCCCTTTTTGGCCAAGTGCATCATTGTGGACGTTCTGCCTTTTTTCCTATGCTTTACATGCAATTCCAGTCTACCTCCTGAAATCGGTTGCCTGCAATTCTGCCCCACTTTCAATTCCTCTTGGCTGCCTTACTTCAATATATTTTTGGAAGATAGCTGTCATTTATAACTCTGCAGGTTTGTGAATTACAGTGCCCCTGAGCTCCTTTCTTCAAGTTGCTTTCTTGTGAGCTGGCAGCAACACCGCAGGATTGCTTCAGGCCCTAGTTTGGTTCCAGCATGGCATGTTGAGCCTTTGGTTAATTCCTCTTCCTGGTGGGAAATGAGAGTTAAATTTGCCCGTCCAGACACCTCCACCTAGTCTCTCATTGGTTCTCCCTATTCCTGTTCATTTTCCACAGAAATTGCAAACTGGGCCAAACAGGAGGTTAAAGGCACCGACTCTCCAAGTGGGGAGAGTGTTAGTAAAGCGTCTGGAATGTTGCACCCGAGTACCAGGGGACAAAAACTGAGACACATTTGAACACGTTTCCCGATCACACGGTGTATCATACTCTGGGTTCCACATGCATGTTTTAGCTGAAGGAAGAATCCCTTAAACATGGAGAGTTGAGACCCATGGAATGGGTACCATGCAATATGACTTCAAAGGGTCTGCATTTGCTCACCGAACCTCACCAATCCTATCACTGCTGCGCTTATGCCGCTGTACACACGCTTGATTCTCTTTCGGAGACATATAAATCCATAGGTTTTAAGATTCTTACTAGTCAGGTATATTCTTAGGCGTTTAATATGGGGTGTTGAGTCCACTTCATTGAGCAAGGAGTAGCTCTTCTCTATTACATATTTGGCTTATGGAACGGTATCTGGGCTAATTTCAATCTCTGGTTTTATGAAGCACCCCAACTAACCTTTCTCCTTAAGCAAGCATAAGTTGGTTTTCTACATTTGAGGCCCTGTTCTGTTTTGTAATTCAGTTCTTGTGTAGCCAAGTTTACATTCCGTGTAGTAGTGATATCTTATGATGTTTCTTTTTCTGTGTGACTTATTTCACTTAGAATCATCATACCTGAATCCACTCATTATGCTGCTACGGGCCTGATGACATAGATTTCATTGCTGAGTGATATTGCATTGTACGTAAGTACCACAACTTCTTTATCCATTTTTTGCTTTCTGTGATATTGAACTTGTACTGTAAACGAGGTTCTTGTAAACAGAGCCATCCCAAACTTTGGGGTGGCTGTGTCTTTTTGATTTTAATTTCCCTAAGCTATAGGACCATAAGTGGAAGTGCCCTAGGCTCTGTTGCTTTGTTTTTTGGATGTTTCAGGAAACACCATACACTTCTCCAGAGTGGCTGCTGGCAATTTACATCCCGCCCATCAGCATAACAAGGCTCCCAGTTCTCCATGGCCTGTCCTGCCTTTCTGGATTTTACACTTTTTTCAGATGGCCCTTTTGACCGGGGGGCAGTGAGACTTCATTGTAGTGCAGATTTCCTTTGCAAGCTTGCTTGGTTGGCCAAAAAGGGCGTATGCGTTTTTTCCTGAGTATATTCAGGAAAAAACGCATACGCCCTTTTTGGCCAAGTGCATCATTGTGGACGTTCTGCCTCTTTTCCTATGCTTTACATGCAATTCCAGTCTACCTCCTGAAATCGGTTTCCTGCAATTCTGCCCCACATTCAATTCCTCTTGGCAGCCTTACTTCAATATATTTTTGGAAGATAGCTGTCATTTATAACTCTGCAGGTTTGTGAATTACAGTGCCCCTGAGCTCCTTTCTTCAACTCGCTTTCTTGTGAGCTGGCCGCAACACCGCAGGATTGCTTCAGGCCCTAGTTTCGTTCCGGCACGGCATGCTGAACCTTTGGTTAATTCCACTACCTGGTGGGAAATGAGAGTTAAATTTGCCCGTCCAGACACCTCCACCTAGTCTCTCATTGGTTCTCCCTATTCCTGTTCATCTTACGCAGAAATTGCAAACTGGGTCAAATAGGAGGTTAAAGGCACTGACTCTCCAAGTGGGGAGAGTGTTAGTAAAGCGTCTGGAATGTTGTACCCGAGTACCAGGGGACGAAAACTGAGACACATTTGAACACGTTTCCTGACCACACGGTGGATCATACTCTGGGTTCCACATGCGTGTTTTAGCTGAAGGAAGAATCCCTTAAACCTGGAGAGTTGAGACCCATGGAATGGGGACCATGCAATATGACTTCAAAGGGTCTGCATTTGCTCACCGAACCTCACCAATCCTATCACTGCTGCGTTTATGCCGCTGTTCACACGCTTGATTCTCTTTCGGAGACATATAAATCCATAGGTTTTAAGATTCTTACTAGTCAGGTATATTCTTAGGCGTTTAATATGGGGTGTTGAGTCCACTTCGTTGAGCAAGGAGTAGCTCTTGTCTATTACATATTTGGCTTACGGAACGGTATCTGTGCTAATTTCAATCTCTGGTTTTATGCAGCACCCCAACTCACCTTTCCCCTTAAGCAAGCATAAGTTGGTTTTCTACATTTGAGACCCTGTTCTGTTTTGTAATTCAGTTCCTGTGTAGCCAAGTTTACATTCCGTGCATTAGTGATACCTTATGATATTTCTTTTTCTTTGTGACTTATTTCACTTTGAATCATCGTACCTGAATCCACTCATTATGCTGCTACGGGCCTGATGACATAGATTTCATTGCTGAGTGATATTGCATTGTACGGAAGTACCACAACTTCTTTATCCATTTTTCGCTTTCTGTGATATTGAACTTGTACCATAAACGAGGTTCTTGTAAACAGAGCCGTCGCAAACTTTGGGGTGGCTGTGTCTTTTTAATTTTAATTTCCCTAAGCTATAGGACCATATGTGGAAGTGCCCTAGGCTCTGTTGCTTTGTTTTCTAGATGTTTCAGGAAACACCATACACTTCTCCACAGTGGCTGTTGGCAATTTACATCCCGCCCATCAGCATAACAAGGCTTTCAGTTCTCCATGGCCTGTCCTGCCTTTCTGGATTTTACACTTTTTTCAGATGGCCCTTTTGACCGGGGGGCAGTGAGACTTCATTGTAGTGCAGATTTTCTTTGCAAGCTTGCTTGGTTGGCCAAAAAGGGCGTATGCGTTTTTTCCTGAATATATTCAGGAAAAAACGCATACGCCCTTTCTGGCCAAGTGCATCATTGTGGACGTTCTGCCTCTTTTCCTATGCTTTACATGCAATTCCAGTCTACCTCCTGAAATCGGTTTCCTGCAATTCTGCCCCGCTTTCAACTCCTCTTGGCAGCCTTACTTCAATATATTTTTGGAAGATAGCTGTCATTTATAACTCTGCAGGTTTGTGAATTACAGTGCCCCTGAGCTCCTTTCTTCAACTCGCTTTCTTGTGAGCTGGCCGCAACACCGCAGGATTGCTTCAGACCCTAGTTTGGTTCCGGCATGGCATGCTGAGCCTTTGGTTAATTCCTCTTCCTGGTGGGAAATGAGAGTTAAATTTGCCCGTCCGGACACCTCCACCTAGTCTCTCATTGGTTCTCCCTATTCCTGTTCATTTTCCACAGAAATTGCAAACTGGCCAAACAGGAGGTTAAAGGCACTGACTCTCCAAGTGGGGAGAGTGTTAGTAAAGCATCTGGAATGTTGCACCCGAGTACTAGGGGACGAAAACTGAGACACATTTGAACACGTTTCCCGATCACACCGTGGATCATACTCTGGGTTCCACATGCATGTTTTAGCTGAAGGAAGAATCCCTTAAACCTGGAGAGTTGAGACCCATGGAATTGGTACCATGCAATATGACTTCAAAGGGTCTGCATTTGCTCACCGAACCTCACCAATCCTATCACTGCTGCGTTTATGCCTCTGTACACACGTTTGATTCTCTTTCGGAGACATATAAATCCATAGGTTTTAAGATTCTTACTAGTCAGGTATATTCTTAGGCGTTTAATATGGGGTGTTGAGTCCACTTCGTTGAGCAAGGAGTAGCTCTTGTCTATTACATATTTGGCTTATTGAACGGTATCTGTGCTAATTTCAATCTCTGGTTTTATGCAGCACCCCAACTCACCTTTCCCCTTAAGCAAGCATAAGTTGGTATTCTACATTTGAGACCCTGTTCTGTTTTGTAATTCAGTTCCTTTGTAGCCAAGTTTACATTCCGTGTATTAGTGATATCTTATGATGCTTCTTTTTCTGTGTGACTTATTTCACTTACAATCATCGTACCTGAATCCACTCATTATGCTGCTACGGGCCTGATGACATAGATTTCATTGCTGAGTGATATTGCATTGTACGTAAGTACCACAACTTCTTTATCCATTTTTCGCTTTCTGTGATATTGAACTTGTACCGTAAACGAGGTTCTTGTAAACAGAGCCGGCCCAAAATTTGGGGTGGCTGTGTCTTTTTGATTTTAATTTCCCTAAGCTATAGGACCATATGTGGAAGTGCCCTAGGCTCTGTTGCTTTGTTTTTTAGATGTTTCAGGAAACACCATACACTTCTCCACAGTGGCTGTTGGCAATTTACATCCCACCCATCAGCATAACAAGGCTCGCAGTTCTCCATGGCCTGTCCTGCCTTTCTGGATTTTACACTTTTTTCAGATGGCCCTTTTGACCGGGGGGCAGTGAGACTTCATTGTAGTGCAGATTTCCTTTGCAAGCTTGCTTGGTTGGCCAAAAAGGGCGTATGCGTTTTTTCCTGAATATATTCAGGAAAAAACGCATACGCCCTTTTTGGCCAAGTGCATCATTGTGGACGTTCTGCCTCTTTTCCTATGCTTTACATGCAATTCCAGTCTACCTCCTGAAATCGGTTTCCTGCAATTCTGCCCCGCTTTCAACTCCTCTTGGCAGCCTTACTTCAATATATTTTTGGAAGATAGCTGTCATTTATAACTCTGCAGGTTTGTGAATTACAGTGCCCCTGTGCTCCTTTCTTCAACTCGCTTTCTTGTGAGCTGGCCGCAACACCGCAGGATTGCTTCAGACCCTAGTTTGGTTCCGGCATGGCATGCTGAGCCTTTGGTTAATTCCTCTTCCTGGTGGGAAATGAGAGTTAAATTTGCTTGTCCAGACACCTCCACCTAGTCTCTCATTGGTTCTCCCTATTCCTGTTCATTTTCCACAGAAATTGCAAACTGGCCAAACAGGAGGTTAAAGGCACTGACTCTCCAAGTGGGGAGAGTGTTAGTAAAGCGTCTGGAATGTTGCACCCGAGTACTAGGGGATGAAAACTGAGACACATTTGAACACGTTTTCCGATCACACGGTGGATCATACTCTGGGTTCCACATGCATGTTTTAGCTGAAGGAAGAATCCCTTAAACATGGAGAGTTGAGACCCATGGAATGGGTACCATGCAATATGACTTCAAAGGGTCTGCATTTGCTCACCGAACCTCACCAATCCTATCACTGCTGCGTTTATGCCGTTGTACACACGCTTGATTCTCTTTCAGAGATATATAATCCATAGGTTTTAAGATTCTTACTAGTCAGGTATATTCTTAGGCTTTTAATATGGGGTGTTGAGTCCACTTCGTTGAGCAAGTAGTAGTTCTTGTCTATTACATATTTGGCTTATGGAACGGTATCTGTGCTAATTTTAATCTCTTGTTGTATGTAGCACCCCAACTCACCTTTCCCCTTAAGCAAGCATAAGTGGGTTTTCTACATTTGACACCATTTTCTGTTTTGTAATTCAGTTCCTGTGTAGCCAAGTTTACATTCCGTGTAGTAGTGATAACTTATGATGTTTCTTTTTCTGTGTGACTCATTTCACTTAGAATCATCATACCTGAATCCACTCATTATGCTGCTACGGGCCTGATGACATAGATTTCATTGCTGAGTGATATTGCATTGTACGTAAGTACCACAACTTCTTTATCCATTTTTCGCTTTCTGTGATATTGAACTTGTACCGTAAACGAGGTTCTTGTAAACAGAGCCATCCCAAACTTTGGGGTGGCTGTGTCTTTTTGAATTTAATTTCCCTAAGCTATAGGACCATAAGTGGAAGTGCCCTAGGCTCTGTTGCTTTGTTTTTTGGATGTTTCAGGAAACACCATACACTTCTCCAGAGTGGCTGCTGTCAATTTACATCCCGCCCGTCAGCATAAGACGGCTCCTAGTTCTCCTTGGCCTGTCCTGCCTTTCTGGATTTTACACTTTTTTCAGATGGCCCTTTTGACCGGGGGGCAGTGAGACTTCATTGTAGTGCAGATTTCCTTTGCAAGCTTGCTTGGTTGGCCAAAAAGTGCGTATGCGTTTTTTCCTGAATATATTCAGGAAAAAACGCATACGCCCTTTTTGGCCAAGTGCATCATTGTGGACGTTCTGCCTTTTTTCCTATGCTTTACATGCAATTCCAGTCTACCTCCTGAAATCGGTTGCCTGCAATTCTGCCCCACTTTCAATTCCTCTTGGCTGCCTTACTTCAATATATTTTTGGAAGATAGCTGTCATTTATAACTCTGCAGGTTTGTGAATTACAGTGCCCCTGAGCTCCTTTCTTCAAGTTGCTTTCTTGTGAGCTGGCAGCAACACCGCAGGATTGCTTCAGGCCCTAGTTTGGTTCCGGCATGGCATGTTGAGCCTTTGGTTAATTCCTCTTCCTGGTGGGAAATGAGAGTTAAATTTGCCCGTCCAGACACCTCCACCTAGTCTCTCATTGGTTCTCCCTATTCCTGTTCATTTTCCACAGAAATTGCAAACTGGGCCAAACAGGAGGTTAAAGGCACCGACTCTCCAAGTGGGGAGAGTGTTAGTAAAGCGTCTGGAATGTTGCACCCGAGTACCAGGGGACAAAAACTGAGACACATTTGAACACGTTTCCCGATCACACGGTGTATCATACTCTGGGTTCCACATGCATGTTTTAGCTGAAGGAAGAATCCCTTAAACATGGAGAGTTGAGACCCATGGAATGGGTACCATGCAATATGACTTCAAAGGGTCTGCATTTGCTCACCGAACCTCACCAATCCTATCACTGCTGCGCTTATGCCGCTGTACACACGCTTGATTCTCTTTCGGAGACATATAAATCCATAGGTTTTAAGATTCTTACTAGTCAGGTATATTCTTAGGCGTTTAATATGGGGTGTTGAGTCCACTTCGTTGAGCAAGGAGTAGCTCTTCTCTATTACATATTTGGCTTATGGAACGGTATCTGGGCTAATTTCAATCTCTGGTTTTATGAAGCACCCCAACTAACCTTTCTCCTTAAGCAAGCATAAGTTGGTTTTCTACATTTGAGGCCCTGTTCTGTTTTGTAATTCAGTTCTTGTGTAGCCAAGTTTACATTCCGTGTAGTAGTGATATCTTATGATGTTTCTTTTTCTGTGTGACTTATTTCACTTAGAATCATCATACCTGAATCCACTCATTATGCTGCTACGGGCCTGATGACATAGATTTCATTGCTGAGTGATATTGCATTGTACGTAAGTACCACAACTTCTTTATCCATTTTTTGCTTTCTGTGATATTGAACTTGTACTGTAAACGAGGTTCTTGTAAACAGAGCCATCCCAAACTTTGGGGTGGCTGTGTCTTTTTGATTTTAATTTCCCTAAGCTATAGGACCATAAGTGGAAGTGCCCTAGGCTCTGTTGCTTTGTTTTTTGGATGTTTCAGGAAACACCATACACTTCTCCAGAGTGGCTGCTGGCAATTTACATCCCGCCCATCAGCATAACAAGGCTCCCAGTTCTCCATGGCCTGTCCTGCCTTTCTGGATTTTACACTTTTTTCAGATGGCCCTTTTGACCGGGGGGCAGTGAGACTTCATTGTAGTGCAGATTTCCTTTGCAAGCTTGCTTGGTTGGCCAAAAAGGGCGTATGCGTTTTTTCCTGAATATATTCAGGAAAAAACGCATACGCCCTTTTTGGCCAAGTGCATCATTGTGGACGTTCTGCCTTTTTTCCTATGCTTTACATGCAATTCCAGTCTACCTCCTGAAATCGGTTGCCTGCAATTCTGCCCCACTTTCAATTCCTCTTGGCTGCCTTACTTCAATATATTTTTGGAAGATAGCTGTCATTTATAACTCTGCAGGTTTGTGAATTACAGTGCCCCTGAGCTCCTTTCTTCAAGGTGCTTTCTTGTGAGCTGGCAGCAACACCGCAGGATTGCTTCAGGCCCTAGTTTGGTTCCGGCATGGCATGTTGAGCCTTTGGTTAATTCCTCTTCCTGGTGGGAAATGAGAGTTAAATTTGCCCGTCCAGACACCTCCACCTAGTCTCTCATTGGTTCTCCCTATTCTTATTCATTTTCCACAGAAATTGCAAACTGGGCCAAACAGGAGGTTAAAGGCACCGACTCTCCAAGTGGGGAGAGTGTTAGTAAAGCGTCTGGAATGTTGCACCCGAGTACCAGGGGAAAAAAACTGAGACACATTTGAACACGTTTCCCGATCACACGGTGGATCATACTCTGGGTTCCACATGCATGTTTTAGCTGAAGGAAGAATCCCTTAAACATGGAGAGTTGAGACCCATGGAATGGGAACCATGCAATATGACTTCAAAGGGTCTGCATTTGCTCACCGAACCTCACCAATCCTATCACTGCTGCGCTTATGCCGCTGTACACACGCTTGATTCTCTTTCGGAGACATATAAATCCATAGGTTTTAAGATTCTTACTAGTCAGGTATATTCTTAGGCGTTTAATATGGGGTGTTGAGTCCACTTCGTTGAGCAAGGAGTAGCTCTTGTCTATTACATATTTGGCTTACGGAACGGTATCTGTGCTAATTTCAATCTCTGGTTTTATGCAGCACCCCAACTCACCTTTCCCCTTAAGCAAGCATAAGTTGGTTTTCTACATTTGAGACCCTGTTCTGTTTTGTAATTCAGTTCCTGTGTAGCCAAGTTTACATTCCGTGCATTAGTGATACCTTATGATATTTCTTTTTCTGTGTGACTTATTTCACTTAGAATCATCGTACCTGAATCCACTCATTATGCTGCTACGGGCCTGATGACATAGATTTCATTGCTGAGTGATATTGCATTGTACGGAAGTACCACAACTTCTTTATCCATTTTTCGCTTTCTGTGATATTGAACTTGTACCGTAAACGAGGTTCTTGTAAACAGAGCCGTCCCAAACTTTGGGGTGGCTGTGTCTTTTTAATTTTAATTTCCCTAAGCTATAGGACCATATGTGGAAGTGCCCTAGGCTCTGTTGCTTTGTTTTTTAGATGTTTCAGGAAACACCATACACTTCTCCACAGTGGCTGTTGGCAATTTACATCCCGCCCATCAGCATAACAAGGCTTTCAGTTCTCCATGGCCTGTCCTGCCTTTCTGGATTTTACACTTTTTTCAGATGGCCCTTTTGACCGGGGGGCAGTGAGACTTCATTGTAGTGCAGATTTTCTTTGCAAGCTTGCTTGGTTGGCCAAAAAGGGCGTATGCGTTTTTTCCTGAATATATTCAGGAAAAAACGCATACGCCCTTTCTGGCCAAGTGCATCATTGTGGACGTTCTGCCTCTTTTCCTATGCTTTACATGCAATTCCAGTCTACCTCCTGAAATCGGTTTCCTGCAATTCTGCCCCGCTTTCAACTCCTCTTGGCACCCTTACTTCAATATATTTTTGGAAGATAGCTGTCATTTATAACTCTGCAGGTTTGTGAATTACAGTGCCCCTGAGCTCCTTTCTTCAACTCGCTTTCTTGTGAGCTGGCCGCAACACCGCAGGATTGCTTCAGACCCTAGTTTGGTTCCGGCATGGCATGCTGAGCCTTTGGTTAATTCCTCTTCCTGGTGGGAAATGAGAGTTAAAATTGCCCGTCCGGACACCTCCACCTAGTCTCTCATTGGTTCTCCCTATTCCTGTTCATTTTCCACAGAAATTGCAAACTGGCCAAACAGGAGGTTAAAGGCACTGACTCTCCAAGTGGGGAGAGTGTTAGTAAAGCATCTGGAATGTTGCACCCGAGTACTAGGGGACGAAAACTGAGACACATTTGAACACGTTTCCCGATCACACCGTGGATCATACTCTGGGTTCCACATGCATGTTTTAGCTGAAGGAAGAATCCCTTAAACCTGGAGAGTTGAGACCCATGGAATTGGTACCATGCAATATGACTTCAAAGGGTCTGCATTTGCTCACCGAACCTCACCAATCCTATCACTGCTGCGTTTATGCCTCTGTACACACGTTTGATTCTCTTTCGGAGACATATAAATCCATAGGTTTTAAGATTCTTACTAGTCAGGTATATTCTTAGGCGTTTAATATGGGGTGTTGAGTCCACTTCGTTGAGCAAGGAGTAGCTCTTGTCTATTACATATTTGGCTTATGGAACAGTATCTGTGCTAATTTCAATCTCTGGTTTTATGCAGCACCCCAACTCACCTTTCCCCTTAAGCAAGCATAAGTTGGTATTCTACATTTGAGACCCTGTTCTGTTTTGTAATTCAGTTCCTTTGTAGCCAAGTTTACATTCCGTGTATTAGTGATATCTTATGATGCTTCTTTTTCTGTGTGACTTATTTCACTTACAATCATCGTACCTGAATCCACTCATTATGCTGCTACGGGCCTGATGACATAGATTTCATTGCTGAGTGATATTGCATTGTACGTAAGTACCACAACTTCTTTATCCATTTTTCGCTTTCTGTGATATTGAACTTGTACCGTAAACGAGGTTCTTGTAAACAGAGCCGGCCCAAAATTTGGGGTGGCTCTGTCTTTTTGATTTTAATTTCCCTAAGCTATAGGACCATATGTGGAAGTGCCCTAGGCTCTGTTGCTTTGTTTTTTAGATGTTTCAGGAAACAGCATACACTTCTCCACAGTGGCTGTTGGCAATTTACATCCCACCCATCAGCATAACAAGGCTCCCAGTTCTCCATGGCCTGTCGTGCCTTTCTGGATTTTACACTTTTTTCAGATGGCCCTTTTGACCGGGGGGCAGTGAGACTTCATTGTAGTGCAGATTTCCTTTGCAAGCTTGCTTGGTTGGCCAAAATGGGCGTATGCGTTTTTTCCTGAATATATTCAGGAAAAAACGCATACGCCCTTTTTGGCCAAGTGCATCATTGTGGACGTTCTGCCTCTTTTCCTATGCTTTACATGCAATTCCAGTCTACCTCCTGAAATCGGTTTCCTGCAATTCTGCCCCGCTTTCAACTCCTCTTGGCAGCCTTACTTCAATATATTTTTGGAAGATAGCTGTCATTTATAACTCTGCAGGTTTGTGAATTACAGTGCCCCTGTGCTCCTTTCTTCAACTCGCTTTCTTGTGAGCTGGCCGCAACACCGCAGGATTGCTTCAGACCCTAGTTTGGTTCCGGCATGGCATGCTGAGCCTTTGGTTAATTCCTCTTCCTGGTGGGAAATGAGAGTTAAATTTGCTTGTCCAGACACCTCCACCTAGTCTCTCATTGGTTCTCCCTATTCCTGTTCATTTTCCACAGAAATTGCAAACTGGGCCAAACAGGAGGTTAAAGGCACTGACTCTCCAAGTGGGGGAGTGTTAGTAAAGCGTCTGGAATGTTGCACCCGAGTACCAGGGGACGAAAACTGAGAAACATTTGAACACGTTTTCCAATCACACGGTGGATCATACTCTGGGTTCCACATGCATGTTTTAGCTGAAGGAAGAATCCCTTAAACATGGAGAGTTGAGACCCATGGAATGGGTACCATGCAATATGACTTCAAAGGGTCTGCATTTGCTCACCGAACCTCACCAGTCCTATCACTGGTGCGTTCATGCCGCTGTACACATGCTTGATTCTCTTTCAGAGACATATAAATCCATAGGTTTTAAGATTGTTACTAGTCAGGTATATTCTTAGGCGTTTAATATGGGGTGTTGAGTCCACTTCGTTGAGCAAGGAGTAGCTCTTGTCTATTATATATTTGGCTTATGGAACGGTATCTGTGCTAATTTCAATCTCTGGTTTTATGCCGCACCGCAAGTCACCTTTCCCCTTAATGAAGCATAAGTTGGTTTTCTACATTTGAGACCCTGTTATGTTTTGTAATTCAGTTCCTGTGTAGCCAAGTTTACATTCCGTGTATTAGTGATATCTTATGATGTTTCTTTTTCT
The DNA here is from genome assembly GCF_964270905.1 of Leucopleurus acutus. Taxonomy (NCBI): domain Eukaryota; kingdom Metazoa; phylum Chordata; class Mammalia; order Artiodactyla; family Delphinidae; genus Leucopleurus; species Leucopleurus acutus. The sequence continues at coordinate 566,432 of NW_028139161.1, forward strand.
GTGTGACTTATTTCACTTATAATCATCGTACCTGAATCCACTCATTATGCTGCTACGGACCTGATGACATAGATTTCATTGCTGAGTGATATTGCATTGTACGTAAGTACCACAACTTCTTTATCCATTTTTCCCTTTCTGTGATATTCAACTTGTACCGTAAACGAGGTTCTTGTAAACAGAGCCAGCCCAAACTTTGGGGTGGCTGTGTCTTTTTGATTTTAATTTCCCTAAGCTATAGGACCATAAGTAGAAGTGCCCTAGGCTCTGTTGCTTTGTTTTTTGGATGTTTCAGGAAACACCATACACTTCTCCAGAGTGGCTGCTGGCAATTTACATCCCGCCCATCAGCATAACAAGGCTCCCAGTTCTCCATGGCCTGTCCTGCCTTTCTGGATTTTACACTTATTTCAGATGTCCCTTTTGACCGGGGGGCAGTGAGACTTCATTGTAGTGCAGATTTCCTTTGCAAGCTTGCTTGGTTGGCCAAAAAGGGCGTATGCGTTTTTTCCTGAATATATTCAGGAAAAAACGCATACGCCCTTTTTGGCCAAGTGCATCATTGTGGACATTCTGCCTCTTTTCCTATGCTTTACATGCAATTCCAGTCTACCTCCTGAAATCGGTTTCCTGCAATTCTGCCCCGCTTTCAATTCCTCTTGGCTGCCTTACTTCAATATATTTTTGGAAGATAGCTGTCATTTATAACTCTGCAGGTTTGTGAATTACAGTGCCCCTGAGCTCCTTTCTTCAACTCACTTTCTTGTGAGCTGGCCGCAACATCGCAGGATTGCTTCAGGCCCTAGTTTCGTTCCGGCACGGCATGCTGTGCCTTTGCTTAATTCCTCTTCCTGGTGGGAAATGAGAGTTAAATTTGCCTGTCCAGACACCTCCACCTAGTCTCTCATTGGTTCTCCCTATTCCTGTTCATTTTCCACAGAAATTGCAAACTGGGCCAAACAGGAGGTTAAAGGCACCGACTCTCCAACGGGGGAGTGTTAGTAAAGCATCTGGAATGTTGCACCCGAGTACTAGGGGACGAAAACTGAGACACATTTGAACACGTTTCCCGATCACACCGTGGATCATACTCTGGGTTCCACATGCATGTTTTAGCTGAAGGAAGAATCCCTTAAACCTGGAGAGTTGAGACCCATGGAATTGGTACCATGCAATATGACTTCAAAGGGTCTGCATTTGCTCACCGAACCTCACCAATCCTATCACTGCTGCGTTTATGCCTCTGTACACACGTTTGATTCTCTTTCGGAGACATATAAATCCATAGGTTTTAAGATTCTTACTAGTCAGGTATATTCTTAGGCGTTTAATATGGGGTGTTGAGTCCACTTCGTTGAGCAAGGAGTAGCTCTTGTCTATTACATATTTGGCTTATGGAACAGTATCTGTGCTAATTTCAATCTCTGGTTTTATGCAGCACCCCAACTCACCTTTCCCCTTAAGCAAGCATAAGTTGGTATTCTACATTTGAGACCCTGTTCTGTTTTGTAATTCAGTTCCTTTGTAGCCAAGTTTACATTCCGTGTATTAGTGATATCTTATGATGCTTCTTTTTCTGTGTGACTTATTTCACTTACAATCATCGTACCTGAATCCACTCATTATGCTGCTACGGGCCTGATGACATAGATTTCATTGCTGAGTGATATTGCATTGTACGTAAGTACCACAACTTCTTTATCCATTTTTCGCTTTCTGTGATATTGAACTTGTACCGTAAACGAGGTTCTTGTAAACAGAGCCGGCCCAAAATTTGGGGTGGCTCTGTCTTTTTGATTTTAATTTCCCTAAGCTATAGGACCATATGTGGAAGTGCCCTAGGCTCTGTTGCTTTGTTTTTTAGATGTTTCAGGAAACAGCATACACTTCTCCACAGTGGCTGTTGGCAATTTACATCCCACCCATCAGCATAACAAGGCTCCCAGTTCTCCATGGCCTGTCGTGCCTTTCTGGATTTTACACTTTTTTCAGATGGCCCTTTTGAGCGGGGGGCAGTGAGACTTCATTGTAGTGCAGATTTCCTTTGCAAGCTTGCTTGGTTGGCCAAAAAGGGCGTATGCGTTTTTTCCTGAATATATTCAGGAAAAAACGCATACGCCCTTTTTGGCCAAGTGCATCATTGTGGACGTTCTGCCTCTTTTCCTATGCTTTACATGCAATTCCAGTCTACCTCCTGAAATCGGTTTCCTGCAATTCTGCCCCGCTTTCAACTCCTCTTGGCAGCCTTACTTCAATATATTTTTGGAAGATAGCTGTCATTTATAACTCTGCAGGTTTGTGAATTACAGTGCCCCTGTGCTCCTTTCTTCAACTCGCTTTCTTGTGAGCTGGCCGCAACACCGCAGGATTGCTTCAGACCCTAGTTTGGTTCCGGCATGGCATGCTGAGCCTTTGGTTAATTCCTCTTCCTGGTGGGAAATGAGAGTTAAATTTGCTTGTCCAGACACCTCCACCTAGTCTCTCATTGGTTCTCCCTATTCCTGTTCATTTTCCACAGAAATTGCAAACTGGGCCAAACAGGAGGTTAAAGGCACTGACTCTCCAAGTGGGGGAGTGTTAGTAAAGCGTCTGGAATGTTGCACCCGAGTACCAGGGGACGAAAACTGAGAAACATTTGAACACGTTTTCCAATCACACGGTGGATCATACTCTGGGTTCCACATGCATGTTTTAGCTGAAGGAAGAATCCCTTAAACATGGAGAGTTGAGACCCATGGAATGGGTACCATGCAATATGACTTCAAAGGGTCTGCATTTGCTCACCGAACCTCACCAGTCCTATCACTGGTGCGTTCATGCCGCTGTACACATGCTTGATTCTCTTTCAGAGACATATAAATCCATAGGTTTTAAGATTGTTACTAGTCAGGTATATTCTTAGGCGTTTAATATGGGGTGTTGAGTCCACTTCGTTGAGCAAGGAGTAGCTCTTGTCTATTATATATTTGGCTTATGGAACGGTATCTGTGCTAATTTCAATCTCTGGTTTTATGCCGCACCGCAAGTCACCTTTCCCCTTAATGAAGCATAAGTTGGTTTTCTACATTTGAGACCCTGTTATGTTTTGTAATTCAGTTCCTGTGTAGCCAAGTTTACATTCCGTGTATTAGTGATATCTTATGATGTTTCTTTTTCTGTGTGACTTATTTCACTTATAATCATCGTACCTGAATCCACTCATTATGCTGCTACGGACCTGATGACATAGATTTCATTGCTGAGTGATATTGCATTGTACGTAAGTACCACAACTTCTTTATCCATTTTTCCCTTTCTGTGATATTCAACTTGTACCGTAAACGAGGTTCTTGTAAACAGAGCCAGCCCAAACTTTGGGGTGGCTGTGTCTTTTTGATTTTAATTTCCCTAAGCTATAGGACCATAAGTAGAAGTGCCCTAGGCTCTGTTGCTTTGTTTTTTGGATGTTTCAGGAAACACCATACACTTCTCCAGAGTGGCTGCTGGCAATTTACATCCCGCCCATCAGCATAACAAGGCTCCCAGTTCTCCATGGCCTGTCCTGCCTTTCTGGATTTTACACTTATTTCAGATGTCCCTTTTGACCGGGGGGCAGTGAGACTTCATTGTAGTGCAGATTTCCTTTGCAAGCTTGCTTGGTTGGCCAAAAAGGGCGTATGCGTTTTTTCCTGAATATATTCAGGAAAAAACGCATACGCCCTTTTTGGCCAAGTGCATCATTGTGGACATTCTGCCTCTTTTCCTATGCTTTACATGCAATTCCAGTCTACCTCCTGAAATCGGTTTCCTGCAATTCTGCCCCGCTTTCAATTCCTCTTGGCTGCCTTACTTCAATATATTTTTGGAAGATAGCTGTCATTTATAACTCTGCAGGTTTGTGAATTACAGTGCCCCTGAGCTCCTTTCTTCAACTCACTTTCTTGTGAGCTGGCCGCAACATCGCAGGATTGCTTCAGGCCCTAGTTTCGTTCCGGCACGGCATGCTGTGCCTTTGCTTAATTCCTCTTCCTGGTGGGAAATGAGAGTTAAATTTGCCCGTCCAGACACCTCCACCTAGTCTCTCATTGGTTCTCCCTATTCCTGTTCATTTTCCACAGAAATTGCAAACTGGGCCAAACAGGAGGTTAAAGGCACCGACTCTCCAACGGGGGAGTGTTAGTAAAGCGTCTGGAATGTTGCACCCGAGTACCAGGGGACAAAAACTGAGACACATTTGAACACTTTTCCCGATCACACGGTGGATCATACTCTGGGTTCCACATGAATGTTTTAGCTGAAGGAAGAATCCCTTAAACCTGGAGAGTTGAGACCCATGGAATGGGTACCATGCAATATGACTTCAAAGGGTCTGCATTTGCTCACCGAACCTCACCAGTCCTATCACTGCTGCGTTTATGCCGCTGTACACACGCTAGATTCTCTTTCAGAGACATATAAATCCATAGGTTTTAAGATTCTTACAAGTCAGGTAGACTCTTACTAGTCAGGTATATTCTTAGGCGTTTAATATGGGGTGTTGAGTCCACTTCGTTGAGCAAGGAGTAGCTCTTGTCTATTACATATTTGGCTTATGGAACGGTATCTGTGCTACTTTCAATCTCTGGTTTTATGAAGCACCCCAACTCACCTTTCCCCTTAAGCAAGCATAAGTTGGTTTTCTACATTTGACACCCTGTTCTGTTTTGTAATTCAGTTCCTGTGTAGCCAAGTTTACATTCCGTGTATTAGTGATATCTTATGATGTTTCTTTTTCTGTGTGACTTATTTCACTTAGAATCATCGTACCTGAATCCACTCATTATGCTGCTACGGGCCTGATGACATAGATTTTATTGCTGAGTGATATTGCATTGTACGTAAGTACCACAAATTCTTTATCCATTTTTCGCTTTCTGTGATATTGAACTTGTACTGTAAACGAGGTTCTTGTAAACAGAGCCGTCCCAAACATTGGGGTGGCTGTGTCTTTTTGATTTTAATTTCCCTAAGCTATAGGACCATAAGTGGAAGTGCCGTAGCTTCTGTTGCACTGTTTTTTGGATGTTTCAGGAAACACCATACACTTCTCCAGAGTGGCTGCTGGCAATTTACATCCCGCCCATCAGCATAACAAGGCTCCCATTCTCCATGGCCTGTCCTGCCTTTCTGGATTTTACACTTTTTTCAGATGGCCCTTTTGACCGGGGGGCAGTGAGACTTCATTGTAGTGCAGATTTCCTTTGCAAGCTTGCTTGGTTGGCCAAAAAGGGCGTATACGTTTTTTCCTGAATATATTCAGGAAAAAACGCATACGCCCTTTTTGGCCAAGTGCATCATTGTGGACGTTCTGCCTCTTTTCCTATGCTTTACATGCAATTCCAGTCTACCTCCTGAAATCGGTTTCCTGTATTCTGCCCCGCTTTCAATTCCTCTTGGCAGCCTTACTTCAATATATTTTTGGAAGATAGCTGTCATTTATAACTCTGCAGGTTTGTGAATTACAGTGCCCCTGAGCTCCTTTCTTCAACTCGCTTTCTTGTGAGCTGGCCGCAACACCGCAGGATTGCTTCAGGCCCTAGTTTCGTTCCGGCACGGCATGCTGAACCTTTGGTTAATTCCTCTTCCTGTTGGGAAATGAGAGTTAAATTTGCCCGTCCAGACACCTCCACCTAGTCTCTCATTGGTTCTCCCTATTCCTGTTCATTTTCCACAGAAATTGCAAATTGGGTCAAATAGGAGGTTAAAGGCACTGACTCTCCAAGTGGGGAGAGTGTTAGTAAAGCGTCTGGAATGTTTTACCCGAGTACCAGGGGACGAAAACTGAGACACATTTGAACACGTTTCCTGACCACACGGTGGATCATACTCTGGGTTCCACATGCGTGTTTTAGCTGAAGGAAGAATCCCTTAAACCTGGAGAGTTGAGACCCATGGAATGGGTACCATGCAATATGACTTCAAAGGGTCTGCATTTGCTCACCGAACCTCACCAATCCTATCACTGCTGCGTTTATGCCGCTGTTCACACGCTTGATTCTCTTTCGGAGACATATAAATCCATAGGTTTTAAGATTCTTACTAGTCAGGTATATTCTTAGGCGTTTAATATGGGGTGTTGAGTCCACTTCGTTGAGCAAGGAGTAGCTCTTGTCTATTACATATTTGGCTTACGGAACGGTATCTGTGCTAATTTCAATCTCTGGTTTTATGCAGCACCCCAACTCACCTTTCCCCTTAAGCAAGCATAAGTTGGTTTTCTACATTTGAGACCCTGTTCTGTTTTGTAATTCAGTTCCTGTGTAGCCAAGTTTACATTCCGTGCATTAGTGATACCTTATGATATTTCTTTTTCTGTGTGACTTATTTCACTTAGAATCATCGTACCTGAATCCACTCATTATGCTGCTACGGGCCTGATGACATAGATTTCATTGCTGAGTGATATTGCATTGTACGGAAGTACCACAACTTCTTTATCCATTTTTCGCTTTCTGTGATATTGAACTTGTACCGTAAACGAGGTTCTTGTAAACAGAGCCGTCCCAAACTTTGGGGTGGCTGTGTCTTTTTAATTTTAATTTCCCTAAGCTATAGGACCATATGTGGAAGTGCCCTAGGCTCTGTTGCTTTGTTTTTTAGATGTTTCAGGAAACACCATACACTTCTCCACAGTGGCTGTTGGCAATTTACATCCAGCCCATCAGCATAACAAGGCTTTCAGTTCTCCATGGCCTGTCCTGCCTTTCTGGATTTTACACTTTTTTCAGATGGCCCTTTTGACCGGGGGGCAGTGAGACTTCATTGTAGTGCAGATTTTCTTTGCAAGCTTGCTTGGTTGGCCAAAAAGGGCGTATGCGTTTTTTCCTGAATATATTCAGGAAAAAACGCATACGCCCTTTCTGGCCAAGTGCATCATTGTGGACGTTCTGCCTCTTTTCCTATGCTTTACATGCAATTCCAGTCTACCTCCTGAAATCGGTTTCCTGCAATTCTGCCCCGCTTTCAACTCCTCTTGGCACCCTTACTTCAATATATTTTTGGAAGATAGCTGTCATTTATAACTCTGCAGGTTTGTGAATTACAGTGCCCCTGAGCTCCTTTCTTCAACTCGCTTTCTTGTGAGCTGGCCGCAACACCGCAGGATTGCTTCAGACCCTAGTTTGGTTCCGGCATGGCATGCTGAGCCTTTGGTTAATTCCTCTTCCTGGTGGGAAATGAGAGTTAAATTTGCCCGTCCGGACACCTCCACCTAGTCTCTCATTGGTTCTCCCTATTCCTGTTCATTTTCCACAGAAATTGCAAACTGGCCAAACAGGAGGTTAAAGGCACTGACTCTCCAAGTGGGGAGAGTGTTAGTAAAGCATCTGGAATGTTGCACCCGAGTACTAGGGGACGAAAACTGAGACACATTTGAACACGTTTCCCGATCACACCGTGGATCATACTCTGGGTTCCACATGCATGTTTTAGCTGAAGGAAGAATCCCTTAAACCTGGAGAGTTGAGACCCATGGAATTGGTACCATGCAATATGACTTCAAAGGGTCTGCATTTGCTCACCGAACCTCACCAATCCTATCACTGCTGCGTTTATGCCTCTGTACACACGTTTGATTCTCTTTCGGAGACATATAAATCCATAGGTTTTAAGATTCTTACTAGTCAGGTATATTCTTAGGCGTTTAATATGGGGTGTTGAGTCCACTTCGTTGAGCAAGGAGTAGCTCTTGTCTATTACATATTTGGCTTATTGAACGGTATCTGTGCTAATTTCAATCTCTGGTTTTATGCAGCACCCCAACTCACCTTTCCCCTTAAGCAAGCATAAGTGGGTTTTCTACATTTGACACCATTTTCTGTTTTGTAATTCAGTTCCTGTGTAGCCAAGTTTACATTCCGTGTAGTAGTGATAACTTATGATGTTTCTTTTTCTGTGTGACTCATTTCACTTAGAATCATCATACCTGAATCCACTCATTATGCTGCTACGGGCCTGATGACATAGATTTCATTGCTGAGTGATATTGCATTGTACGTAAGTACCACAACTTCTTTATCCATTTTTCGCTTTCTGTGATATTGAACTTGTACCGTAAACGAGGTTCTTGTAAACAGAGCCATCCCAAACTTTGGGGTGGCTGTGTCTTTTTGAATTTAATTTCCCTAAGCTATAGGACCATAAGTGGAAGTGCCCTAGGCTCTGTTGCTTTGTTTTTTGGATGTTTCAGGAAACACCATACACTTCTCCAGAGTGGCTGCTGTCAATTTACATCCCGCCCGTCAGCATAAGACGGCTCCTAGTTCTCCTTGGCCTGTCCTGCCTTTCTGGATTTTACACTTTTTTCAGATGGCCCTTTTGACCGGGGGGCAGTGAGACTTCATTGTAGTGCAGATTTCCTTTGCAAGCTTGCTTGGTTGGCCAAAAAGGGCGTATGCGTTTTTTCCTGAATATATTCAGGAAAAAACGCATACGCCCTTTTTGGCCAAGTGCATCATTGTGGACGTTCTGCCTTTTTTCCTATGCTTTACATGCAATTCCAGTCTACCTCCTGAAATCGGTTGCCTGCAATTCTGCCGCACTTTCAATTCCTCTTGGCTGCCTTACTTCAATATATTTTTGGAAGATAGCTGTCATTTATAACTCTGCAGGTTTGTGAATTACAGTGCCCCTGAGCTCCTTTCTTCAAGTTGCTTTCTTGTGAGCTGGCAGCAACACCGCAGGATTGCTTCAGGCCCTAGTTTGGTTCCGGCATGGCATGTTGAGCCTTTGGTTAATTCCTCTTCCTGGTGGGAAATGAGAGTTAAATTTGCCCGTCCAGACACCTCCACCTAGTCTCTCATTGGTTCTCCCTATTCCTGTTCATTTTCCACAGAAATTGCAAACTGGGCCAAACAGGAGGTTAAAGGCACTGACTCTCCAAGTGTGGAGAGTGTTAGTAAAGCATCTGGAATGTTGCACCCGAGTACTAGGGGACGAAAACTGAGACACATTTGAACACGTTTCCCGATCACACCGTGGATCATACTCTGGGTTCCACATGCATGTTTTAGCTGAAGGAAGAATCCCTTAAACCTGGAGAGTTGAGACCCATGGAATTGGTACCATGCAATATGACTTCAAAGGGTCTGCATTTGCTCACCGAACCTCACCAATCCTATCACTGCTGCGTTTATGCCTCTGTACACACGTTTGATTCTCTTTCGGAGACATATAAATCCATAGGTTTTAAGATTCTTACTAGTCAGGTATATTCTTAGGCGTTTAATATGGGGTGTTGAGTCCACTTCGTTGAGCAAGGAGTAGCTCTTGTCTATTACATATTTGGCTTATTGAACGGTATCTGTGCTAATTTCAATCTCTGGTTTTATGCAGCACACCAACTCACCTTTCCCCTTAAGCAAGCATAAGTTGGTATTCTACATTTGAGACCCTGTTCTGTTTTGTAATTCAGTTCCTTTGTAGCCAAGTTTACATTCCGTGTATTAGTGATATCTTATGATGCTTCTTTTTCTGTGTGACTTATTTCACTTACAATCATCGTACCTGAATCCACTCATTATGCTGCTATGGGCCTGATGACATAGATTTCATTGCTGAGTGATATTGCATTGTACGTAAGTACCACAACTTCTTTATCCATTTTTCGCTTTCTGTGATATTGAACTTGTACCGTAAACGAGGTTCTTGTAAACAGAGCCGGCCCAAAATTTGGGGTGGCTGTGTCTTTTTGATTTTAATTTCCCTAAGCTATAGGACCATATGTGGAAGTGCCCTAGGCTCTGTTGCTTTGTTTTTTAGATGTTTCAGGAAACACCATACACTTCTCCACAGTGGCTGTTGGCAATTTACATCCCACCCATCAGCATAACAAGGCTCGCAGTTCTCCATGGCCTGTCCTGCCTTTCTGGATTTTACACTTTTTTCAGATGGCCCTTTTGACCGGGGGGCAGTGAGACTTCATTGTAGTGCAGATTTCCTTTGCAAGCTTGCTTGGTTGGCCAAAAAGGGCGTATGCGTTTTTTCCTGAATATATTCAGGAAAAAACGCATACGCCCTTTTTGGCCAAGTGCATCATTGTGGACGTTCTGCCTCTTTTCCTATGCTTTACATGCAATTCCAGTCTACCTCCTGAAATCGGTTTCGTGCAATTCTGCCCCGCTTTCAACTCCTCTTGGCAGCCTTACTTCAATATATTTTTGGAAGATAGCTGTCATTTATAACTCTGCAGGTTTGTGAATTACAGTGCCCCTGTGCTCCTTTCTTCAACTCGCTTTCTTGTGAGCTGGCCGCAACACCGCAGGATTGCTTCAGACCCTAGTTTGGTTCGGCATGGCATGCTGAGCCTTTGGTTAATTCCTCTTCCTGGTGGGAAATGAGAGTTAAATTTGCTTGTCCAGACACCTCCACCTAGTCTCTCATTGGTTCTCCCTATTCCTGTTCATTTTCCACAGAAATTGCAAACTGGCCAAACAGGAGGTTAAAGGCACTGACTCTCCAAGTGGGGAGAGTGTTAGTAAAGCGTCTGGAATGTTGCACCCGAGTACTAGGGGATGAAAACTGAGACACATTTGAACAAGTTTTCTGATCACACGGTGGATCATACTCTGGGTTCCACATGCATGTTTTAGCTGAAGGAAGAATCCCTTAAACATGGAGAGTTGAGACCCATGGAATGGGTACCATGCAATATGACTTCAAAGGGTCTGCATTTGCTCACCGAACCTCACCAGTCCTATCACTGCTGCGTTTATGCCGGTGTACACACGCTAGATTCTCTTTCAGAGACATATAAATCCATAGGTTTTAAGATTCTTACAAGTCAGGTATATTCTTAGGCGTTTAATATGGGGTGTTGAGTCCACTTCGTTGAGCAAGTAGTAGTTCTTGTCTATTACATATTTGGCTTATGGAACGGTATCTGTGCTAATTTCAATTGCTTGTTGTATGCAGCACCCCAACTCACCTTTCCCCTTAAGCAAGCATAAGTTGATTTTCTGCATTTGACACCCTGTTCTGTTTTGTAATTCAGTTCCTGTGTAGCCAAGTTTACATTCCGTGTAGTAGTGATAACTTATGATGATTCTTTTTCTGTGTGACTCATTTCACTTAGAATCATCGTACCTGAATCCACTCATTATGCTGCTACGGGCCTGATGACATAGATTTCATTGCTGAGTGATATTGCATTGTACGTAAGTACCACAACTTCTTTATCTATTTTTCGCTTTCTGTGATATTGAACTTGTACCGTAAACGAGGTTCTTGTAAACAGAGCCGTCCCAAACTTTGGGGTGGCTGTGTCTTTTTGATTTTAATTTCCCTAAGCTATAGGACCATAAGTGGAAGTGCCCTAGGCTCTGTTGCTTTGTTTTTTGGATGTTTCAGGAAACACCATACACTTCTCCAGAGTGGCTGCTGGCAATTTACATCCCGCCCATCAGCATAAGAAGGCTCCTAGTTCTCCTTGGCCTGTCCTGCCTTTCTGGATTTTACACTTTTTTCAGATGGCCCTTTTGACCGGGGGGCAGTGAGACTTCATTGTAGTGCAGATTTCCTTTGCAAGCTTGCTTGGTTGGCCAAAAAGGGCGTATGCGTTTTTTCCTCAGGAAAAAACGCATACGCCCTTTTTGGCCAAGTGCATCATTGTGGACGTTCTGCCTCTTTTCCTATGCTTTACATGCAATTCCAGTCTACCTCCTGAAATCGGTTTCCTGCAATTCTGCCCCGCATTCAACTCCTCTTGGCTGCCTTACTTCAATATATTTTTGGAAGATAGCTGTCATTTATAACTCTGCAGGTTTGTGAATTACAGTGCCCGTGAGCTCCTTTCTTCAACTCGCTTTCTTGTGAGCTGGCCGCAACACCGCAGGATTGCTTCAGGCCCTAGTTTGGTTCTGGCTTCGCATGCTGAGCCTTTGGTTAATTCCTCTTCCTGGTGGGAAATGAGAGTTAAATTTCCCATTCAGACACCTCCACCTAGTCTCTCATTGGTTCTCCCTCTTCCTGTTCATTTTCCACAGAAATTGCAAACTGGGCCAAACAGGAGGTTAAAGGCACTGACTCTCCAAGTGGGGAGAGTGTTAGTAAAGCGTCTGGTATGTTGCACCCGAGTACCAGGGGACGAAACTGAGACACATTTGAACACGTTTCCCGATCACAAAGTGGATCATACTCTGGGTTCCACATGCATGTTTTAGCTGAAGGAAGAATCCCTTAAACCTGGAGAGTTGAGACCCATGGAATGGGTACCATGCAATATGACTTCAAAGGGGCTGCATTTGCTCACCGAACCTCAACAATCCTATCACTGCTGCGTTTATGCCGCTGTACAAACGCTTGATTCTCTTTCGGAGACATATAAATCCATAGGTTTTAAGATTCTTACTAGTCAGGTAGACTCTTACTAGTCAGGTATATTCTTAGGCGTTTAATATGGAGTGCTGAGTCCACTTCGTTGAGCAAGGAGTAGCTCTTGTCTATTACATATTTGGCTTATGGAACGGTATCTGTGCTACTTTCAATCTCTGGTTTTATGCAGCACCCCAACTCACCTTTCCCCTTAAGCAAGCATAAGTTGGTTTTCTACATTTGACACCCTGTTCTGTTTTGTAATTCAGTTCCTGTTTAGCCAAGTTTACATTCCGTGTATTAGTGATATCTTATGATGTTTCTTTTTCTGTGTGACTTATTTCACTTAGAATCATCGTACCTGAATCCACTCATTATGCTGCTACGGGCCTGATGACATAGATTTTATAGCTGAGTGATATTGCATTGTACGTAAGTACCACAAATTCTTTATCCATTTTTCGCTTTCTGTGATATTGAACTTGTACTGTAAACGAGGTTCTTGTAAACAGAGCCGTCCCAAACATTGGGGTGGCTGTGTATTTTTGATTTTAATTTCCCTAAGCTATAGGACCATAAGTGGAAGTGCCCTAGCTTCTGTTGCTCTGTTCTTTGGATGTTTCAGGAAACACCATACACTTCTCCAGAGTGGCTGCTGGCAATTTACATCCCGCCCATCAGCATAACAAGGCTCCCATTCTCCATGGCCTGTCCTGCCTTTCTGGATTTTACACTTTTTTCAGATGGCCCTTTTGACCAGGGGGCAGTGAGACTTCATTGTAGTGCAGATTTCCTTTGCAAGCTTGCTTGGTTGGCCAAAAAGGGCGTATGCGTTTTTTCCTGAATATATTCAGGAAAAAACGCATATGCCCTTTTTGGCCAAGTGCATCATTGTGGACGTTCTGCCTATTTTCCTATGCTTTACATGCAATTCCAGTCTACCTCCTGAAATCGGTTTCCTGTATTCTGCCCCGCTTTCAATTCCTCTTGGCAGCCTTACTTCAATATATTTTTGGAAGATAGCTGTCATTTATAACTCTGCAGGTTTGTGAATTACAGTGCCCCTGAGCTCCTTTCTTCAACTCGCTTTCTTGTGAGCTGGCCGCAACACCGCAGGATTGCTTTAGGCCCTAGTTTCGTTCCGGCACGGCATGCTGAACCTTTGGTTAATTCCTCTTCCTGGTGGGAAATGAGAGTTAAATTTGCCCGTCCAGACACCTCCACCTAGTCTCTCATTGGTTCTCCCTATTCCTGTTCATTTTCCACAGAAATTGCAAACTGGGTCAAATAGGAGGTTAAAGGCACTGACTCTCCAAGTGGGGAGAGTGTTAGTAAAGCATCTGGAATGTTGTACCCGAGTACCAGGGGACGAAAACTGAGACACATTTGAACACGTTTCCTGACCACACGGTGGATCATACTCTGGGTTCCACATGCGTGTTTTAGCTGAAGGAAGAATTCCTTAAACCTGGAGAGTTGAGACCCATGGAATGGGTACCATGCAATATGACTTCAAAGGGTCTGCATTTGCTCACCGAACCTCACCAATCCTATCACTGCTGCGTTTATGCCGCTGTTCACACGCTTGATTCTCTTTCGGAGACATATAAATCCATAGGTTTTAAGATTCTTACTAGTCAGGTATATTCTTAGGCGTTTAATATGGGGTGTTGAGTCCACTTCGTTGAGCAAGGAGTAGCTCTTGTCTATTACATATTTGGCTTATGGAACGGTATCTGTGCTAATTTCAATCTCTGGTTTTATGCAGCACCCCAACTCACCTTTCCCCTTAAGCAAGCATAATTTGGTTTTCTACATTTGAGACCCTGTTCTGTTTTGTAATTCAGTTCCTGTGTAGCCAAGTTTACATTCCGTGCATTAGTGATACCTTATGATATTTCTTTTTCTTGTGACTTATTTCACTTAGAATCATCGTACCTGAATCCACTCATTATGCTGCTACGGGCCTGATGACATAGATTTCATTGCTGAGTGATATTGCATTGTACGGAAGTACCACAACTTCTTTATCCATTTTTCGCTTTCTGTGATATTGAACTTGTACCGTAAACGAGGTTCTTGTAAACAGAGCCGTCCCAAACTTTGGGGTGGCTGTGTCTTTTTAATTTTAATTTCCCTAAGCTATAGGACCATATGTGGAAGTGCCCTAGGCTCTGTTGCTTTGTTTTTTAGATGTTTCAGGAAACACCATACACTTCTCCACAGTGGCTGTTGGCAATTTACATCCCGCCCATCAGCATAACAAGGCTTTCAGTTCTCCATGGCCTGTCCTGCCTTTCTGGATTTTACACTTTTTTCAGATGGCCCTTTTGACCGGGGGGCAGTGAGACTTCATTGTAGTGCAGATTTTCTTTGCAAGCTTGCTTGGTTGGCCAAAAAGGGCGTATGCGTTTTTTCCTGAATAGGAAAAAACGCATACGCCCTTTCTGGCCAAGTGCATCATTGTGGACGTTCTGCCTCTTTTCCTATGCTTTACATGCAATTCCAGTCTACCTCCTGAAATCGGTTTCCTGCAATTCTGCCCCGCTTTCAACTCCTCTTGGCACCCTTACTTCAATATATTTTTGGAAGATAGCTGTCATTTATAACTCTGCAGGTTTGTGAATTACAGTGCCCCTGAGCTCCTTTCTTCAACTCGCTTTCTTGTGAGCTGGCCGCAACACCGCAGGATTGCTTCAGACCCTAGTTTGGTTCCGGCATGGCATGCTGAGCCTTTGGTTAATTCCTCTTCCTGGTGGGAAATGAGAGTTAAATTTGCCCGTCCGGACACCTCCACCTAGTCTCTCATTGGTTCTCCCTATTCCTGTTCATTTTCCACAGAAATTGCAAACTGGCCAAACAGGAGGTTAAAGGCACTGACTCTCCAAGTGGGGAGAGTGTTAGTAAAGCATCTGGAATGTTGCACCCGAGTACTAGGGGACGAAAACTGAGACACATTTGAACACGTTTCCCGATCACACCGTGGATCATACTCTGGGTTCCACATGCATGTTTTAGCTGAAGGAAGAATCCCTTAAACCTGGAGAGTTGAGACCCATGGAATTGGTACCATGCAATATGACTTCAAAGGGTCTGCATTTGCTCACCGAACCTCACCAATCCTATCACTGCTGCGTTTATGCCTCTGTACACACGTTTGATTCTCTTTCGGAGACATATAAATCCATAGGTTTTAAGATTCTTACTAGTCAGGTATATTCTTAGGCGTTTAATATGGGGTGTTGAGTCCACTTCGTTGAGCAAGGAGTAGCTCTTGTCTATTACATATTTGGCTTATGGAACAGTATCTGTGCTAATTTCAATCTCTGGTTTTATGCAGCACCCCAACTCACCTTTCCCCTTAAGCAAGCATAAGTTGGTATTCTACATTTGAGACCCTGTTCTGTTTTGTAATTCAGTTCCTTTGTAGCCAAGTTTACATTCCGTGTATTAGTGATATCTTATGATGCTTCTTTTTCTGTGTGACTTATTTCACTTACAATCATCGTACCTGAATCCACTCATTATGCTGCTACGGGCCTGATGACATAGATTTCATTGCTGAGTGATATTGCATTGTACGTAAATACCACAACTTCTTTATCCATTTTTCGCTTTCTGTGATATTGAACTTGTACCGTAAACGAGGTTCTTGTAAACAGAGCCGGCCCAAAATTTGGGGTGGCTCTGTCTTTTTGATTTTAATTTCCCTAAGCTATAGGACCATATGTGGAAGTGCCCTAGGCTCTGTTGCTTTGTTTTTTAGATGTTTCAGGAAACACCATACACTTCTCCACAGTTGCTGTTGGCAATTTACATCCCACCCATCAGCATAACAAGGCTCTCAGTTCTCCATGGCCTGTCCTGCCTTTCTGGATTTTACACTTTTTTCAGATGGCCCTTTTGACCGGGGGGCAGTGAGACTTCATTGTAGTGCAGATTTCCTTTGCAAGCTTGCTTGGTTGGCCAAAAAGGGCGTATGCGTTTTTTCCTGAATATATTCAGGAAAAAACGCATACGCCCTTTTTGGCCAAGTGCATCATTGTGGACGTTCTGCCTCTTTTCCTATGCTTTACATGCAATTCCAGTCTACCTCCTGAAATCGGTTTCATGCAATTCTGCCCCGCTTTCAACTCCTCTTGGCAGCCTTACTTCAATATATTTTTGGAAGATAGCTGTCATTTATAACTCTGCAGGTTTGTGAATTACAGTGCCCCTGTGCTCCTTTCTTCAACTCGCTTTCTTGTGAGCTGGCCGCAACACCGCAGGATTGCTTCAGACCCTAGTTTGGTTCCGGCATGGCATGCTGAGCCTTTGGTTAATTCCTCTTCCTGGTGGGAAATGAGAGTTAAATTTGCTTGTCCAGACACCTCCACCTAGTCTCTCATTGGTTCTCCCTATTCCTGTTCATTTTCCACAGAAATTGCAAACTGGCCAAACAGGAGGTTAAAGGCACTGACTCTCCAAGTGGGGAGAGTGTTAGTAAAGCGTCTGGAATGTTGCACCCGAGTACTAAGGGATGAAAACTGAGACACATTTGAACACGTTTTCCGATCACACGGTGGATCATACTCTGGGTTCCACATGCATGTTTTAGCTGAAGGAAGAATCCCTTAAACATGGAGAGTTGAGACCCATGGAATGGGTACCATGCAATATGACTTCAAAGGGTCTGCATTTGCTCACCGAACCTCACCAATCCTATCACTGCTGCGTTTATGCCGTTGTACACACGCTTGATTCTCTTTCGGAGATATATAAATCCATAGGTTTTAAGATTCTTACTAGTCAGGTATATTCTTAGGCTTTTAATATGGGGTGTTGAGTCCACTTCGTTGAGCAAGTAGTAGTTCTTGTCTATTACATATTTGGCTTATGGAACGGTATCTGTGCTAATTTCAATCTCTTGTTGTATGTAGCACCCCAACTCACCTTTCCCCTTAAGCAAGCATAAGTGGGTTTTCTACATTTGACACCATTTTCTGTTTTGTAATTCAGTTCCTGTGTAGCCAAGTTTACATTCCGTGTAGTAGTGATAACTTATGATGTTTCTTTTTCTGTGTGACTCATTTCACTTAGAATCATCATACCTGAATCCACTCATTATGCTGCTACGGGCCTGATGACATAGATTTCATTGCTGAGTGATATTGCATTGTACGTAAGTACCACAACTTCTTTATCCATTTTTCGCTTTCTGTGATATTGAACTTGTACCGTAAACGAGGTTCTTGTAAACAGAGCCATCCCAAACTTTGGGGTGGCTGTGTCTTTTTGAATTTAATTTCCCTAAGCTATAGGACCATAAGTGGAAGTGCCCTAGGCTCTGTTGCTTTGTTTTTTGGATGTTTCAGGAAACACCATACACTTCTCCAGCGTGGCTGCTGGCAATTTACATCCCGCCCGTCAGCATAAGACGGCTCCTAGTTCTCCTTGGCCTGTCCTGCCTTTCTGGATTTTACACTTTTTTCAGATGGCCCTTTTGACCGGGGGGCAGTGAGACTTCATTGTAGTGCAGATTTCCTTTGCAAGCTTGCTTGGTTGGCCAAAAAGGGCGTATGCGTTTTTTCCTGAATATATTCAGGAAAAAACGCATACGCCCTTTTTGGCCAAGTGCATCATTGTGGACGTTCTGCCTTTTTTCCTATGCTTTACATGCAATTCCAGTCTACCTCCTGAAATCGGTTGCCTGCAATTCTGCCCCACTTTCAATTCCTCTTGGCTGCCTTACATCAATATATTTTTGGAAGATAGCTGTCATTTATAACTCGGCAGGTTTGTGAATTACAGTGCCCCTGAGCTCCTTTCTTCAAGTTGCTTTCTTGTGAGCTGGCAGCAACACCGAAGGATTGCTTCAGGCCCTAGTTTGGTTCCGGCATGGCATGTTGAGCCTTTGGTTAATTCCTCTTCCTGGTGGGAAATGAGAGTTAAATTTGCCCGTCCAGACACCTCCACCTAGTCTCTCATTGGTTCTCCCTATTCCTGTTCATTTTCCACAGAAATTGCAAACTGGGCCAAACAGGAGGTTAAAGGCACCGACTCTCCAAGTGGGGAGAGTGTTAGTAAAGCGTCTGGAATGTTGCACCCGAGTACCAGGGGACAAAAACTGAGACACATTTGAACACGTTTCCCGATCACACGGTGGATCATACTCTGGGTTCCACATGCATGTTTTAGCTGAAGGAAGAATCCCTTAAACATGGAGAGTTGAGACCCATGGAATGGGTACCATGCAATATGACTTCAAAGGGTCTGCATTTGCTCACCGAACCTCACCAATCCTATCACTGCTGCGCTTATGCCGCTGTACACACGCTTGATTCTCTTTCGGAGACATATAAATCCATAGGTTTTAAGATTCTTACTAGTCAGGTATATTCTTAGGCGTTTAATATGGGGTGTTGAGTCCACTTCGTTGAGCAAGGAGTAGCTCTTGTCTATTACATATTTGGCTTACGGAACGGTATCTGTGCTAATTTCAATCTCTGGTTTTATGCAGCACCCCAACTCACCTTTCCCCTTAAGCAAGCATAAGTTGGTTTTCTACATTTGAGACCCTGTTCTGTTTTGTAATTCAGTTCCTGTGTAGCCAAGTTTACATTCCGTGCATTAGTGATACCTTATGATATTTCTTTTTCTGTGTGACTTATTTCACTTAGAATCATCGTACCTGAATCCACTCATTATGCTGCTACGGGCCTGATGACATAGATTTCATTGCTGAGTGATATTGCCTTGTACGGAAGTACCACAACTTCTTTATCCATTTTTCGCTTTCTGTGATATTGAACTTGTACCGTAAACGAGGTTCTTGTAAACAGAGCCGTCCCAAACATTGGGGTGGCTGTGTCTTTTTAATTTTAATTTCCCTAAGCTATAGGACCATATGTGGAAGTGCCCTAGGCTCTGTTGCTTTGTTTTTTAGATGTTTCAGGAAACACCATACACTTCTCCACAGTGGCTGTTGGCAATTTACATCCCGCCCATCAGCATAACAAGGCTTTCAGTTCTCCATGGCCTGTCCTGCCTTTCTGGATTTTACACTTTTTTCAGATGGCCCTTTTGACCGGGGGGCAGTGAGACTTCATTGTAGTGCAGATTTTCTTTGCAAGCTTGCTTGGTTGGCCAAAAAGGGCGTATGCGTTTTTTCCTGAATATATTCAGGAAAAAACGCATACGCCCTTTCTGGCCAAGTGCATCATTGTGGACGTTCTGCCTCTTTTCCTATGCTTTACATGCAATTCCAGTCTACCTCCTGAAATCGGTTTCCTGCAATTCTGCCCCGCTTTCAACTCCTCTTGGCACCCTTACTTCAATATATTTTTGGAAGATAGCTGTCATTTATAACTCTGCAGGTTTGTGAATTACAGTGCCCCTGAGCTCCTTTCTTCAACTCGCTTTCTTGTGAGCTGGCCGCAACACCGCAGGATTGCTTCAGACCCTAGTGTGGTTCCGGCATGGCATGCTGAGCCTTTGGTTAATTCCTCCTCCTGGTGGGAAATGAGAGTTAAATTTGCCCGTCCGGACACCTCCACCTAGTCTCTCATTGGTTCTCCCTATTCCTGTTCATTTTCCACAGAAATTGCAAACTGGCCAAACAGGAGGTTAAAGGCACTGACTCTCCAAGTGGGGAGAGTGTTAGTAAAGCATCTGGAATGTTGCACCCGAGTACTAGGGGACGAAAACTGAGACACATTTGAACACGTTTCCCGATCACACCGTGGATCATACTCTGGGTTCCACATGCATGTTTTAGCTGAAGGAAGAATCCCTTAAACCTGGAGAGTTGAGACCCATGGAATTGGTACCATGCAATATGACTTCAAAGGGTCTGCATTTGCTCACCGAACCTCACCAATCCTATCACTGCTGCGTTTATGCCTCTGTACACACGTTTGATTCTCTTTCGGAGACATATAAATCCATAGGTTTTAAGATTCTTACTAGTCAGGTATATTCTTAGGCGTTTAATATGGGGTGTTGAGTCCACTTCGTTGAGCAAGGAGTAGCTCTTGTCTATTACATATTTGGCTTATGGAACAGTATCTGTGCTAATTTCAATCTCTGGTTTTATGCAGCACCCCAACTCACCTTTCCCCTTAAGCAAGCATAAGTTGGTATTCTACATTTGAGAACCTGTTCTGTTTTGTAATTCAGTTCCTTTGTAGCCAAGTTTACATTCCGTGTATTAGTGATATCTTATGATGCTTCTTTTTCTGTGTGACTTATTTCACTTACAATCATCGTACCTGAATCCACTCATTATGCTGCTACGGGCCTGATGAC
Source organism: Leucopleurus acutus (assembly GCF_964270905.1). NCBI lineage: Eukaryota > Metazoa > Chordata > Mammalia > Artiodactyla > Delphinidae > Leucopleurus > Leucopleurus acutus. Next base: position 587,045 of record NW_028139161.1, read on the forward strand.
ATAGATTTCATTGCTGAGTGATATTGCATTGTACGTAAGTACCACAACTTCTTTATCCATTTTTCGCTTTCTGTGATATTGAACTTGTACCGTAAACGAGGTTCTTGTAAACAGAGCCGGCCCAAAATTTGGGGTGGCTCTGTCTTTTTGATTTTAATTTCCCTAAGCTATAGGACCATATGTGGTAGTGCCCTAGGCTCTGTTGCTTTGTTTTTTAGATGTTTCAGGAAACACCATACACTTCTCCACAGTGGCTGTTGGCAATTTACATCCCACCCATCAGCATAACAAGGCTCGCAGTTCTCCATGGCCTGTCCTGCCTTTCTGGATTTTACACTTTTTTCAGATGGCCCTTTTGACCGGGGGGCAGTGAGACTTCATTGTAGTGCAGATTTCCTTTGCAAGCTTGCTTGGTTGGCCAAAAAGTGCGTATGCGTTTTTTCCTGAATATATTCAGGAAAAAACGCATACGCCCTTTCTGGCCAAGTGCATCATTGTGGACGTTCTGCCTCTTTTCCTATGCTTTACATGCAATTCCAGTCTACCTCCTGAAATCGGTTTCGTGCAATTCTGCCCCGCTTTCAACTCCTCTTGGCAGCCTTACTTCAATATATTTTTGGAAGATAGCTGTCATTTATAACTCTGCAGGTTTGTGAATTACAGTGCCCCTGAGCTCCTTTCTTCAACTCGCTTTCTTGTGAGCTGGCCGCAACACCGCAGGATTGCTTCAGACCCTAGTGTGGTTCCGGCATGGCATGCTGAGCCTTTGGTTAATTCCTCCTCCTGGTGGGAAATGAGAGTTAAATTTGCCCGTCCGGACACCTCCACCTAGTCTCTCATTGGTTCTCCCTATTCCTGTTCATTTTCCACAGAAATTGCAAACTGGCCAAACAGGAGGTTAAAGGCACTGACTCTCCAAGTGGGGAGAGTGTTAGTAAAGCATCTGGAATGTTGCACCCGAGTACTAGGGGACGAAAACTGAGACACATTTGAACACGTTTCCCGATCACACCGTGGATCATACTCTGGGTTCCACATGCATGTTTTAGCTGAAGGAAGAATCCCTTAAACCTGGAGAGTTGAGACCCATGGAATTGGTACCATGCAATATGACTTCAAAGGGTCTGCATTTGCTCACCGAACCTCACCAATCCTATCACTGCTGCGTTTATGCCTCTGTACACACGTTTGATTCTCTTTCGGAGACATATAAATCCATAGGTTTTAAGATTCTTACTAGTCAGGTATATTCTTAGGCGTTTAATATGGGGTGTTGAGTCCACTTCGTTGAGCAAGGAGTAGCTCTTGTCTATTACATATTTGGCTTATGGAACAGTATCTGTGCTAATTTCAATCTCTGGTTTTATGCAGCACCCCAACTCACCTTTCCCCTTAAGCAAGCATAAGTTGGTATTCTACATTTGAGAACCTGTTCTGTTTTGTAATTCAGTTCCTTTGTAGCCAAGTTTACATTCCGTGTATTAGTGATATCTTATGATGCTTCTTTTTCTGTGTGACTTATTTCACTTACAATCATCGTACCTGAATCCACTCATTATGCTGCTACGGGCCTGATGACATAGATTTCATTGCTGAGTGATATTGCATTGTACGTAAGTACCACAACTTCTTTATCCATTTTTCGCTTTCTGTGATATTGAACTTGTACCGTAAACGAGGTTCTTGTAAACAGAGCCGGCCCAAAATTTGGGGTGGCTCTGTCTTTTTGATTTTAATTTCCCTAAGCTATAGGACCATATGTGGTAGTGCCCTAGGCTCTGTTGCTTTGTTTTTTAGATGTTTCAGGAAACACCATACACTTCTCCACAGTGGCTGTTGGCAATTTACATCCCACCCATCAGCATAACAAGGCTCGCAGTTGTCCATGGCCTGTCCTGCCTTTCTGGATTTTACACTTTTTTCAGATGGCCCTTTTGACCGGGGGGCAGTGAGACTTCATTGTAGTGCAGATTTCCTTTGCAAGCTTGCTTGGTTGGCCAAAAAGTGCGTATGCGTTTTTTCCTGAATATATTCAGGAAAAAACGCATACGCCCTTTCTGGCCAAGTGCATCATTGTGGACGTTCTGCCTCTTTTCCTATGCTTTACATGCAATTCCAGTCTACCTCCTGAAATCGGTTTCGTGCAATTCTGCCCCGCTTTCAACTCCTCTTGGCAGCCTTACTTCAATATATTTTTGGAAGATAGCTGTCATTTATAACTCTGCAGGTTTGTGAATTACAGTGCCCCTGTGCTCCTTTCTTCAACTCGCTTTCTTGTGAGCTGGCCGCAACACCGCAGGATTGCTTCAGACCCTAGTTTGGTTCCGGCATGGCATGCTGAGCCTTTGGTTAATTCCTCTTCCTGGTGGGAAATGAGAGTTAAATTTGCTTGTCCAGACACCTCCACCTAGTCTCTCATTGGTTCTCCCTATTCCTGTTCATTTTCCACAGAAATTGCAAACTGGCCAAACAGGAGGTTAAAGGCACTGACTCTCCAAGTGGGGAGAGTGTTAGTAAAGCATCTGGAATGTTGCACCCGAGTACTAGGGGACGAAAACTGAGACACATTTGAACACGTTTCCCGATCACACCGTGGATCATACTCTGGGTTCCACATGCATGTTTTAGCTGAAGGAAGAATCCCTTAAACCTGGAGAGTTGAGACCCATGGAATTGGTACCATGCAATATGACTTCAAAGGGTCTGCATTTGCTCACCGAACCTCACCAATCCTATCACTGCTGCGTTTATGCCGCTGTACACACGTTTGATTCTCTTTCGGAGACATATAAATCTATAGGTTTTAAGATTCTTACTAGTCAGGTATATTCTTAGGCGTTTAATATGGGGTGTTGAGTCCACTTCGTTGAGCAAGGAGTAGCTCTTCTCTATTACATATTTGGCTTATGGAAAGGTATCTGTGCTAATTTCAATCTCTGGTTTTATGCAGCACCCCAACTCACCTTTCTCCTTAAGCAAGCATAAGTTGGTTTTCTACATTTGAGACCCTGTTCTGTTTTGTAATTCAGTTCCTGTGTAGCCAAGTTTACATTCCGTGCATTAGTGATACCTTATGATATTTCTTTTTCTTGTGACTTATTTCACTTAGAATCATCGTACCTGAATCCACTCATTATGCTGCTACGGGCCTGATGACATAGATTTCATTGCTGAGTGATATTGCATTGTACGGAAGTACCACAACTTCTTTATCCATTTTTCGCTTTCTGTGATATTGAACTTGTACCGTAAACGAGGTTCTTGTAAACAGAGCCGTCCCAAACTTTGGGGTGGCTGTGTCTTTTTAATTTTAATTTCCCTAAGCTATAGGACCATATGTGGAAGTGCCCTAGGCTCTGTTGCTTTGTTTTTTAGATGTTTCAGGAAACACCATACACTTCTCCACAGTGGCTGTTGGCAATTTACATCCCGCCCATCAGCATAACAAGGCTTTCAGTTCTCCATGGCCTGTCCTGCCTTTCTGGATTTTACACTTATTTCAGATGGCCCTTTTGACCGGGGGGCAGTGAGACTTCATTGTAGTGCAGATTTTCTTTGCAAGCTTGCTTGGTTGGCCAAAAAGGGCGTATGCGTTTTTTCCTGAATATATTCAGGAAAAAACGCATACGCCCTTTCTGGCCAAGTGCATCATTGTGGACGTTCTGCCTCTTTTCCTATGCTTTACATGCAATTCCAGTCTACCTCCTGAAATCGGTTTCCTGCAATTCTGCCCCGCTTTCAACTCCTCTTGGCACCCTTACTTCAATATATTTTTGGAAGATAGCTGTCATTTATAACTCTGCAGGTTTGTGAATTACAGTGCCCCTGAGCTCCTTTCTTCAACTCGCTTTCTTGTGAGCTGGCCGCAACACCGCAGGATTGCTTCAGACCCTAGTTTGGTTCCGGCATGGCATGCTGAGCCTTTGGTTAATTCCTCTTCCTGGTGGGAAATGAGAGTTAAATTTGCCCGTCCAGACACCTCCACCTAGTCTCTCATTGGTTCTCCCTATTCCTGTTCATTTTCCACAGAAATTGCAAACTGGGCCAAACAGGAGGTTAAAGGCACTGACTCTCCAAGTGGGGGAGTGTTAGTAAAGCGTCTGGAATGTTGCACCCGAGTACCAGGGGACGAAAACTGAGAAACATTTGAACACGTTTTCCAATCACACGGTGGATCATACTCTGGGTTCCACATGCATGTTTTAGCTGAAGGAAGAATCCCTTAAACATGGAGAGTTGAGACCCATGGAATGGGTACCATGCAATATGACTTCAAAGGGTCTGCATTTGCTCACCGAACCTCACCAGTCCTATCACTGGTGCGTTCATGCCGCTGTACACATGCTTGATTCTCTTTCAGAGACATATAAATCCATAGGTTTTAAGATTGTTACTAGTCAGGTATATTCTTAGGCGTTTAATATGGGGTGTTGAGTCCACTTCGTTGAGCAAGGAGTAGCTCTTGTCTATTACATATTTGGCTTATGGAACGGTATCTGTGCTAATTTCAATCTCTGGTTTTATGCCGCACCGCAAGTCACCTTTCCCCTTAATGAAGCATAAGTTGGTTTTCTACATTTGAGACCCTGTTATGTTTTGTAATTCAGTTCCTGTGTAGCCAAGTTTACATTCCGTGTATTAGTGATATCTTATGATGTTTCTTTTTCTGTGTGACTTATTTCACTTATAATCATCGTACCTGAATCCACTCATTATGCTGCTACGGACCTGATGACATAGATTTCATTGCTGAGTGATATTGCATTGTACGTAAGTACCACAACTTCTTTATCCATTTTTCGCTTTCTGTGATATTCAACTTGTACCGTAAACGAGGTTCTTGTAAACAGAGCCAGCCCAAACTTTGGGGTGGCTGTGTCTTTTTGATTTTAATTTCCCTAAGCTATAGGACCATAAGTAGAAGTGCCCTAGGCTCTGTTGCTTTGTTTTTTGGATGTTTCAGGAAACACCATACACTTCTCCAGAGTGGCTGCTGGCAATTTACATCCCGCCCATCAGCATAACAAGGCTCCCAGTTCTCCATGGCCTGTCCTGCCTTTCTGGATTTTACACTTATTTCAGATGTCCCTTTTGACCGGGGGGCAGTGAGACTTCATTGTAGTGCAGATTTCCTTTGCAAGCTTGCTTGGTTGGCCAAAAAGGGCGTATGCGTTTTTTCCTGAATATATTCAGGAAAAAACGCATACGCCCTTTCTGGCCAAGTGCATCATTGTGGACGTTCTGCCTCTTTTCCTATGCTTTACATGCAATTCCAGTCTACCTCCTGAAATCGGTTTCCTGCAATTCTGCCCCGCTTTCAACTCCTCTTGGCACCCTTACTTCAATATATTTTTGGAAGATAGCTGTCATTTATAACTCTGCAGGTTTGTGAATTACAGTGCCCCTGAGCTCCTTTCTTCAACTCGCTTTCTTGTGAGCTGGCCGCAACACCGCAGGATTGCTTCAGACCCTAGTTTGGTTCCCGCATGGCATGCTGAGCCTTTGGTTAATTCCTCTTCCTGGTGGGAAATGAGAGTTAAATTTGCCCGTCTGGACACCTCCACCTAGTCTCTCATTGGTTCTCCCTATTCCTGTTCATTTTCCACAGAAATTGCAAACTGGCCAAACAGGAGGTTAAAGGCACTGACTCTCCAAGTGGGGAGAGTGTTAGTAAAGCATCTGGAATGTTGCACCCGAGTACTAGGGGACGAAAACTGAGACACATTTGAACACGTTTCCCGATCACACCGTGGATCATACTCTGGGTTCCACATGCATGTTTTAGCTGAAGGAAGAATCCCTTAAACCTGGAGAGTTGAGACCCATGGAATTGGTACCATGCAATATGACTTCAAAGGGTCTGCATTTGCTCACCGAACCTCACCAATCCTATCACTGCTGCGTTTATGCCTCTGTACACACGTTTGATTCTCTTTCGGAGACATATAAATCCATAGGTTTTAAGATTCTTACTAGTCAGGTATATTCTTAGGCGTTTAATATGGGGTGTTGAGTCCACTTCGTTGAGCAAGGAGTAGCTCTTGTCTATTACATATTTGGCTTATTGAACGTTATCTGTGCTAATTTCAATCTCTGGTTTTATGCAGCACCCCAACTCACCTTTCCCCTTAAGCAAGCATAAGTTGGTATTCTACATTTGAGACCCTGTTCTGTTTTGTAATTCAGTTCCTTTGTAGCCAAGTTTACATTCCGTGTATTAGTGATATCTTATGATGCTTCTTTTTCTGTGTGACTTATTTCACTTACAATCATCGTACCTGAATCCACTCATTATGCTGCTACGGGCCTGATGACATAGATTTCATTGCTGAGTGATATTGCATTGTACGTAAGTACCACAACTTCTTTATCCATTTTTCGCTTTCTGTGATATTGAACTTGTACCGTAAACGAGGTTCTTGTACACAGAGCCGGCCCAAAATTTGGGGTGGCTGTGTCTTTTTGATTTTAATTTCCCTAAGCTATAGGACCATATGTGGAAGTGCCCTAGGCTCTGTTGCTTTGTTTTTTAGATGTTTCAGGAAACACCATACACTTCTCCACAGTGGCTGTTGGCAATTTACATCCCGCCCATCAGCATAACATGGCTCCCAGTTCTCCATGGCCTGTCCTGCCTTTCTGGATTTTACACTTTTTTTCAGATGGCCCTTTTGACCGGGGGGCAGTGAGACTTCATTGTAGTGCAGATGTCCTTTGCAAGCTTGCTTGGTTGGCCAAAAAGGGCGTATGCGTTTTTTCCTGAATATATTCAGGAAAAAACGCATACGCACTTTTTGGCCAAGTGCATCATTGTGGACGTTCTGCCTCTTTTCCTATGCTTTACATGCAATTCCAGTCTACCTCCTGAAATCGGTCTCCTGCAATTCTGCCCTGCTTTCAACTCCTTTTGGCAGCCTTACTTCAATATATTTTTGGAAGATAGCTGTCATTTATAACTCTGCAGGTTTGTGAATTACAGTGTCCCTGAGTTCCTTTCTTCAACTCAATTTCTTGTGAGCTGGCCGCAACATCGCAGGATTGCTTCAGGCCCTAGTTTGGTTCTGGCACGGCATGCTGCGCCTTTGGTTATTTCCTCTTCCTGGTGGGAAATGAGAGTTAAATTTGCCCGTCTAGACACCTCCACCTAGTCTCTCATTGGTTCTCCCTATTCCTGTTCATTTTCCACAGAAATTGCAAACTGGGCCAAACAGGAGGTTAAAGGCACTGACTCTCCAAGTGGGGGAGTGTTAGTAAAGCGTCTGGAATGTTGCACCCGAGTACCAGGGGACGAAAACTGAGAAACATTTGAACACGTTTTCCAATCACACGGTGGATCATACTCTGGGTTCCACATGCATGTTTTAGCTGAAGGAAGAATCCCTTAAACATGGAGAGTTGAGACCCATGGAATGGGTACCATGCAATATGACTTCAAAGGGTCTGCATTTGCTCACCGAACCTCACCAGTCCTATCACTGGTGCGTTCATGCCGCTGTACACATGCTTGATTCTCTTTCAGAGACATATAAATCCATAGGTTTTAAGATTGTTACTAGTCAGGTATATTCTTAGGCGTTTAATATGGGGTGTTGAGTCCACTTCGTTGAGCAAGGAGTAGCTCTTGTCTATTACATATTTGGCTTATGGAACGGTATCTGTGCTAATTTCAATCTCTGGTTTTATGCCGCACCGCAAGTCACCTTTCCCCTTAATGAAGCATAAGTTGGTTTTCTACATTTGAGACCCTGTTATGTTTTGTAATTCAGTTCCTGTGTAGCCAAGTTTACATTCCGTGTATTAGTGATATCTTATGATGTTTCTTTTTCTGTGTGACTTATTTCACTTATAATCATCGTACCTGAATCCACTCATTATGCTGCTACAGACCTGATGACATAGATTTCATTGCTGAGTGATATTGCATTGTACGTAAGTACCACAACTTCTTTATCCATTTTTCGCTTTCTGTGATATTCAACTTGTACCGTAAACGAGGTTCTTGTAAACAGAGCCAGCCCAAACTTTGGGGTGGCTGTGTCTTTTTGATTTTAATTTCCCTAAGCTATAGGACCATAAGTAGAAGTGCCCTAGGCTCTGTTGCTTTGTTTTTTGGATGTTTCAGGAAACACCATACACTTCTCCAGAGTGGCTGCTGGCAATTTACATCCCGCCCATCAGCATAACAAGGCTCCCAGTTCTCCATGGCCAGTCCTGCCTTTCTGGATTTTACACTTATTTCAGATGTCCCTTTTGACCGGGGGGCAGTGAGACTTCATTGTAGTGCAGATTTCCTTTGCAAGCTTGCTTGGTTGGCCAAAAAGGGCGTATGCGTTTTTTCCTGAATATATTCAGGAAAAAACGCATATGCCCTTTTTGGCCAAGTGCATCATTGTGGACATTCTGCCTCTTTTCCTATGCTTTACATGCAATTCCAGTCTACCTCCTGAAATCGGTTTCCTGCAATTCTGCCCCACTTTCAATTCCTCTTGGCTGCCTTACTTCAATATATTTTTGGAAGATAGCTGTCATTTATAACTCTGCAGGTTTGTGAATTACAGTGCCCCTGAGCTCCTTTCTTCAACTCACTTTCTTGTGAGCTGGCCGCAACATCGCAGGATTGCTTCAGAACCTAGTTTCGTTCCGGCACGGCATGCTGTGCCTTTGCTTAATTCCTCTTCCTGGTGGGAAATGAGAGTTAAATTTGCCCGTCCAGACACCTCCACCTAGTCTCTCATTGGTTCTCCCTATTCCTGTTCATTTTCCACAGAAATTGCAAACTGGGCCAAACAGGAGGTTAAAGGCACCGACTCTCCAAGTGGGGGAGTGTTAGTAAAGCGTCTGGAATGTTGCACCCGAGTACCAGGGGACAAAAACTGAGACACATTTGAACACTTTTCCCGATCACACGGTGGATCATACTCTGGGTTCCACATGCATGTTTTAGCTGAAGGAAGAATCCCTTAAACCTGGAGAGTTGAGACCCATGGAATGGGTACCATGCAATATGACTTCAAAGGGTCTGCATTTGCTCACCGAACCTCACCAATCCTATCACTGCTGCGTTTATGCCGTTGTACACACGCTTGATTCTCTTTCGGAGATATATAAATCCATAGGTTTTAAGATTCTTACTAGTCAGGTATATTCTTAGGCTTTTAATATGGGGTGTTGAGTCCACTTCGTTGAGCAAGTAGTAGTTCTTGTCTATTACATATTTGGCTTATGGAACGGTATCTTTGCTAATTTCAATCTCTTGTTGTATGTAGCACCCCAACTCACCTTTCCCCTTAAGCAAGCATAAGTGGGTTTTCTACATTTGACACCATTTTCTGTTTTGTAATTCAGTTCCTGTGTAGCCAAGTTTACATTCCGTGTAGTAGTGATAACTTATGATGTTTCTTTTTCTGTGTGACTCATTTCACTTAGAATCATCATACCTGAATCCACTCATTATGCTGCTACGGGCCTGATGACATAGATTTCATTGCTGAGTGATATTGCATTGTACGTAAATACCACAACTTCTTTATCCATTTTTCGCTTTCTGTGATATTGAACTTGTACCGTAAACGAGGTTCTTGTAAACAGAGCCATCCCAAACTTTGGGGTGGCTGTGTCTTTTTGAATTTAATTTCCCTAAGCTATAGGACCATAAGTGGAAGTGCCCTAGGCTCTGTTGCTTTGTTTTTTGGATGTTTCAGGAAACACCATACACTTCTCCAGAGTGGCTGCTGTCAATTTACATCCCGCCCGTCAGCATAAGACGGCTCCTAGTTCTCCTTGGCCTGTCCTGCGTTTCTGGATTTTACACTTTTTTCAGATGGCCCTTTTTACCGGGGGGCAGTGAGACTTCATTGTAGTGCAGATTTCCTTTGCAAGCTTGCTTGGTTGGCCAAAAAGGGCGTATGCGTTTTTTCCTGAATATATTCAGGAAAAAACGCATACGCCCTTTTTGGCCAAGTGCATCATTGTGGACGTTCTGCCTTTTTTCCTATGCTTTACATGCAATTCCAGTCTACCTCCTGAAATCGGTTTCCTGCAATTCTGCCCCGCTTTCAAGTCCTCTTGGCCGCCTTCCTTCAATATATTTTTGGACGATAGCTGTCATTTATAACTCTGCAGCTTTGTGAATTACAGTGCCCCTGAGCTCCTTTCTTCAACTCGCTTTCTTGTGAGCTGGCCGCAACACCGCAGGATTGCTTTAGGCCCTAGTTTCGTTCCGGCACGGCATGCTGAACCTTTGGTTAATTCCTCTTCCTGGTGGGAAATGAGAGTTAAATTTGCCCGTCCAGACACCTCCACCTAGTCTCTCATTGGTTCTCCCTATTCCTGTTCATTTTCCACAGAAATTGCAAACTGGGTCAAATAGGAGGTTAAAGGCACTGACTCTCCAAGTGGGGAGAGTGTTAGTAAAGCGTCTGGAATGTTGTACCCGAGTACCAGGGGACGAAAACTGAGACACATTTGAACACGTTTCCTGACCACACGGTGGATCATACTCTGGGTTCCACATGCGTGTTTTAGCTGAAGGAAGAATTCCTTAAACCTGGAGAGTTGAGACCCATGGAATGGGTACCATGCAATATGACTTCAAAGGGTCTGCATTTGCTCACCGAACCTCACCAATCCTATCACTGCTGCGTTTATGCCGCTGTTCACACGCTTGATTCTCTTTCGGAGACATATAAATCCATAGGTTTTAAGATTCTTACTAGTCAGGTATATTCTTAGGCGTTTAATATGGGGTGTTGAGTCCACTTCGTTGAGCAAGGAGTAGCTCTTGTCTATTACATATTTGGCTTACGGAACGGTATCTGTGCTAATTTCAATCTCTGGTTTTATGCAGCACCCCAACTCACCTTTCCCCTTAAGCAAGCATAATTTGGTTTTCTACATTTGAGACCCTGTTCTGTTTTGTAATTCAGTTCCTGTGTAGCCAAGTTTACATTCCGTGCATTAGTGATACCTTATGATATTTCTTTTTCTTGTGACTTATTTCACTTAGAATCATCGTACCTGAATCCACTCATTATGCTGCTACGGGCCTGATGACATAGATTTCATTGCTGAGTGATATTGCATTGTACGGAAGTACCACAACTTCTTTATCCATTTTTCGCTTTCTGTGATATTGAACTTGTACCGTAAACGAGGTTCTTGTAAACAGAGCCGTCCCAAACTTTGGGGAGGCTGTGTCTTTTTAATTTTAATTTCCCTAAGCTATAGGACCATATGTGGAAGTGCCCTAGGCTCTGTTGCTTTGTTTTTTAGATGTTTCAGGAAACACCATACACTTCTCCACAGTGGCTGTTGGCAATTTACATCCCGCCCATCAGCATAACAAGGCTTTCAGTTCTCCATGGCCTGTCCTGCCTTTCTGGATTTTACACTTTTTTCAGATGGCCCTTTTGACCGGGGGGCAGTGAGACTTCATTGTAGTGCAGATTTTCTTTGCAAGCTTGCTTGGTTGGCCAAAAAGGGCGTATGCGTTTTTTCCTGAATATATTCAGGAAAAAACGCATACGCCCTTTCTGGCCAAGTGCATCATTGTGGACGTTCTGCCTCTTTTCCTATGCTTTACATGCAATTCCAGTCTACCTCCTGAAATCGGTTTCCTGCAATTCTGCCCCGCTTTCAACTCCTCTTGGCACCCTTACTTCAATATATTTTTGGAAGATAGCTGTCATTTATAACTCTGCAGGTTTGTGAATTACAGTGCCCCTGAGCTCCTTTCTTCAACTCGCTTTCTTGTGAGCTGGCCGCAACACCGCAGGATTGCTTCAGACCCTAGTTTGGTTCCGGCATGGCATGCTGAGCCTTTGGTTAATTCCTCTTCCTGGTGGGAAATGAGAGTTAAATTTGCCCGTCCGGACACCTCCACCTAGTCTCTCATTGGTTCTCCCTATTCCTGTTCATTTTCCACAGAAATTGCAAACTGGCCAAACAGGAGGTTAAAGGCACTGACTCTCCAAGTGGGGAGAGTGTTAGTAAAGCATCTGGAATGTTGCACCCGAGTACTAGGGGACGAAAACTGAGACACATTTGAACACGTTTCCCGATCACACCGTGGATCATACTCTGGGTTCCACATGCATGTTTTAGCTGAAGGAAGAATCCCTTAAACCTGGAGAGTTGAGACCCATGGAATTGGTACCATGCAATATGACTTCAAAGGGTCTGCATTTGCTCACCGAACCTCACCAATCCTATCACTGCTGCGTTTATGCCTCTGTACACACGTTTGATTCTCTTTCGGAGACATATAAATCCATAGGTTTTAAGATTCTTACTAGTCAGGTATATTCTTAGGCGTTTAATATGGGGTGTTGAGTCCACTTCGTTGAGCAAGGAGTAGCTCTTGTCTATTACATATTTGGCTTATGGAACAGTATCTGTGCTAATTTCAATCTCTGGTTTTATGCAGCACCCCAACTCACCTTTCCCCTTAAGCAAGCATAAGTTGGTATTCTACATTTGAGACCCTGTTCTGTTTTGTAATTCAGTTCCTTTGTAGCCAAGTTTACATTCCGTGTATTAGTGATATCTTATGATGCTTCTTTTTCTGTGTGACTTATTTCACTTACAATCATCGTACCTGAATCCACTCATTATGCTGCTACGGGCCTGATGACATAGATTTCATTGCTGAGTGATATTGCATTGTACGTAAATACCACAACTTCTTTATCCATTTTTCGCTTTCTGTGATATTGAACTTGTACCGTAAACGAGGTTCTTGTAAACAGAGCCGGCCCAAAATTTGGGGTGGCTCTGTCTTTTTGATTTTAATTTCCCTAAGCTATAGGACCATATGTGGAAGTGCCCTAGGCTCTGTTGCTTTGTTTTTTAGATGTTTCAGGAAACACCATACACTTCTCCACAGTTGCTGTTGGCAATTTACATCCCACCCATCAGCATAACAAGGCTCGCAGTTCTCCATGGCCTGTCCTGCCTTT